>NC_090444.1:1789532330-1790160672 GCF_031143425.1 Pleurodeles waltl | reverse complement strand
AAGCTACCAAAGTGCTATTCCTCTTGTGGTCCTTAAATTAGCTGCACTGTTACTGTAAATGACAGATGCTAGTTTATAAGTCTGTAAGTACCTCATCAATATTTGAATCTGACATTCCTAAGTCTAGTCTTTCAATTTGTAAGATTCTTGTAATGCAGATTCATGTTTAATTCCAGGGCTGAGCAGTCACGTGGCTTCTTGCTTCATATTATGTCATGATAAACAATGTAGAAGGACTTTTAAGTCACAGTTCCTTTCTTTTTTCCATTGAAACGTATCATTAGTCTGCTACCCACATAACCGTGTTTTCAATTTAAGGTTTGCCAAACATTTATATTCACAGTTTGAAAACAGAGAGTTTTACCCGTTCTGGTTCTTTTGGATAATGTGTTGAGACATACGTGCCTTTGTTTCAAAAGGTGTAGAGGGTGCAACACCACCCAGCTCCAACAATATCTGTATTGGAATGTTTGGCAACATTTATATAGCGCCTACCACCCCAATATGGGGCACTCTAGTGGCGCGTGTACCTCTGTGCTGTAAAATGTGGGGGTAGTAACCTTCCCAAACAGTCTGCACCTAATTTGCATAATTATCCCTTATTTACATTTAGCACAGGCACGTACCACCTGGACAAATCTTGAGACGTGAAACTGTGCTAAAACAAAGGCACTGTGCTACAACAGCAGCTTGTATCAGGGTCTGGCCGATAACACAAGCCCTTCCTAAACACAAAGCTAACTTTTCCCCTATAAATCCACAGGAATCACTATTTGTTTGTTCCTCTTTGGTCACTTGCTGTCATACTGCCAACCAATCAAGATGCACCCAAACAAACAAGCAGATATGTTGTATGGGTGATGGACAAGTGCAGGTATGAGTTTGTCTTCGATCTTGTTATTAATTAGAGGGTTCGTTCCATATTTCATAAAGTGCTGACCTCATCACAAGGGACAACAAAGCCATATTCAGACAACATTTTTATTACAACAGGAGCAACTCAAATTCGAGACACTGTAGACAAAATTGCATTGTGTTTGGCCTCTATAGGAGGAGAGCAGAAGTTTGTCTTAATAAGTGCCTGGGCCCAGAGTTTTTCAGAGTTGCCCGCTGCAATGCGATGGTTGCCAAATACAAATTCTGGCCAACCTTGATTCAACCTCACGCTTCTTTCTTCCACCATGCTAGCCTTCCTGTCTCTATTTCATTTGTGCAGTTTTGTAGGGTCCAGTGCACAAGCACTCCTTCCCGGTTATAATCTTGCTATGTGCTTTTACCCACGCCCATGTCACCCCCCGTCACGTTTGTTGGTTCGTGGGCATGAAGCATACGTCATGCGTTTTCCGGTGTTTAGCCCTCTTCGAGCGCACCGGCCAACTACTGAAAACATACAAAGCTTGATGTTTTCAGCATGATTTGTGGACTACTTTCTCTTTTTTATTTCCCACGCAGCGCGAACTTGCTCCTTTTTTTTTTCTCTTCAATTTATGCAGCAAGAAAAGTCCGGTTAGTAGTTTACAACGGTAATAGCGGTAAGTCTAGGAAATGCGAGACCCGTTGCATTGCAAATTCTTGTTTGTTTTATCCCTAATTTTCTCCTATGCAACTGTTTCCCTGTCTTTCTCGTCCTCCCTCCTTCTCGTATTTCTGCCTTTCTTGCTTTCCCTCTTGTAAAACTCCCAGTCCACACAAAAACCTCCGGGGGCACCAACTGCAGACATCTGCCCGAAGGGAGCACCCGTTCCAGCGTCTGTCAGTGCAGTACAGCAAGGAGGGCACAGCCGCTCTGTGTGTATGAAACTTGCAAACACATGTATACGAACCTACCTTAAGTCAGATAATGAAATCTCAAAGTAACCCATCCAAACGGGCTCTCGAAAACGACAACACCGTCCTCACCTGAAATAAAAAAAATGTCAATCAGTCATCATTTCCTCAAGAAAACCTCCGGCGGTTAAAAAAGCACACAGTCAAAAAACATAAACTTATTTATGTGTGTTTTTTATTGTCTTCCAATGCCTTTAGGCTCGCAGCGTACACTTCACTAAACATTATACACTTTAGATGAGCAAAAACGAGCTCCAACCAAAACTCCCGTGAATCCAGTGCTTAATTTGTAAATAAAGACGAGCTGGTGCTCAAAGGCCTCCTCTTAAATACGCGGGTGCTGCAATTAAATGTGCGAACTCGGAATACCGAGGCAGTGTAATCCTGAGGCCATCTCGGGCCTCTTCAATCCTTATAAAGCCACTCCCTGCCCCTTCAGCACAGTCTTTCAGCTTTCTGCTGTCTTCCGTTGTGAAGGTTTTTCGTTTTCTCTTTCTCCGTCTTTCCCATATGTGTCTTTTGCTCGCAGTAAATGCTTGAGGCAGAAAAATAAGCGCCGGCCCTCAAAAATAAGTGCCGGTGCTCAGCACCGGAAACAACAAGCACAAATTAAGCACTGCGTGAATCAGGATTAGTGAAGTGTTTCATTCGGAAAGCGCACATGTGAGTGCATACATTCTGTCCGGGTGATGGCACTAACAGAAAATTAAAGATGGGTTTGTGGGTGTGCTTTCGTGTGATCTCAGCGTGCATATGTAAATAATATACACAGACCTATAGATATGTGAATATTCACTTAAACCTTACTGGCTATTCACATAAACCTTACAGACAATGGAAACGTGCAAATTTACTCCTGTCAAAGGGAGTAGTAAATCTCTAGGGTGAAAATGGGGAGGAATGCTTCGCCTTTTCATTAGAGAGCAGGGGGGAGGTAATGTTAATTTCCTTTGTGACAAAATGTTGCATGTTCAAATGCACATTTGTGGCATCTCCATACATGAAACTTCTTCACTTTTTGAAAAATCAACTCAACTAACTCGCACAGTGGACTACAGCAAGAAATCAGTGACCTCTATATATTTCCAGTGCTTGGAAAGTAAGTTGGGGTTCTTTGTGAATCCCGAAAAAAGTTGCAGATTAGTTCCGCACACAGGAGTAATTTGAACTTTCCTCTTGAACTTTGAAATTTAGGACCACGAAGCACTTCAAAAGGCGAAATAAGCATATTACAGGTTTTTTTTCAGCGTGAACGTGTTTTTGATTCTCATTTAAAACGCTCTGGATGCTAATAAACCATGAGGATTATATATATCAAATCTAGTGGGGTGTTTTTTACATGCCTATATCTTTGGCGCCAGTTGACGAGTCTTCTCGAAATTTTCCTAAAAAGTGGGGGTCGAAAAAAAGGGGGGGGGTCCTAAAATGCTTTTTCCCCATTCATTTTTCCATAGGGATTTTGAGCAGTGATAGCGCCCGAACCACTGGACGGAATTACACCAAATTTGGCAGAAAGGTAGCTCTTGGTTCAGAAAGCAACCTTTTTGTTATTTGTTATAAATCCATTCAGTAGTTCTTAAAAAATTAAAGAAAACCCAAATTTGTATATATAGGGACACGAAGGCTGCGCAGACCTTCCTGATCTCGTGCTGAGATCTGATTGGCTGCCAACACTTCAACAAGGAAGTGTTGGCAGCCATCTTGGGACTCATCTTCAGCCGAGTCCCAAAAACAAAATTAAAAAAAAGAAAAGGGGCCAGGGTAGGGACACTCTGACCCCTTAGTTCTGAGATTCTAGATGGTCCCCCCTCCCACCTAAGCTAAAAAGAAAGTTTTTAAAAAAAATGTCACTGCAAGTCGCAGCGGATCTGGTGAAAAAAAAAAAAAAAAAAAAACACGACCTCCCACGCTTGATTATTTTGAGGCCCCCGGGTGGAACATGTCACAGGGGCATTCGCATTTTAATGTGGGGGGGCTGTCCGGCCCCCTCAGAGCCCGATGGACTGCCATCTCCCTGGGGCTTATTTCAAATTCAATGTGGAGGGGATCATCAAACCCATAGGGCTTAAATGAAACGCCAGGGGGGGCACACGCCCCCCCCCCCAACAGCCCCTGGGACTACCACCTCCTCGGAGCTATTTGAATCACTGGAGGGAGGCCACAGCCTCTCTTGAGAAGCCAATGATGGCCCTGAGGATTCCTACCCCCCAGGGCCGGCTTCTGTTATGTCCCAGGGTGTCCACCCAGGGACATAGCTGTTTGCTTTTGCTTGGTAGGAACAGACAACACCCACCGTTAGGAAATACGCGTCGGTATGTTCAACATCCAGATCTATCCGAAAAAACAAGACAAGTGGCCAATTCTACGGTCCTGAAAGAGTCCCGTTCTTAGGATGTGCTAGATTTTGTACAGACAACAGTACCATTTATTATTTGAGGCATAACCCTGAAATGGAAACAAAGGGTACATCTCCTATGTCTCCGTGAGTGGAGGCTTTTCGTCCGAGAAACTATAACAGTGTCACTCTGCAGATATCATATATGTACGTGGCACATATCCAGGTTTTGGCATACAATGCTGTCAGAATGTCCGGTCGTTGGGTCCACATCAATAATGGACTAGAAGATTGGGAACTGCCCTGATGAAGGTAGCCTCAAGAAAAGAGGATTACTGAAACTTGCGTAGGCCATAGGTTCCTTTTGTATCTTTGTCTGAGATCGTTGCAACACCAATATTGGACTTTTATAAATAAAATTCTCATTGACATTTATTAGGATATGTATTAATTGCATTTATATTTTTAGGAATTGTTTTTGTCATTAGGAATATTAGGTTTTTTGTATTGTTTTCTATGGATGTTTTAATAAAGTGTATATGTGGGGGTGTGGGGTGATTGAGTTAGTTTTGTAGCTTTTTGTATCAGTTTAGGTTTTACTTATTTGATTTTTGTAAACAAACTTAATAAAATAATGTATTGTGGATATCATCAAAACTTTGAGATGTCATATATTGATGGAGATTTAAATCAAGATATTCATCTATTTTCAAGACCAAACATGAAAGTGTGATATAGACATGTTATTATCACACATATATATTGGTAAAGACATACATAATCATTTGTATTGATATAAATTGTATTGTTGGTTTTGAAGAATATCGTTTCAGAAGTATTCAAAGTAGCTCATTACCTTAGTTTCCTTTACAGCACCCACCAAGCAAAAGCAAACAAAGGGGGTTATTCCAACTTTGGAGGAGGTGTTAATCCGTCCCAAAAGTGACGGTAAAGTGACGGATATACCACCAGCCGTATTACGAGTTCCATAGGATATAATGGACTCGTAATACGGCTGGTGGTAAATCTGTCACTTTTCCGTCACTTTTGGGACGGATTAACACCTCCTCCAAAGTTGGAATAACCCCCAAAGTCTGGTTTCTGACAGCGGGAGCAGCCAAGCAGCTCCCGCTGTCAGAAAGCGCAGTTTTCATCTGTTTACCGCCATGCATCTAGGCATGCAGGGAAATAGGTGAAAACATTGCTCCCACAAGCACGGAACTGCTATTTAAAGCAGCTACCTGCTTGTGGGAGCAATGCCGGCTCTAACAGGATACAGGGAGATGGCTAGGACCATGGGGGCTTTCAGGCTTCCACCACAGTCCTGCCACTCTGTCTGTCTCTCTGTCTCTCTCTCTCTCTCTCTCTTCCATCCCTCTATGGGATGGAAGAGAGAGAGAGAGAGAGAGAGAGAGAGAGAGAGAGAGAGAGAGAGAGACAGTCATAGCAATGTTCTCTCCATGCAATGACTGCAGAGTACGGAGTCACCTGTGGCATAATGGGTATGGTCACAGACCCTCATACCGAAAGTTGAGGGCTCTAGTCTAGGTGTGTTTGTGATGATTTGCCTGCTTTAATTTGTTTTAAACTCCAAAAGTTTAAGGTTCATAAAGAAAGGTGATCCCACTCTTTTTAATGGACAAATATATTTTTCTTTTCAATTTGTCCAGAAATATCTCATTCGAAGTATATCATTCACCAAAGCCTAAAATAAACTCGCTATCTCTCTCCCTCTCTTTATCTCTGCCTCTCAATTTTTCTTTCACCCACTCACACACTGACTCAGACTCTTACGCACCGACTCGCAGACCCACTCTGATACTCACACACCCTTTCACAGACCCAATCAGATACTCATGCACCCACTCATAGACCCACTCAGAAACTGACGCACCCACTCACAGACTTAATCAGACACTGATGCACCAACTCACAGACCCATTCAGACTGTCAAACATCCACTCACAGGCCCATTCAGACCCTCATGCACCCAGTCACAGACCCAAACAGAAACTGATGCTCCCACTCTCACACCCAGACAGACACTCTCGCAGCCAATATCATCCCCAGATACACCCTCTCACTCCTATGCTGATACCTGAGAGACAGGACGCAGCCAACTTCCGCTGTACATGGCCAAAGGGCCGTGCGCAGTGTCGGGTTGGGTGGCTAGGGTGGTTCGCTGCAGGGTTTGGCCACAGGCGATTGGATTAACGGATAGTAATGAACATTAGTTTACATTAAAAAAAAATAAGACATTTACTGACAAAAACAAAGGTTACAGGGACGTTATTAGTCAGGCTCAAATTTTAAATGTACCAAACCATAGAAATTCACCTGTTAACTATAACTCGTGCCCTGTAACTATAACTCGCACCCTCGCCATGCACTGCTAATTACCCAAACAAATTACGGCACTCATGACATCTTTGATAACATCATTAATAATATCAATGTAATATTTGCCGTAAAAGTTCAGATGAAAAAACTGGGCTTGGAGGGGGGTAAAGTTATAGTTATCTTAGGACATGTGTTATAGTTACTTGAGATAACTCTATAACAGGTAAATTTGTGTGATTTGGTACGTGTAAAATGTGAGCCTAACTATATTAATATTATATATATATTTTCACTGATAAAAACAAAGGTTACCGTGACGTTATAGTTAGGATCACATTTTACACGTGCCAAATCATAGAAATGCACCTTTTATAGTTGTAAAGTAACTTTAGGCAACAAGTGAGTTTCTTAGCATAAGTATAACTATAAAAATATCTATAACTGCTGAGTTTCTATGGTTTTGTATGGGTGAAACATCTACTTAACTTAGCAAACCTTAACAAAGGTTACAGGGATGTTGAAGTTAAATAGATGTTTTACCCATACAAAACCATAGAAACTCAGCAGTTATAGTTATAATTATGCTACAAATCTATCACTTGTTGCCTAAGGTTACTTTCCAGCACAAGTTATAGTTTCTTCAAATAAGTATAACTATAAGTATAACTATAACTGTTGAATTTTTATGGTTATGTATGAGTAAAACGTCAATTATAACATCCCTGTAAACTTTTTTTTTCCGATGAAATTCTTTGTTTTTTTAACATGCACGTTAATATAACCAGCTCCATGCACCGTCTTTCGCCGTGCACAGCGAGGGTTGGTCCTTATGGCCAGGCCCTGCCCTGCGGCCAACCCTCCCCCATGCACCCAAACCCAAGCTGCGCACCGTTGGATGGAGTGTTTTTTTTTTCAATTTTCCTCTGGATCTCCCCATCCACCCCAGTTTTACACAGGGGTGCTGCGGAGGATCTGCAGATCCACGGATTGGATGAAAAAAACACTAGGCAATTTTTTTGCCCATGAGGCTTCCCTAATTGACCCCTCTATGTTTTCAGTGGGGTCAGGATAGCTGTATCCTGGCCCTTTATTTGTTTTTGCAGTGTTTTTTTCTACTCTGCCGAGCCAATGCAACAAACAAAATGGCTGCTGCAACTTTTCTGTCAGGTTACAGCCAGCCAATACAGGCCTTGCTTTTTCCTCAGATCTGTGGCTTCACCCTGGGTGAATCTGCGGAGGATCCAAGGGGCAGATTTGTGGAAAGTGGCACTGCACCAAGTGCAGCACCACTTTCCCTGTACCATTTAGCACCCCCCTACCGCCACCATGTGTGCACCATATTTAAAAGGTAGGGGGCAATAGTGTAATTTTTTATGATGTACTCTGCAGGAGTAGTGCCAAAATATTGGTGCTACTCCTGCAGAGTCGTGGGGGCCCATTCCAAAGAGTGAAAACCCCCTTTTAACACCTGCTCTTGAGCAGGTGTTAAAAGTGTCATAATAAATGGCAAAAGGAAATCTCATAGATTTCCTTTCACCATTTTACCGGCACCCCTAACGGGGGAACGCCCCCTTTGCATACATTATGCCTGGCGCAGGCATAATGTAGCACAAAGGTTTACAGAGTGGCGCAATGCTTGTATTGCACTACTCTGTAAATACAGCGGGGAGATTTTGGCCTCGTTGGGCCACATTAACGTCAAAATAAATCACGTAAATGTGGCGCAAGGTGGCGCTAGGGTCCTATAAATATGTCCCCAAGTCTCTTAATATCTATTTTTTTTTACCTTAAAAAACTCAAATACTAAACGTACTAATACCAAATTATAAAAAGCACGCTTTATGGATAACCCCTAAACATTTAAAGACACCAGCTAAACTGAGTGTTGTGTTATTTTTGAAGATTTTGTTAACATTCATCAAACGGCGCCAAAGTTATTGGAAAAACAAAAAACACCCTGTCTATGGAAAAAAGTGGTCTCAACTATAACTACCTACTGGCTATCACCAGTAGGCAATATATATTAACTAGTGGCGATAACCAGTAGATAGTTATAGTTAAGACATTTTTTTTCCATAGAAGGAGCATTTTTGTCAGGAGTATTGGAAGTAATATTGCATGACCTTTGACCCTTGGTCACATCACAGTGTTGAGTACTTATCCAGCCGTGAAACCATTACAAGTCTCCTGATTACAGTCGAGGGATCAGGAGGAGGGCATGGAGTTATAACTACAGATAGGAGACAGGGCTTTGAGAGAAAATTTAACTTCAAAATCCTGCAGCTGAGGTTAGGGGTAGAGCGGGAAAGGGGGTACTAAAGGGCCACCTACCTGTAGCAGCTACTACCTCTATGGACTCCTAATCGATGTAAATTGTTTTGTGACGGGGAGGTTTCTGCTTTGTGCCACAGTGAATGCCCATTGAGTAAAATATGCACGGCTGGCTCTCTTTTAGGGTGGAGGAGCATCACCAGAATAACAAAAATGCCCTCTAGAAAGGTCCCAGAGATGAAAAATAAAATGGTAGTTAATATAATTTATTAACATTTTATTTTTCACCAACCCTTCCCAAACCGAGTATCAGGACAGGGCTGCAGCAGGGAGGAGCGATGGGCTGGCTGTGCTCTTAGGTTTAAAGTTTGCAAGTGTCTTTGGCCGGCTGTCTGCAAAGGGCAGCCATACATGCACATTTTAAACCTCTTTAACCCAGTTGTCTTAGGCAGCTATGGTAGAGAAAGCACAGGCTCCAGTGCTCTCGAGAGCCCGGAAAGAGGCCACACCCTCCAATCCTGGGGCCTCTCTCTTGCTAGTTACCATCATGAGAGCAGTGCCAGGATTGGTTAGGGGAATTTGCTGGAGCTGAGAAGCCTGGAGGAGAAAGAAGCAGAACACGGACCGGAGTGAGGAGGAGGTCGGAGTTCGTGCAGCAAGCAAAGTAAGTGGCAGGTTGTTTTTATTTATAGTTCTCACACACCATGCATGCACCTACCCACCACCCATTTGCCCGCTCCCACACTATTCCTAGTTGGTAGCCGCTGCTGAAAATGTGAACGTTTAGGCGAGCCAGGTCATAAGAGGCAAAAAGCAGAAGCATTTTTGGGGTGTTGAAGTCTAGATTGGATGTGAAGGGCGCATTGGACAGGATGTGAAATGTGACAGTAAGACCTAGTAACCCCTGTGCTACGCTACCGCCTTGATCGTGGATAAGAAGCAAGTAACGGTCAAGGACTCAATTACTTTTGATAATTGAGGAAATCTGGAAATGTATTACTTTCTCAGTGATTCGTTTGGGAAAATGGCACAAAGAAGCAGGTAAGAAGTGTCTAAGATGTTTGGGGTCTGCAGAAGGATTTTTCAACAGCGGAACAACCACATTTTTTTCCACCCTGTACAGGCGGTGCTGAGGGATGCTGAGCAGCAAGGAGGTCCTGCTTAGATTAGGAAGAAAGGGCCACAGGAGTAATAGAGACCCTGGAGACCAGGCTGAGTTCATCAAAAGCACCGAGATCATACATCGAAAGAAAGGTGAAAAACTAGTGTAAAAAAAAAAAGTGTTTTTTTTTTTTTAATGGCAAAAATCAGATAGAGAATTGTAAAGCTCACTGGACTTAACAGTAGATGCTGGTTTACATTTTTTTTAACCAAAGAAAAAGTAACTTAAGAGCCAAGCAGTACAAGAAGGCAGCTTATGATTTTATTTTGTAGTCCTTATTGTCAAGGCAACAGGTAGCTTTAGCAGAAACACCATAGTCCTGGTGCCATAAATGTACAGGAGCTTTGTACTGAGGGTTGACTTTAGCCAATTCTTTAGAATATCTTGGGCAGGAAGGAGTGACACTTGAAAAACAGGGATGTGTTAGTAGGTTAACTCTATAAAGAGCAGATGCTTTTCACCTATGATAGCTAGCTACATTAGTCTTCATATTTTTTCCCAAAAGAAAGCTTGCAAATGCAGGATTCCCTGCTGTTCAGACATGGGTGGAGAGGTCTTGATTCACACCTAAGGGCGCCTTTCAGAACCCCAGGCATTCTCTTTTATTATGTAAAGGCTGCCAAAGGCCTGGAGGAAGTCCGGCAGGGAAAGCAGTTTCATTGCAAAAATAAAAAAGCAATGCGCAGGGATGAACGTGGTGTTTGTACATGTGTGTGCATGCGCACGCGTGTGTCCTGTATGCGTGCACCCACGCACATGCTTGCACAGGTATTCTGAAATAGGAGGCGATCAGAGCAAATTCCTTTTTGAAGTTGGATCAAACGGTTCGAGTAATATGTTGTTGCCTGGCTTTTAATGTGTCTTTGAACAGTTCCGGCACCATTGCTTTCACCTATCTTTGGTACACAAAGCAATTTAGTAACATACATTTCAGGCATGATAGCATGTGTCATGTTGGGAAGAGATGTGTTTCAATTTGTGTCTGCACAAATACTCCATCACTCTCCCTGGTGTTTTGCCTTACAAAGTTAGGGTTTTCTTGTCTAGAACTGGGAAAGTTCAATGTTTATGCAAGGTCACTGGAAGGGAAGTGGGCTATAGTATGGCCAGCTGTGCTTGGAGATGCAGGAGGAAAAACAGTCCATGGACTCATATGCCTCCATAAAAGAAGTTATCTCCATAACAACGCTGGTGAACTTGCTATTACATTACCACCTGAAAATGTATGGCAGATGACTTTCTATCTGCCAGACCCAGCTATCATTGCAAGCCGTGGAGAGCACAGATCAGTGCAGCAGAAGTGCTCACTGCAGAACAGCCCATTAGGGTACTGCCCTGAGATGAAAAGTAAATAAGTGGACAGCACAAGCAGACACCACATCTGTGGACTCCTCTCTTAATTACAGATGGAAGAGCATAAAGAAAACTCAGGCAAGAGTTTGATTTTATTAGTAGAGGAATATAAGCGAACTACAAATGTAATGAGACGGTGGGCCTACTGGAGGGCCGGGAATCGACCTGTTGAGGAGTGAAGAGTATGGGCTGCTGGGATTCGTAATACTAAATGACAAGGACCTCGTCCCTTCCAATGAATTACCATTCAGTATCTCACAGGGTAAGAAAATGGAGCATGCACGGTTGGCAGCTAAAAAATGATTATTCAACTATATGGCACCATGTATTCAAGGCTATCAATAGGCACGGTGTGGTCCAGCCATGTGCATGGAACTTAGGCAGAGGTAGAATGTAGCTTGGGATTCTAGGTATGTAATGATGGATAAGGAGAGATGAGAGTTGAGAGTTGAGGAGGATAGGAAGAGCTGGATGACGTTATTTCCTTGGACGTGAAATAAACCATCTCCTGAGGTATTTACTGGCCAGCAGTGTCACTTTTATACACATTGACAAAAAGCGGTAACAACCTACGAAGGAGTCACCTCAACAGTTTCATAATTGATGTGCAACCTCAGCTTGCTTCTCTTTAATATTGCCTTCATCGGTGTTCCGGTATCTCCCAGTGCGCACCGGACCCCTGTGCTCTGCCTACACATCTGCTTGTGATCTGTCTGGACCACTGAGCAGCTCAAGGAATGGTCCATGAGCAGCTCATGGAACACTCGCTCCTGCCGCATGGGATATCCTGTGAATCCCTAACAGGTCACATGATTCCTCAGCATTGCGTGCTCTATAACGTTTGCGGCAGGGGCATGTACATCCCAATCGGCGTATTATGCTCACAAGGGTGCTTCAAGCTGTGGAAAGTGATGCTATGGTTGCCTAACAACTAGCCTACTGAAAATCACTCGAAGTAAGGACTGCAAAAAACAACAATTTACAATTGGAACAATAGCTCAGCAAACAAGTGGATATTTCCGGTTTTATCATTGAGATTGCAATCTGTGACATGCCCACATATGATTATTACTACTGAAGCATGTCATTGTCTGTGATGTGATCACAGCTTGGCAAACTAGCGTTTACTGTTTTGATGTCTTGCAATTATCTGGTGACAATAGCTATCATTTTTTTTCTTTTTCCATGTTTATTATCTTGTAAGAAACATTATTTAAATTGGTGTTTGCCCCTCACCTATTGATATATATTATATTTGTATTGTATATGTGGTGAACTACAGTTTATTGTAAGTTTGGTTTTGTGTGTTTATTAGGTTAGCATGCAAAATGTAACCCTTCCCCCATTTTTTCTATCTTCTCATGGAGAACCAGTTCTATATTGGTCTAACTGGAAGAAACTGTTTCATCAAAGTGTTTGAGTGTAAAAAGGAAAAAAATCTTTATTATTACATTGTCTTGATTCTTAGGGGCAAGAAGTGTACAAATTTCTTCCGGTGTTATCAGATAGTAAGGCTTCTAATTTAAATGAATTTGAAACTCGTATGAGGAAACTCAATGTGCATTACTTACCAAAAATCAGTATGGTACTTGAACATTTTCATTTTGGGAAAAGAATACAGAAGTCGAGAGAATCTGTTGAAGAGTTCATAACATTGCTACAGAAATTGGCATCTACATGTAATTTTGGAGTTTCTAATGAGTAGCATTTGATAGATCAATTTATGTCAGGTTGCAGTAATGAAAAAGTAAGAGAAGCTTTATGCAAAAAGATAATTAATCTTTGAACGAACTGTTGACTATTATAAAAACTGTACAGCATTCCAAGTCATATGTTGATACTTTAAAGAAAGACTTGGTTCTACAAGAAAAAGGGGCTAGCGATAGAGTTAGGTACGTAAAATTGAAAATGTTAAAGAAAGGTGGTATTAAAGAATCTACAAAGAAAGATGATCACATAGAAATTTAAAAATTGCTAAGATGTTTTACATGCACATTTAGCCAACTGTAAAGATTGTCCGGCATGGAAAAACACTTGTATGGTATGTGGAAAAAAGGGTCAAAAGGGCCACTGTTCCGCTAATTGCAAATCTAAAAGTAGCAAGGGAAAAGTGCGGGAGGTGGAGTATGAACAAGAGGATGATTATGAGATTGGTATTTTACAACTCAAGACAAAATATGAGGATGGGACAATGGAAGATGTGAAAGTAAGGGGTGCAAATGTGAGTATGTTATTTGATTCTGGAGCTAAAATTACACTTATCCCAAAATAATTGTATGAATTGAGGGTCATAAGTCAAATTGTTCAATCCGGACATAAGACCTAGAGGTTAGGGAGCTGAATCCATAAAACCTCTTGGATATTTTGTGGGTAAGATAGAATTCAAAGAGAGGCTAACAGTTGGAAAGATATCTGTATTTATAAGAGGAGACTCTCTCATTAGTTGGATCCATTAGAAGGAGTTAGGGGTGTATCTTGACCCCAATGAATCTCCGTTGATCAGGTTGAGAGAGATGGTAGATGAAATCAAAGCGAACATATCAAATACAATCACCCCTGAAACAGAATCACATGATCAAGTGTCAGATATGTGCAGAATTTGATAAAAGCAATTGTTTCCTCATGTGTTTAGAAGAGAGGTTGGATGTTTAAAACACTCTACACATTTGTTAGAAATGGGGTCTTTGGTTGGCAGTCAGGTTACCCCCTGTCCAAGCAAGAACCCTCACTCTAGTCAGGGTAAAAGAATATCACCCTCAGCTAACCCTTGCTTACCCCCTTGGTAGCTTGGCATGAGCAGTAGGTTTAACTTCAGAGTGGTAGGTCTAAAGTATTTGTACCAACACACACAGTAACTTAATGAAAACACTACAAAATGACACAACACAGGTTTAGAAAAATAGAGTATTTATCTAAACAAAACAAGACCAACACAACAAAAATCCACAATACACAAGTCAAGTTATCGATTAAAAAGCAAAAAGAGCCTTCATATAGTTTTAAACACACACTAATACTGTTAGCATGAAAATGTACCTCGGGTGCGTCAAAAATAACCAAGCACGGGTGAGTGTGCATCAAAATGGGCTTGCGACGCGTCGATTTCACTCACGAGCGAGGTCGGGTCATTTCTTCTCTCCGCAGGAGAGCAATGTGTCGATCCGGTCAGCACTCTCGGGTCCGGGCAGGCCTTGCATTGGAAATCCAGGAGCACAATGATCCAAAAACCACACAGCGCGTGTTGCGATCTCACCAGCCTCCGTCAGTGATGCTTTGCATCGTTTCTCCAGCTCCGTGCGTCGATTCTTCAGTCGCGTTGTAGGCGAGTGTCGATTTTCAGCTGCAAAACTGGTGGCGCGTCGATTTTTCAGCCGCAGATTGAAGTTGCGTCGATCTTCTCCCCGCACGGCGTTCTGTGTGGATTTCTTCCTCTTAGGCTGCCAGCTTCTTCCTTCAGGGTCCCAGGAACTGGATGGGCACCACTTGGAGGAGTAGGGGTCTCTCCAGAGACTCCAGGTGCTGCAGAGAGAAGTCTTTGCTGTCCCTGAGACTTCCAACAACAGGAGGCAAGCTCTAAATCAAGCCCGTGGAGATCTTCACAAGATGGAAGGCACACAAAGTCCAGTCTTTGCCCTCTTTCTCTGGCAGCAGTAGTGACTGCAGGATAGCTCCACAAAGCACAGTCACAGGCAGGGCAGCTCTTCTTCCTCAGCTCTTCTCTAGTCAGAGGTTCCTCTTGGTTTCCAGAAGTGTTCTAAAGTCTGTAGTTTTAGGTGCCCTTCCTATACCCAATTTCTCCTGTGAAGTAGGCCTACTTCAAAGCAAAGTTTCTCTTGAATGTGAAATCCTGCCTTGCCCAGGCCAGGCCCCAGACACTCAACAGGGGGGTTGGAGACTGCATTGTGTGAGGACAGGCACAGCCCTTTCAGGTGTGAGTGACCACTCCTCCCCTCCCTCCTAGCACAGATGGCTCATCAGGAAATGCAGACTACACCCCAGCTCCCTTTGTGTCACTGTCTAGTGTGAGGTGCAACCATCCCAACTGTCAAACTGACCCAGACAGGGAATCCACAAACAGGCAGAGTCACAGAAATGGTATAAGCAAGAAAATGGTCACTTTCTAAAAGTGGCATTTTCAAACACACAATCTTAAAATCAACTTTACTAAAAGATGGATTTTCTAAATTGTGAGCTCAGAGACCCCAAACTGCACATGTCCATCCATTCCCAAAGGGAATCAACACTTTAATCAGATTTAAAGGTAGCCCCCATGTTAACCTATGAGAGGGACAGGCCTTGCAACAGTGAAAAATGAATTTAGCAATATTTCACATGAAAAGGAAATAAAAAACACATTCCCGCCCGCCAAGATCTGACCACCGGGCGGCCGGAAATGCGGCCACACTCCCGCCGTCATTATGAGATCCCCGCTGGGCTGGCGGGCAAAAACCTGGTTTCCGCCCGCCGGCCCAGCGGGGATCTCGGCCGCAACAGAGGAGCCGGTGGTGTTGCGGCCGTGCGACGGCCGCACTCCCGCGGTGCCCATTTGGACATGTAACCAAGTTTCCGCCCGCCGGCCCAGCGGGGATGTGGGCCGCAACATGGGAGCCGGCTCCAAATGGAGCCGGCGGTGTTGCGGCCATGTGACGGGTGCAGTTGCGCCCGTCGCGCTTTTAACTGTCTGCCATGCAGACAGGGAAAAGGTGCATGGGGCCCTGTCAGGGGGCCCCGCGACTCCCCGTACCGCCAGCCTTTTCCTGGCGGTTCAAACCACCAGGAAAAGGCTGGCGGTCGGGGACTCGTAATCCCCTGGGCAGCGCTGCAAGCAGCGCTGCCCAGGTGGATTATCATTGCCGGGGCAAATGTGGCGGTTGCACCGCCGGCCCGGCGGTGCAACCGCGGCGCTTCCGCCGCAGTCATAATTCCCTGGATTGCACCGCCAGCCTGTTGCCGATGCAATCGCCACAACAGCCCTGGTGGTCTTTGACCGCCAGGGTTGTAATGACCCCCTATATGTCCTACCTTAACCATACACTGCACCCTACCTAGGGCCTACCTCAGGGGTGTGTGACATGTAAGAAAATTGAAGGTTTAGGCCTGGCAAGTGGGTATACTTGCCAAGTCGAATTTACAGTTAAAACTGCACACACAGACACTGCAGAGGCAGGTCTGAGACATGATTACAGAGCTACTAATGTGGGTGGCACAACCAGTGCTGCAGGCCCACTAGTAGCATTTGATGTACAGGCCCTGGCACCTCTAGTGCACCTTGCTGGGGACTTACTAGTAAACCAAAAATGCCAATCATGGATAAACCAATCAACAATACAATTTACACAGAGAGCATATGCACTTTATCACTGGTTAGCAGTGGTAAAGTGCTCAGAGTTCAAAAGCCAACAGTAACAGGTCAGAAAAAATAGGAGGCAAAAAGATTGGGGATGTCCCTGCAGAAGGGCAAAAGTCCAACAACATTGTATAAAAATCAAACCAGGTTAAATACAAAGATATGCAAATTGAGGAATGTTCCGTTGAGGGTGAGGGATGAAATGAATCATGAGTTGGAGAGGTTAGAAAGTGAAGGAATAATTAAGAAAATAGAAGGATCTAAAAGGTTGTCTCTTGTGGTTATGGTGAAGAAGGCAAATGGTAGTGTGAAATTATGTGTAGATTTGAGAGCATTGACCCAATGTGTTGTAGTTTATAGATATCGTTTGCCCAATATAACTGAAATGTTAAGTTCGTTGGGCAATGGCAAATATTTTTCTTGCTTGGACCTGACATCTACATACCATCAGATCAGACTACATCTATTGCCACAGGACACATTTAAATATGTAAGAATGCCACTTAGTCTAATGATGGAACATGTTTTGAAGGGTAATTTCGTAGTGAAAAGTTACCAAGATGATGTCCTGGTGTTTAGGAGCACTGTTGAAGAGCATGATGAACATTTGTGTCAAGTACTAGGAAAATTGGAAAAGAGTGGTTTCTCTCAGACTGGACAAATGCAAGTTTCAGTCAGGTAGTATTGAATACTTGGGTCATCAAATAACTTCTGAAGACATTCACCCTAAGTAAGATCTTGCAGCAGCCATTTACAAAATGCCTACTCTCACCACCAAGAATGAATTGATGAAATTTCTCAGTATGGCTGAATATTGCGGGAATTTTGCTGACAAAAGTGAAAATATGCAAATTTTATTAAAGAAGGGTGTGGAGTTTTTGTGGAACTAAGAATGTGATGCTGAATTTAATAAATTAAAAGCAAGTTGAAGGAAGATCCCAGCCTTGCTAGTTTTGAACCAGATAGAGGGACATTGGTAGTAATAAATGTGAGTTCTAAGGACCTAGGGCAGTGGTCTCCAAATTTTTAATGCCGCGCTCCCCCAGTTGAAAAATAAAAATCATTGGGCCCCCCTCAGAATTTTTCACAATTACTTTATAAAAATGGCAATGTTTAAATATGTCTAGATATATTTAAACATTGCAGTTAAGTACTGTTGCCTTTTAAAAAAAGCAATAACATGTTTCTGATTAAAACAAATCACTGTTATCTGTGTAATGCTTATTTTAGCCAGAGCCTGGCGCCCCCCCCCCAGATCACTTGAGGCCCCCCTAGGGGGGCCTTCCCCCTAGTTTGAAGACCCCTGCCTAGGATCTGTTCTTATACAGATGGTGGATGGACAAGAAAAACAATTTTGTTAATTTCTTGAAATGTAAAAGAAACAGAAATAAAATATTCTGTCATACGGCAGGAATCTTTGGATGTCTATCAGGCAGTAAGAAAATGTAGGACATTTCTGTGGGGTCCCAGTTTTGTAAGCAAGAATGATCATTAACTCTTAAAAGAAGTCTTTATATCTAAAGGAATAGATGCAATTTCCAGCAGAATATGCAAATGGGTAATTGCTCCAGAAGAATCTGTTTTTAATGTAGTTCATGTTCCTGGAGCTAAAAATGTTTTGACTCATTGTATGTCTCGTCTGTGTTGTGAAATATATTTGTAGGAAGAAGAAGATGATACATTTGGTTGTGAGTCTTATGATAAGGAGCTCCAGGTATATGTGGTGACAGATCAAGCTTGTCTGGAAGATGAGTGAATGAAAGAATCAGAAAGGGATGTAGAAATTCAGCAAATTATGAAGCTAATATATTCTGACTGGTCGGGATGGCATAGAAATGAGGGTATGACAAGAGGTTACTGGGAAGTGAGAGGTGAATTAACAGTGAGTTATTGTATTCTTTCGAGAGCAAATAGGTTAATACCTCTGGTTACTTTTAGAGAAAGTATTGTGTCTCTAGCACATGAGTGTCATCCTGGAATTAAAAAAAAAATATGAGAGTTAGACCTGATTTTTGGTGGCTTGGTTTGAATCATATGGTGTCGGGAATAGTGAGAGAGTGTGTGGAATGTGTCATTTGCGATAAGATACTAAAAAGTAGGACATAACCAATGGTTATAAGGAAATTACCTAAAGGTCCTTGGGAAGAGATAGCATTGGACATTGTAGGTCCCATATGTATCTGAAGTGTAGATCATTACTTAATAGGTTGTATGGCTGTTTATTATAGGTGGCCAGAGGTTGTGATTGCGACATCAGAGGAGTCCAGTGTGGTAACAAGATTTCTGAAAACATTGTTCGATAGGGAAGGATATCCCTTACTCCTTTATGCTGATAATGGTGTGCAGTTACTTTCAAGAGAGATGGAGAATTTTCTTAAGTAAAAGGGGTATTGTGCATAAGATATCAGCATTACGTCATGCTGAATGTAATGGCATTATTGAGAGTTAACAAAGCTTTGAAGAAAACCATTCAATGTTCTAGGGTGTGTGATGTGCCATGGAAAGATGAAGTTACTAAAAAAATAAAAGTTTATAGATTGACTCCTCATACTACCACGGGTGTGACGAGATTTTTAGGGAAGGAGACTCAGTTGTAGGATGAATGTGAAAAAGGAGATGAAGGAAAAAAAATGGTGAACGAGTCTGGATGGGAAGAAATTTTACTGCATTTTACAGTTTTACTGACCAAACTACGCCCCTGGCAAGCCAACTCACTTGCTTATGTCATGTAATTTGTATCTCATGATGTCACCTAGGGCAGACACCGTACAATCATTTCCTCTGAAGTGGATCTCATTTCAAGTCAGTTGATTTTTTTTATATCATTGTTGGGCCAGAGGACATGTGATGTAACATCTGGAGAATCTACTAGTAACCAATTATTGTTTTTAGGTTTTGAAATCCTACCTCCTTCTATTCACTGAATGTTGGTAAGTTTGGTTTATCACCCTCCTGCCCATCCAGGTGGTCTCAGGATGAATTGGAAAGAGCAACACCCAAGTGTAGCTGGATCTGTCTGGCTGCCTGCTTAAATCCCTTTACCCAGACCTTTCTCCTGGTATATTCTAGATGACAATGCACGCCTTTCGTGAGGAGCACCTAGGGGACCAGCGATTAGTAGAGCAGCGGGTGCAGTGGCAAAGGGAAGTAGAGGTGCGATTAGTTTACTGCACCCCAATTATGCCCCCTTTTTCTTGGCCAAATCTATCTATCTATATATCTATCTATCTGCTTGGCACTCATAAAGTGCAGTGTTCACACTCTCAGGAGGGTCTCTTGGCGCTAAAAAGGCCAATGACATTGTAAGTGAGATGAACCATTTTTCATGCTTTCATCGGCACACCTGTTTCTCTTGCTAGTTATCGCACTACAGATCTTTCTGAACATATGTCGAATGATCGTGTCATATCCTGCCCCTGCAAACCGCTGTGAGGCAGCTACCAACACCATGCAGCGCTTAACAAAAACACTACACAAAAAAATAAATGCAGTGAATGTGTCATGCTTTGTTATCTGTGGGCTTTATTGATGCAGGATGTGCCTGGCACAGCAGATGAGTGAAATAATAAAGTTAAAGCTCTGCAGGAGAAACACACTTTGCTTTCTTGCCAGTAAAGGTTTTTTAATTTTACTGGAAAAATCCCATATGTCAACCTTCCTTTCAAGCTAAGCGGCTCAAATTAAAAGCAGAAACACAATAATGAAACAGTAAGTGAGGTACTTTTCACTTTTTTCTCTTGATGCAACTGCCCAGCTGACAGATCATTGAAACTAAATAATGTTATCGACCTTGTCTTTTTAGTGTGATGGGTGTTAGTATTATTTTGACTTTTGGCAAACGCTCCAGAATAAAAAGAAGGAAAGAAAATGAAAAACTCATCCTTCCCTTGAAACTTATTCTCACACCAGCAAAGCCAAATCGCTGCGTTTACATAATAATCAGTTCGTTCTTCAATGTTGCATCTGGTGCATCATGGCAGGGAAAGCAGGGTGCAATCAGAATAGTATTTCACCCTCTACCCACAAGTTGTAATGTCTTTCCACCTCACTGAACTTCATTTTAAAGCATAACATGGTTTTCAAACACTAAGGGGCATATTTATACTCTGTTTGCGCCGGAATTGCCTCGTTTTTTTTGACGCAATTCCGACGCAAAACTAACTCCATATTTATACTTTGGCGTTAGACCCGTCTAGCACCAAAGATCTAGGAGTTTGCGTCATTTTTTAGCGTGGACACCTACCTTGCGTTAATGATATGCAAGGTAGGCGTTCTCGTCTAAAAAACTGACTCCACGGCATGTGCGTTGTATTTATACTCCCGGGCAAAAATGACGCCCGGGAGTGGGTGGGTCAAAAAAAATGACGTACAGGCGCTTTTGCGCCGTTTTTTAGCGCCTGGTCAGGGCAGGCGTTAAGGGACCTGTGGGCTCGGAAGGAGCCCAGAGGTGCCCTCCCATGCCCCCAGGGACACCCCCTGTCACCCTTGCCCACCCCAGGAGGACACCCAAGGATGGAGGGACCCACCCCTGGGACATTAAGGTAAGTTCAGGTAAGTATTTTATTTTTATTTTTTTGTGGCATAGGGGGGCCTGATTTGTGCCCCCCTACATGCCACTATGCCCAATGACCATGCCCAGGGGACAGAAGTCCCCTGGGCATGGCCATTGGGCAAGGGGGCATGACTCCTGTCTTTGCTAAGACAGGAGTCATGTCAATGGGGGTTGGGAGTAAAAAAAAAATGGCGCAAATCGGGTTGAGGCGAAAATTTTGCCTCAGCCTGACTTGCCCCATTTTTTGGCGCCCAAGCTCCATTTTCCCCTACGCCGGCGCTGCCTGGTGTACGTCATTTTTTTAAACGCATACCAGACAGCGCCGGCGGCTAACGCCGGCTAACGTCATTGAATAAATACGGCCCCCGCATGGCGCTTCAGAATGGCGTTAGCCGGCGCAAATTTTTTTGACGCAAAACTGCATTAGCGCAGTTTTGCGTCAAAAAGTATAAATATGGCCCTAAGGGGCATATTAAAGAGCCCCTAGCGTCACCTTACCGTCGTCATAGCATCATTTATTGACGCTAAGGTGGCGCTAAAGTGGCATTTTCCCCATGCCGTAATTACAAAGTGGCGCAGTGCATGCATTGCACCGCTTTATAACCCCTTGCGTCACATTTTGCCTGTGCTAGACGTAATGTATGCAAGGTGGTCGTTCCCCCATTAAGGGCTCTGAAAAAATGGCGCAAGGAAATCAAAGAGATTTCTTTGCACCATTTGTTTTGACACTTTTAATGCCCGCTCAGAGTAGGCATTAAAAGGGGGGCATACCATTACCTATAATGGGCCCCTATGTACTCTGCGGAAGTAGCGCCAAAATGTTGGTGCTACTCCATCAGAGTACATCAAAAGCGTAAAAAAAAAAAAAATATGACGCTATAGCCCCCTACCCTGCGCCATGGTGCGCCATATTTTAAATACGGCACACACATGGTGACGGTAGGGGGGCGCTAAGGGGTACAAGGAAAGTGGGGCTGCACTGTGTGCAGCCCCATGTTTCTTAAATCTGCACCTAATTATGGTGAAACTTTGCCACCGAAGAATGAATGGTGAAAAGATTTTCAGTACTACAGGCAAAAAATATTTGGGCCTCCTATGCTCTCCTTTACATTTAAAACATTTTTTTATCTTATGCAGTATTCTGGTGGAACCACTGGGTGGCTCTCTATGACTGCTGCCTAACTTTACTTCAAATATCTCAGCCTTATGTATTCAACTCCTTTTCAGCATGACAAGTTACTGGATTTAGGCGCATATTTTTGATGGATGTTCATTTCTCATGGAACTACAGTACTTCCTGAAAATACCTGGCCCTTGAGTGTATAAGAGAGAGGACCTACATACCTGACAGAGAGGCACAGCTCTAATAGGAAGGAGACCACTGGTGAGAAAATGCTGCTGGTGGCACCTCTACCATTACAGCTGGTGGCCAAGCCTGGTCTTAGTTGTATATGGGTGTTCCCATATGTCCCTCCACTGCCAGCTAATCAAGTGAATCGACAGGATCACCGGTTCAAAACTAGACTACAATTGACATCTGCTGAGGGTCTGAATCAAAAAAATACCCTCTCCTTCTGTAAAAAGACATTCTTTCCAATTTTCAACTGAACTACACATTTTCTCTAGACGTGTTCCATATGTTCTGTGCATTGGGATACTTTTACTACCTTCACTATGAGTGATGAGGCATAGTGCGCATGCACAAATTGAGTCACATCCTAACAACTTTTAACAACACCTCTCCTCCTGTTTTTCTTTGAATTCAAAATACAAAGTGTGTGCAAAAGAGAAGACAGCATGGCCTGAGGGTAAAACTGCAACATTTATTTATTGTGCCAAGCACTCACTCATGTAAAATCATTGTCTCCCTCGCGCTGACATGATATTACAAGCAGGAATGAAGAAGTCATCAGCAGACCTACAGTTTCTGGACAGCGATTAGCCAGTCTCTATCTTGCCATATTCTAGGAAAATCTCGGAAAGGCGACTGATTTGTAAATTGCAGACAAGAATAAAATCCTTCAAGTGCATTAGTCATGCGTTAGACATGCAAGAGAACAAAATGCCCCACTGACAAGATCAGAGGGGATCTCCGACATCAGTCCTAATTCACTAAAGCAACCATTAAACATAGCTACCTAAAGAGCTGATGATTGCACTCTTGGGTTATTGCAACAATTGGTAGCAAAAAGTCCTCAATAGGCTGCACTGATGACAAAAGCAAGCAGTCGAACATGATAACACTCTCTGTCGTTGACTAAACTTAACTGGACTATCCAAAACTTTGAAGTGACAAAAATGTAACTAGTATTGGTAGAAATTAGTTCTCTAGTTGGCAGTCAGTTTACACCCCGTCTAAGTGGGACCCTCACTCTAGTCAGGGTAAGGTAGTCACACTGCTAAGATAACCCCTGCTCACCCTCTTGGTAGCTTGACACGAGCAGTCAGGCTTACCTCAGAGGCAATGTGGTAGGCATTTGTACCCACAAACAGTAACACAGTGAAAATACTACAAATGGACACCATACCAGTTTAGAAAAATAGCAATATTTATCGGAGTAAAACAAGAACAAAGCTAAAAAAGTCCAATATACATAAGCAAGATGTGAATTTTTATAGATTAAATCTCAATAAAGTGCTCAGAAACACAATAGTCCCAATTGGTGCTATCACAGTGTCGTAATGGATTAGTTCCCAACAGTCTGACACCACTTGTGAGGGAGTGCGTCGCCGGTCACGGAGTCGCACGGACCCCAGGTACAGTACCTTAGAAACGCGGTACAGTCAAAGACATGGCACAGAGTCAGGGAGATGAGGCGTCGCTGCAGTCGGTGAGGCAACGGTTCCGTACTGCTACCGGGGAGGTGAGGCGTCAATTCCTAACTGCTGCGCAGGGGAGGTAAGGCACTGATTCCTTACGGAGGCAGTGGAGGTGAGGCGGTGGCAGCAGCGCGGTGTCAGTTCCTTACAATCCAGTTGTGATCAATGAGTCCAGCGGGTCAAGACACGATGAGGCGAATTCACAGTGTCACGTTCATACCACAGAGGCACTGCAGCGGAGTCAGGGTCACAGATATCAGTGATAGAGCACTCAGGACTCGTGATGTTGCGGGACTTCAAAATCTCTGTAGCAGTGTCAGGCCTGCAGCGTCAGTCGCAGTTGTTGTATTTCAGTGGGGAACACAGCTTTGGGTCAGGCATCTAGTCAGGCAGTTGAGCCGGTTCTGGAGTCGTCTGGAGTAAATGTGTCTGCTTTTTCCTGTTTTATGTCAGATTTCACTCTCAAGGGCCCAGGAACTGAGTGGGCACCTTTTGGCAAGTCAGGGACCTCAGCAAGAGAACCCAGGGACTGGCAGGTGACGTCTTTGATGTCCCTGAGACTTCTTAACAGGAGGCAAGCTCAGTCCAAGCAAAATCCACTCTTTGTCCTCTCTAAAGCAGAAGCAGCAACTGCAGGCCAACCCAGCAAAACACACACAGCAGAGGGGCAGTACTCATCCTCGCAGCTCTTCTCCTTGGTAGTGTCTCCTCTTGATCCAGAATTGTTCTAATAGTCTGGGATTTTGGTTCCAATACTTAGTAGTGCACAAAACCCTGCCTTTCCTGCCCTGCTCCCAGACACACACTATGATGTTGGAGCCTGCATTAGGTAAGGACAGTCACAGCTCTGTTCAGGTCAAAGTGTCAGCTCCTCCCACCACTCTAGCCCAGGAAGACCTATCACAATATGCACAGCACACCTCAGCTCCCGTTCACTGACTGTGTAGAGTGAATTCACAACCAGCCCAATTGTCATCCTGACCCAGATGCGTATTCCACAGCCAAGCAGAGGCACATAATGGTTAAGCAAGAAAAAGCCTGCTTTCTAACAGAGGCATTTTCGAATACGCAATTTAAAAACCACCTTCACTAAAAGATGTATTTTAAAATTGTGAGGTCAGAGCTCTAACCTCTAACCTCTAACTCCATATCTCTATCTGCTCCCGATGGAAAGGAAATCCCCAGGTTAACCTATGGGAGAGATAGGCTCTGCAATAGTGAAACAAATCTGGCAGTATTTCACTATCAGGACATGTAAAACAATCCAGTACTTGTCCTACCTTTAAAATACACTGCACTCTGCCCATGGGACTACCTTGGCCCTCCCTAAGGGGAGCCTTACATGACCTAAAATGGAAGGTTTGGGCCTGGCAAGTTGGTGCACTTGACAGGTCGACATGGCAGTTTAAACCTGCATACACAGACACTACAATGGCAGGTCTGAGCCATGTTTATAGGGCTACTCATGTCATGGTTCAGTTCTTGCTGCACAGGGGAAAGCAGGCAGATAGCATTCAGTGATTGTGTTCAGCAGAGTTGTTTCTTTAACTTCTTCCTGAAGTGCAGGAGGGGAACTGTTCCTCTGAAGCCAGTGGGTATTTAGTTGTAGATCCTAGGTGCATAAACTGAGAAAGGTTGCTTTTGATTAATTTCTTTCCTTTAGTTCTTGATTTCAAGCTCACACTATTTAGGCTTCTTTGGTGGCATTGTCCACCCAGATGGCTTTCTTCGCAGGCATGTTTGCTGTTTTTTTTATCTTGAGTGTTTAAAAACTTAGGGGCATATTATACTTTTAGGTGCAAAACTGCACTAACGCAGATTTACATCAAAAAGTTTTGCACCGGCTTGCACCATTCTTGAGCGCCAGCCGAGTACCATATTTATGGAATGGTGCAAGCCGACGCAAAGGGTAGGCTAGCGTCCAAAACATGACGTTAGCCAGGGGGTAAGGGAGAAGGGGGTTTTTCACCAAAAAATGACATTAGGCAGGGTAGAGTAAAAAGAAATTACTCTAACCTGCCTAGCATCATTTTCTGACGCAAAACCATCCATACCACATGACTCCTGGCTTAGAAAAGACAGGAGTCATGCCCACCACCCCAATGGCCAGCACAGGGGACCAAGGTCCCCTGGGCATGGTCAGTGCACCCAGTGCCATGTAGGGGGGCCCATATCAGGGCCCCCAATGGCACTTAAAAAAATACTTACCTGTAATTACCTATATTTACCTGGGATGGGGTCCCCCATCCTCCGCTGTCTCTCTGGTGTGGGGTGTCCCTGGGGCCTGGGGAGGGCACCTGTGGGCTTATTCCATGGTGTTCCATCATGGAAATAGGCCCACAGGTGCCCTAACGCCTGCCCTGACCCACAAGTTAAATAACGGTGCAAAGCAAGCTTTGCACCATTGTTTCACCCCACCTCCCCCGTGAGTGGTTTTAGCACAGGGGGATAAATATGGCACGAAGGCCATATAGCAATTTTTTGCATAGGAACACCTACCTTGAATCTCATTGACGCAAAGTATGTTTCCATGACCAAAAAATGACGTTAACTCCCTACTTCTGGAGCTGGACGGGTCTAGCGCAAAAGTATGAATATGGAGTTAATTTTGCACCAAATTTGCATTATAAAAATGACACAAATTTGGTGCAAAACAAGTATAAATATTCCCTTAATCTTCTCCCAGTCTGATTCTGAAAATATAAGTTATCTGTCCAATATTCAAAAATGTTTGAATGGATTCAAGCTAGCCTGGCTGTTGAAGGGTGATACCTTGAAAGCGTTCCCAGGATGCTTGTTTCTGTTCCAAGGAGGACCTAGCCTGGTAGTTTGGGCTGGACTGTTCCTATGGGGAATAGGGTCAAGACTGATTTGCAGATGGCTGGGTCCAAACTGGGGTAGCAGGGTGAGCAAAAGAATGATGGATTAAAATCAAATCTATGACTGGGGGTTAGTGTTTGAACAGTTTCAACACTCCGTCCATCATCCTTTTGTGTTGTTAATGTTGCCCTAAGTGGGAAGAGTATGCTCAGACATGGGTCCCTTGCTCACTGTGCCACTGGATTCAAGCTAGCCTAGCTGATGAAGGGTGATACCCTGAAACCTGTCCTAAGATGCTTGTTTCCGCTCCAGGGAGGACCTGGCCTGGCAGTTCGGGCTGGACTGTTCCCATGAGGAACAGGGTCAAGACTGATTTGCATATGGTTGGGTCCCAACTGGGGTGGCATGGTGTGCAAAAGAACGATGGATTAAACCCAAATATGTGACTGGGGGTGAGTGTTTGAAAAGATTCAACACTCTGTCTGTCATCCTTTTGTGTTGCTTTTGTGGCACTAAAGTCACACATTGCTACACTAGCATCAAAAAATTGCACTACTCCAGCAATGCATGGAAGACTCCCATTTTAAAAAGCCTTGCATCACTTTAACACCTGCTTTGAGTAGTTGTGCCACTTCTGCATGGTTCTTAGCTGGGGAATGCCTACCTTGCATACATTATACCTGACGCAGGTACAATGTGGGGCAAGGCTTTACAAACTGGTGCAATGGTCCCATTGCAGCAGTTTGTAAAGGTAACACACTGTAGAGGACTGCTTGCGCTGCCGCAGCATAAGAAAAGTGATGCCACAGTGGCGCAAGGGGCTTGTAAATAAGCCCCTATTGTCCTTGCTAAAACTAAAACAATTCAAATATGATCGTGGTGTGAATTTCCCTTATATTTTGAAGTAACACAAAGCTTTTTTGTTAAAACAATCTTCATATTGGATCATAGATTCCTCAAAATATCATCCATTAAGGGTTGATTTAGAACATTTTTTATCACTTTTTTCATTTCAAGGATACGTGGCATTGCTGCGAAAACTGCAGAATCTCTCCACTCCTAGGGCGATATTTATGGGAAAATAACTGAGCGCGACGCTGCACCAAAATTGGCGGTGCTACGCTCCGTCATTTTCACAACGCAGGGATGCACCGTATTTAACTGCTCTGGTGCTAAATTTAGCTGCCAGCGGAAACGCAGGCATCCTTGCACCATCGTGCAAGGATGTCTGCGTTGAGGGGTGTGGTTGTTTATGTGCGGGAAGGTGTCCCTTCCGGCACATAAACAATCACTAATGCTGCTTTGGCAGTTCTGTGTGTGCTGCAAACTGCAGCACACACAGAAGTGCCAAAGCGTCATTTTCAAATGATTGTTTATGTGCAGGAAGGGACACTTTTCCGCACATAAACAATAATTTCTGGCAATTTGCTTGCATAGCAAAAGCAAAAAACTAGGAGGAATAAAAGTATCCCTCCTCGTTGTGCCTTTCTAACGCTACCCCTGGGGGTGGCGTTAGATTTTGGCGCTACCTCAGGTTTACGAAATCTTGTAAATCTGATGCAGTGTCAAAATGCAATGGGTGTTGCTGTAGCACGCCCACAGCAACACCCATTTCACGCCTCTCTGACGCAGATACCTAGGTCAGAGGGGCCCATATTTACAAGGAGGTGTAACGCCACAAAAAGTGGTGTTACACCTCCTTGTAAATATGGAGCAGAGGTTAGTGCCACTGGCGCATCACTGAAAGTGACGCTGCAGTGGCGCTAGGGGCTCATAAATATGCCCCCTAGTTTTAAGTTCCCTTGCAAATTGCTAGAACCCATACTATCATACACTACCAAAGACCTCTACACTTTTCTTCACTCTACTATCTGGCATAATAATTTTATACAATTTAATATTAGACCTACTTATTGAAAAGCTTGATGGAAAAGAGGGTTAATTTGGGTCAATCAACTTTTAGCTCATGATTTCCTTATCTCCTTTGCACAAGCTCATCCTCTCTTTAGACTTCCATCTTCATTTCAAAATCAATTTTGAATCTCACAAGACATCACCTTTAATGCATATGCTCAATTTCAACCTCACACTCAATCCATTTTGCCACCTGTTACTTGCTTTGGTGATCTCTCGCTTACAAACACAAAGGCCTTGACTATTTATTCCCATTTAGAATGTGTTCCTGCTGATAGTACCAATACGGATACAGAGTAAACCTTGGAACACGACTTAGGAACAACTTGGCCTTTCTTAACATGGTGAAAGATATGGACAAAAGTTAGAAAGTCCTCCCAAACAGCAAACACTATGCAAACAAACCTTTACATGTAATAAACTCTTACATTCTCATAATCTTTACATAAAATAAACCCGGATGTTCCTGATACTCTCAGAACAGGTTTATCACAACATGCAGATTTAATGTCCTTTCATTTCTAATTTTTGGTTACAAACTTGAAATCAAATTAATTCCATCTTTCACTCTATCATACCCTTCTCTATTCCTAGTGTTTCCTTAGGAAGCGTGTCCAATGATTGGATCAATGTTTCAATGGATATGAGAATATTAGATTTGTTATTTGTTAGACCTGACTGCCTTAGGGTGGCCTTCCCCCAACTTTTCACTTGCCTCCCTCCATTTTTCTGAACTCATTTTTGCTGGCTTTTAGTACTCTGCACACCTTACCACTGCTGACAAGTGCTAAAGTATTTGTGCTGTCTCCCCTAAACATGGAAATATTGGCTTCTACCCAATTGGCATATTTGGTTTACATATAAGTCACTAGTCAAGTGCACTATATGTGCCCAGGGCCTGTCAATTTAAATGCTAGTAGTGAGGAGCCTTCAGCACTGATTGCACCACCCACATAAGTAGTCCCTTAGCCATGTCTCAGATCTGCCATTGCAAGGCCTGGGTGTGCAGTTTACTGCTACCTTGATTTGGCATTTAAAACCCATTGCCAAGCCTTAAACTCCCCTTTTCTTACATATAAGTCACCCTAAGGTAGGCCCTATGTGACCCGTAGGGCAGGGTGCAGTGTATTTAAAAGACAGGACATGTACTTTTATGTTTTACATGTCCTGGTGGTGAAAAACTCCAAAGCCATTTTTAACTAATATGAGGCCTACTCCTACCATAGTCCAGGATTGGGGATTCCCAAATATACATTTAACCTGTAACTCCTGATCAGAAAGGAGTATCTACATCATGTTTCATATCTTTGAAATGGTAATAATAAATCCTCTTTACTGGTAAAGTTGGATGTAACATTACAATTTTAGAAATGCCACCTTTAGAAAGGAGGCATTTCTCTGCTCTTACTGTTCTGTGTGCCTTACAGCCTGTCTCCAATACATGTCTAGATGGGGCTGGGTGACAGCTACATTTGTGCATTCAATCCAGACAGCCGCAAACACAGGACACTCAACAGCATCTGCCTTCATCTGCATACTGATATGCCTTACTGGTCAGGAAAGATGAGAGGGGCTCACACTTACACTTCAAAGGGTAGTGGCCTGACAACACAAAGACTGATTGCCCCCCAAAGATAACCTGGCAGACAGTACTGGGCTGATAGGGATGATGGTGTACTTTAAAGTCACTCTTTGAATTCTGCCCAACCTCAGGCACTTTTGGGTACAAGTACTGGGACTCTGGCCCTCTAAAATCAGACACCTCTCTATTGGGAATTGAACCTCTGTTGGGAGGGGTGCTGTGCTGCTCAAAGGACTCAACTAGACTTCTTTTCTGGAAGGACTGCTTTTCTGCTTGTTGTCCTGCTGGCTGGTGCTCCCTGACTCTGCTGGAAGGACTCTGCCTTCCCTCCAAAGTGATCTCCAAGGGCTTGCTGGCTTGCCCACTGTTCTCCTATAGTCTCAGGGATATCAAAGACTGCCTCCAATTTTCCAAGTGTTGCTAGACTCTGCCTCTGTGAGTCTCACCCCTGCCTGAGGTGCCCCCTCCAAGCTCTGGGCCTCAGAAGTTAGTTCTGCAACTGAGTTCCACAAAAAGCAATGTATTTCCTCCAGTGCGTGACAAATTTCGCTGCATCTCTCCTTCGATGTTGATGCAGAGGCTGTTCGATGACAGTCTGCGCGGCCCAACTGCGATGCATTGTGAGGCCCGATGGCAACACATCCCATTCACTTCAACAGAGTTCGACACCGACGCAGGAACCCGACTGCGTGGAAAATACCAGTGCATTGTGCCCTCACCATGAACTCTTTGCTTGTTTCAGCAGACCCTGTGTGGGTTCTGTAGCCGGCCTACCCTCCATCGTAGTCGCCCTGAAATTTGGACTTACATTGGTCCCTCCTGTCCTCAAGTAACCTTTCAACCACTAGTGACTTCTAAGCACTATTTTGGATTTAGTCTTTGTAAATTCAAATCTCCACTTCAACTTGTTGGATTTATATTATTTTTTACTCAGATAAATAGTCTCTATTTTTCTAGCCTGGTGGGGAGTCTTTTGTGGTGTTTTCACTGTGTTACTGTATAAGTTATTACACAAATACTTTACACAATGCCTCCTAAGTTGAGCCTGCCTGCTCGGTGACAAACTACTAGAGGGTGAGCACAGTATAACTTAGGTTGTGTTGTGACCTACCCTGACTACAATTTCGGTCCCTACATAGACAGGGTGCATACGTCTGCCAACTAGAGACCCAGTTTCTAACATTATTGGCAACAAATTGGAAAGGGTTTACTAAATTATCAATAACATAACCATAGATTAGATACTGTATATATATATATATATACATATATATATACATCCTGTATCATTAGGTAGTCTTATGGACCGCAGTCCCTAACTTTTTGGACAAATATGCAAAACCATTGTTTGTTCACCAACCCAATGAAGTAGTTCTCCAACCTCCTTGACTTTCCACTTAAGACAATACAATTTCCTGTTATTAAGTACCATTCCAAAAGTATTGCTGATTTTTTAAATGTATTTATAAAGCCACTGTTATCAAGAACCTCCTCTATCCTTTCTAAAAATTGTAACTTGTTCGAGACTTCAAATGTATTTCTAGTCTAGATTATAAAGGATTGTTTGAATGTATTTCTTTCAAGTACAATGAACCTCTTTTCAAACTGAATTTTAATTAGACAAGAGCATTAGTATAATTGTGCAACAATGGCAATACATACATTCACCAGGGTATAACTCAAGCCCTCAATATATTTAGCAATGGTGACGATCGCAGAGGTGCCACATCCAGATATAGTTCTGATGGGGGTGAGGTGGTGATCATTCATACAGGGTTCGCATGTAGATGAATCACATAGCAGATACATTCTTAGCCCCATCCTGTGTCCTAGACACCAGGGGTGTCTTCTGGCGGGCAGGTCATGAGGTACGAATGCAAAGCTTGTGAAATGTCTCGGGGTTTGGATGAAGGAGGCAAACATTCTGCATAGAGCTCAATCTGTTCATTGCAATATATCAAGTCGTTTTTAAACTTGGGAGCTGTTCCCTTGCCCCACTTACAAGCCAGCTGTCTTTTTGCCAGCAGAACTGTGAAAGTCATACACTTCCTGCACGGCGCAGCTATTTCTTTTTTATCTAACCCAAGAGAGCAACTACTGGCTGTAGTATCTCCCCTATCATAGCATTCATAGAGGCCATCACCTCCACCCAGTACGACACCACATTGGTACTGGACCAAGCTAAGTGGAGGAATTCAGCGCCAGGTGACCTGCAGTAGGCACAACAGTCATTGTCCCTCAAACCAAAATGTGTAAACCTACCGGTCTTTAATGGTCCCTCTGCAAACACTTAGGGGCAGATTTGAGAGCCCCTAGCACCTCCTTGCGCCACAATAGTGTCATTTTGTTTTTTACACTAATGTGGCCAACGAGGCCAAAATCACAGTGCAAAATGTACAAAGTGGCTCAATGCATGCATTGCGCCACTTTGTAACCCTTTGCGCTACATTATGCCAGCGCCAGACATTATGTATGCAAAGGGGGCATTCCCCCATTGAGGGGGGGCAAAAGAAGAGATTTCTTTGCGTCATTGTTTTCAGCAATTTTAATGCCTGCATAAAGCAGGCATTAAAAGCAGGCACACTATTGTTTACAATGGGTCTCAAAGGATTTGGCACAATTAGCGGCAACATTGTTTACGCTAATCCTGCAAAGCTCTGAATTAGCATCAAAAAAGTTGATGCTAGTCCTTAACTACCGCCATGGTGCCCTGCATCTTAGATATGGTGCACACATGGTGGCATTATGGGGGCGCTAAGGGGTGCAAGAAAAGTGGTGCTGCACTAGCTGCAGCGCCACTTTTCTTAAATCAGGGCCTTAGGGCCATAATTATGGCCAAGTGACAAAGCGCAGCGCAGCAAGTCACCTTGCTGTGCTGCGTCATGGGGAAAAGGTAGGAATACAACATAACCCAATATGGTGCAATCCTACCCTTTCCCAAGTGCTGGCTCACAATGGGCTGCCTCACACCAACGCAGGCACCCTTGCAACTATGGTGCAAGGGTGCATCCGCTGAATGTAGGATTGTTATTGTGAACAAAAACAATCACCTGAGGATTGTCCTCTTTCTATGTGAGCTGCTGAATGAAGCACATATAGAAGGAGGAAACAACAAGGAGAAATAAAGATATTTCTCCTCATTACACCTCTGTTAGATCTGACAGCCTTAGGGTGGTCATCCCCCAACTGTTTGTTTTTTCACTGTTTTTGCTGGTTTTAGGACTCTGCACACTACCACTGCTAATCAGTGCTAAAGTGCATATGCTTTCTCCCTTTAACATGGTAACATGGGTTCATTCCCAATTGGCATATTTGATTTACTTGTAAGTCCCTAGTAAAGTGCACTACGTGTGCCCACGGCCTGTAAATCAAATGCTACTAGTGGGCCTGCAGCACTGATTGTGCCACCCACAAAAGTAGCCCCTTAACCATGTCTCAGGCCTTTAATTGCAAGGCCTGTGTGTACAGTTTTACTGCCACTTCGACTTGGCATTTAAAAGTACTTGCCAAGTCTTAAACTCCCCTTTTTCTACATATACCTCACCCTTAAGGTAGGCCCTAGGTAACCCATAGGGCAGGGTTCTCTGTAGGTAAAAGGCAGGACATATACCCGTGTGTTTTATATGTCCTGGTAGTGGAAAACTCCTAAATTAGTTTTCCACTACTGTGAGGCCTGCTCCTTTCATAGGCTAGCATTAGGGCTACCCTCATATACTGTTTGAGTGGTAGATCCTGATCAGAAAGGGTTAAACAGGTCATGTTTAATATGGCCAGAATGGTAATAGAAAATCCTGCTTATTGGTCAGGTTGGATTTTATATTACTATTTTGGAAATGCCACTTTTAGAAAGTGAGCATTTCACTGCACTTAAATTCCATCTGTGCCTTACCTGTCTCCAATCCACGTCTGGGTTGGGCTGGTTGACAGCTCCCTTTCACCCAGACAACCACAAACACAGGATACTAAGTCACACCTGCACTCATCTGCATACTGAATGGGTCTTCCTGGGCTGGAAGGGTGGAAGGGCCTGACACTTACATTTCAAAGGCTAGTGGCCTGCCCTCACACAGTGGACTGCCAAACCCCCTACTAGGACCCTTGCAGGCAGACCTGTGCTGAAAGGGGATGTGTGCACCGCAAAACCACTCTTTGAAGTCTCCCCCACTTCAAAGGCATTTTTGGGTATACAAACTGGGTCCCTGACCCCACCAGATCAGCCACTGCTGGACCAGATCCTGCAACCTGTCAAGAGGAGCTGACTGGCTGCCCAAAGACTCACCTGGACTGCTTTGCTGTGAAGGACTGCTGCCTTGCTGTTGCCCTGCTGCCTTGCTGGCCACTGACTTTGCTGAGAAGTGCTCTCCAAGGGCTTGGATTGAGCTTACCTCCTGTTTCTGAAGTCTCAGGGCCAAAAAGACTTCCTCTCTTTAAGGAAACTCCTTGTGCAGTGAAAATCGACGCACAGCCTGCCGGAAATGACACACAGTAGGCCCAGCAATGAGAAAATCGCTGCATCGCCAAACCCGGATGACACAGACCGGTTCCCCAAGTGGAGATCGACGCAGCGCCTGCGTTACAACCTGAACTTCGACACACAGCCATACCGGATTGAATCACAGCCGAGACGGAACAACACAGCCCGACTTCCTGAGTGAAGAATTGACGCAGCACCTACTGTGTGACAGAAACTCATGTGCATCGCCCACTGGATCGACGCAGTGCCTCTGACTTCCGCATGCCCAAGATTTCCACGCATCGTCCTTGGGCATCAAAAGAACCCCGCATCGCAGTGAGGATACAATACTGCGTGCCGTAAATCGACGCAAATCCCTTGCAGAATGGAAAGAAACGACACATGATCTGTGCCACGTCGAGGAATCCGACGCACACCTTCCTTTTTCCACTCATCTCCTCCTCTGTGGTCTCTGTGCGTGTAATTTTGACACAAACCAGGTACTTTGTGCACACAAGAGACAATTGCTCATTTTTAAAGACTCTTCTTCACATTGCAAAAGTGATATTTCAACTCTTGATCATTTGGACCTTAATTTAATCAGATAAATATTTTATATTTTTTTAAACCTGTGTGGTGTATTTTTGTGGTGTTTTCACTGTGTTATTGCAAGATTTATTGCACAAATACTTTACTCTAAGTTAAGCCTGACTGTTCAGTGCCAAGATACCAGAGGGTGGGCACAGGATAATTTGGAATGTGTGTGACTTACCCTGACTAGGATTGTGGTTCCTACTTGGATAAGGATGTCTACCTCTGCCAACTAGAAACCCCATTTCTAGCAGCCTCATATGGGTATAGGTTTTTGTGATGCATTCCCAGGTCTACCACTTCTGGTAAATCCGGAAATGCTTCAAAATCCATGGATGTTGTATGGGATGTTGCGTGGGAACATCCACGCAACAACCATGAAATGCCTCCCTGGCACAGAGTAAGACAACACAGCAATTTGCGCTGCTGTGGTTTTCTTGACATTTATGAAGCCACTTGGGGCCACGCAAGCTGGCCTTACATGGCTTCATAAATATCATTTTTGAGTCATGTGGTGCATCCACCATATTGTGTGGGACAATTGCAGCGTAACTGGGGTTATAAATATGGGCCTTAGCGTGTATAATCCTAAACCGGCTACTAGGGGAGACATGGTCCATCTCAGTGCAGAAGATTTTCCTCTTCCCCCCATAATCTCCTGCCCTGCCTCGGTTTCCCACCACTCCTTTACTCTCACTGATGCATTGGAAGCTTCCTCCTGTGCTGTGCTATAATGTATTGGGATTTGGTGTTTCTTACTGGTAGCACTCAGTAGACCATCTATTAAAGGTAGGGGTGGGAAATCCCAGGATAGAGTGCCTCAACTGTCCCTCAAGCAGTGATATATAAAAATGTCCATGGGGAAATCCAGAGGAATCTGTCAAGTACTCCACCAGTGTGATAAATGTGCCCTGGCCATATACGTCATCCCAGTGTGACAGGCGCTTGAGTAAAATGGGATCTTACTGACTGTTTATCTGTGGCTGATAGCAAATAGTGGTAGCTCAGCAGGAGTCAAGGTGAATGGAATAAATTACTTCTTTTCCCACTTAATTGCATAGTCGCTCCCAAGCCCTATTTGTGCAATCGACAGTGGATGGGACACTGGCAACTGTGGGTGAGTGGATACCTATAAATGAGGGAGGGGGTTTAGGGCCTCTGAAAAAGTGAGTTGTTGGTTGAAGGGGGTGTAAGCACTTTTGAAGTAACAGCCATAATCTTTGTCAGGGTGAACCCCAAATGTCTCTAAATTAAACTCTGCTTGACCCTCTGGTGGCGTGGCATAAAAGTTGTCAGGCTTAACTTAGAGGCAATGTGAAAAGTATTTATGAAACACTTAAAAAGTAATAACCTGCAGATACTTCATAAGAATAATCCCACATTAATTTATAAAAATAGAGTAAAACATAATACATTATTTAACACCAAGACAACAAAAAGTTAATCAGCAGAAACAGAGTGATGCAATTTTGAAGATTTTCGGTAAGTCTAGATCCAAAAAGCTCATATAGCCACTCACAATAGTCTGATCCTAAGACTGCAATTGAGCTTGCAGTGTACACAGAGATCAGGTTAGACCTACTCAAAGAGTTACCTCCTCAAACGCTGGCGTAGAGAGTCCAAATCACAATGGGGGGTGGCAGAAAGGAGCAGGGAAAGCATCACAGGTGGTCACTGCAATAGCGAGAAGAGCAAGCCAGGAGTCGTGTGGATGGTCGTTGCTGTATCGCAAACATCCTGTGAGGTGTCATGGGCGGTCATTGCTAGAGCTTCGCGTTGCAGATCATTACAAACTGTTGATTCTGTAGCACGAAGGGAAGATCTTGCATTGCCCGTTGTTGCCAGCTGCAAGATCTCAGCTCCAACTGACCTGAAGAGCCCAAATTGTCAGGATTTCTCCTTCTTCTTCAAAGGAGTGCCCTCTGATGCCAACCCAGGACCTGGAAAGGAGCCTCTTGGGGATCAAGGGCTCACTCCTGCAGAGGACAGCAAGGCTTAGGCATGTCCAGTGCAGCAGGTCAGATGTGCAGTTCCAGGGAGGCCTTTGGAGCTTGTTATGTCTTCTGAACAGGACATCAGTCAGCTGCCCCCTTGGGATCTCCTCGGGTAACTTGGGATGAAGGACCAGATCCAGTCTTCTTTCTGAGACAGCATGGCAGGTCTCAGGGAACAGGGCATTCCCCTGGCAGCAGGGCAGTCCTTCTTCTGTAGTATCCACAGGTCCAGGAATGAACTCAAGAGTTGGCCTGAGCGTCCAATATTTATATCTGATACCAGCTTTAAAGTGTAAGAAACATTTAGACTCATCCTCAAATCTGGTTCTGGAATTTCCTTCTTCCCTGCTTTGGTCCAAGGATGTCTGGAGTCACAAAAGGCTAGTGTGAAGTTCTTTGTGTGTGTGTTTGTTGAGGCAGCTCTTTTGATGTGCAATTGTGGTAGGTGATAGTTCAGCCTCTTCCGTTAGGTCAGGATGGCCCATTCTGCCAACACCCAGGCATCTCTTGTTGATACAAAAAGGACAACTCTTAACTACACCTAATTCTGTGACCCAGGCTACAGGCTGCAGACACTACATGATTAGGACAAGAAAATACCAACTTTCTAAAAGAAGCATTTTCAGAACTGTGACTTACAAATTGGTATTAATGTTAAAGAGGGGTTTCAATTACAATTCCTTGGACTGCAAACATGTTATTTCTACCTGTTCCCAAAGAAAAGTTATCACTTATTAAATTTAATGAGGTAACCCCATCTTATCCTACAGAAGAGGTAGTGGTTTTTAAAAGAAGGACACGTAAAACTTAAAAGTACGTGTCTAACTTTGGGCTTTTTAGGGCCTAACCTAGTGGTGACTTTGGTGTATTGAAAAAGAAGGTTTATTTTGCCAGGTCCAAATGGCCATTTGAATCTACACACAGGTTGCAATGGCAGACTTGAGACATGTTTAAAAAGGCTCCGTAAGTGGGTGGCACAATAAGTGCTGCAGGCCCATAAGTATCAATTAACTTACAGGCCCTGTGTAAAGGTAGTGCCACTTTACTATGACCGTATAAGTACATTAAATAATTAAATTGGGTGTAAGTCCATTTTTCCATGTTTAGAGAAGAAAACACATGCACTTTACCACTGGTTAGCAGTGGTAAAGTGTGCAGAGTCCTAAGGCTAACAAAAACAAATTCAGCAGAACAAGAGTGAAGGCAAAAGATTTGGGGAAAAGCTACTCTAAGGATGTCAAGTCTAACAGGGGCCATATAGATCTCCTCTGTAGCTAGATGGGGAAGTATGAGTATCAGGTGGTGCCAATATACAGGGAAGTGAACCTGAGCACATAGATAATAAAGTTCCATATCCGGCGCCTCAAAGCTTCCCCGATGAAATTCCAGTGTAAGGGTCTCCCATTTAATGAGGAGTTGCTTCTCAACCCATGCTAAGCGAATTCACTGAGTTTTGGGTGTAGAGAAGAATGAAGCTCTAAGTGGGAGGGGGATATTCAGGAATAAAAATCGCAGTTCAGGAGTAGCACCATCTTAATGTGCGCCCTTCATTGGGAGTGATCTCATCTGAAATGCTGCTAATCATGGTACCATGTCCCTGTCACAGTGTACCCAGCTTCCCAGGTATTTAAGTCTGTCTGTGCACCAGTGCACAGGAAAGTCTGGGGCAAACTGTGTTATGTTGAGGGTGAAGGGGAAAACTGTGATTTACCCCAGTTTATGTGCACTCCCAAGAGGGCAACAAATCTGATGAAATCCTTCAGAATAGGGTTAAAGCTTGCATTTGGATCACATGGGTAGACAGTTATGTCATCAGCATGCAGGAAAATTAGAAGTTCCCTGCTCTAATAGCAAAGTGCATAGTCCTTGTAGGGTTGCCTGAGCTTAGCTGCCGGCATCTCCATAGCTAAGGCAAAAAGGATTAGTGACAGTGGGCCGCATTGCCTGGTGCCTCCAAATATTTCAAAGGGTTTAGACAGTGTCCCGTTAATTGTACCCTGGTAAGGGACTAGGGCCCTGATTTATACTTTTTGGTGCAAAACTGCACTAGCGCAGTTTGACTGTCGTAATGCCGAAATAATATGTCTGCGAGCAAATATTTTCCATTTCTACTTGGCAGGCTTCCATGCTTTCTACGGTGACCACTAAGAGAAATGCATGCTCATCAAAGCAATGTTAGCCAAATAGAGGATATCATCTTGAGGATTCCATGCAAGAAGTTTATTGCATGTAAAAGAGTGGAGAATGTGGACATCTCTGTAGCATCCAAATAAAAGATATTATCATGCAAGCAGCATCACACACAAATGTTATCGCAGAGCAGGTTCCTAAATGAAAACCGTGAAACCTATCACTCAGAGCCTTTGAGGCAGTGCTTCTGCCTGTCCATCTACAGCTCCTTTAACTGGAGATGGAATTAGTGTCCTCACCCCAGCAACAGACCTCAAATATACCCATTCAGGGCTCTCACAATCACCAATCCATTACCATGCCTAACAAAGGTCTCCTTTTATACAGCACCTTTCACTCAACCTGCCTGTAATTATGAGGGGTGTATGCCAGATGTGGAGACTGCTTCAAGTTCATGCAGTCTTGACTGGTGCTTTTGATCAAATATAATTGAACTATCTATCTTTTCTCACAGCCTTATCATGAAATTAATTATGGGTCCTTGCTATGTCCAGTGTAAAATAACATTTAATTTCTATTTAGTTTTCACTGTTGTTGCAACCCTAAGATGAACACACTGTTTACTGCTAATTTCTCAAAATGCTCTTGGTCTAAATGCTCCAAGCTCTTTGTAAAGCTTTTAAATTAGAGACAAGTTAAATTAAAACTTCACTTGCCCAGTTGGCAGGAATTAGGAAACTCCAAAATGTCTGAAGCAGAAGAAAGTTCAAAGATTTAAGTGAGGTAAGGTTTCTACTTTCAGCCTTCCAGCTGTGATGATTTCCTGATGTAGAACATCCCTGGGTGGACATCATCCAGCAAACCATTGTAAGTGTGGAGGCTGGACATCTACTACCTGAGGTAAGAGGTATGGGAGGGAGTGCTGTGAGCTAAGGCCTGCTTTTTTTTTAAAGAACTTGATGAGCTTTGCTTTGCAGAAAGCTTGAACACTTAGGAAAATGCACAAAGTTGCAAGTTAGTCTGCTTTACATTGTTACACCTTTCTACTTTAAATCCCATCCAGGATTTAAAGATGGATTGTGGAAAGTTGATTGAGTGTCCTTTAATACGTATCTTAAAAAAGATATGCATTCCTTCATGCAGAATCACATGGTGTGAACCTAAATATCTAAGGCACACAATATCAGGGACAGAATATCGAAACCATAATATTGACAGGTAAGTATAATTTTTCTATAACTTGCTCCACATATATGTGCCTATGCAATATATATGTCTTCAAGATATTTAGATGTGGATTTAGGACTAGTAAAGCGATACTGTTCTACATGCACTTACCTTTCAATATTCTGTCCTCATTATTTGTATACTATGATATTCGGCCAGTTGAAATTTAGGGGCATATTTAAGAAAAGTGGTGCTGCACTTAGTGCAGTGCCACTTTTCTTGTGCTCTTTAGTGCCCCCCTACCGCCACCATGTGTGCACCGTATTTAAAGTACAGTGCACCATGGCGCAGGGTAGGGGGCAATAGAGTCTTTTTATTTTTTACACTATTGATGTACTCTGCAGGAGTACATAGGGGCGTATTGTATTTAATGACATGCCCCTTTTTTACACCTGCTCTGAGCAAGCGTTAAAAGTGCCAAAAAAAATGATGCAAGGAAATCTGGTAGATGAATGCATTGCACCACTTTGTAAATATCGCACAGCGTTTTTGGCCTTCTAACACCACATTAGCGTAAAAATAAATTACACTAATATGGCATTCGAATGGCGCAAGGGGCTCTTAAATATGTTCCTCACTCGTACAACCAGTATTTGGGAAACAATACACCTATAGAGCACAGCTTTAATGTTTGCTCATAGCTAAGGGCCCCCTAATATACTTCTGACTATGGCCCTGCTAACCTCACCGGAGTCTGGCAGCAATCTCCATCCGCACAGCTGCTCATCGGTACTGAACAGCCTTAGCTAGCTATATACTGGTGCTGTAATCTACTAGTCAGCTGGAAGGTGAGGATAATGGCCAGAGTGTCACTGAAGTGCTGTCATCTTGCATGCCGGCTCCCCTACACCCCACCCCATTTTGGGGTCTCTCTTTCTCTCTCTCTCTCCCTCTCTCCCCCTCTCTCTTTGTGACCAGGGCCTTTCAAAACTGGCTTCCAAAGGCTCCAGGCCACCAGGAAACACCTAATGGAATAATAAGCCCGATCTGGCCCTGTGTGATAGTTACAAAGTTTGTACAGCTTCATAGATTAGAGCTGAGCAGTGGCAGCTCCACCATATGGACGGAGGAGCGTCGCCCCCCTGCCAGCAGTGGCAGCTGCAAAACCTTTTTTTAAAGGGGCGGGGCCATGAGGGTGACGTGCACTGAAAGAGAGTGCTCAGCACTCCCCCTCAGAGCGCATGTGTGTTTGGCCTTATGTCTTGGGCCGGCCAAACACACATGCACTGAAGGCTGTCTTCAGTTCGGCAACTGTATTGCCGGGCTGAAGAGAGCCTACACAGGCTCCCAGTCTGCCTGGGAGCGCCCTGGCTGGTTGCGCCCAGCCAATCCTGATGCTGCTTTGGGCAGCGTCAGGATTGGCCACAGGGCAGGCTGGGAGCCGCGACGAGGGACAGAGGAGGGCCGCGCAGGACAGCACCAAAGAGGTTAGTTTGTTTGTGTTTTAAAAAAAAATTAATTTAATTTAATTTTTCAACCGCTCCCCCCGCCCCTCGAGTGCCTCCTCTCCGCCCTGCCACTTTCGCAGCCCTCAGCCACTACTGAAGCTGAACCGTACTTGTGAGGGTCTGTCCACAATAGCTATTAAGTTCTTCATCTGCTGTGGCATTAAATGTTTCTGAATAATTTCGGCAAGTTAGTCATAACATTTAACACTATTTAAATTCTATAAACAAATGCAAATTGCAACCTTTTTCATCTGGCACTCCATCTGAAGAAAGAAGTCCTTTTTATCTGTGAAATGTTTCTGCTTGCGGTATGTTGACTGAGAATAAAACGCAATGCCAACTAAATGTAAAACCTATTTAAATAAGCTGAATATGCATGATTTCTCAGTAGAAAGTCAATATGCATTTTAGTGCAGTTTAGAAAAATCCCAATTATGAGCAATATGGCACTGCAATGTCAGTATTCCATCTTACTATAAAAGATAAACAAGGGGTGTAAGAACAGGTGCATGCTAATGTTGTAGCAGATAATATAGAAAATCAAGCACCTTAGCATAGATTCCTGGCAGGAACTAATGCTTTGGCAATTGGGTAGAGGTGCACATCCTGAGGCAATGAGACACCAAGGGCCTCATTTACGATGGAATAGTTCAGCGGCGCTGCCCCAAATTTGGCACCACCACACCACCGCATCACTTCAGAAGCACAGGGATACACCATGTTTACAACAATACGGTGCACCCCTGTGTTTCCCCTAGCGCTGTTTCTAAAATTAGCTGCCTATCACCAACGCAGGCATCCTTGCATCAAAGTGCAAGGGTGCCTGTGTTGCAGGGAATTATTCTTTATGTGCAGAAAGGTGACCCTTCCTGCGCATAAACAATTATTAATAGTGTTTTGCTCTTTCTATGTGTGCTGCAGAATGCCCCACAGGCCTGGACCAAGGACTTCTGGATGTCTCAATTACCCCTAGAGCCAGCATCTTGACAATTTCCGCCTTGATACTTGCCTTCACTCTGTCTGACAACCTGTAAATTTTATTTTTTACAGGGGGACTGTCTCCCGTGTCAATGTCATGGACACACAGGTGTTTGAGTTCAGCAGTGAGGGAAAACAGAGGAGTACTGCTCAAGTAACTGGTAATATCTCGGTGGTCCAGGATCAGGGAGTCAGAGATACTGACACCCTCCACTAACCCATCACCCTCCTGTGCACAGAGGAGGTCGAGGAGAGGTTCACTCTCCTCCTCCACACCCTCATCTGTCACCAGAAGCATGTTGACTTCAAACCTCTCAAAATCAGACTTCAGTCTGTTCACATGGAGCACCCTTAGGGGGTTCCTAGGGGACAGGAGGTCCACTAAGTAAGTGGCCTCCCCCTTATGCTCCTTGATCTCATATGGGATAGTCCAGTGATCCAGGAGAGCTCTAGGCTCTACTGGCTCTATAATCCATACTTTGTCTCCAGTTTGAAACTTCACCAGGGTGGTCTTCTGGTCATACCATTATTTCATAACCTCTTGGCTGGCCTTGAGGTTGCTCTTCGCCTTTTTCCAGAAGCAATGCATCTGGTTGCGGAGGGCCAACATATAGCTAACACATCTTGGGGTAAGTTCTTGGGAGCTTTCTCCCACCCCTCTTTGACATTACTTATGATAGAGAAGCTCAAAGGGACTGAACCCTACCCCCTTCTGGGCACCTCTTTATAAAAAAAGAGAAGGCATGGCAAGAGGACGTCCCACTTACACCTCATGGCCTCAGGCAGGCCTGTGATCATGCCCTTCAAGGTCTTGTTGAATCTTTCAACGAGACCATAGGAATGAGTATGATAGTGTGTAGTGAGCTTGTAGGTCATTCCACACACATCCCACATGGACTTCATGTATGCAGACATGAAGTTACTGCCTCTGTCAGACACTATGGCCCCCATGATGAACACAGCAGTGTTTACCGCCGTGTTCAGACTGGCAGTCATTTAACTGACCGCCAGCCCCCTGGTGCTCCGCCGGCCGCAGAATGCATGGCCAGGACATTGCGGGCGGCTCCACATGGAGCCGCTGTCAATGCCTCTGTGAGGCGGGTGCAGCTGCACCCGTCGCGCAGATCACTGCCCGTAAATCAAGATAGTGACCTGTGCGATGGGGCACTGTACAGGGGCCCCTGCACTGCCCATGCCAAGTGCCAGAGCACCCCTTCCACCAGCCTTTCCCTGGCGGGGGAGCCTGCCAGGGAAAGGCTGGGGGCAGTAGGGATCATTATCTGCAGGGCAGCAGCGCTGCCCTGTCGGATAATGATTCCTTCCACGATCAGGCTCCCTATGGCAGCCCTCTATGTGTTCATTATATGGCGGTACAGCCCACCATGCCGGTGACGGTCTTTTCACCCGCCGCAGGCATGGAGGGCTGAATCGCCGGGGTTCATAATGACCCCCTATGTCCTTTGGGAATCCCACATGGGCAAAATTTCCCATCAGAGTTCTGTTCACCAACAGTGCAGTCACCGTGATGCCCACCCTTTCAAAGGGGGTGCCAATGACGGGAAGTGGGCTCAGGGGAGCCTTGAGCTTTTTTCCTGTCTTCCCACTGGTCTGGCAGGTGGGACAGGACCTACAGAATGCATCTCAGGCTGTCCACATGCAGGGTCAATAAGAGTGGGTGACAAACCTGGCAAAGGTCTTGTCTTGCCCTAAATGTCCTGCCAGGGCTATGTTGGGAGACAGGCCCAGTAGGAAGGCCTGGTAACACTGGAGGATCACCAGCATGGGTGCTGCTCCAGTACCCAGAGCCTTAGGCTCACTGTAAAGGAGATCATTCTCCCAGTAAATAAGGTGATCCCCAGAGGCTTCACCTGCTGGGCTGTGACCTGTTGCCTCAAGCCCTCAAGGGTGGGACACTCTTTCTGCGCCTTTCAGAATTCCTCCATGGTTGGCCCACCCTCAACTTGCCAACCAGCAAGCTCAGGTAAGTCACCCAGAACAGCAATGTCTTCCCCGGTTGGCTCAGGGGCCTCTTCCTCAGAGACCCCCATCAACCTCCACCGCGGGAATTTCGGGGACTGGTTTCCTGCGCCCCTAGCCCATCTCCTTGGCAGCTGTCTGTGCCATTGTTCCAGGCTCCAGATGCCCTTGACTTCCCTCCCGGGCAGCCATGGACCCTGTGGTCATGCAGACCCACTCAGGTAATCCCATCATCTCCAAGAGAGACCTTAGCTCTACCTCCCTCCAGGTAGTGTGCTCAAGGTCATTGTCTAACAGAAAATCTACAGGCATGGCAGGACTCACAGCTACTTTCAGAGTAACTCAAAGGGAAAAGAGCCACCGGTAGATGGCTCTCGCGATTGTCTGCGACTATAACTTTGTGGAATGTGTTCGGCAGGACTTGCTCTGCTGACACCATCTGACCCCTGACAGTGGTCATGCTGGCTCCTGTGTCACGCAGAGCCTCCACCTGTTGCCCATTAATGGTGACCCACTGCATATACTTGGAAGTATTAGCAGGTATGTGGGCTTTTTGTACCACTTCTGCATCCTAGAGGGACACTAGGCTTACCTCTGTCTGTTCTCCAAAACTAAGTGGGACTACCTCCTCCCCGAGCGCTACACTAGCCAACCCAGTTGTCTTCTCACCAGGGTTGGGCTGTGTCCTCTTTGGACATTTTAAGTCGCCATTAAAGTGGCCATACTTGGAGCACTTTGCACATTGGGGTATAAACCTCCCTGTCTTATGGTCAAAGAACACTTTCTTTTTAGAATCAGACCGGGACTGGTTACCACTATTCCTTTTGGAATTATTTTGGGAGCCTTTTGAGAACTCCTTATTTTTAAGTTTTTCTCCCCCATCTTTGTTCTGTTGTGAACCCTGACCACCTTTGAGGGGGTCACCCCAGAGATATCTTTTTGGACACTTTGGTGCTAGCCCAGAGGTCTGCCTTCTCAGCAAGTTTCCTGGAATCAATCAGTTTATTGTCACTCAGGTGCTGGCACAACTCTTTAAAGCAAATATTGAGAATATGCTTTCTCAGGATCAAACTGTACAACCCCATGTAATCATTGACTTTACTGCCCCGCACCCAGCCATTCCGTGCCTTACTGGAAAGGTCAATAAAGTCTATCCAGGATTGGTTGGGGAGCTTGCTACTGTCCCTGAATATTTGGCAATACTTTTCAGGGGTCAATACAAATTTGGCAATTAAAATGGCCTTCATAGGGGCATACTTGGTCTTGTCCCCAACCTCTACTGTAAGAAGTGTGTCCATCCCATGTTTTGGCACGTGTTTTCACAAGCCCGCCCCCCATTACTCTTCAGGAACCCCATGTGCCCTTAGTGCAACTTCATAAGCAGAGAACCACTTGTCAATGTCATCTCCCACGACTTAACTTGGCACAAAATCCTTGGGCATACAAACCTTTTTGTCTCCAGCAGGGCCTGTATGTATGCTGCCACCATCACTGCTGGAGTCAGACTGCCTAGACTTAAGCTCTAGCACTTTTATACCCAGTTCATTAGCTAGAAGTAGTTTCTTCTCTGCCAAGACTCTTTCAGCCTTTCTCTGCCTCAATTTGTAATCTGGACAACTGCAGCCCAAACTCTGTCTCCTCTCCCCTTTCCTCTGCGGTCAGGCCATGATTTGAGACATTGTTCCCTGGTTTCTCAGGGGCACAAATCTAAGGGTGTCACCTCTCATTACTGTTGGTAGATCCTAGGGAGAGCCATCCATTTGCTCTCCCAACTCATCATTCTCTTGTGAGTGGGTTCTTGTGAGCGGCTTCCTAGGCCCTCAGCACCTTTTGGTACTCCTCCTTCTTGAAGGCTCCACGGGTAGATACCTCCATTCCTTTGCAGAAACCTTTCAGCTGGTTAACGGTATACACCTCCAGCTTGGCTAGGTCAAACTCTCCAGCTCCACTTGAGGACCCAGCCAGAGACATGATGTATAGGATACTGATTAAAAAATATCAAGCAGAAAAAATTGCAGAAAAAAAGAAACAACTCAGATTGACCTTTGACTCTGGGTGGGTAGGGTACATGTAGCTATTGTATGGAACTGCACAAACACAAGTCCTATCCACACTGCTGATCACCAGAGTTGGAAATGGGTTTTCTAGTTGGCAGAGGTGCACACCCTTGTCTAAGTAAGGACCACAATCCTAGTCAGGGTAAATCACAACACAATACAAATTATACTCTGCCCATCCTCTGGTAGCTTGGCACTGAGCAGTCAGGCTTAACTTAGAAAGCAATGTGTAAAGTATTTGTGCAGAACGTTATACAATAACACAGTGAAAACACCACAAAAAGACACCACACAGGTGTAGAAAAATAGAGACTATTTACTTGAATAAAATACTGTTGAAACAATGAAAATCTAATGTACACAAGCAAAGTTATATATTTTTAAAGATGAAATCCAACTAAAGTGCCTAGACAGCACAATAGCTCCATATGGGGCTACCACGGCATTGTTGACAGAGTTGTTCCCAACAATCCATCACCATTGGTGCAGGACATGGAGTCACACGGGCCCCCAGGTACAGTACCTTCTGAAAATGAAAAACAAGAACGTCGCACAGAGTCGGAAAGAGGTGTCGCTGGAGTCGGTGCGGCGTCAGTCCCTTAAGGCTTCCAAGGAGAGAGGCATTGGTTCCGCGATGTGAATCAGGTGGAGGTGTGGCGTTGTTTCTATCTGGATGCAGGGGGAGATGATGCAGTGGCGTCCGCAATGCATCGACTCCTTGTGACCCGGCAGGGTCGCTGGGTCCGGTCCTTCAGGACATGATGTGTTGACTTCGTAGGATTGCGATGGCCCTGAGTGACGTCACTTAAAGGTCGGACTTGCTTTGCAGGCCACGGTCATTGCATGCAGCAAGGTCCACGGAGCGGGAGCTGGCTGCGGCGTCTCTGGTGTCAATGAAGTCTTTCCGGAGTCGCTGGAGTAAGGTACTAGCAAAAAGGTAGCAGCTGAAGTCTTTGCTGTCCCTGAGACTTCAGAACAGGAGGAAAGCTCAATCCAAGCCCTTGGAGAGCACTTTTGGGGGAAGACAGAGTCCTTCCTGCACAGTCAGAGGCCAGCAGGGCAGCAGGGCAACAGCAGGGCAGCAAAGCAGTCCAGAGAGTCCTTTGGGCAACCAGGCAGGTCTTCTGACAGAGTTCAGGTGCAGGTCCAGAAGTGCCTGAGTTTGTGGTCAGAGACCCTTTGAAGTGGGGGAGACTTCAAAGAGTGGTTTTGAAGTGCACAAGCTGCCCTTTCAGCCCAGTCCTACCTGCCTGGGTCCCTGTGGGGGGTTATCAGTCCTTTGTGTGAGGGCAGGCCACTGGCCTTTGAAATGTGTCAGCCTCTCCACCCTTCCAGCCCAGGAAGACTCATTCAGTATGCAGATGAATGCAGATGTGACTGAGTGTCCTGTGTTTGTGGTTGTCTGGGTGAAATGCATAAAGGAGTTGTCAACCAGCACAGACCAGACATTGATTGGAGACAGGCTGTAAGGCACAGATGGTTTTAAGTGCAGAGACATGCTCAGTGTCTACAAGTGGCATTTCTAAAATAGTAATATAAAATCCAACCTCCCCAATAAACAGGATTATCTATTACCACTCTGGCCATTCTAAATATGACCTGTTTATCCCTTTCAGCTCAGAATCTACCACTCAAAAGGTATATGTGGGCAGTCCTAGTACTAGTCAATGAAAGGAGCAGGCCTCAGAGTAGTGGAAAACAAAATTAGAAGTTTTTCACTATCAGGACATACACAACACATATGTACATGTCCACACTTTTACCTGCATGGCACTCTGCCCAATGGGTTACTTAGGGCCTAACTTAGGGATGACTTATATGTAGAAAAAGATGAGTTTTAAGACTGGGCAAGTACTTTTAAATGCCAAGTCGAAGTGGCAGTGAAACTACACACACAGGCCTTGCAATGGCAGGTCTAAGACATGGTTAAGGGGCTACTTATGTGGGTGGCACAATCAGTGCTGCAGGCCCACTAGTAGCATTTAACTTATAGGCCCTGGGCACATGTAGTGCACTGTACTGGGGATGTTCAAGTAAATCAAATATGCCAATTGGGTATGAACCAATGTTACCATGTTTAAGGGAGAGAGCATATGCACTTTAGCAGTGGTAAAGTGTGCAGAGTCCTAAAACCAGCAAAAACAGTGTCAGAAAAGTGGAGGGAGGCAGGCAAAAAGTTGAGGGGTGCGCACCCCAAGGCTGTCAGGTCTAACAGCTGCCAGACTCATCCATGCCCAAATGGCTCCATTCTAGTGGCGGCTTCCTGCAGTCAGGGCTGGTTTGATAAATCTTGTCATGGCTGAATTTCTTTTTGTGACCGAAGGTCTATGGCATTATTACCACACTCCTCCTGATGATTAACGGTCTTTTGTTGTCAGGGGAGATATTGAATAGGGGGGCATGTATTTATGCAATAGCTATGTAAGGTCACATGCCCAGCTCGCCACTTGCTGCGGCATCGCTCTTGTTCCTGCCTTCTGCTTGCTTCCCCCCCTGTTTTTTGAGTGCCTTCTCCTTGCTTTTCCCCCGTGCTCACTGCTTTCTCCTTGCTTCCCCCCCCCATTTTTAGTGTGCCCTATCCTTGCTTTTCCCTCATTTTCACTGCTTTGTCCTTGCTTTTTCCGCCATTTGTTTGTGGGCCTTCTCCTTTCTTTTCCCTAATTTTTCACAGCTTTCTCCCTGCTATTTCCCCTGTTTTTTCTGTGCCTTCTCCATGCCTTACCCTCATGCTTACTGCTTTCTCCATGCTTTTCCACTCGTTTTTTGTGTACTTTTCCCTTGTTTTCACTGATTTCTTCTTGTTTTTCTCCCTTTTTTGTATGCCTCATCCTTGCTTTTCCCTTGTTCTCACTTGTTTTTCTGGGACCTGCAAGTGCTTGAATACACTGTCGGGTGATCAGCCATGCTTTACAAATCCTGATTGATTGGTTGAATAATGGCATGGTCTGCAACAGGGCCTAGCAAGCACTGATGCCTGGTAGGTTTACAGTGTGTACTAATCAGTTCATGGAATTTGCTTGGAAAATGTTAAAATGGGCCAACAAACCTGTGACACATTTGGAGAAATGTGAAAGAAATCCCAGGATATTTGCAAAGATTATTTGCTTGTCTGAAGTATCTTTACTGGAAGACTGTCAACTAAAGATGGGAGAGCAGGTTGCCTGATTAACCCTTAGGCACAGTGATGTGTCATAGCTGCTGTTGGTACCCTCATTACAATTTTGTTTCGAGTCCTAATTGTTTGGAAGGCTGAGTGGTTTGTCTAATTGCCAGGGTTGCCACGAAACCAGGAGACGAACTGTGCACTGGCAAAGCTACTAGGCAGGACCTTAAAAAGTGGAAGCCACAGGTAACTATTTTGTTGTTTTTATTGCAAGCGTATGCCACAAACATTAATAGTAAGAAGAATAAAACATACTGCTGGCTATACATTGATGCCATTTGATTTTGATAAACATTTTAATTAAATAGAAAAATTAACCATTGCACATCATTTTATTAGAACCCTATGGATGCTTACTAGAAGAAAAGCACATTTAAATAAGGCCTGTCTTGTGAAAATATTAATTGTATTGGTGCAAAGAATTATAATGGTTAGCGGTTATTTACCGTAACCTGGAGGGATAGTTTAAACACACTGTGATGACAAAATAAGAAAAGTATTTGAGCAAAAAAAAAAAAAAAAGCATTGGTAAAATAAAGTGCCCGCTCACGACCCCTGGCACAATTATTTTTTGTTTTTAAATATGTGGATGTGCATATCAAATTTTAATAAATGATATAATTCATAGTGCAAGAGAGCCACTGGCTGAATTGGAATGTCCCATTTTGTAAGCTGTGATCGGTAGAGCAAACTGTGGGTTATAGCTGAACAATTCAAGAGATGAAGAGGTTTGACCTAAAACCCATTTACATATGTCCAAATGGGCCTTTCCTGGGCAAACTTATATAAAGAGCAGCATTCACCCGGATGTCACAATTCATTGAAAATAACTCTGTACTTTCAGACTACCAAACTGGATTCTGCCCATGAAGAGGCACAGAATCTGCCCTCATCGCCATCTGGGATGACATTAAAAACACAGTACACTGCAGTGGAGTTGCTGCCCTACTTCTCTTGGATCTCTCAGCAGCCTTTGACACAGTTGACCATGACAACTTAATAAAAAGACTCTACAAAGCCAGCATTGAGGGGACTGCTCTCTATTGGATCACATGCCACCTTCAAAACAGAACAAATGTCATCCATATTACCCCTTTCTCATCCAAAATTTACTTCACAGAAGCAGGGGTCACTCAAGGCTCAATCATCACACCCATGCTTTTTCAACATTTACATGAAGCCATTACCTGTATTGATCAATGAATTTCAGCCCACATGCTATAATTATACAGATGAGGCACCAATATTCCTTGAACTGGAAAGCCCTGAAAACACTGTAAACTCAAAAATCTTCAGGTGCCTCAGAGCCGTTGATCAGTGGATGACATGGAGCCATCTCAAACTGAATGCTTCCAAAACGGAAATATTCAAATATTTTTATTGGAAAAATAATGACCAACTCTGCACCTGACCTGACAATCTGGGATCACCTCCTAAAAAATCTAAGGAAGTGAGAAACCTTTTAATTACCATGAACTCCATGTTTACAATGACAGTCTAAGTGGAGAAATTAGCAAGACCAAGCTTCGTCACCATGAAAACCCCAGGCTACTATCTCTCTTGTACTGCCTAAACTGGATTATGCCAATGGCCTCTACCACAGATCATTTATATCAACTATGAAAAGACTACAATGGATTCTGAACTCTGCTGCCAGACTACTCTTACATGTAAAGCCACAAGTCCAAAACTGCCTTGAGGGCAATCAATGTGTTACTGGCTGCCAGAAGATCCACCTTCTAGCTGCTTTGTATCACCCACAAAGCAATACATGAAACAGGACCGCTTTTAATCAGGAATAAAATCACCAAATACATTCAACATAGGAACCTCTGCTCAAGATTGGCACGTCGCCTTCAAACCCCACCACACAAGAAAAAGGACATAGGTGGTACATCTTTCTCTGTTCTAGTGGCCAAACTATGGAATTCATTACCTCTAAATGTAAGATCCGCAGATAACTATCTTATCTTCAGAAGACTACTCAAAAGTTAGCTCCTTCCTACATAATCACTATACTCAAACAGCAATTTACAACTTACCCCTGTGTATGTGAACATTTATAATGTGATTATATGTATATAAATAGCTTTGTGTATTTCTTTGAACAAATATGTATAATAATTATGTGTTTTAAAAAAAAAATATGTAATACTGTTTGGAACTGCTTAACAAATGTATATATTACTTACTGTTAATATATATGTATATGAATCTCCCAAATGCAAGAATTAACATATATAAATTTAGTCGGAAGTTAAAATTGCAAAAACATTATGTGATGAGAAACGAAAATTAATGGCAACAGCAGAACAAATCTGATTCCCTTGTGATGTCACCATTACAGATAAATGAAATAGATATATTATGAGATCTGCACAGCTTGGAAGAAGAGTCAGAAATAGTTCAGGGTATATTATCATCAAGTACTCTTTCAGATAAAGAATTTTGTGACTCAATGGGTATACGAACAAATGGAGCCATGAATAGTGGTTCTAAATCCAGATCCACATTTTGTCCACAATTACTGGCTGGGAATAAAATTGAAGTGTTTCAAGAAATCATGACACAAGTACTGTATAAAATCCATAATAAGGAGGGAGGAAAGAAAACTAGTAATGCCTATTTGGGAAACATGACTAAGGATGATTGGAAGGCATTAAAAGAATAACAGGATGATCAGATAATAATTAAACCCTTGGATAAAGGGGGTAACATTGTCTTCATGGATCGTGTATAATATACTGAGGAGGCCATGAGAGAGATTGGCGATAAGGAGAATTATAAACATTTGGAGAAGGACCCAACCTTTGAGGATACCAAAATGTACCCTTAAAAACTGAGAGGGTGGCATGAAAGAGGTCTCCTGGACGATAAATACATGTACTTGAGAAACAATCATCCAGTAAAACCCACCATCTATTTTCTACCTAAGGTACATAAAAATCAGACTTATCCTTCTGGGTGACCAATAGTAAGTGAAATAGGAACATTATTGGAAAATGAATCCAGATGTATAGATATTTTCTTGTTCCCATATGTGCCATCTTATATCAGAGACTCAGTGGACTTTCTTAGCCATTTTAATGGCATCACTTGAAAATGTGATAATTTGATGGCAACAGTGGCTGTGGTGTTCCTACATACATCCATAGAACATATAGGTGGCATTAGGACCTGTAAACATTGTTTGAGAACACAGTCCACTAGCCTTCTAGAACATACTGAGATGTTCCTCGAAATATTAGAATTTTGTTTGACTCACGACACCTTTATATTTGATAGCAAATATTATTTACAAATCCGTGGGGCAGCCATGGGTATTTCATTTGCACCAACATATGCAAATCTCTTGATGGGCCAGTGGGAGTCAGAATTAATGTGGACTGATGATAATAAAGATCTTCTAGTCGTATGGGTTCGTTTTATAGATGACATATTTCTTATCTGGCATGGAAATGAGGAAGAACTAATTGATTTTATCAAATTGTGGGAAAGAAATCCTTACAAATTGAGCTTTACATATGACATCAATGCAACTAAAATCACATATTTGGATTTATCGGTGTACATACAGGATGATAAGGTTTGTAGAAAGTTATATAGGAAACCCACAAGTTGCAACAATTTACTGCATGCAAACAGTGGACACCCACAAGCTCTTGAATGGAAGCAAAAGAAATATGTCAAAGATTCATTGATAGAGGCTATCCCCGAAATGTAGTACAGAATGCTATGGAGAGAGCTCGGTCACGTAAAAGAGATAATTTATTGACTCCAAAGCAATCTAACATCAAGATGGAGGTACAAGGCAAAGCCTGTTGTTATATCATGGAGTGTGATGCTTCAAGTAATTCAGTCAAACAAGTGTTACAACAATATTGGCAGGTTCTTACATTGGATACAACTATAAAAACAATATTACCAGATGATTCCATGATAACATATCAGAAAACCAGATCATTAGGACAATATTTGTCAAATAGCTACATGGTGAAGTGTACAGTGAGAGAGAGAATAAAGTTGGTTGCAACATCAACAAAAAGGTTTTTGCCGGTGTCACATGTGTAAGGCATGTCAATATGCACTGAATGTTAATATGTTTAAATCACAGAATGGGAGAAGTTTTAAGATTAATGAACGGATTGATTATGACACCCCATGTTTTGTTTATGTTCTGGAATGCAGATGTAGCAAACAATATGTAGGTAGCAGCCTCAATAAATTGAAACCCCCAATATTGCAACATCTCAGAGCAGTTCAAAATAAAGATATGACAGATGCAATCGCGAAACACATCAGGGAAAATCATGGTGGAGAGGTGTCAGGATTATCCTATTATTGTATCCAACATATTAATAGGAAACCAAGAGGAGGAGATCGTGAACACTCTGAGGCAGTCAGAATCAAAATGGATAATGCTATTAAATATTGAGATGCGATGAGGGCTGAATTATGATGCTGAGCTTCATGTATTCTAATAAGTGATAATCATGCGATAAAGAGTTACAGTAAAACTGTTTGGTGAATAAATGTACTGATGGTGATGAATAGGAAACAGGAGTTGAATTTATATTAAAAAAATAATCAATTACCTCATGATCTGATGGAAAAAGCATAGACCACCTTTATATAAATAAAATTAGATGATTTTCAAATGTAGTTATACCCTTGTGAAATATTACTATTCTGCACTTTATAATAGGCACTTGTCACTTTTTGCTAATGTATTCGTAATTAGTATTCTTGAAGTCCGATGCATTTCAATAAGTAATATGATTATCTTGTACTGTAAAATAGGGAGTAATAAGGATTTGATGATGTACAGACCTGATGTTTTGAAGAAAATAATGATCATGTGGTCTTTCAGGTACTCTTACAACAGGCAACTAGTCACTTTATGAATTAAATCTGTACCTTTTTAGACTTATTAATGATATCTAGACCGACATAACAGCGCTAAGAATCATGATTGTTTTGCACTTTAAAATAAGCACAGGACACTTTTTTTAATAATGTGCTTGTAATTATATATTTATTTGACATGCATATGGTTTGAATACTTTTAAAAGTACTAGGAATAATTTAGAACTAGGATACATAAATAGTGACAAATGTCTACGTACTAACAGAACAATATCAAAAAACAAAAACATATACATTACAAATGAAGATATATATATAAAAATTAATAGAGCGAGATTATAAATATGAAACCTTGTCACTGTGTGCCCTCCCCCTTTCCCTAACTCATTTAACTTTTCCAAGTACTGTTACTGGAATAATTCTGCACTTTTTCCTCTCTTCTAATTCCTTTAACTCAACTCCTAGAAGTACTGTTACTGGAATATATGATCTCTGTCATTAATATAGATTTTTAATTTTCTTTAAATATTATTACACAGATTGAATTTTGTTGAATTGGTGAAAAGATGATGTAATTATGAAGAAACAAGAGGTGTCATTCTGCCAAAAAAATTCCAAAAAATAAAATGTTTGTAATTATTATTATCTTTTGTTACCTTTAACAATACTAGCTGGTGAATGTTCTTGCTAACGCATTGATTTACTGAAGATCAAAAAATACATTTGTATTTGGAAAGGACCAAATGTACCCATGTGTGTTCCCTTTAAGTTAGAGGATGGGAGGGGCGTTTTGCCTCTTTGCACTTTGTCTATTTCCATGGTCAGTCGAAGGCTACGGCAGAAACACGCAACACGGACACAGAATTAAATTCTACTGCTCACAAAAGTAAATAAAGTATGGAAACAAAGCTGTGTGTGCCTCTATCAGCTGTGATCTCCGTGTGGCTTGTGAAGTGGTACAGTGCCGCATAGGAGAGATTTAGGTGATATTTAGGTGATTATAATATTACATATATATGTATATAAATATACATATATTAAATATATATATGTTGTATATAAGTGAATATATACAGCTATATATAGGTTTTGTATATATATATATATGTATATACAAAACCTAGTGGACGTCAGCACTAGGTAGTTATAGTGAGGATGTAGTTTCTATAGAAAAAGCAGTTTTTTACAGCTGCTTGATGCTGCTTGATGCTTTTAGCTGCTTGATGAATCTTCACAAAATTTTCACCCAAAATTCGACAGTTATGTCAGCTGCTGTCTGGACAGTTTTGGGGTGACCCATGGGGATGTCAAAAAAGGAGTGTTTCCAATTTTAATTCCTATAGCGATTTTGCACAGTGATAGTGTAGAAACCACTGGATGGAATTATACAAAATTTGGTAGAAAGCTAGGGCCTTTTTCTGATTTGGTGTCAATTTGTTCAGTGGTTTTTAGAGAAATTAAAGAAAATCCCAATTTTTATATATATAGGGACGCAAAGGATGCACAGCCCCTTCTGCTCTCGTGCTGAGATCTGATTGGTTGCCAGCACTTCAAACAAGGACAGCTGCTGCCAAGCCACAGCAAACACTCCGCTCTGATGAAGTGAGAGATCCCACTTCATACGAGCGGGGTTTTTCCCTGCTTCCCTGCGTGCAAAAATGCAGGCAGGGAAACAGAGGAAACATTGCTCTCACAGAGAGGGAGTTGCTTTAGTAGCTCCCTACCTGTGACAGCAATTCCGGCTCCCACAGGAGATGGGGAGCTGGCTGGGACCACCGGGGCCTTCAGGCTCCCCCGCGGTCCCCAACATTGTGACTGGGTGCCCTGGGGGACACCCAGGTCACATGGCCAAGCCCCAGGGATGGGGTCCCCAGGGCTGAGATTGGCCTTGGGAAGGTGCCTCAAAGCTCCCCTTCTCACACAAAACATTATTTAGGCCAGGTCTGAGGAGATGGGGTCCCCGGGGTCAAGATCCACCTGGGAAGGGTAGTTGCATGGCCCCCCTCCCCCAAAAAAATTATACCTTTAACCTGGGCCCCAGGGGACCAGATTGGACTAGAGAGGTGTGCTGTGCAGGGTTTGGTTGTTATAGGTGTTGGCTGCAGGGACTGGCCACAGGTCAGCCCCTGCAGCCAACACCCGCTGTGCATGGCCAAAGGCTGTGGGCAGGGCAGTGTTATGTAGGTATAATGGTTGGCTGCAGGCACTGCAGCTAATCCCTGCTGTGCACGGCTGAAGGGGTGTGAGTTATAGATACCATAGGGCATGAGTAGAATTCTTGAAGTAGACATCTCTGTAGCATCCAAATAACAGATATCATGCAAGCAGCATCAAACAGAGATGTTATTACAGAGCAGGTTCCTAGATGGAAACCATGAAACCATCACTCGGGATCTTTGACAGCTGTTTTTATTCTTTTCTGACTAACTCTAAAAGAAGTAATTTTCTCATAAGAATCAATTTTTTTCCACATTTAAAATTACACAACAAAGATTCTTCAGGTAGTTTCCAGTGGCGGCTTCCCATGGTTACAGGGAGTGGGGCGGCACACATGGAGGAAATATTAATAAATGTAAAAAATTAAATAAAAAACAACTTACCTCTGCTCCACGCCATGAAGCCTCTCCTCCATCTTCTCAGCAGGCAGGCACATGCTCCCAGCCTGCCCTTCGGCCAATCCTGACGCTGCTAAGAGCAGCATTAGGATTGGCTAGGAGCGCCCTGTCAGGGTACTCCCAGGCAGACTGGGAGCCTGTGGCTGGAGAGAGCACAGTACGCATATGTGTTTAGCCGGCCCGAGCCGGCCGGCCATACACATATGCACACCCTCACTGCTCGTCACCCCCCTCATCACCCCCATGGCCCCACCCCTTTCACAACAAAAGGATAATAAACATAATTTATTACTAGATGTCATACGGGGTGAGAATGAGGATGCAGAGGGTGCCTCTGACTAGGAGATCCACTGGCAAGCTGTCTTGGTTCTCTAGGGTGGACTCCTGGTATGGACTGCAAGAAGGCAACACCTAACTGCCAGCTGTTGTTTTCGGAGCCCTGTTGGCTTGTGGTGACCAGTTTGGGAGAGTACCTTGCAGGGAACAGGCAGGGAAGGTTGCCTCAACCATGACCCACTTCATTGGTCCCTTTAGAAGGTAGGAGGGGAGTGGACACAGCAAGAAGGGGTGGCATGCTGTTATTTGGTTGTACTCTTGGTTACCTTTATGCAGACTTTCCTTGGTTAGCTTCGACAAGTGTAATTGTGATAGACGATCTCATGACATGTTATTTTATGTACTTATTTTAATTTATTCACTATTATGGGATGTCCGGGCGGAACCTTTTGCATGCAATGGTCCACCCTATGGTGTTGATTGTATGTTTTGTATATATATATATATGTTTATATATATTTATATATATAAACAAACACAGATTATATATATATATATATATATATATATATATATATATATATATATATAGCACCTACTGGCAGTTGCCAGTAGATAGTAATAGTTAGCACCTAGTTTCCATAGGAAAAGCATTTTTTGTTGTGCTAATAACTGGAGCTGCTGGATGAATCTTCACAAATTTTCAAAACTAATACAACAGTCGGTTCAGCTGCTGTCTTGAAAGTTTTGGGGTGATCCATCAAGCAGGGGCCGAGAAAAAGGAGGGTCCAAAATGCATTTTCCCCATTCATTTTCCCATAGGGTCTTTAGACATGCCTACAGCCTGAACAAGAACCAGATTTGGCAGGAAGCAAGATTTTGGTGTGCAAATTGTACTTTTTGTGATTTGTGTAAATCCATTCAGTAGTTTCTGAGATTTTGAAGGTTAACAAATATAGAACTCTAGGGAAGTGGAGGATCCGTGGATTCAGTTGTCCCTGTGCTGATATCTGACTCGCTGCCAACACTTCAACAAAGAAGCACTGGCAGCCATTTTGTGACTTGACTTCAGCCGAATCCCAAAGAAAAACTGGAAAAAACAAAAGGGGCCAGGGTAGGAATATCCTGAGCCCCTAGCCTTGGTGCAGGGATCCCCCAGGGACCCCAAAAGGGCTAAAAAAGTATTTTTTTTAAAAAGAAGAAATCTCAGAAAAGTCAACAGATGGATCTGTGGATTTTTCAGAGCTTTTTTTTTTTAAAAAGCACAGTCTCCTGCGCCCTTCATTAATTTTTCCCCTGGGTTGGCGAGGTCCCAGGGACATTAGAGTGTAAAAATAGGAGGGGCGCACAGGGCCCCCCTCCTAGGGCTTTTAGAGGCCCGGGGTCCACCACCTCCTCAGGGCTATAATTTATATGTGTGCGGTGTGTCATACTCAAATAATAAAGATTTTTTGTTTTTTTGTTTTTAAACCTCAGAATAGTGCACCTTAGAGGACTTAAGAGTGCACTTGCATTGCACGTCCTATACACACAGATGTTGTGGTACGTGGACTGCGTGCTCCTTGACCGCTGGTCATGCACAGGACATGATAATTTTAGGCCTGCAGCAGGACCTTCCTTGCAGCACTTCTGACCATAACACTAATCTATCCTGAGGTACACACAGCTCTTTGAGACTCGTATCAGGGTGGTGGGGAGAGGAGAGGTTCTTTGGAAGTCCATGGTGTTAGCTGCTTGGAGGAGCAGAGACAGCAATGCACCTGGCTGCAGTCCAAACTAGTAGGCAGGTGTCCTGTTGGCACACAACCCCACCCACTACTGCTGTCTCTGGGCAGACAAACTCTGCTGAGAAATCAAGTGCCAAAATGAAGCAACCTACCCTGTAAACCCCGTTGGTCAGTTCATGTATGGGCCGAGATACACTGGCAGCATATGAGATCAGTGCCTCTGCATGTGTGCTGAGTTTGTCTACTTTTGTGCCTGTGTGTGCCAGTGTATGACTACTCCCAAATACTAAAATATGTTAACTCTTCCCTATGTGAAAACCCTCCTCTCGTTTCTGCTCGGTGTTGCCCTCCTTTGGGGTGAAGCAGATTTGGCAGGTTTAAGAGCAACAGACCTTGGGGGTCATTCTGACCCGGGCGGTCCGAGACCGCCAGGGCAAAAATGACTAAAGCACCGCCAACAGGCTGGCGGTGCTGTCTTCCCTATTGCGACCGCGGCGGTACCGCCGCGGTCGCACCGCAGGGGCCGGCAGTTTCCCGCCGTTTATGCCCCGGCGGTGACAATCCGCCAGGGCAGCGCTGCAAGCAGCGCTGCCCTGGGGATTATGACCCCCTTACCGCCAGCCTGTTTCTGGCGGTTTGCACCGCCAGGAAGAGGCTGGCGGTAAGGGGTGTCCTGGGGCCCCTGAGGGCCCCTGCACTGCCCATGCCACTGGCATGGGCAGTGCAGGGGCCCCCTAACAGGGCCCTGGCCAGCTTTTCACTGTCTGCATTGCATTGCAACTGCACCCGTCGCACGGCCGCAACACCGCCGGCTCCATTAGGAGCCGGCTCCTGTGTTGCGGCCTCATTCCCGCTGGGCCGGCGGGCGCAAACTTGGTTTGCGCCCGCCGGCCCAGCGGGAATGTTGGAATGGGGGCCGCTTGAGTGCCGCCCACCAAGGTCGGAATGACCCCCTTTATGTTAAAATCATCATTCTGTACCTAGATGCAATTATCAAAATAATATTCCAGCATGAATGCACTTATTAAGCATAACAAAACATACATACTATGAGCAGTAATGATTGACATCATTATGAGAACCAATGAAGCATTTAAAATCCTTATGGAGAACCATTAAAGCATTTGAAATGTGTCTGTATACTTTTTATGCATTTTTCACCATCAACCTGCACTTACAAAAGAAGCTCCTCAAGAGCACTACAATACATGCACTTTCTTTAACCACCTTATAATGCTATCTGTATTTTAACCTCAGACTCATCTTGACCACTGACTCAATTTTGTGCTTAGCTTAGCTTCAAACACCGTCATATTGGTGGTGCAGGTACTTTTCAGCACACAACTCATGCAACATGGCCTGATTTATACTTTTTTAGTGCTGCATTTGCGTAATTTTTTTATGCAAAAGCGGCACAAACGTGCAAAATAAATTGAATTTTGTGATTTTGCGTCATTTTAGAGTAAAAAAACGATGCATATGTGACACTAAAAAAGTACAAATCAGGCGCCATGTTTTTCGCTCCTCTCGCTCTCTTTCTGACCAAGGCAAAGATTTAACATGGAGGAGTGAGGGAGAGATAAGGATGTACCAGAGAATGTTTATGGTACGGCAGGGAACAGTTTGGTTTTGGAAGCGCACCTTGGGATGTGGCCAATCTATAACTGTGCTCTTTGAACAACTAATTGTAAGGGAGTGGGGGTTTCGAGAATTCTCCTCTCCAGCTTGTATAAAGTATATAAAAGGGAAGCTTGACGACCAGGGTTAGACAGAACTCATTACCAGGAGGGGACGCCTTGCTCGGATCCCACTGTGGGTAATTCTCTCTTTTTGCAGTCGTGTGGGTTCACGGCTTGAAGCCGGCAAAGAGATGATGTCTATGTCACGCCCCAGGGTGATGCATTTTCAGTTCTTATTTTTATCTTTGCATTGTGCATGAATATATAATCACTATATGCAGATATATTATCCATGGTTGAAGTTGTGTATTGTCTTTCTTTGTTTCTATGATCATTATTATTCTACTGCTGTGATTATGTTCAGAAGTGCACTTGTTTTGCTGCATTTGACATAATCGTTCACTTTATTCTTTCCCTGTACGGACCGTTTGAGAAATACCTGAATAATCTATTACTCAGACTAAGAGTGCTGAAGTATTGCCATTCCTTTAATTTTGTCTTCTCAGTCTGAGACAGGCAAAACACACCTTTAGACCTTTCAGGCCACAATGAATGTCATCACACATATAGCCCCTAGAGAGCACAGCTGTCCCAGCTGTACCGAAAAAGCTCCAGCCTTGAGAGTGCTTGAAAATGCAATAAAAAATCCAGTGGTGGTGAATGTTTTGGGGTCCCCCCCAACTTAAGTTAAGGACTCATGAAATCCACTGTGGGGAAAGGCTGTGCCTTCCTGATGTTGGGGTAGTGACTCTGTCAACCTGAGGCCATCAAAAGGGTAGAAATAGCCCAAAAATGTGGGCAAAATGATGTGGCCCTGCATAGCATTATGGGATGCTCCTTTGGGAGTGCAGTGAATAACATAATATTGTCTCTCCCGCTGGACCAGGAGAGCTGTGATGCTTTTTTCTTTAATTTTGATTTATTGTGGGGTTCATTTTACGGCCTCAAGCCATGCTGTTTTTCCCTTGCAGTGCCCGGTCCCTCCCAGGCACCCCGCTTGCAGGATTCCACCTGAGGGACAGCTCAGGGAGACCACCCCCAGCCACCCCAGATGGTTCCCCATGCTGACAGCACTTCAGTGTGCTGCTGCAGGAAACAGCAGCACTCTGTTAGCGGCTGGCCTCCCGCTCTCCCCAGTCACGTGAACCGAGAGTGGGCCGGCCACATGGGGAAGTGCGGTGGCACTTCCCCTCCTGTCCATCTTTTACCAGGGCCCTAGTACAGAGTCTTGGACCCCTTCCAACGATTGCGGGGGAGTGCAGCAGCGTTCCCTTGGTTGACTTACTCCTTTTGTTTTCTGTGGGGATTAGGGATGGGGTCCCAGCCCCCAAAGAGGGAAATGCACCAGAGAAATCAGGTCCATAGGTGAAGAGATACAATGGGGAAGGAGACCCACACACGTCCCCTTCCTGGCAATATTTTTATATATGTCTTCATCCCTGTGCAGTGGCCCAGGCCCTGGCCCATCCTGGGGAAACTTTACCTGCCATACAGCAGAGCCCCATGGGATCTGAGGCAGAAAAGGTCAAAGGTCAGCAAACTTTGAAGTGTCATAACTCAGGCCGATTTAGACGATCCTATGATTTTACTGCTGGTGGTGAGTTTTACCCACAAGGAAAAGTTGCAGCAACCGCACTCACCTGAAGCAGTGCAGTCCTCACAGAGCTGGTTCTCCTGGTTCCCTGCACCAACACGCCTCCTGATCCTGGCTTCTGGGCACAGAAAAAGTCCAAGGCTTTCCCTCAACTGGTCCTCAGGGGGAGTAAGGGAGCCAGCCTCACTGGCTTTTCAGGAGACCCACTGGTCCTGGGGTCAACTGGGCAGAGTCCTTAGTTCTGGATGGGGGTTATGGGTTTGCTCCCTCCATGTTGTCTATTGTGGCCCCAGGATCCAGCAGTGAAGTGTAGAATAATCCACAGGCAAGAGAGAGTATCCCCTTTGTGTAAAGGTGTTTAAAGGGGTGAGGAAGGTTATAGAAGTCAGGCACCCCTGGCCAATCCTAGGGTGCCACACCACCTCTCCACCCCTGTCCCTACAGCACTGTACAGCACGCTGGAGCAGTCCAAAATGGCAGTAATCCAGAAGCCACTGGTCACCATCTGCTCATGGGGTCTCAGCACCACCCATCACTGATATCACTGCCAGGGTCATGCACATCAAAAGTTCAAAGCGAGCCCCCTCCTGGGTTGGCTCCAGTTGTCTGTACACTCTTCTTTATTCAGTGGGCTTGGGCAGGCCCATCCCTGGTTCAGTGTGACAGCTGAGTGGTTGCTGTACATAATTTCACCCCACTCCTTTCCACCTCAGGAGCTGGAAAAAGTACTGTTAGTTTGCTTCTTTTGAGGCAGCCTTTGTTCCTGCTGCTGGAGAGAAAAGTAATTGACTGGGCACAGCAGGATGACAAAAGGCTTGGGCTCTGATCCTGAGCTGAGTAGGGGAATATGAAAACTCTGGATGACCCATAATGTGTACAGATATCATTCTGGAAGTTAGATAATTAATTTTCCCACACAGGTTATACTCTGTTTAAGGCATCAATGGTCTCTGTGCTTCTAAGGCAGTTCTCTGCCTATTTGTATGATGGAGTGTCACTATAGAAAAAAACAGTAAATCACACTGACTTTCCCAATTAGTGTATACTAACCTTAAAAGGCCTATCCCAGGTGCATATCTTACCCCGCAGTGTCCCCATTGGGCCAGGTTACCTGTGCACAGCTACTGGGCTGTGAACAACAGTAGTCTCCTACGCGCAACTTGCCATGTTCATGTGTGACCAGCCAAGTGTGCCTTACCCTTCTGCATCTCAGTGGCTTTATCTTAAAAAGTTGTACACTGGCGATGTACACCTGCAGTTTGTTTGCCATGTTATTACTGTGGGTGAGACACCGGTAGCAAGACTCACTCACAGGAAAAAGTCGAAAGCCAGGTGATCAAAAAAGCAAGAATAAATGGGTGCACTGAAAAGGCAGAACCCAATTGCAACACCTTGTATTGTGTTGATAAGAATCAAAAGAAAGAGGGGAAGAAGATAAAAATTTGAAATGAAAAATGAAATAACAGTCAAATACCTATAAAAAGCAATATGAAAGCCAGAGGGGCTTGCCTTTCAGACCTGCTGGCTTTGTCAATGCCTTTTTACACATTTTACAGCATCAGCAAGATGTTATGCAGCATATAAAATAAATGATGATGCAGCTATGTCATTTTGGATCTGTGCCCCATGTGTGATCACACTTGTGCATGCCTCCAAAATGACACATGTACCAGATTTTTTTATTTACTAATTCAAGATGGAACAGTTAAAAAACAGAAATAGAAGTAGTGCAAAAGCGCTTCATCAAGACAGGAGACCAGCAGCAATTTGCAATCTGGTCTCCCCCCACAAGTAAATAAAGGAATATAAAAAAGTGTGTGATGGTGAGGGCAACAGAAGAGTTGGTGGGGGAAGAGGAAAAGCAGCACACTAGGGACAACAACACAGGGGCACTGTTTGAAGCACACGTGAGAAAGCAACATGCAGTGCTAGGGACAAGAGGGATTTTGTCTGAGAGAAGCATATGAGAGAGCTTGTAATATGAGGGAGACAGACACATGGAGCACAGGAGTGGATATTTGGCAGGGAGAAGCCCATGACAGTGACAGCCGGAAAATACATGCTTTCTCATAGAGTAATTAAGTAAAAAGTATGTATTTATATGTATGTAAGTGGTATTTCTAAATCACACACCTTGTCAAAAGGCAGAAGAGCACTGTACAGGGTTAAAGACAAGCATGAAGTGAACTAGTGGAGTGAGATAATACTGATTTGTGAAATCTTAATTGTTGGACCTGGCTTTTTGACAGGGACATCCCCAAACTTTTTGCCTCCTTCCTCCTATTTTTCCTGACCTGTTGTTGTTGGTTTTGGACCTCTGGGCACTTTACCACTGCTAACCAGTGCTAAAGTGCATATGCTCTCTGTGTAAATTGTACTACTGATTGGTTTATCCATGATTGACTATTTAATTTACTTGTAAGTCCCTGGTAGAGTGCACTACATGTGCCTAGGGCAGGTAGATCAAATGCTACTAGTGGGCCTGCAGCACTGGTTGTGCCACCCACCTCAGTAGCCCCTTAACCCTGTCTCAGGCCTGCCATTGCAAGGCCTGTGTGTGCAGTTTCACTGCCACTTCGACTTGGCATTTAAAAGTACTTGCCAAGCCTAGAACTCCCCTTTTACTACATATAAGTCATCCCTAATGTGTGCCCTAGGTAACCCCTAGAGCAGGGTGCTGTGTAGGTAAAAGGCAGGACATGTACCTGTGTAGTTATATGTCCTGGTAGTGTAAAACCCCTAAATTCGTTTTTACACTACTGTGAGGCCTGCTCCTTTCATAGGCTAACATTGGGGCTGCCCTCATACACTGTTGAAGTGGCAGCTGCTGATCTGAAAGGAGCAGGAAGGTCATATTTAGTATGGCCAGAATGGTAATACAAAATCCTGCTGACTGGTGAAGTCGGATTTAATATTACTATTCTAGAAATGCCACTTTTAGAAAGTGAGCATTTCTTTGCACTAAAATCTTGTTGTGCCCTTCAATCCACGTCTGGCTAGGTTTAGTTGACAGCTCCTTGTGCATTCACTCAGACACACCCCAAACACAGGGTACTCAGCCTCACTTGCATACATCTGCATTTTGAATGGGTCTTCCTGGGCTGGGAGGGTGGAGGGCCTGCCCTCACACAAAGGACTGCCACACCCCCTACTGGGACTCTGGCAGACAGGATTGAGCTGAAAGGGGGCTTGGTGCATTTCTTAGAGACTCTTTGAAGTCACCCCCACTTCAAAGGCACAACTTAGTATAAAACAGGGCCTCTGCCCTACCTCATCAGACACTTGCTGGAGAAGAAACCTGAACCAGAAACTACATCCTGCCAAGAAGAACTGCCTGGCTGCTCAAAGGACTCACCTGTCTGCTTTCTACAAAGGACTGCTGCCTTGCTGTTGCCCTGCTGCCTTGCTGAACTCTTGTCTGGCTGTGAAAGTGCTCTCCAAGGGCTTGGATAGAGCTTGCCTCCTGTTCCTTGAAGTCTCAGGGCCAAAAAGACTTCTCTCTTTTACTTGGACGCTCCGTGCGCGAAAATTTCGACCCACAGCTTGTTTCGCGGCGAGAAAAACGCTGCACTCCGACGCTGATCAACACGACGCTCTGGGGACGATCGAAGATCCGACGCACGGCCTCGCAAGGACAACGCCGCCCGACCTCTAGAGGAGAAATCGACGCGACGCCTGCCGTGAGATCGTAATTTCAACGCGCAGCCCCGCAGATCGAAGTCTAGAGGAGAAATCGACGCAACGCCTGCCGTGAGATCGTAATTTCGACGCGCAGCCCCGCAGACCGACGCGCAGCCGGAGAACAAGCAGGAAAATCCACGCACAGACCCGGGACATCTGGTAATCCCCGCGATCCACAGAAAGAGACTGTCCACGCGCCGGAAAACGACGCCGACTTCCCCGCGTGGAAAATAACGACGCAAGTCCGTGTGTGCTGAGGAGAAATCGACGCACACACCAGTTTTCCACGCACCTCTTCTCCTGTGGCCCTCTGAGGAGATTTTCCACCAAAAACCAGGTACTTGTGCTTGAAAGAGACTTTGTTTATATTCTAAAGACTTAAGACACTTTCTATCACTTTGCAGTGATATCTTTACAAATTCGTATTGCAACTTTGATCGTTTTGACCTGAAGATACCCAGGTAAATATTATATATTGTTCTAAATACTGTGTGGTGTATTTTTGTGGTGTTATGCTATGGTGTTGTATGATTTATTGCACAAATGCTTTACACATTGCCTTCTAAGTTAAGCCTGACTGCTCGTGCCAAGCTACCGGAGGGTGAGCACAGGCTGATTTTGGATTGTGTGTGACTTACCCTGACTAGAGTGAGGGTTCTTGCTTGGACAGAGGGCAACCTCACTGCCAACCAAAAACCCCATTTCTAACATTAATGCATTGTAATGTAGTGTTGTAGGAAGCAGTGACCTTATTCGCTTTCCTAAAATTCAGTTTATTCTCTTTCCTAAAATTCAGTAAGGGTAGGTGGGGGTAAGTCTTGATGGATAGGAGGATGTTATTCCAGATCCTGCAGGCATAGATTGAAAAGCCCTGCTGCCTTGTATTTTTCTATTTTTACAAATCTTTTTAGAAAAGTAGTCTGCAGTCTGATTGTGTGCTGGCTGTGAGTGTCCCAAGACCCAGCAAAATGATAAGCCTGTCCTCAACATAAATGGGGGTACAGGTCATGAATGTTTTGTATCCAATGGAAGGATACGAGTCAGCCAAACCAAAGTGTTGTAATGAGGAGATGCTCCAGGGGATGGACAAACTGAATAGCAAGTAAGTAAATGGGAGTGACAAGAAAGTGAACCAATGGTAAGCAATGGGAGCCCACTGATAACATCTGCGTAAGCTTAAATTAGGTCTGTCTGATTGGTGGAACCTAAATAGTGGAGCACCAATACTATTCTATATTTAAAGAATATAAGAAAGTAATAATGATCCAAATGTTTGGTTAAACTACATTTACAACATAATATCCAAACCTATAACCATTTACGGAGGAAGTAAGTTTGCTCTAGAAGATCTTTAGCTGGCATTTTATAACATTGCATGTACCAGTCGAAAATGCAGACTAGCAAAGTAGCTCATATGATTTACAGATATAGTTAAAAACTGCTTACAGACGTATCTCCCCAAGAGGAAAGAATTGTTGTAAATCGTTTTTATGCTGTGAACACTGATTTCACAGATTGATTACTAAGTAAATAGAAATTGGCATTTTTCGGTGACTAGATTTACAATTTTAAGCCAATAAACCCATTTCTATGCATGAAAGCAGGAAGACAATTCTGCGGCACCACTCTGCATGTCATTCAAAAAGCTGTGGGTGCATAGTGGCATTCTGCGGGAGAGGGGCAAAGCTCAGCATGAAAGCATTCAGCATCCACTATTTACCAGTCAATATTCACTGAATGTATGCAATAGTCAACATGTTAGATCCAAGCGTTCAAGATCAACTTAGAGCAATTCCACTGATACAGAAAAGGGAAGGACCATGAGACTGAAAGACAGACAGTGTTGAAATCTATGTATCCTAGCCATCTATTAGATGGTGATTGCAGAAACACAAGTAAGCATTTTTAAGATCAGTTGGGAGGTGGCTGACACAGATGGCTGCCAAGAGTGTGGTGGCTCGTCCAGGACATGGTCTACAGCTATTATCGTTTAATAACAAGATGGCAGTGTTCTGCGAAATGTGCCTGACCAGACCAGAAACCACACCTTACCCATCAATCAGCCCTCACTTAGGATGAGCACGTAGTCTGGAGGCATATTCTGGGCTGCATCAGTAAAAATTCAGGACATAAATTCAGGACAAAGGGTTAATTTTCCAGACACATCCGAATACTAACACTGAGGAAACTGTGACGTATGGGACTGTTGTCACAGGATGTTGTCACAGGATTCTGCCCCCGTGTCATGAATGTTAGTGGCGGAAGCAGCACTCTGTTGCTAACTGTGAAATCATAGGCAGTGACATTATTAGTTTTTGGCTTTGAAAGTTTACTTTTTATCATGAATTGCAGACCTAACAAGCATTTGCAATGCATCGGGCCTCGCGTTTGCTCGCGTTAGAGCGATTCACGTTTTAAACTCCTAACCGGGCTTTTCTTGGCAGATAAAATGAAAAGTAAAACAGTTGCACATAAGTGAGCCCACGGCCACCATGAAGCGTGACAGAGACACACAAAAGGGAACAGAAATTCGGTTGCAGTGAAAAGTATCAGCAAAAATTAGCCAGGTAACCGGCAAAGGTGCAGTTATCCATGTAACCGGCAAAAGTGCAATTAGCCATGTAACAGGGTCGATGTCATGCAAAGCACTCGACTACTGCCCAGCGAGATCGCACTGCCTACGAAATAAAAATAAAAAGTAGTCCAGAAACCATACGAAAACACAGAGCCTCGTATGTTTTCAGTAGTTCGCCGGTGCCCTCGAGGAAGGCTAAACACAATAAAAGGCATGACGAATACATGCCTTTCACTAATTAAATCAAGCAAATTTTAAAAGGCAAGCCCACAAACCAACGAAACTGTGGGCGGGGCTAAAAGCCCATAGAGAGATTACACCAGGGACAGAGCGCTTTGCGCTCGACCCTAAAAAGTGCACCAACCTCTCTGGCATTGCCGCTTGGTGTCAGCCTTATTCCCCATCCCCTCCTAGTGCCAGTCTCTCTCTCCAGCCCATCTGGGTACTGACCTATGTCACATAGACAATATCTACCAGCTAGAAGAACCATCCCCTTTCTACCTTCAAGCTCTGATATCTGTCATAAATAGCAAACAATCCGTGTAAATTACAGACGGGTGGTCACCCTACACTCACTGCCGGCCCTGCTAAGTACCATACATGAGGAGTTAGACTAGCTCATGTTAGTGTTTCTGTCTGCATCACCGCACTGAAATGCATTAGTTACACAATTATAGTGCTCCCGAACACCTACGAGGCACTCTGCATAAGAGCTGCATATTAACCAACGAATGCAATGGTAATAAGTGCGCTGTGGCGAGAGTGACTGTCTAACTTGTTTGAAGCAGCACCCCTAGTGGTTGAGGTTGGCTCCACGAGCAGCAGGGGGACTAGTACTAGAGGTCTGGAGCCTGGTGCATCGAGGCCGTTCTTCTAAGCTCACCCCCTAGCCTGGCATCCCTAACTTGCTGCCACAATCTGTGTGGTGGACTCTTGTACTGTCCCTAACCACAATCTACTCCTGGACAAGTCGAAGAGCAGGAGCTCTAACAACCTGAGGCAGCAGACAGAGCAATTAGGTTCACAAAGACCCAACAAGGCAACAAGCAGTCTTCGCTCAGGGTCTTAGCCACAGCTGTGCCAGATGTGCGGCGCAGGTGGGTAGAGAGAGGGTATGGACATTAGGCACCTTCTTTCCCAGGCTCACTCTTATCTCTTCTGCAGCCTGTTTCCCGAAGGACCCCAGTGCCTGAGGATGTCCATAGCAAGTGTTTGAGGCACTGATTCTGCCCTGAATCCTGGCTTCCCAATTTGTTCCCCTGGTGATAACTCCCACTCTTCCCTGGAGCCCTCTCAGCACAGCAGCAGATGTGGGCTGGACACAGTTCTGAATGGCACTTCAGACTGCAGTGATCGTAAGGCAAACCATGTACCTGCACGTCACATTTTCTACACCCCCCACCCCGTGTCGGCACCTCACCCAGCCTGTGCCTGCGTCACTCAGCTAAGTGGGGCGCTGGCAGCACCAGAGCGCTTGCTATTATGACGAATTGTTCTGTGCCCCTCTATGATCGTGTTTAGCCCAACAGATGAGTGAATGACCTTGTTGCAGCTGTTTCAGTGGGTGAAAGCACACTCCAGTGTCATTGCTAGAGATTCATATTGCGCCAAAGGGGGGCACTTCCAGATAGTCATCTCTCTACATGCGTTGCATGGCTTGATATTTCCTGCTATAAAGTGTGCCTCGAAGTGTCACATAAGTAATGGAATGTCACACATAAGCACACTGAAACCGTGGACATGTCGCACATAAGCAATCTGAAAACTTGGCAGCTATGCACTGCACAGCGAATGTCTGAAACTCCAAACCAGAGCTAACACAGACACATGCACAATCTAAAGTGCATGAGCCTATCACATAGCGCTAGTGATAGGGGCATACTGACATCTGACTGCTCCCACCACGCCTGGCTAGGGGGCTGTGCAACCGGTGCAGCTGCACCTTGTGCTGACCTCGTGCAGTGCCCTGTTTAGAAATAACACTGATTGAAGATCACCTACTGTTCAGTTCTTTTTGTGTCCAGAAGTTTTCAGGCAACAACAAAAAAGTCAACATTACTCTTGTGATTATTATTCCTGCTTCGGAAAGACCATTTGTCTATTGGCAGTTTTCACGGATGATAAGCTAGCTGAGAAGGTTACTATACCTGCTGCAAAGAACGTGTACCAAGCAAATCACTGAACTATATTTTATGCTCAGCAGGTCACTGTCACAGAGAATCTTTTGTTACTTGCAGTTCCTAAGTTACAACCCTAATATAGCACAGTGGGCTATGAACTGTCATCAAAGAGTTGCATGCAGGCTCCCTGGTATGGGTTAGAATGTTATGTTTTTCCCCCAGTCTTTAATTATCCTAATGTTGCTAGAAGGTGCTTATTTGAGTAGAAATACATTCTTACTAGTAAAACCAACCACTGTGATACATTTTAAGTCCTGAATTTGTGGTCCTCCAGACTAAACTCTTTTATAAGATAGCGCCTACTAGTACCAGTGATATGTGAAACCTCCACCTCGTAATCCCCATTGTCCTATGTAACTTTACCTAAACACTGATTTACACATGTATCATTACCTCCCGTCCCTCCCTCGCCTTCCTTTAAACCAATGAGGCTTCCTGCCTCCCACTAGACCCTCCCTTCCCCTTTTAAAACCCCCCCCCACTCCTACCCCCTCCTGTTCTTTTTGTCTAGCCCACGCTAGACTTTCCCTTTCACTTACCTTCACGGCGGGGCCTGGGGGACATCGTTGGATGCACTCCTCGGGACGCGGAGCTCCGCGAGGTGTGCTTCGGCCGGGCGCGTCTTTTCTGAGCAGACGGGGCTGCTCGTGAGACGTGTCCTGGGAGGCGGCTGACGGGGTCAGCCGGCTCTTGGTGGCTGGGGCGTTAAGTTCCGGTTTTTCTTCGCCGCGGAGCCGCGGAGTGATGCCGAGGAGCGTTTTTTGGTTTCTGTGCGGGTAGGACGGGCGTTCTGCCCGCATTTTGACTGAAATTCTTGTTTTAACCTTTGTATGGATTGGTTATGGGATATTGTTCCTGGGCCCTGTATATTTGGGGGTGTTTTTTTAGGTTGGTGGCAGTGTGTTCTGTGGATGTGATCATGCCTACAGCTTCAGCTAAAAGACGGAGGATTATTTCTTCTTCCTCCTCAGAGGAGGGAGGTGCTGATGGCGTTTCCACCCCTGGGAGCCCCCTGATTCAGGGTGGTGGTGCTGCGCCCCTCATGTCCAGGGAGGAGGTACAGGAGATGTTCAAGGTGGCTGTTTCCAGAGCTTTTCAAGCGGGGATGGCCAGGCCTAGTGGGGCTAGGGCTACCCATACTCCTGCACTTACAGGGATGTCCTCCTCAGAGAGTGAGGAAGGGGATGCTCCATCTACGTCCTCTGGGGGTGAATATGGCTCCAGGGAGGTGATGTGGGATGTGATGGCACATGTACAGGACTATTTGGGGTTTCCTGTGTTTCGACCTACCAACTCTGGCTCTCACTTATTTCCACGATATCAGACGCCTTCTGAATTTTCCATGCCTTTTCAGGGACCTGTGAAGGATATGGTGTTTCGAGAATGGAAGGATGTGGATAAGGCTCAGGTTCCACGGTTCATTCAGACACTTTATTTACTTGAGAGTGAGGAGGTATTGCCTCCCTCGGTCCTCCTGGTTTCAAGTTTGGCTACCCTGATTGGCAAAACGGCTGTCTATCCGTAGGATTGTGTGCCTACTGATGACATGGACCGTAAGGTGGACTCGGGGCTTAAGAGGGCTTTTGCGGCTAAGAATCTGGCTCTGAGGGCAGGTATTGATTCTGCTTATGCGGCCCAGTCGTTGGTGCAGGACTTGGATAAACTGGCGGTGGCTGTTCAGGATGGGGCGAGGTGTTCGGAGCTCCTGGCTAGTATGGGCAGCAGCTCAGGTTGTTGGCAGATGTGTCTTCAGATGTGGTCCGTACTTCGGCTCTGGCGTCTGGGGATTTGATTGGGGGCCGGAGGTCCCTCTGGTTACGAGCCTGGAAGGCCAGCCCGGGGATGGAAGTCTGCCTGGCTGAGACTACCTTTTGAGGGTCATAGCTTGTTTGGGGTTCAATTACCTTCCATGCTTTACAAAGCTTTTGGGGAACGGAAGCATGTCTTGCCTTATGAAGGGGGATCGGCTTCAGGTAAAGGGTGGAAGGAGCATTCCCGTTCTTCTCCTCAGATGGAGGCCAAACCCCGGGGTGGGTTCAAGAAGGGGTCCTGACAATCACTGTGGGCCTGGCATAGGGCTGGTTGGGGGTAGGCTGAGTCTCTTTCTTTCGACTTGGAATGTCCGTGATCGTTGGGTGCTGGACGTGGTGGCCAAGGTTACGTCATCGATTTTGTGGTGATGCCTCCAGATTCGGGGGTACGTCCCACACCTCTTCCTGCAGGAGTGTCGTGGAGAAAGGCATTGTTGGACGGTGTCCGGGACTTGCTGGTCAAAGGGCCGTTGCCCGCGCCCTGCTGGAATTAAGGGGTCAAGGCACTTATTCGGTCTTATTTCTAGTTCAATAAGTATCTGGGGGGTTTCGGCCTGTGCTCAATCTGAAGGAGGTGGATGCTTGGATCGGGATGGTGCATTTCCGCATGCTGTCTATTCTGACTGTTTTTCCCTTGGTCAGTCAAGGGGACTTTCTGGTGTCACTGGTTCTGCAGGATGCTTGCCTGCACATGCCTGTGGCAAGGTCTTCGCGGAGGTTCCTGAGGTTTGCTGTAGATCGGGTGCGCTATCAGTTTTGTGTACTGCCGTATGGCCTCAAGTCTTTTCCTCGGATTTTTATGAAGGTGCTGGCCCCCCTGGTGGCTTTGCTGCATTCAGAAGGGGTGTTTACTTATCCATATCTGGACGACATTTGATCCATGCAACCTCGCAGGCCCTATTACAGAGGCAGGTGGCCCAAGTTCTGGTGTCCGGCAGAACCACGGGTTTTTTAATCAACTGGGGGATATCAGATTTAGTCCCATCCCAGGATCTGTTTTTTCTAGGGTCTCGGTTTCGGACTCTTCTTGGCTTGGTGACAGTGTCAGAGAAGAGGTTAGTGGTGCTCCGGTCCATGGTGAGGATGGTTGTGGTACAGACTGCCCCCATGCTCTTCTATGGTTGTGGCTGCAAGGTCATTTGGTGGGACTGCGGTGCTTGTGCGGACTACTTAGTGGCCAAGGCTTATGTCATCCGACGAGGGGGGACCAGGTCAAGGGCTTTGTTCAGTCTGGCCAGGAAGATTTTTGTGTGGGCTCAGGAGTGGGTTCCTTCTCTCAGGGCTACGTACATTCGGGGGGTGGTCATTGTGCCGGAGGATCTGCTGAGCAGGGTGTTACTTCCTCTCAACTTTTCTCCCTCCGGAGATCGCTGTTTCTTCATCTGGTTCGGCTCTGGGGTCTTCCAGTGCTGGATGTGTTCGCGTCCGAGGAATATGCGAAGCTCGGTCATCGGTATCTGTTAAGGGTGCGGCTTTTGGGGGACAAGGTTATCCTGATTGCTCCCCTTTGGCCTAGGGCGAATTGGTTCCCATTGCTGCGGCTGAGGGCATCCGGTCGGATGTGGCCTCTTCCTCTGTGTCCGTCACCCCTGGAGTTTCCCTGCCTCTCGATGGGGTCTTGGAGGAGGTTACACTTGACGGCCTGGAAGTTGAACGCAGAGGTTTGACGGGTCTGGGGGTGCCAGTGGATTTGAGTTCTACTTTGCTGGGTTCCAGGCGGCGTTCCACTTTACTTTCTTAGGGTAGGCAGTGGAAGTTTTTTTTCTTCTTTTTTTTTTTCTTCTTGGTGCTTGAGGCATGGATTGGATCCTACCGGCGAGTCTCTCTTTGTTGTGTTGCAGGTCTTGCAGGACGGTGCAGAGTTGAGGTTGTCAGGGGCGTCTCTGCTGGTACAGTCGGCGGCTATTCAGGCATTTAGAGGTCCGTGGCGTAGTCTTCCGGATGAGGGTCGTTTGATGCAGAGATTTTTTAATGGGATCTTTCTTTGGTGTTGGATGTTTTAACGGATTCACCTTTTGAACCTCTGGGGGACTGTGGTTTACGACATCTTTCCTTAAAGACGTTCTTTTTGGTGGCCATTTCTTCGGTTCACCGTTTAAGGGAATTGGGGGCCTTGGCCTGTTCCTTTCCTTTTTGTAAAGTTTTTCAGGTTCGGGTGGTTCTGGTTCCGGTACCTTCTTTTATCCCGAAAGTCAATTCTTCTTTTCATGCTCGCCAGGAGGTCATCCTTCCTTCCTTTAATCCGAATCCCGCTTCGGTGGAGGAGGTTCGTTTGCATTCGTTGAATGTACGAAGGGCTTTGTTGGAGTACCTGCGTGTGGTGGCTCCTTTCCGTAAGGGTGATTCGTTTTTTGTAAATTTCGGGCCGGCCCGTAGAGGAGATGCCTTCCACGGCTTCCTTGAGTCAGTGGGTGAGATCATTGATTCTGTTGGTTTTTTCCTTGAAAGGGGTTGTTCCTCCTCAAGGGATTCAGGGTCATTCTACCAGGGGTATGGCGGCTAGGGTGGCAGAGCTTCAGGGGACTTCAGTGGTGGAAATTTGCTGGGCCGCCACTTGGGACTCTCCTTTGACGTTTGTTCGACATTATGGGCTGTCGGACTTGTGTAGTTTGAGTCGGTATTGGGTCACTGGGTCTTATCCTCTATGATGTAATAGGGGTGGGGTTTTGGTGGCCTTTGTGCATGATTATAAACTTCTTGCAACTCAGTGTCCGTCTCCTGTATGTTTCTTGCTATGTCTCATTGGTTTAAAGGAAGGCGAGGGAGGGACGGGAGGTAATGCATCCATTTTCTTACGATAATGGCATTACTCCTAGTCCTACTCCCTCGCCTTCCTTTCCGTTCCCTCCCACCCTCCCGGTACGGACTGTCTGAGTTGCTGCTTGGGCTTGGTTTTTGTACAGGAGGGGGTAGGGGTGGGGTTTTTTTTTAAAAGGGGAAGGGAGGGTCTAGTGGGAGGCAGGAAGCCTCATTGGTTTAAAGGAAGGCGAGGGAGTAGGACTAGGAGTAATGCCATTATCGTAAGAAAATGGACGCATTCATCGGCTCTGTATAATATGAGTGTGATGTAAAGTGCTCTGACACCCTACACTGGTATGAGTAGTGCTATATGATACATGAAATGCATGTGAGTGGGGGGCTATGCAGAGAGGAGGGGCACTGGTAGATCGTGGCAGTGAGAGAATTCATGGACAAGGGAGGTTTTGGGAGGAACCAACAAAGTTTGTCACACTGGGCACCACCAGCGCTGAAGCCAGCCCTGCCTCCTGCCCTTAAACACTCCCATTTGTACGCATGGACAGGTAAAGTCGTAAAGGAACCAACCCACGTAAGAGCATATAATTTTATTTGAACTTCTAGGTTAGAGGTAAAAATGTATTTCTATACTCTGCCTCTCCTACATGCCATAATCAATGGAGCAGAGGGTCTTCAATATGGTCCCTTCACCCGCAGCGTCAATGCAAAAGTTCTGGACTGAAGATAGGGAACAGATGGAGGAACAGGAGCAGATTTTAGGGCACCTCTTTGTGAATCAAGGAAGTGTAGAGATGCTCCCCTGCAGTGCCCCTCACAGAATTCCTAAAGCAGATGTTGCTCCATGAGCAGAGGTGAGTTTGCAACATACTTTGTGTAAATGCTGTGCACCTTGCTCTTGCAGGTACTGACTTTGTGACTTCAACCCCTTACTGCAGAGAGGGAAAAGGCTTCCATTTCATGAACTGGCTTCAAAGACTCTCACCTTTAAGGATGTGTGTTCTTAGGGGCATATTTAAGAGCCCCGTGCGCCACCTTAGCTCTGCCATAGCATAGTTTTTCTTACACTAAGGAGGCGCTAAAGTGGCATTTTCCCTGCACCATTTTTACAAAGTGGCGCAATGCATTAATTGAGCCACTTTGTAAACCCTTGTGCCACATTATGCCTGTGCCAGGCATAATGTATGCAAGAGCAGGCGTTAAAAGGGGGCATACAATTTTCTATAATAGGCCCCTATGTACTCTGCAGGAGTAGCATCAACATTTTGGCGCTACTCCTGCAGAGTACATCAATAGGGTAAAAAAGAATTATGCTATTGCCCCCTACCCTGCGCCACGGTGTGCCATATTTTAAATACGGCGCACACATAGTGGCGGTAGGGGGGCGCTAAGGGGTGCAAGGAAAGTGGCGCTGCACTAGGTGCAGCGCTACTTTTCATAAATCTGCCCCTTAATTTCTTGGGTTTAATATGGGCTCCTCAACCACACAGAATACTTGTCAAATTAAAAATGTATGCATCATTTTAATTACAAACATCATCACGAGTTCAACATATTTATTTACCTTTTGATTTTGGAACAGCACATTTTTATTCTAAACATTTTAAAAATGTATTAACCTGAAACGGCAAAATGAGAACTATCAGTTTAAAATGCAGATAAATCCAAGTTCATTAGTCCTTTTAGCTCAATCTCTCCCAGAGTCAAGGTACTATAAAACCAAACATTTGCTGTAAGATACACACTTAATTTTGCAGATTACATATTATGTAAACTAGACACTGACATATTCAATGGGTTACATTTGAAATGTAAAGCCAATCACTTTCCCTAAAGTGTTCTACATTTAAATAGCCTTACACAGTGAGACAATCTAGATGGTCTTCATTAAATGTTACTCGAAAACCTGATATACATAATGACATACTGAAACTGAGCTGAAAAGCACAGAGTGAGTATTATGCAATCACTCTACTTCTCAGTCATTCACTGAATGTTTTCAAGTTGAATATTATAGAAGATCCTTCTCAACATCACCTTACAGCATCAATACTACCTTAGATATCAGGCCCTTCAGTAGAGCACCACAAGTCCACTTTACGAGTGACACAGCATGTACCACCCAAAAGCTTAAACTCAACTCAGGATAGTGCCTAGAGAGTCTCTAAGAAGCCATCGCCAGAGCTTTTGGCACAGAAGTGTCAAAGCAAAAGGAGCAAAACCATCAGTGAAGGAGAACAAGAAGTGGTTGAACCATCTGGCATGTGGCACACAGTGGTACACTGCAGAACAATGCTGCCTTCTGTATTTCAGAGTTTGCTGACGGATAGTACTGAGGACAAACATGTCTAAACTGCATTTCAAGAATATCTGAAAGCTTGTGGAACCCGCAGCTATCGGGTACGACTTGTTAAGTCATCCATGAATGCTGTGTAAGTTAAGAGTGTTTGGGAGACTTTCGGTTCAAGAAGCTGCGACATGGAAAAGGCCCTGTGAATTGTCAGCATACTGCTGCATGTGTGGGCTTGCCAGTGCACTGGAAAGCTGGAATCTTTAAGAATTTTGGAGTTGGCTGGGTTCCTGTGGTTGGCACAGTCTTGGATCTTTTCTCCCAAATCGATAGGTTCACTTTAGTCATCTTAAGCATATTTTACAAAATGTTAAAGAGGAATCTGCCATTAAAATATTTGACATTCAAATCTGAAAAGAAAATTCAAACCAAAAGATGGATCAGCAATCAAACAAGCAAGACTACTTTGGTACCGTGGCTTTGGAAAGTGACTTTCTCCTGGTAGAAATATTTTGAGATGCTGACTTCTGCTGTACTTGCTCTGAGGTCTAAAGTTTTGTGTAATTCACAAGAAAGCCAACTTTCAAGCATCTCCAATTAGTTAATGTGCAGCTCGCTAAAAGTAGAAAGGTTTTATGATAAAGTTCTTCACCAGTTCAAACTTGGAGTTCATCTACAGTGCGTGCCTATATGAAGGTCATTGAACTTCCGTCAGGGAGGTTGCCGTCACACTGGCTACCTCCCAGTCGGACTCACAGCGGACAGTGAACTTTGCGAGGGTGCTGGGCAGGGGGACCCCTGCACTGCCCATGCCAAGTGCATTGACAGTGCAGGGGTCCTCCTGTAGCCCTCTGCACCTGTTGTCCGCCAGCCATTTCATGGCTATGAAACCACCATGAAAACTCTTGTGGAGAACCAGGTCATAATCATCAGGATGGTGCAGCATGCAGCACTGCCCTGGCTGATTCCGACCTCCGCCACCGTCAGCCTGTCAAGATCACTGATCCCGATGGAGACAGCAGTACCCTGGCGGTCTGACTGCCAGGGTCTTAATTTGGCGGTTGGAACACCACAGCGGCGGTGGTCCTGACCGCCACTGTGAGGCTGCCGGTCTCAAGACCGCCAGCTTCCTAATTAGGCGCTCAGTCATTTGCATTCTTCTTAGACTGCCACCTCTGTCAAAACACATGTAACCAAGAAAGTCCTGCATCCACCTATCCTAATTACTGTTAAAATTCTGGTTCTTTCCTACCTGGATGGTGTAAGGAAATACCTTGTTTTGCCAGCTTTCTCCCATTAGTTTGCACTGTAAAACAGGTATTTGACCCCTGGAATATTTGAGGCTTGCTCCAACATGTACTTTGTCTGACAAATAAAACAAAATCTTTTGCTAAAAAGTTGCAATATTTGACAGTTCGATCAGTTAAGTGTAATTGTACCTGAAATCAAAACATTTTTTTGGCACAGGCTGTGAAGGCTTGCTTTCAAAATTGTGGTATAGGGAGAAAGAAACTAAGGGGCATATTTATACTCCGTTTGCGCCGAATTTGCGTTGTTTTTTTCGATGCAAATTCGACGCAAAACTAACTCCATATTTATACTTTGGCGTTAGACGCGTCTAGCGCCAAAGTTCATGGAGTTAGCGTCATTTTTTGGCGTGAACACCTTCCTTGCGTTAATGAGATGCAAGGTAGGCGTTTCCGTCTTAAAAAATGACTCCCAGGCATGTGCGTGGTATTTATACTCCGGGCAAAAATCACGCCCGGGAGTGGGCGGGGCAAAAAACCCCGCATTTGCGCCTCTTTTTAACGCCTGGGTCAGGGCAGGCGTTAAGGGACCTGTGGGCTCAGAATGAGCCCAGAGGTGCCCTTCCCTGCCCCCAGGGACACCCCCTGCCACCCTTGCCCACCCCAGGAGGACACCCAAGGATGGAGGGACCCATCCCAGGGAAGAAAAGGTAAGTTGTGGTAAGTATTTTTTTTAAAAAAAAAATTGTGGCATAGCGGGGCCTGATTTGTGCCCCCCTACATGCCACTATGCCCAATGACCATGCCCAGGGGACATAAGTCACCTGGGCATGGCCATTGGGCAAGGGGGCATGACTCCTGTCTTTGCTAAGACAGGAGTCATGTTAATGGCGTCTGGGCGCCCCCAAAAAATGGCGCAAATCATGTTAAGACGATTTTTTTGCCTCAGCCTGACTTGCCCCATTTTGGGACGCCCAAACGCCATTTTACCCTACGCCGGTGCTGCCTGGTGTATGTCGTTTTTTTTCACGCACACCTGGCAGCGCCGGTCGGCTAACGCCGGCTAACGCCATTCAATAAATACGGCGCCCGCATGGTGCTTCAGAATGGCGTTAGCCGGCGCTAATTGTTTTGACGCTAAACTGCGTTAGCGCAGTTTTGCGTCAAAAAGTATAAATATGGGCCTATGGGCCATATTTATGGGCTTTTGACACAGGGCAGCGCAAAAAGTCACCTTTCTGCGATGCTCTGTGTCAAAGGGAAGGAATGTGCCATATCTATGCAATAGGGCGCCTTCCTGTTCTTTCCCACTACGTAGGACCATTTTGGCAGCCTTGCGCTAACCCCGGGACCATTGCACCATGGTGGAAGGGTGTCTGTGTTGTAAGCAGGATTGTTTTTGTGCCGGAAGGTGAACCTTCCTGCGCAAAAAACAATCCTGGGAGGCTTTTTCCTCTTCCTATGCAAAATGCAGCACACATTGAAAAGAATAAATGTGGAGAAATAGAAATATTTCTTCTCGTTCCGCCTCCCCTGGGAGGTGTAGGGTTTTAGTGCATCCCCAGGTTTACAGGTTCTTCTAAATCTGGGGCTGCATCAAAACCTATGGGTGCTGCTTGGGAACATCCACTGCAGTGCCCATGGAATGTCTTCCTTGCGCTTTACACTGCCTTGCCTTACCCCTTATCTATGAGGCCATTCAAAGACACACAAAGTGGCTTTGCGAGGCCTCATAGATAGGAGTTCAAGGTTTGCACCGATATTACGTCCCAAAAAGTGATGCAACTGCACAGTAAGGTGCTCATAAACATGTCCCTGAATGAACTTTTGTTAAGGATGTTCTCCAAACCTTTAATTCCTAACATACGGTTAATACAAAATGAGAAACAAAGGAGTTACTAGATCTTAACCACCTATTCTATTTGTCCTTGATTTAAATTATGAAATTCAGATGGACATTCCTCTGAATTTTGGTGGCAACATAGCATGGGGGTAAATAAAGATGGGGATTGGGTGACAGATTTTGCTTCATGGAACTAACAAGGTCAGCTTTCATCATGGCTTACAAAGAGAAGGAGGCGAAAAGAAATGTACTGAGTGCCTAATATGATAATTTCTTCAATGAAAGGGATTCTGCCATAGCTTTTGCCAGAACACATATCCCAAGAAGAAAAACTGGTACACTTTGCTGAAACTCTTGTGTGGAGTGAAAACTATAATAATAATGCTAAGGATAAATAATTATTATTAAACTCATACAGTGCATTTTAATATTTGTCTCATCTCTAAATACAGATAATGGGTGCTAATTAATATAGGCTGTTTTTTTTTATATTTGTGTTATTTTAGATGTATTTGCTCAGGGTTATTTGCAAATCACAGACTGATTTTCTCTTTAAATTTCCCTGCCTGCACTACTTTCATTAGAGAATTGAAAGGTCCACATGAAATAAACAATTATTGCTAGATTGGTCCTTGAAGATGTTCTTTCTGTCTGGCAAAAGCTTGGAGAACTTTTCCTAAACGCTGACCTGATTCTTCGTGACTGGAAAGCTTCTTCAAGGCCTAAGGGGGATGACCTCTTGCTGACTCCAAGGGGACATCTTGCTGACTCCAAGGGGACAGGAGACTTGGTTCTGTTAGTGGAACCTGTATGCTCTGTGAATCTATTTTCCTGAATCTGATAAGAGAAAAACCTTGTGAAAGTAGAAACTGTGTCCACCTGTACATTTCTCCAGATGGCAGTGTTGATCTTCCTATCCTTCCAAGCCTGGGAAGTGTCAAGAGTCATGTGGAAAAATGGAGATTGTGTTGCTGCAGTGGAACTTAGTAACCTGTTTCAACTAGACATTTTTCTGTGGATCTCAACTAGATCCTGAACTCATGGCCTTGTGTCAAAAGAACACTTCCTGAAGGTTTGGACAGATTTGGCCAACAAGAAATAAAGTTACAGATGTTTTCAACAAAAACTGTGATATAGAAATATTTAGTCTCTGCAAAGCATTGAGGAGGTCCCAAACCTCTGTTTATTAAGATGAGACATTGGTGGCTACTTTTTAATGATTGTCCTGTGAAGTTCCTTCCTGCAGAAGCACCACAAGAAAGGAGCATGCTGTCATATGGAGCCCTACTTGTCTAGAGCTCCTATTCATTCTGTGCTGTAGATTTTTGACTTCTACATTTTTTCTGAAAGTCTGAAGATAAGATTTGTGACTGAGACAAACCCCCAATTTTTACCTGACCTGGCTCCTTAGTTGGTCAGCCACGGACGCTGCCTAGATCCTGATTTACAACACTACATAATATAATATTATAATAATAATAATTGCCTTTTTACCCTGTGTCCCTTCATCTGTTTTGCTTACTATTCGTGTCTTTTTAAAGAATCTTTGGGAAAAAAAATTAACATGAATTGTTTGGGCAATTTCGATTTTCTTATTACTGTTGTTTGGTGTTGCTGCACATGTTTGATGTCAAACGGGGTTAACAGCAATCATTTTACTTATTAGGTGGTTTGGTTTTGTGGTGCCAAGTCAAATCACAGATCAAAACTGTGACATCTCTTCCCCCTAGATCAACAGTATGGTTTCTTACAGGTGGTGTACTTGAGTCCATGTTCACCACAAGGAAGTGCAAGTCTGAAGAAATATAACTACATCATGCCAGATCAAGCAATCTACACTGGCTGCAGTGACTGCCCAGCCAGACATGCACCATCGTAGAGATCACCTTTATTATTCACCCAAAAGCATAACCACCTCATGCAGTAGAGATAACACAAGGGGCTATACCATAGCTAGAATCATTAAGAATTTTATGGGAAAAGGTCAACAAATACACAGCAAAACAGAAACATAAATCATGGTTTTCCTTTGGGTGTCAAGGTTGTTTTGTTTCCTTATGGACCTAAAATTTAAATGGATGCTATATTTCCTTCATGAAATGTATTTGTTCCCTGTGTCCTGTGAAAAAGAACACCATCCAGGCAACCTTTCTAAATATTGCAGGCCGTAGTCAATCCATCATCCACCATCACATCCAGTACACCAAACTCACAATTCTGAATCCATGAACGCTTCATATTTCTTTCATTCTCCCAGCACCAAGCATATTTCTGCCAGATAGTTCATAAATTGGTTAATTTGCAGGCGGTCTCTACTTTCACATTTGCAAACTAGTCATGTCCCCTCAGTATACACAGCCCTCCCCAAAATCTTGAGGGGAAGAAACTCTGCCTTCATCATTTCATGAGCTACAAAGAGGTAAATAAAAAAAAACTGTTAAGCAGAAGGTGGGCGCCCCTCCAGCCTTGTTCGCTGTCACACTGGGTGCATAAAAGAGGGGGAGTAATTTACTCTCCAAGGCAGCACATTCATGTTCAGAACAGAAATGCACCACTCACTAGATATTATATTTCACTACGTCTATTTAAATGATTCAACCCAGTGTCATTCAGCACATGTCGAATGGTCTATTCTTTCGAAGATTAGCAACTTGTTCCACCATCTAATTTCTCTATAAGGCTCCTCCATAAGGCGCCTGTTGTGGAGAAGAGAGTCTGCCTGCATAAGGGAAGATGGAGGAGAGCAAAAATAGGGCCAGATGTAGGAAAAAAACAAATTGCGACTTGCAATTTGCGAGTCCGTGCGACTCACAAATTGCAACTCGCAATTTGGTATGCAGAAAGGTGTCTCAGACACCTTCTGCAACTTGCAATGGGGTCGCAAAGCCCCACCTCATTAATATTAATGAGGTGGGTCGCAGTTTGCGACCCCATTGCGAGTATGGGCACTCACGGGGATGGTGGCCTGCTGGAGTCAGCAGACCACCATGTCCGTGACTGCTTTTTAATAAAGCAGTTTTTTTTTTTTCCATCTGCAGCCCGTTTTCCTTAAAGGAAAACGAGCTGCACTTGGAACAAAAAAACAAAACCTTTAGTTTTTTCAGGGCAGGCAGTGGTCCATTGGACCACTGCCTGCTCTGAAAAAATATATTTGTTTCCATTCACAAAGGGGAAGGGGTCCCATGGGGACCCCTTCCCGTTTGCGACTGGGTTACCATCCACTTCAAGTGGATGGTAACTGCGATTTCATTTGCGACCGCTTTCGCAGTCGCAAATGAAATTGAATTGCATTGCGAGTCGCAAATAGGAAGGGAACACCCCTTCCTATTTGCGAGTCGGAAATGCATTTTGCGAGTCGGATCCGACTTGCAAAATGCATTTCTGCATAGCAGAGAGGCTTTTGCGCCTCGCAAACGGCGTTTTTCGACGTTTGCGAGGCACAAACCCTTTGCTACATCTGGCCCATAGTCCCTTAGTGAATAAGCCCCATTCAAAAATGGACGCAATTTATAATATTCAAGGATTATTCATACACAGTTTGTACATGCAGTATTAGACTGCAATGTTTTATGATTTTGTGTGTCTCAGTTATTATTAGAATGTTAATTTTAGTTGTTTATATTTTTTAGTAGTTGTTTTATTGTTTTGGTCATATTCTAAATGTGGTTTTGAGGTTAGTTTATTACTGACTGTCAGATTGTAGAGTTTGTAGTGGAGTAGGGTTAAAAGGTATTTATTCATGTATATTTTAGCTTTCTTAATTTGTTCATACATTTTCAAATGTATTTGGTTAATTAGATTAAACCTATGCAAATTATTTAACTGTCACATTAGTCAATCAATAGCATTAATATTTACTATTAAATTTTTATTTCAATTGGTTAATTATATTATTAGCTATATATTATTTTTTTAATAATTAAGTGTTTCATTTCAAATTAACTAAACTGATTTATTTTCTTTTGCAATGTTTTAAAATTAAAATATATTTTAATATTTACTATTTTTTGTTTTTTTGCTATAACTTGTTTTAATTTGTTGTGTCTTTTCAGATTTTCTGAGGGTTTTGGGATTATAGGGAAGTATGCTGGGAAGTGCTTTTATTGCAAATTGTTTAGTAATTTTTAAGAGGTAAATAACATTTAAAATTCTTGTTAAATCTTCTTCTATACCCAGTGCTTAATTTGAGCTGGTGGCTGTCAGTAGGGCACTGGTAATTATTTTTTTGGGCCAGCACTTGTTTTTCTGCATCAGGCAATTACTGCGAGCAAAAGACAAATATGGGAAATGCGGAGCAATGAAAGACTGAAAAATTTCACAAAGGGAGAAAGCAGAAAGCTGCAAGAGAGAGCTGAAGGGGCAGGGAGTGGCTGTAAATGGATTAAGGAGGTCAGAGATGGTGTTAGAATTACAATGCCTTAGTATTCTGTGCTCACACATTTAATGCAGCAGTCGAGTGTTTCAGAGGAGCGCTTTGGAGACTGGCTTGTTTCAATTTACAAATTAACCACTGACTATACCACCTGTCTTATCTGGGGCTTGTCCATATCACCAATGAGTATTCACCTGCCTCTGCCCTACTGGTTGTTCCACTCACTAGAATGTACCAAACATTTGAAAACTATAGTCGAATGAGATGGCCAGAATATCTGAATACAACTGAATGATCTTGTAGAAAAGCAAAGGCACTTTCAGCCTCTAGTATAATATGTGCAAACTTTCTACTACTCTACCACCATTACCTGAGTTTCCTACTACAGCTGTTTTTACCACCACACCTACTTATGCATTTCACTTCAGCCATATCACTGGATTAAAAATTAAACATGTTTATGCTAAATATTAATGTAAATTATATATATATATATATGTGCATATATATGTGTGTGTGTGTTTTAAATATTAATAGTGCATTAATAATTATTGAAAGTGATGCATAGAATTTATTTAACAGCTTAAATATACTTCAGTAAACTTTATTTTTGTATTATGTTTTAATACAATCATAAAATTATGTCTTTTTACATGTTTAGATGCTTAAAACAATTAATTTATTTATTTTAGGTTCCTGTCTCCATTGTATTCCTTGGAAGGATGTTGCACTACCTGGGTTTGGCCATGTGTGGTGCTAGACTTACTACTGCTGTTTTTGTAGTAATTTACAAATGTAAGTTAGGCTCCACCCCCATTTTTTGGGGTGGAGATATGCAAGCTACACTTTTTGAGCAACTTTACACTCAGATTTTGCGAAAAGCCAAAAGTAGTAAATTTATTCACAATTGTAAGTTACCTTTGTGAATTAACATGTTTTTGTTTTGCGAGACAGCTAATAAATCATCAAAAGATTATGCCATTGCAATCGGTTGTATGTGCTTATGTAATGAAAAATCCTTTAAAGGACGGTTCAATTAGATAAACACATTTGATACATGCCATGATCAGAAGGTCTACAGGTCACACACTTCAATCCTGCAAACCAACTCGGCCATCCAGTATCCCGCAAGTGGTAAATTGAGTGCCATGAAATTGTGCATTATTAGTATCTCATATGAAGTAAGGTCAATTATGATTACTGGCATATTGATAGAGGAAGTTACTTGAAGTTACTCCTAGCGCAGAATCGATCTAAACTCTGAATATTAACTTCCAAAAACAGCAAGCAGCCAGGAAGGACCTCTCCGAAGATAATAGAGACTATCTTTGCAAGTCATGCCCAGTGGTCTAAATCGATGGTCTTCAATCTTTGTAAGGCCGCAACCCCCTCAGGGAATGTATTCTATAGTAGTTCTGAATTAGAATTACAAGTCTGGCCAGAAGCAGGCTGAGTTTAGGGGCCTCATTACGAGTGTGGCAGTCCGAGGACTGCCAAGCTCACGATGACAGTCAGACTGCTGCACTCCAGGTGGTCCAACTGCCCTTTTACGATCCTTAAAAGGTCCCGACAGGGTGACTGGGGTCAGACTTGTAACCAGCCATGACGGCGCTGAACTGAGTGTCACTTGGCTGATTACAACCCCACTTTCTGCCAGCCTTTTCATGTGGTGGTCCCCGCCATGAAAAGGCTGGTGGAAAGCCAGTGCTGCAGGCCACGGGGGGCCATGGGCACCCTGCTTAGCACCGTCAGAACTCACACTGTCTGCACTGCCCTTAGGGGAGAAGAGGTCAATATCCTAGCACTGTTTCTGCCAGTGAGTGTGTCGGGAACACGTATTACAATGTTCCAGCTGGTCAGTCCAGCGGGAACATTGCAATACGCTCGGGGGAACGTCACTGCCATGGTGGTCACGTCATTCCCATGAGATTGGCGGTCCTGTGGTGGAATCACCAAACTCATAATGAGCACCTTTTGGGTAAAATATGCGGAAAGAAAAAAATACATGCATAAATCAGGGTGCAAACATGATTCCTTCCATGGTCAAAAAGCTTTAACAAAGCAGTAATAAAGCAGCTGCAAATTTTGAATCCCTTAGAGCTAGGAGTAGTGTGGCTGAAGCAGTTTACTATCGACCTTTGTGATGCACAACTAGGGCCCGTATTTATACTTTTTTTTTGCCGCATTTGCGTCGTTTTTTGACGCAAAAACGGCGCAAACTTGCAAAATGCCATTGTATTTTGTAGGTTTGCGCCGTTTTGCGTCAAAAAGCGGTGCAAATGCGGCGCTAAAAAAAGTATAAATACGGGCCTAGGTCTTTACACTTCCTTCAGATCTATCTCATTTGACTTACACTAAGACAATCGCTATGGAAGTAAAATGATACAGCATCAGCTGTCTTCCCTGAGAACGAACCAACTTGGCTCTTCCAGAAACACCTGAAATGTACCCCTCTGAAGTCATCTCCTATCGAATATACACATTGTCTGTGTACTTATCACATTAGTTATACATTTCATAAATCATACAGCCAGGCTCAGTATAGGTCCAGGAGTGTCTGGTCCATACCAGATTTACAAGATACTAACATAAGGTACTTTTGCATAAGAAGATTCTTAATGGAACGCATTCAATCTCTCTGGGCTCTAATCATCACAAATGTAAAAGGACGGGTAAAAATTTACTACCTGTGAGCATAATTTTACTTTCTTTTGATTAACAAGCCTTCACTGTAGGTTACCTAGAAAGCTGCCCAATGTGAATGTTTCCAGGTGTACTAACAGACATTTGACTTTTTGCAAGGGCTCCTTTTCCCCTGTGTGGAGTTCTATATAGGTGAGAACTCTGCATGGGGAGAATGGAGCCTTCTGGGAAACTGTACATTTCTCTGCAGGGAAACATTTTCCCCCTTGGAAAATACCTCTCTATGCACTCCCACCACATCTGAGTATGAGCCATTCCCCTTCCCATCCTAGAAGAAAAGTTACTCCAGCCTTCAAAATGGTCAGAGATTTACTCCAGCCCATGGCTCCAGCCAGGTCTGGAGTGGCCATTGCCTTCATTACCAAGGTGGAGGACAGTCTGCCAAATTTATAAGTCCACGCTAAGCCCTTGTGGCAGCACTGCTGTAGGATCTGAACTTTGCTAAGTGCCCCTTGTCTGTTACTTTTCAGCACAGCTGTTCATGACACATCCAGAAAGACGCCTTCACTGCAGAATTCAACATGTTTTGACATCTTTCTGTCATTAAGAGGAGAATACTCAATAATCTTGTTTAAATGTTACCATGACTAATCTGTTCATTAGGAACGCGCACAATATGGCTCTTGATGAGAACTGACGTGGATCAGGGATAGGAGACAAATTGGCAGGCTGTCCTAGAAATGGGCCAAGTACCACGCAGATCCTGCTTCAATCTTATCCCGTATCGCTCACTCATAAGTTGAGCAGGCTTGATGACTGTTTCAGATCAAAAATTACAAACATACTGTTTTCATGTCAGTTTTTTTTACTCTTCAGATCACACTTAATCATTTCTGCACAAACATTTTTCGAATGAAAAGAGATGGAAGAGCTTTTCTACTTTAATTAATGTGTCAACTAATTAACACAAAACCCCATGCTCAAGCTGCACGCCTACGTCAGCCAAATAGTACCAAAAGAAAGTTTGAACAAGCATCTAGTTTTTCTGTCTGTCAACAACAATCCTTTTATGTGGAATTTATCATTGTTGCATGCCTATGCAAAACCTAAAAAGAGATTAACTAAACCATGCAAGGCCACCATGCATAGCCCTGAATGGCTTCGTAAATCTGGAATAACACAAGGCAGTGCAAGTCACTGCTTTGGGTTACTCTGCCCTGGGAAGGCATTACATGAGTGGAGTGTGGCTATTCCCATGCATCGACCCACCCACAGATTTTGGCACACTCCCAGATTTACCAAGACTGGTAAACCTAGGAATGCATCAAAATGCTACACCATCCCAGCGGAGGCACAATGAAGAGGAATAACTTTATTTCTCCTCCTCGTTGTTTCCTCTTTTTAAGTGTGCTGCATTGTGCAGCACACTTAGAAAGAGGTAAATGCATCTGAGGATTGTTTGGGCAGGAAGGTTCCCCTTCCTGCACAAAAACAATACTGATTACAATGCAGGCACCCTTGCACCATGGTGCAAGGGTGCCTACATTGGTGCAAGGCAGCACACTTTGCACCAGCACAAGGAGAGGACAGGAATGCATCATACAATGTTAACTGTGGCGCATCCCTGCCCTCTCCCTTTCACACAGGACCGCAAGGTGTCTTGCTGCATTGTGTTGCATGAAACCTTGATATATCGCCCCCCTTGAGTCCATGCTGTCTGTCCCTCCAATAATAGCAAAGGTGACTTCTTGGATTATTTAGAAGACTAGTGTATAATATTAAAATAAGACATATGCACCAAGCATTTGCAATGGTTGATTTATATGATGAATATTCACATTCACAAATAACTCCCCCTTGTTATGTTATGTTGATTTGTATAGCGCACTAATTACCCACAAGGGTATTCAGGTGCTTGAGCAAGGTGTGTAGGAGTGTGTTCCCAAGGTGCTTATATTTAAAGCCAGGTCTTCAGCTTCTTGCGGAACTCAAGAAGTGAGGAGATGGCTCTAATGTGTTGAGGGAAGTCATTCCATGTCTTGGAAGCGATGTAGAAGAATGAGCAACCTCCAATTTCCCTTTGGCAGATGCAGGGAGTGTGTGTGAGTGACAGTGAGGCAACATGTGGGTGTTTGATGGGTTGGTGAAAGTGTATGTGGCTATTCTGGTCCAGTGTTGTGTAGGGCTCTGTATGTGTACATGAGAAGTTTGAATTGGATGTGCTTTTGAATGGGGGTCCAATGAAGCATCCTGAGGTGTGGTGTGATGTGAGTGTAGGCTGAGAGGTCGAGTATGAGTTCTGCAGCTTCATTCTAGATGGTCTGTAGTCTGCTTAGGAGTTGTTTGGAGATTCCAGCATAGAGGGTGTTGTCATAGTCCATCCTGCTAGTGATGATTGCTTGTGTGACTGTCTGATGTTCTGATGCAAACATTTGAAGATCTTTCACCACATGCATAGGATGTGGAAGCAGGAGGTGCACACTGCATTGACTTGAACCTTCATATTGAGCTTATCATCTAGGATGGTCCCTAGATTTCTTGCATAGTCTGTTGGTGTGGGTGTTGGTCCTAGCAGATGGCCTTGGGGAAGACCAGTACTTCTGTCTTGTTCGAGTTGATCTTCAAGCAGTTTGTTCACATCCAGTCTGCTACCTTGATAATGCAGGCAGTGAATTTGGTTCTGATGGTGTTTGTCTTGTCAGGGAGAGGATGAGTTGGCTGTCATCTGCATGGGAGGTTACAGTGATGTCTTGTGATCGGATGATGTTGCCGAGCGGTGTCCTGTATAAATTGAAAATACTGGGGCTGACGGATGATCCATGTGGGACACCACATATCAGTTTCTTGGTCTCTAATGTAAAGGGTAGTGTCCTGACCCTTTGGATTCTTCCGGTGAGTAAGGAACATATCCATTTGAGGGCAGATCCCGGTATTGCAATCTCAGGTAGTTTTCTGGTGAGGGTGTTGTGGCAGACAATGTCAAGGGCCGTTGAGAAATGAAGCAGATTTTAAGACTGACCTGGGTCCTGTGCTCACTGTACCACAGCTATTCCTCACTGACGAGACCTAGATAGACTGAAAATCATTTCTGGGGTTGCTTGTGTTCCCATCGGGAAAGTACCTGTTCTAGCAGTTCTTCCAAATTGCTTCTATTAGAACAGGGTCAAGGCAAAAAATGATGGGCTGAGATGTGGCTCAAGCGATTGATTATCAAAGACTGACATTATTGCACACATCCATGTCTTTATTCTTGTTCAAATGGAAATGAAAGCAATGGCTGACGATTTTCACTAGTCCAGTGGGGAAAATGTGATATTTTTTTCTTAATTCTCTACTTAAGCCTTCTCCCTATTCTCTTCTTTCTCGAAAATAACCTTGACACTAATAAGTAAAAGAAATGGAAGGGGACGGGAGAGAAAGGAATGCCTTAGAGGTAGAGAGAATGTCATGGCTGAGAGAGTGAGAGGCGAGTTAAGACAGAGATAAGGTAGATCAATAAGTGAAGTAGAAAGAGGTATAAGCTAAAGAGAAAAAGGTGAGGTAGCCAGAAAGATCGATTGAGAGAGGTATAAACATGAACAGATAATGACAGAAAGAGGACGAGAGATACGCCTCCCTGATATCAGTAACTCTGTGGGTGGGAAAAACTGCCACGTTTTCTGGGGCACTCTTAATAAGAATCTTAACTGTATAGTCTGGTACCAAAAGGAGGAAACACGTTGGGCTCAACTCACAAAGAATTGAGCCCACTACAGATGTACATCTGTGTGAGAATGTAGATTCACTACTTTCTGGGTTTCATAGTTCCATGAATCAGAATAATTCAAGTATTCCAGCCATCACTTGTTTGTAAACTTCAGTGTTACACTCTAGCTGGGATTGGTAAGCCTGGACACATGCAAATCAGTCTTGCTCTGCACACTCTGCCACTGGAAACATGCTATACCTGGCTGATGAACCCTAGTGAGGGAGAAACTGCTCCTGGGTTGCTTTGTTACAGTTTAGGAAGGGCTAGGCCTGGCAGTTTGGACTGGACTGTTCCCATTCGAGCTGCATTACAGCTGGACAGGGTCCATGCTGCAGTGGCATGGTGAGTGAAAAACGATGGATTGGAATGGGTGATTGTCAGTGGCTGGGATTAATTCAAGCGTCCATCCATCACCTTGTTTTTGATTTTTCAACAAGGATCATCCACCATATTTTAGTCTCTTCAAAGGGTGCTGTTGGTTCACAATAGCAACGGGGTGGTGCAGGATTTTGTCGGAGAGTAGTGGTGAGTCAGTTACTATAGGTAGCTAGGACCTTTGCCCCAGTATGTTTTGGTCATAATGCAGAATGGTTTGAATTTCATCCTGAAAGCCCATGGTGATTGGTGTGGTTGACCTTGGCTTTTTCTTGTTATGACAGGGCATTTGACTGGCCAGTATATTTCCCTTGACCTCTTGCTTGCATTGCGTTATTCTTGAGTGCTTGTTTGTCTCCTGTGAAAGTCAGTTTTTTCAGGACCATAGATGTATTTAATCAGACACTCTTTTGGGTGGAAAACCAAACCATAGTCCAGAAAGGCAGCTTCCCAGGTCATTTCGCACAGAGTTTACTCTACCACTCCCCATTTTCTGTTCTCTGCTGTTTGCCTACTTCTCTTTTCACTCTTATATCCTCCGAATCCTACATCTCCCATCTTCTTTCCGCCCCAAACACTGTCTCTGACTCTCCCAGATCAACTGTCTACTTTAATTAGCTGAATTTGTCCGATTCGGTCTCCGAATCCCCTCAAAGACACAGAGAGGCAACGAGAACATACTTCAATTTGCAGGATCTTGTGAGAAAATATTCCTAGGCACGTGCACCTCCAAGCTGTGAGCGCTAAGACCTTAAACCATCTGCCTGGGGCGAATATTTACAGTGAAAAGACAATCTTTATAAAAACAGAAAACAGTAAATGTCATTGTTGAAAGGTTCTTTCTCCCAGCGCCTCTCCTGTGCATCTGGTATTTTTATCGGCATCTTCTTGCCTAACCCTGGGTTCAAAAACCAACTCACGCCGTCCTTGTATTGCAAGGCCAGCATCCTACAAACAGATGCGCATCAGCGGTGCTTGGATTTAATGGTGCTTTGGACTTCATACTTCCACACATTGGAGTTGGCTGTAAAGAGTTGGTGGCAGTACTTTAATTTGTAGTGCAAAGCGCTGTTGATTGAAATATCTCTGCCAAGAATAAAGTAAAATACATTATGCGATGCTGCCATCAAGCAATGTTCAATTCACTGCTGCCAATTTCAGATACCGCCAACTGCTTTTACATTCAACACTCTGAAAAGCAGCTGACACAAATCTCTGTATGTGATGCAGGCAATGTGTGTCTTTAAAATTACAAGTGTACTTTGACAGCAGCTTGTTTTAAGATGATGTGTATATTTGATCATTGTGTATGAGAATAGCGTTTCTTTTAAATATTGGTATTTTGTTGTGCACGATTGCGTTCAATGATTTTGTGTCCTCAGTGCGATATTTTATTATTCATGCTACTGTCCTTTCTTAGGTCCATCTGTTAATTCACCTATATGACCCAAAGACAAAAAGTTGACTCGACGGACCTTGTTTCTTCTTTTAACCATACAAATTAATGTTAGAATTAGACAGACCTTTTCTTTTTGGCCTGGGTGGTGCCTGAGGACCTGCTTGTCCTTGGAAATGTACATCCACTCAACTCAAAGAGGACCCAAAATAACAAGCAAGAGTGTTTGGGGGGCTGGACTTCAGACAAACACGATGAATGCCTCAGTTCAAACATACACAACCCAAACTCCTAGAGCTGAGGTGGGGGAACTTTATATATTCCTTGAGTGGTGACAGAGACAGAAAGGCCAAGCTAGGCCTTCTTATATTTAGTTGTGCCCCATTCGAGAATTACATCAAAAGGGATATATCTTTTTGGTGCGGGGACCAGGGACACTAAAAACTTCATTATGTTTATCACTTCATGTAAATGTCAGGGGTTGGCTGTTTCTGTTTTACCTATTGTTCACTTTATTTTTGCCCCTTCCTCCTGATTCATCCCTGTTGGTTGAGTGGTGGCTACTAAGAATGCCAACACTTGTCTGACTGGTGCTATGATGCGCATCACGGCTAATCTTGTGTGTGAACAATTCTGACCCTCTGGTTTTCACTCCTCTGTTTCTTGCTGACGTTTTTGCGGGACCTCTGACATTGAAGACGGGGCAAAGTGCTGATAGGTTCCACAAAAATATATAATATTTATTATTTACCCCATCCTTGGACTATCCACAAAGATTGTAGCACAATTGCCTCCTCAATCGCTGCTTTCATGATTTCAATTGGAGGTTACTTTTTGAGGTTTTTGTTGGCATACCTGTTTGTGCCAGTGGAGAGAGCAGGGCTTAGTGGAAGTAGGTTTCATAAAAGTGGTGTGGGTGGTGGTGCTTGGAGCTATAAATGCTCATACATGGCCTTTGCATCCAATTCCACGTGATGCTGCATGTCAATATAATGACCACAACTGTAGACATAGGTTGTTCTATGTTACAGGATGTTAACACATACTGTGGCCCTCATTATGACTTTGGCGGGTGGCGGAGGCCGCCCCACCAAAGTCCCACATCAGGAGGACCACATATGCGGCTGTCCCTCCGCGGTACCTGTTATGAGTTTTCTGCTGGGCCGATGGGTGGAAACAGAGTTTCTGCCTGCCGGCCCAGTGGGAAACACACCACAACATTGACGCCAGCTCAAAATGGAGCCAGTGGCAGTGTTGCAGTGCGTCGGGTGCGACAGGACCTGCTGCACTTTTCAATGTCCATAATTCGGGCGGTAAAAAGCACAACAGGGCTGTCCATGGGGGCCCCTGCGCTGCCCATGCCATGTGCATGGGCAGTGCAGGGGCCCTAATGGGGCCCCGGCATCCCCTTTCCGCGACCCTTTGCATGGCGGTGGGACCGCCATGCATAGGCTGGCGGAAACGCGGGTCATTATCCAGAGGGCAGCGCTTTTTGCAGCGCTGCCCTGGCAGATTGAGACCGCCGGCACCGCCAGGTCGTCGGCTGGCAATGCCAGCGGCTAGACCATGGTGGCTCCGCCACGGCCAGAATATGGAGGTCGGACCGCATCTGTTGGCGGCGGTCTGAGCGCCACTGCCACTGCGAATCTGGTGGTCAATGGACCACGAGACTCGTAATGAGGCCCAAAGACTTTAGTTCTTTCACTCATGTCATGATTTTTAATGATGTGTCAATTAAATTGCTTAAGTTATTTGCCAGTCACACTCATGTCATTACTTTTATGTCCTACTTGTGAGGTTTTCATATTAAACATCTGGCCAAACTACCACTACAATATTTGACACCTGCAACATTTGGAGCTAATCATTGAGAAATGATTATATGTTGTGCTACACATTTAAAAATATGTTTAGCCTATGCTTCATGTGCAGATAACTTTCCAATCATCATGACAAATAAGGGTCCATGTAACATATTCTGACTTTCTGCAAATATATTTTTAGTTAATCTACGGATATTTTAGTTCTGCATTCCCTTTCTACACAGGCTGTTTTCATACGCACCATTGCTGCACATTCCCACACATTTTCCTGTATGTAGTTACATGCGGTGTCAGACCTCATTACGGGGCCAACAGGGTAAACAGCGGCCATTGGGACATAGCCATCATAGCCGAGGTTGTTTGCCACTGCATCCTGGCTCCAAGTGCTACTATGTTTCTGCAAATTGGGCCACGTATACTCTTTCCGCACTTCACCCCCAAGGAAGTGAGGTAGGGCAGTCAAACGCTTCTAAGTGAGGTAAAGGGAGAGGCAAGAGCTCAGAAATCAACAGTCAGACAACTGAAACAATAATATATTGTCCAGCCGAGGGTTTATTTTTTATTCGAAAAGAAACCAAAAAACTAAATATTACACAATACAATACAAGTATCACAAACAGGTTTGTAATCTTATATATGCTCTTCTGCAATGTGCTACACACCTCTGGTCCCTCTCCTCACTACAGACCTTTCTTATGTCTACAGTCTCTGTTGTGGAATGGGTAAGAAATAATTAGGCACAGGTGCCGTCCAATGGGAATATGCGTAAATAAGTTTGATGGCTGGCACCGACTTGAGTTCACTCTGGCAAAGGTTTTAAGTTTGTTTTCTGAGATTTCTCTGAATGAGTGTGCAGCGAACAGCTGAGCCCCACTTTTACCTGCTCTGTTGATGCAGGGGTGTAATGGCTGTCACTTTCCAACCACAAGCTGTGAGGCTGGATCCTCATGGTAGGTCTGTACTCTTCTTCAGCAGTTGCAGCCTCTCAGGCTGGTTGCAGGTGAGCATTTGTTCACAGCAGTTGCAGCCTTCCAGGCCAAGTGTGTTTTCAGTAGTTGTGGTCTCTGGACTGGTTATAGTTTCTGCTTTAGCGGCAACAAGGGAGCTTCAGCTCTGATGTAAGGCAGCAGCAGCATAAGTCTCTTGACTCTAGAGCAAGATGTCAGATGACATATTGAAGCTTCCCTAATGAGCATCTTTGCGTAATTCACAATAGGCATTGCTTGGGAGCGAGGAGAATTCCTCATACCATGTATCACTCCAGGCTTCATTCAGTCAGCTTCCTCTGGTTGTTCCTCGTGCCGGGAATACACTTGCATCCTCATCTTGGACAGTCTCTCCTGCAAGGTCCGATATGCTCTAGCCATCTCCAGGGGACATGAAGACTTTTAGGTACCAGGCAGACCCTCAGCTCCCAGTGAGAAGTGCAGACTTCATGTGATGTCCACTCAACCTTGGAAGATTGTCATGCAGACACCACCCTGGTCACACAGCAGTCACATGTGGAGTACACCTGTGCCTGATCATGAAGAACTTGGAACCGGAACAAATCGGGGTTGTTTGGGTCCCACTTTTATACTTATTTTCATTACGGGGATGTGGATCCCCTGCCTATAGTATCAGAACCAGATTGGGTTGGTTCTCTTTCAAATGTCATTTTCTGGTTGCTTCTCAGACTCTGAATGTGTGAAATGTAAAGCTCCCATGGAAGGCAGTAATGAAGCTGACTTCAATTAGGAGTATCCAAAAGAAGGGCACAATGAACTCTGAAATCTCTACACCTGGCTGTCATCAGCCTTTCTGAAGTAAAGATCACAGACAGACAAAAGTGCAGACTCTTCCTAGAAATTCCCTTAACATGAATTAAAGCATCTCAGCCCAAGTATCCACTTAATGGCAGTGGTTAAAAAGCACTAATAGGCAGACCTTTGCTAACAAGGACCTCATTGAATTTCTATGTGTAGCTCTGTATCCATTCTTCAACATGTCACTGTCTACATCTGTAACCTCGTGTCAATATACTTATCCTTTCTGGGGAAGCTGTAACCATGCACCATCTTATGCTTACACGAAACCAAAGCCATTCCGAATGGATACCACTGGTCCCAGTACTTAGACTCTTGCCAAACACAGGGACATATTTATTAGTTTTTTGTACATCAGTGCAGAAACGAAAGATGCTGTGCTGCACTGGACCACATGGGAAAACAGCACAGAGCTATATGCATCAAAAATGATATGCAGCTGCTCTCATCCATGTGCTGGTGTGCAAACAGCCTTCTTAGAAACATGCGCAACCTTTGCCCCATTGTGCTAAGATGGATGAGTGATGTCTACCATAGCATTTTTATTAGAAGCATTCCTTTGCATCACAAAATCTAATGCCTAAACAAATTGTTAAACATTCCACACATTGGATGTGAGCTCTAAGCGTAGCACACATGCAATAAGTTGAATATTTGGGGAAAATGAAACATTTGTCCAAGTTAGCACCCTCTTCAAGGAGGTGCTATTTTTTGACACAGAGACTGGTCTACCTTCTTAGTAGATTGGGCTTTGTATCAAAACTGTGAGTGCTTTCACTAATGCGCCAAAATTACACCCATGGAGCAGCTCAAAACACAATTTGCAGAAAGACAGCAGCACTTTTCTAGTGCAAAATCCTTTTAAGCTGGAAAGTGAATTTGCTCTAACACTTTGTATTACTTTGTAGCACTTTGCATTACTTCGCACTGGAACAACTGGATCCCGGTGGTGGCGTCCAAGGATGTCCACCCCCCGGGTTGTTCGGGCGGGTGGTACGAGCCAGGCAATGGGGGAAGTTAATTGGTCACTTTAGACTCAGAGGTGGGGTTACGGTGACAGTTATTGTCACCATCACTTAGGTTGGCCCCTTTCATCTCAGGTGGTCCTGACGGTGGAAACTAGCTAGTTTTTGTCTCAAGATAGACCCAGTGATGTTCTCAAGTGACATTTGGTTATAACACTATAGTGACCTCGAGTGTGGGTTAGTATGACAGATAAATAGCGGGCAATTAGGGGAGCTTTGAAAGTCTTATTTGATGCTGGTAGGGAAGATTTATTGCAAACTGATGTCTTCTCTTAGGCATGGGTAGGACTGACCCGTCTGAAGCGTTCTCCTGCTAGCAGGGGCACTGTGGTGTTGTCCTGCCCCCCCTACAGTGGAGGTTAAGGTACGAGGGGCAAGCGCTGAGGTGGAAAAAGATATTAGAGTGCAAGCAATCATGGCAACAGTGTGCAGGTATTTACAAGGGACGCGGTTACGAAGGTGAAGGGAGGCCACGGTAGAGCACGTGTGCGTGGTCAAGGGGTTAAGCGTTCTGCAAGTGTGAAGCACTGGGCTTCTGACGTGGGCACTTCAATAAAGCCAGCCAGAGCAGCCTCGGCACCGCCTTCACAGAGTGCAGAGGTAGGAGCCCAGAGACAGGTGGTAGCAGGTTGCTTGCACAACGTAGAAGACGCGAGCACATGTGACTCTAAGGCCATGGAAACTAAGTTAGGACTAGCTCCTTTCCTCACGTGCGAGTGAGGCCGGAATCGTGGCAAACAGTGGCAAAGTTCAATAACAGGAAAATGGAGTATCTTTGCAACAAGCGGGGAGAGAGGGAACACCAAAGTATATTTTAGTGAACACCCCTATAGTGAATATTGGTGAAAGGGGGACAGAAGTGGGTGTGAGGAGGTCATCATGGCAGATAAGGCAGATAGATTGTCAGGACGCTGGGAGAGAGCAGGTGTAAAGTAGCCTTCAGTTAAAGGAGGCAACAGGCTCATATCAGTCAAGAGCAAACTGTGGCGGTAAAGGTAGGTGGGTGTGGGTGAATGAGGGGTCAGATAACATTAGCATTCATTTAGGACAGTTACAGCCAGGGACCAGGACCATTCATCCCACATGTTGGGGCGACTTGATGGGCAACGTTGGAAAAATACCACAGGACTTACAAAGCTGTGGTGAGCAGACTGTGAGGGGTTTGGGAGCAAACTTTATTACCCGACCCGAAGAAAGGGATAGGTCTGCGGTGACCTTCCTGACTTCGAGGGATGGACTTTTTGCATAGCAATCCATGCCTCCTTCTAATATCACTTGGAGAAGTTATGATGGGGGAGTGGGTGATGGAGAGAAGCCTGGGGTGAGTAGTGTTACAGAGGATATGGAAATGGAATGTGAGCTAGACTATGAGGAGGAGCAGGATGAGCAAGAGGAAGGGGAGATTCCACAGTGGCAAGAGGTGGGAACCAAAAGGGGTGGAAGGCTAATGTATCTTGCTTTAGTGTTGATCCACAGGAAGGAACTACAAGATGAAAGACTACGACTAAGGTGCCAGGAGATTCAGAGAGACGGTGGAAGCGCACAGGATCAGAACAACAAACAAGATGCTGGAAACAGTGTCAGATGAAGGTCAATGGTGGAAAAGTTGGGATTTTGGCAACGGGGCGGGGCAAAAAGTGCAGATTTCGGGGTAGGCACACTGGGAGTACATAAAGGTGTCAGTACAGAAGCTGGGGGTGGACAACCAGAAGGATGCTGCAATAAATTGAATGGATATGATGCAGCAAAAAAGAAAGACAAAGATACTGTAGCTGGTGGGGTTGAGGGGAGTGTTAAAGACGATATTACACCTCAAGAGAAGGATGTTTCTAAGCAAGTCAATAAACCTGAAGAGGTTAAAGGGGACAAAGATAGAACAACTATTTTTAGAAGGATCTGCTACATGGGTGTGTCTATGCCATTGAGAGCTCTTTTGTCAAATGCAACAGAAGAGAAAATTTGGAAAGGTGAGTTTGTGGACATTTATAAATTGATGCACAAGGAGCTGCAGGTGAAAGAGGGATCTAGGGAAAAAGCTTGGGAGTTGGCTAGGAGGCAGAGAGTATCAACTAATAAAGATACGTGGACATCTGCGTTTTTCATATACGCTAGTGTCTATTGCAAAACATTCCCAGAAAGGTCAGTGTCAATTTTTAATGACATGGATACCATTAGGAAAGCACATGCAGAGTTCGGGGGTAATGTGTGGCCACATTAAGATGAGGAGTTTCTGTAGCAAATAGTTTTGAAGCCTGATAAACTTTGGGGAGAGGTGGATAATGAGCTGTGGGTGCAATGGATGTATCCACAAAGGCCACTGCATACAATGCATACAGCCAGTGGTCTGGCTGTTTCTTACCGGCCTTTTCAAGGGAATTCCACCCCAGCAGAGGTGAACATTAGGAAGAAAGGGCAATCAAATATGTCAACGGTTTGCTGGAACTTTAACAGGGGTTTCTGCAGCAGAGCCCTCTGTAAATACAAGCACTAGTGCTCCAAGTGTGGTGGAAGGCACCCAGTCCTTCAATGTTTCGTGGAACAGCAGCCAATTAACACAGCATTGCCAGGAAGAGGTTGGGAATTTGGCAATTCTGGTAACAAGGGCTTTCACCCCGGTTATGTAAGAGGTTTTAAAAGAATGGCTGTCATGTTACCCTGATAGAGAAGCAGGGTTAGCACTAAGATGGCCTTTTGAACTACGTTTTCGCCTGGGGTATCAGTGCCCTCAATGTAAACATTTTGCAGAAATTTTTCTGTCAACTACGGAACATCCATTGGAGGTCAAAGCTAAACTGGAAAAGGAGGTCTTTGAAGGAAGGATAACTGACCCTTTTGACTATTGGCCTTTACCGGATCTTAAGGTTTCTCCATTGGGAGTGGTATCTAAGAAAACTGCTGGTGAGTTTAGGCTCAGTCATCATCTGTCTTGGCTTAAAGGTGCGTCAGTTAATTACTTCATAGCGAGAGCAGACTCTGTAGTACAGTTTGCGTCTTTGGATGTAGCAATAGCTTTGATTTGGCAAGTGAGTGTTGGTGCTGAGCTTGCGAAGTGTGACATCAAATCTGCCTTTCGTTTGCTTCAACTGCACCCTTCTGACTTTCCTCTGTTGGGGAGCCATTTCCAGCAAAGGTTTTACATTGACAAAGTTCGGCCCACAGGTTGTGTGGTGTCCTGTAAATTGTTTGAGATGTTCAGTTCATTTTTACAATAGTGTTTTATTGTTAGCACAGGGCATGAGAGAGTCACACATTACTTAAATGATTTTCTTTTTGTTGGTAGAGAACACTCTGAAAGGTGTAGTACTGCTTTCCAGGCTTTGACCAAAGAGTTAAGGGTACCATTAGCACCTGAGAAGACGGAAGGTCCAAGCACACAAGTGGTGTTCTTAGGAATTCAGTTAGACACAATTAGGATGGAGGCAAGATTACTGCCATCAAAAGTGCTGGAATTGGTCGATCTGTTGAGACAGGCTCTTTCAGCTCATAAGATGCAACTTAGGCAACTGCAACGGTTGTTGGGGCATCTCAATTTTTACTTGTCATGTTGTGAGGGAAGGAAGAGCCTTTCGTCGTAGACTAGGATATACCATGGCAGCGGCATCCCTTCCTCATCACAGAGTGAGAGTTTCAGCAGCTCTGATAGCAGATTTTGGAGTTTGGTTGTTTTTTCTCATGGGTTTCAGTGAGGTCTTGTTGTGGTCCCTAGAGGAGGATTTTCAATAGCAGGTGCAGATATTCTCAGATGCGGCAGGTTCACAAGATTTTGGAGTCTTTTGGGATGGCAAGTGGTGCACGGAACAATGGCCACAGCATTCAAAGCAAGAAAGTAGGAGCATTGCCTTCTTTTAGTTTTTCTCATTATTGGTGGCTTTGGCAGTTTGGGGAAGGCAGTTAGCAAACAAAAATGCGCTGTTTCATGTTGACAATAGAGCAGTGGTTAATTTGGTAAATGGTCAGAGAGTCAAAGACTAAAAGGTGCTTAAATTGCTACATCGTTTTATGTTAGTCAGCTTAATGCGCAACAGTGTCTTTTGAGCAAAACATGTTCCAGGACAGAATAATAACATTGTGGATGCTTTATCTCATTTTCAGTGGCACAGATCCCGTGGTTTGACGCTCAGAGCTGATTTACAGAAGACAATGCTACCACAGGAGGTTTGGGACCTGGCATTGTTAGGATCTTGGAGGTTGTAAAGAAATCTATTGCCCCGAGTACAAGGGAAGCATACAGAAGAGCTTGGGCTGAATTTTTAGGAAGTGTGGCCTATGATAGGAAGAGATATTCGAAACGAACAAAGACCCGGGCAGGGATGTAGTAAATTTTATCATGCAAAATATAGACAGCAAAGTCTCAGCCACTATGATTGCTGGGAAACTAGCGTGTATCAACTTTTACGGGAAAATATTCTGGGGGTACGAACCATCTGCAGGTGAGTTGGGGAAAAGGATGGCTATGGGAATTCCAAAGGAGGTCTTTTGTGAGAGAACCCATAATGATAGGTAAGTTAATTCAGTTAGTTCAACGTTTACAGCAGTATTGGTATTCGCCTTTTGAGAGTAACTTGTTTCAGCTTTGCATGATTTGGTTGTTTTATGAGGCCTTTATGATATCAGAGCTTTTGGTGGCGGACCAAAAAAAGGCGGAATGGCAGGTAAACATGTGAAATCGTCAGGTGAGTCACTTAGGATTTTTCGGGCATGTTAAAAAATGGATCAAGGATTGGGGGCAAGTGGGTGGTGTTCAGGGAAGGTTCATTTTTCGGTATGACCAGGCCAAGTTTTGGCGGACATGAGGAAAGTGTTATTGAGCATGGGGGAGGTGTCGAGTCATTTTGGAACTCAATTCTTTCAAATTGGTGCAGCATCTGAGGCCTCGAGATTGTTTTTTTCCATACACAAAGTCAGGATGTTGGGCGGGAGTTCTTCTAATTGTTGCTTGCGTTACATTAGAAGTTTGGAAAGGTACAGCTCAGTAAGGCCTTGCATTTCTTTCTTGTCCTAGGTTGTCTGGCGGGACCGGGTTCTGCAGCCTTCTCCATCTGGAGCGTGGGGCACTCCTTTGTGAAATGGGCGGTGAAGCATGCAGAAAAAAGACCGGGGAAAAAACTTGGGGTTTCGCTTTGAGGATGTGAATTTGGAATGCTGGGTTTAGGGAGGAATGAAGTGGGGACAGCTGTTGCTGTCTTTATCTAATCTCTTCATTAATAGGGTTTGTCCAGACATGCTAATTATGCATCTTGGGGTAAATGATTTAGTTAAAGAGTCCAGCCTGGGGTTGATTAAAGCTATGAAGGGGGATTTCGATATAACTGGAAGATCATGGGCAGGGACACATCTCTTTTGGACAGCATTTGCTCTGCACAGGTTATGACACGGTGCGGCTGCGGAAAAAGCATGGAGAAAAGTAAATAGGTATATGAACAGATTTTGCACAACCAAGGGGGGGTTGGGGGAAGGTGGTGGTTGGAACATCGAGATATCAAAAAGACGATTTTGAATTTTTCAGGCAAGATTGTGTTTAATTATCACTCAGGCAATGAATTTTATCTCCTAGAAATCAGGGATACGTTAGCTTCTGTGCTGTACAGGAGAGGTTGGTACTAGTGACTGGCGACAGCCTCAAACAAATGTTACCTCTTTCTTCAGCGTTCACTTTCCCAGTGTTACTTGTTGGTAAGTGCTTTTTCGCGACAGCCGTAAAAAAGGTAGCCTAGGTACACATGGTATTTGGTGCAAGACTGTTCGGCGATGGTCTGTTACATCTTGCTTTTGCTGCAGAAAATGTTTAAAATTTGAGAAAGTTTACCAAGGGGATTTGTGGGGGGTTTGGGAACGAGAAAAACTGTTTGGGGGGCCCTTATGGGTGGGGGTGTTAGGAATTGTATTGTTTTAGTAAGGTCAAATGTTGTTCAATATGTTGTAAAGTTAAATGAGTCTGCATACCTGTCCTAATGAAGCAGCCTTTTATTCTCAATATTGCCTGGTTATTCATGCCTTTCTGTCTGAAGTCTTTATATTGTTTTTTAGTGGCCACCTTTAAACTAAGTACAAAGGTATGTGCACGAAAGGTATACATGAGAGCATAAAACACATATTTCCTACAACAACCCACTACCTTATCCCTTGTGAATTAGGCGAACATTGCATTGGAGTAAGTTATTAACCTTTCCAGGCAGAAATCTACTCCATGACTCAGCACACATGAATCGCTTGTGCTTGACCCGTCGGTTTACTTGACTATAAATAGGATGGTGTGTTATTGGGGCTCTAATAACAATGTCACAAGAGGGGAAGTGCATACAATATGAAATTTCCCATTCTCTAGCACGCTCTAGATATCCCCTGTCGGTACACAGTCAGTGACACAGTTTTACATAGTGTAAAAGGCCATTTATTTAGGACAGGATTGCATCTTGTACATAACGTTTAACATGCTCAAAATCAACTCTAACTTTTAAAACCCCACCCCTTTTGAAACTTCTCCCCAGTCATCCTTTTCACTCATCCCCTCACTTTTCCTCCATTCACCCATCTTCCACTTCCATTTACCCACACATCCCCCTTTTCATTTCATCCCCTGCCTGCTTCGGGCATCCCCCACACTGTCATCCTTCACCTGCTTCTTTTTCCCCCCTGGAAGTGTGGCCAGGCCTGCATCTGACTCTCCAACCTCCTCCATCTACTGCCTCCAAACCCCCACTAGCAACCTGTCCTAACTGGCGTTCTGCCCTACACACTCACTCCAACCAACAACTCCACTCTTCTACCCTTCTTGTTTCCCTTCCAATGTAGGGCGGTGGGCGGCTAAACTTTCGACCGAGCGATGGGCTGGCGTGGAAGAAGAAGCAAGTTACCCCACCTCATTCCGCTCTTCCCCCACCACAAAACCTCATGACGGCTACTCAGCAGTCCTAAAGAGCATCCATAAATCTGCCTCTCTGCATACTTTGCTGCCCAGTGTATGAACGAATGCCCAACCATCCATGTGACCATTTTTGTGCTCCTGGGGCCACTCAAGCAACCTGCAAAGAGAACAAACGTTAATACAACATCTACAATCACTCAGCCCCCTCTATTTGAACCATTTGTACCCTTCCTACCTACCTTGTCCATGCCCCCCCAAATCAAGACCTCACATATCGCTCACAGCATCTGGATCTCCACCTACCAATCCACATATTCTGTGCCCAGTCCCAACCTAGATGAGCCGGCGCTGTAGCCCCACTTATTCTGAATGAATGAGTTCCATAACACTGTGCCTGTTTCCCAATCTGCCGCAACGCCATCGGCAATACAGACAACAATTGAAATGCTGTGAGCTTCTAGCCATTCGAGTGACTAAACACACTGACTCCAAATGGCGCCCCCTGTGACTGAAAACCAATCCACTCCAAAACAGGGCAAGCGGCTGCATCTCCACCTTTACGCAATCACACCCATTTCCCCTTTCCCATGTGATCAGTCTTTGACTTTCTAAGCCATATGCCCAATCGCCCCCTCACAAGCATACTTCTCCCACTTTCATACCCACACCTAAAAGTTCAGACACCCGAAATGCCCCAAAGAACATCCACACCATGCACAACCTGAACAATGCAATCTCATGAGCATCTGTACAACAAACCAGTAACACATACAATAGCTCCAAAAGTAAGTCAAATTTGATAGTTTCCCTCTCCGCCTTGTTCATCCCCACTCTGGCCCTACCCCATCCTTTCAACATGCTCACCAATTTCTCATTTTGGGCGGGTCGCAACCAAAAGACAATTTCCCATAAAAGGAAACACCTGCCAACACCTGCCAACTTGCCACCAATTGTGGTGGGACTGTATCAGGAACAATACAAAACGCTACACCCCGAACTCAAGCGTGCCACTGTCTTGTACCAAAAAATCCCCCTTAAAACTTTCAAAACTCTGAAACTCCAACCATGCAAGGCGATAACTCTTCTGAGTGGATTCCGCTAACAACATCTCCACTAGGCTAATGATCATCACGTCCCCAACTCCCAAATGTCTTGCAGGACCACTGTCTTGTGTCACTCTGCTCCTGGTGCCAAACTGTGAAGCCGTTGCCACTGTGAACGAGACAGGGAATCTGCAATAGCATTGTTCACCCCAGGAATGTGTGCTGCTTTAAATATATCATTTAAAGATAAACATCTAAGCATAAAACACCTCAGTAGTCACAATAACCTAAGGTCTTTCTGTTCATTAGTTCTACCACTGTCATGTTGTCCACATGGAACACCACAGTCCTGCCGGCCAGCTCCTCCCATCACACTGTCAAGGACACCAGTAAAGGAAAAAAATTACAGAAAAGCAATGCTCCTGCTCTGTGTCAGCCAATGTTCGGGCCATGTCTCTGCACACCACCGCTCATCCCATAAAGTCCAAAACCAGAGGCCCTAGCTGCGTCCGAGAATATCTGAACCTGTCATATAGTGTCCTCCTCCTGAAAAACCCTGGATACCCCATTGAATTGTGTCAGGAATGTTTCCCACACCCTCATGTCCTCACTCATGCCCACTGACACGCAAATCCTGTGGTGCGGGAGGCAGGCCCCGGTCATAGATAGTCCCAGTCACCTGCAAAATGTTCTGCCCCCGACTATCCTGCATGCAAAATTGACAAAACCCAGGAGTTGTTGTGAGATACGCAATTCGATCTTATGCAGGACCGGATGTGTCTCAGGAACTCTAGAATCTCATCCACCTTCCCAGCCAGCAATCTAGCCACTAAGCCTTCTGTGTCCCGTTCTATCACCAAGAATGTCAGCACACAATTGGGACCCTCCATCTTCTCTGGAGCCAAAGGAACTCCAACCTCCCGGGCCAGCATTTCAAACCCATCTAAAGCCTTCCTACAGGAATCGGATCCTGCCTTACCCACAAAAAGAAAATTGCCCAAGTAATGGGTCACCTCCTGATGCTCACTCACCTTAACGAAAAACCATAGGGAAGTACTAAAAGCCTCGAACAGCACACATGGAATGGCGCAGCCCATTGGTAGTACTCTGTCCACAAAGATTGTCCTATGTAGCTGCATCCACAGCAGTGCAAAATCCTCAGGGTGGATAGGCAGGAACCGAAAAGCCACTTTAATGTCACATTTGGCCAGCTCAGATCCCCTGCCACACCTACGAACGAGCCGAATGGCATCATCCACTGATGCGTACACCACCCTCATGTCTTCTGGCGCTTTTGAAGTCATTCACCGATGCTCCCATTGGCCATGACAAATGATGTATGAGGCGAAACTCCCCTTTAGTCTTTTTAGGGACCACACCAAGGGCTGAAATCAACAAATTCTCCAGAGGCCATTTGTAAAATGGACTCGCAAATCACCCTTCTGACACTTCTTTAGCCAACTTATCTGCTACCACCTGTGGCATTTCTTTGGCAGACCGCAAATTGTCCACCCATCTCTTCCTTCTCGGCCCTTGATAGCCTATTTGAAACCCCTCTTTCAAACCCCACTCCAATTTGCATGGTATGTCCACATCCGGGTACATGGGCAACCACAGCAGCAAGCCCTCCAGTTTAATTGGTGTAAGCACCTTTCGGCGCAGGAGCGTCCTGCATCCCTCTACCCCTGGCCGTTCTCCACTGCTCAGCTGGCGAGCGAAAAGCATTGCATAACCAGGTGTCTTCCCTCACATTTGGAGCACTCATGTTTAAATTGACATGGCTGTCTCGAGCAGAAACTCTTGTAAAAATTCCAACAGGCCCCTGAGGTATGTGTCTGGGTGCGCTGTACGGTACCCGCCCCCCATTGCGCAGGACGGGACTGAAAAGGCTTATATACCACCGGCAGGCCATTAGCGGTATGCGTCAATGCTGCGGAGTGTGATGAAGCCATTCACTGCATCCAGAATTCTGGATCGACATCCCCCCATGGCTTGTCTGGATTCACACTTACCCTTGCCCTAAACTCCTCATCATAACTCAGCCACGCGAACCCCCCAAAATGCATTTGGGCCTTGCGTATAATGTCCATGTACTTAAACATTATGATGGCCCTGTCTGGAAATTTCTCGCAAAGATACTAGCATATATCAGAAACGCCGTGGTCCAGTTTTCCATAGTTATAGGTACCCTGGGCCGGTGAGCTAATTCCCACTCTTCTTCCTTAGAGCTCTCCTTTGCTTGTATGTCCCTATGGAAGAGCATGAAAACATCCACAAACTCATGTTGCCAAATCCTTGTCTTTGTCTTTTCTGCCACATGGGTACCTAACGGCATGGCGAGGTCCATATAAGGGAGACACTTCTTATGCCCCCCCCACCGTCCTTGTCGTCCACTTCTGTCCCGTCTCCGGGTGCCTCTTCCCCAGCCTCAGCTGCAGTAGTCGTACCTTGCACAGTCGTCTTCTTACTGTCCCCCTCCTGTGCCGCACTTGCTCCAGGTGTCTCATGTACAGATTGATCAACCACCCCTATAGACTTGTGCGTTTTAGCCACATCAGTGCCTTGGACTTCTCCCCACACCATTCTCCCTTACCTTTTACATGGGGAACCAAGGCCCTTGATTCTTTCATTGTCTCTCGACCACGCTCCTCCTTGTATGCCGCCTCCTGTGACGTCCCACTGTTCTTATTCTCCCGCAAGTCAGAAAACGAAGAGGGGGTTGTGCTGCTCATGCTCCCTTCGTCCTCCCTTTGTCCCCGCTCACCTTACTTTCGCGAATCTTCCTATCTTCCCACTCATCCATCTCATCCTCATGGTCAAGTTACACCACCTTGTCTTCGTCCATCTCACACTTGTCATCATCACCCCCTGCATCCATTGAATTACTCAAGTCTTCCAGCGCTTGGCCCCCATAGCGTATACCATACTTGCGACTGCCACATTCCTGCACTGTAGAGAAGGCCACCAAAGACCTCTCTATTGCTTCAGACCAAAGTCCAGGGGCCGTGTTGTGCCCCATTGGTGACACCTTCTTTCAGCCAGCCTCTGTCACTGGCTTTGACTATACCCAACTGCCTTGCCCTGCTGCAGGGCCCAACGGTTATAGTTAGAGTTCTTTCAAATAACCATAACTTCGCCCAAGGTAACTATAGCTTGCGCCTTCGTAATGTATAGTTAGGTCCTATTTTCTATAGAAAAAGTGTTTTTTTTACTTGCCTATATCTTTGGTGTAGCTTGATGAATCTTCACTAAACTTTTTAAAAATAATTTTAGTTTAAAAAGATTAAAACCTCCTTTTTTCACAATTGTGGATACACGACTGTCGCTGTGCTCGGTGCAGCCCCCCATGTAACGTTGCGATGGAGTCGCGAACCCTGCAGATAAAAGAAAACGTGTATGTATATATATATATATATATATATATATATATTTAAACACATACTGAACAACCACTCACACACCCACTTACAGCCCCAGTCAGATCCACACCCTCTCAGACCCACTCAGAAACTCACGCCCCCACTCATAGACCCACTCACTCATGCACCCACTCACAGACCAACTCAGACCCTCATGCACCCACTCACAGGTCCACTCAGAAACTGTTACTGAGTATGTTGTATATGTGGTTGAATGTGGCTGCCATAAAAAATACGTTGGCAGTACCATTCATAAATTAAAAGTGAGGTTTTTACAACATCTCAGAGCAATCAAAAATCATGATCCATCTTATCCCTTAGCTAAACATTTCTGGGATGTTCATAAAGGTAATTACAGCTCTTTGACATTTTATGGTATAAAAACCATTGCTGTCAACCCCAGGGGGGGTAACTGAACTGTCAGACAAACTGAATCTAGAATGATTCTATTATTAGGTTCTGAAAACCTGTGGGGTCACAATTTGGATGCTGAACTCTATGTACATTTGTGAAAATTGTAACTTCTGTAGCACTATTGACAAGCAATGAAATTCCTACATATATTAAGTAATAATTGGTATCATAATGAGATCTTTGTATTGGATTTTGTGATTGTAAATATTGGTTCCGGACTAGGAAATTAGTTATTTTCAGTTAATATATATATACATATATACATTTTTTCTCTCTCTTTTTACACCCAGACTATTATTTTTGTTCAATATTTAAATTATATTTAAGCAGCAATTTTGGGTGATTATCAGGCGGTCTATATTTGTGTCCATGTTGTTAGATCAAATAGGTCTTTCTCTTTTTTTTTCTCCTTAATTATAGAGATCTGGTGTTTGAGTCACAGATCCATATTAGAATATGACTCTTTATATTTATGTAATATTAACATTGAATAAGGTCTTAATTCCCTTTTGTGGATTATTTAAATTTTAATTTATATATGAATTTGGCATTATTGTTATCATGAATTGAGATATTTAATTGTTGGTATTAATTATGACAATAATTGTAGTTATTAATGTTTATCAATTGAGTATTTATCTCTTTTATCATCTTTTGTATATACACGTTTGAATTATTTATTCTATTTATAGAATGCATACACTGATTGTATTTATGAATTGATTGATGTTTAGATTATATTACATTTAGCTATTTATATATAAATTATTTGCAACAGTAAAGTTAAAATTTAAAATTTGGTATTATCCACATAAGAAAGTATTCATATATGCTTTGTCCTCTGTTTTCCATAATTTGTTATCAACAATTGGAAGAATATATATTATTGAGTGATTATGTTATAACAAGATGATAGAAGGAATTATATGAGACACATGGAGTGTAATATTTGAAATCTGACCCAAGCACATGGACTAAAGTTGATAGTTTTAATTTAAGACTATTATGTTATAAAATGGCCACCCTTTTGCACATTTCTCTAGCAATCAAAGGACTAGAAGATTTAAATAGTTAGGTGTAAAAATGTCTGCCAATGTCCAGCTGAAGGCTGTTGCCGAAACGCGTTGACATTTGGCCGGGACAGCGTGTGTTTGTTGTTCATTTTGGGAACTTAATAGATTTTTCATTAGATGTAATTTTTGGAAGTGCCACTTATTTAATTTTGTTTATTATATGAACTTTTTCAATAAAATGGAGCCGACGATTTTGTATATGAATGAGTTTTTGTAACCGTGTTCACTCTCTACCTGCTACGAGCTTTTGGATATTGTGCAGCCTTTTGGTGTTTCATCGAGTCGCACCGTTTTTTGAAAATTATATATATATATATATATATATATATATATATATATATATATATATATATATATTTAAACACATACTGAACAACCACTCACACACCCACTTACAGCCCCAGTCAGATCCACACCCTCTCAGACCCACTCAGAAACTCACGCCCCCACTCATAGACCCACTCACTCATGCACCCACTCACAGACCCACTCAGACCCTCATGCACCCACTCACAGGTCCACTCAGAAACTCACGCACTAACTCACAGACAACCCTAACCCCTTATGTCACTTTCCAGCTCAAATTTCAGCTCTGCAGACCATAACCTGCTCCTTAAGATGGCGGGCGCAACATTCCAGACAGCTCAAGCCAGCCATTCACAGTATCTCTATCGCGTGCATTCACAAATATGTTACGATCATCGTGAAATTGTCCGGAGCCCAGATATACAAATTTGTTTTCCCTTTAATATCTCCTAAAGTACTGGAGGGATTTTCACTAAACAATCGAAAGCGTAATCTACAAACTAAAAGCTAGCTTTCTGCCAAATTTTGTCTAATTCCGTCCAGTAGTTTGGGCTGTACTCGTGCCTAGAGGTCCTATGGGAATTAACATAGGAAATGCAACTTTTTTTTCCCCCCACCCCCTTTCCCAGTCCCGACTTGACAGATCACCCTGAAACTTTCTGTGCGCAACAAGACTCACCGGGGCACTTTTTGGGGAAAATTTTGTGGAGATTCATCAAATGGTGCCAAAGATATAGACAAGTCAAAAAACACTTTTTCTATGGAAACTACGTCCTAACTGTAACAATCTTATATTTAATATATGTGTGTGTGTGTGTATATATATATATATATATATATATAAAGAGAGAGAGAGAAAATTATTTGTTTTACTGTGCTATCATGCATAAGGGTTTTGGAAAGCATTTACAATTATGTATTCACGACATCAAAACAAAAGGAGGGCATGCAACGTTAAATGTGATTGAAAAGTGGGTGAAAGCTAGTGCCTAAGACCCAAGATAAACGCTATGAAGAGAAGGCGCTAGCTAGCTGCATTGATGTAATAATGATCATTGGCGGGCGCAGCGCTAAAGGAAATGACTTCTCTACTGTAATTTTCAGACTGGCTGTAAACACTGTGGAGCGCTTTAATCTCTGGCACGGATTCAAGAGTCACCCATCGACTGAAGGCATACTAATGAGGTCGTTTATTAAGAAAAGGTGTACGATTTTCTAGGGCACTTTCAGAACTACGTCCCCAGTTCCTTCTCAGTAAGCGGAGCGGATGTGCAGGAGGTGCTGAGAGACACAGTTTAGAAGCTGAACCATTTGAACTACCGCCTCATATTATTCTTTAAAATATTCTGTGTGCACCGAACCTCTCGCTGCTGCTTTGGAGGAGGTTACGGAGTCCCCAAGGCTGGCAAGTCCAATCGCTTACAGTCCTGCCAGCGAAGATCACAGAGAAGCCGAGGGACTGTCGCTCGACTCGACTAAAAAGCACGGGCTGCGCCAACTCGTGCACCTGCATAATACATCAATTTATGAAATACTCCACTGCGGCAGCAGCCCGCCGCCATGTTGGAGATAAGCACCTACGTAAGAAGGATGAAACTGGGTTAGGCAAATTTACAGGAGGGTGGTAACGTATAATCTTCCAAAAAGCAGGGGTATCGAAATTTCTTCCAAAATGATCGCTTTCACCTTTGTTGTCGGAGCAATAATTGATGACTTTGTTTTCCTGATGAATAACTTTCAAGACGCAGCGCACCGCAGTGAAGCTCAGATGGATGAAGTTTGCGTCATATAACACAATACATACATACATTAATAAAGATCTTACGGTAATGTGGAATGTCAAGGGTAATTACTGTAGCAGTAAATCCTTTAGTGAGAACGACACTTAAGGGGGAAATTACATCATCACTTATTTTCAGCGGGCTATACATTACAGCCTTTCTCTAAATCAGACCCTTAAAGTCTCTGGTGTCTATTCTCAAAAGCATTGGAGTATTACTCCTGAGGCACTATTTTACATAATCGTACAAGCCTTTGTGATTTAGCCCCAAACATCTAAAAATGGTATCAAATATAAATATTCTGGGAAAATTCATATGCAGTTAGTACAAACAGAAAGCTGTGCCTTCTTGCACTTTTACTAACACGGTGTTGGGTATTTCCGATCCATTTCACAAAGACATGTTTGCGAAGTCTGTATGTAAACGAGTACTCCTGTAATACTCCTTCCTATCCCGATAAATGACATTGTGAATCAGCCCCCTTAACTTGCTCCGCTCATGCTCTCACTGGCGGATCCATTTGCGCCGAAAGAGGACGCATTACGAATTGCGTGAACACCTGGATGAGGGGAGGATGCTAATTGCATGTTACAGTCTGCTACCAGCATGATATGACAGTGAGGAAGTGCAGCTGAGCCATGAGACATGGGGGAAGCCAGGAACCAGTGAACATCAGAGCTGTCAGAGGATGAGTAGGGCTGAACTGTCAGCTATTGTGAAAGAAAAAGCCCATGGAGGGCCCCGTGGAGAGCAGATGCAAACTAGTTTCTCCACAGGAGCTTTCAGGAGGGGAAGGGAGGACAGGGTAGGCATGATTGGTGGGGGATACGTTGGGGAGGGATTAAAGACGAGGTTATATGAGGGGTTTAGGAGAGGGACCGGCCTCTTCCGTGCCAGCCCATCGCGCGGTCGGAAGTTTGGCTGGTCTTGTTAGGCAGGTAGGGGAGCGTGGTGTGCAGCGACATGGCTTTAGGCCACGACTCTGAAGTGGTGCGGGCCACGCTTCGCGTTCTCAGCTAAGCCGGCCATGCCGATCTACTCAGGCTTGGTGTCTTAGACCAGGCCTGGGTCGCATGTCACGCCCGACGTGCGCTGCAGCGAGTGGCGTTGCGGCAGCCGTCGCCACATGTGGTTCACCCGAGAGGGCAAAAAAGAGAAAATTGGGGTGGGGGGAGTAGGCGCAGCGCGTCCACCCCCTCCAGATTCAAAACCAGACCCATTTGTGGCCCAGATGGTAGGGGCCGATGCGAGGGCAAAGGAGGTGGGGCCCTGAGGTGAGCTCACTCAGGGCCCCGCGGGGACTGTCAGGAAGGAGGAGGTGTTGGGGCAGCCATGGATGGAGCAGTGTGAATTTCTATGGTTTTGTACAAGTAAATTCAGAATTTTACTATAAAGTCCTTGTAACCGTTGTTTTTTTTCAGTGAATTGCGATGGGTTTTTTGTGTAAAGTAATTTTAATTACTATACGTTATTCCAAGCACCACTGCACACAGCCTTTGGCTGGTAAGCCATCCAACCCCACGCCACGCATGGCCTTTGGCCGTGCGCAGCGCACATTGGCCACAGGGCCTGTCTCTGAAAGTAGATGTGTGAGTGGTTGCGTTAGTGTCTGAATGGGTCTGAAAGTGGGTGTGTGAGTCTATAAGTGGGTCTGAGTGGGTGCATGAGTGTCTGAGTGGGTGTGTGAGTGGGTGCCTGAGCCTCTGAGTGCATGTATGAGTGAATTAATTAGTGTCTGTATGAGTCTGTGATTTTTCTTTCGAATTTTTCCATAATGGCGAATATTTTGTGAATAATTTGTGTAAATTTGTAATTTTCAGTGAATACCGTGTGCCATAACATAAAATTATATTAAACCTATAATATACCCCTGAAATACACCTATAACACACCCCTTCACCCTGACCCCCTACGCCACTTGAAATAAAAAATTTTACTCCCGGGGACCAGGTCCCGGGAAATAAAAAGGCAGTTACAACTTTCTAGTCAGGTTGCGGTCAGCCAATTGCAACACTTCTTTTCGCATGCGGTTTCATGAAAATTCACAAATTTCTCAAAATATTTGTGGTCAGTGATGTACAAACGTATTTGCCCTTAAATATCTCCTAAACTACTGAACAGATTTACACCAAATAACAAAAAAAAAACATTCTGCGTATCGGCAGCTAGCTTTACGCCAAATTTGGTGTAGTTCCATCCAGTGGTTCGGGCTGTAGTCATGTTGACAGGTCCTATGGGAATTAACATGGGCAATGCAATGTTTTTTTAGCCCCCTTTTTCTCGGCCCCTGGTTGACGGATCACCCTGAAATGTCCTGTGCTTAACAAGAATCCCCAGGCCACTTGTTTTGGTAAATTTTGTGAAGATTCGTCAAATGGTGCCACAGATATAGGCAAGTTGAAAAACACTTTTTCTACAGAAACATGGTCCTAACTATAACTACCTACTGGTGACCACCAGTATTTTATATATATATATATATATATATATATATATATATATATATATATATATATATATATATATATATAGAGAGAGAGACAGAGAGAGAGAGAGTGAGTGAAAAAACAAAGGTTAAAGTAATGTTATAGTTAGTTTAATATGTCTTTACCAGTTATAGTTAGCAGAGCTAACTATACCTAGCACCTCCGCCATTCACTGCTTATGACCTCACATACTGCATCACTCATGACATTCTATGACAAAAGTTATGGCCCCTTTCCTGACCCTCATTGGGCCCTGGGACCCCCATTGCTCAAGGCCTGGCATATTTTAAAGGGGAAGGGGGCCACGTTATCCCCTCCTCGAGCCTCATTAGATTCTGGAAATCCCATCCCACAGGGCCTTGGGTATTTTAAAGGGGAGGGGAGCCACATGCCCCCCCCAAGCCTCATTAGGCCCTTGTAACCCCATCCCCAAGGGCCTAGTGTATTTTTGAATGGAAGGGGATCCACGTTACCCCCTCCCTGAACCTAATTAGACCATGGAGACCCCATTTCCAAGGCCTTATTTATTTTAAAGGGGAGAGAGGCCACATGGCCCTCCTTCACGACCCTTATTAGGTCCTGGGGACCCCATCCCCCAAGGTCTTTCATATTTTAAAGGGGAGGGGGACCTCGTTACCCCCGCCCAAGCTTCATTAGATCCTGAAGACTCCATTCCCCAGAGCATTGCGTATTTGGAAGGGGAAGGGGGGCCCCTTCCCCAAGCCTCATTAGGCCCCGGCAACCCCGGCCCCAAGGGCCTTGTATATATTGAATAGTAGGTGGGCCACTCAATCACTATCCCTGAGTCTCATTAGACCCTGGAGACCCCATCCCCAAGGGCCTTGGGTATTTTAAAGGGGTTGGGCACCTCATGCCCCCTCCCTCACTGAGCCTCAATGATCCTGGAGCCCACATCCCCCAAGGCCGTATGTATTGTAAAGGGAAGGAGGCCCTCCCTGAGCTCTTCTTGGCCCTGGGGATCCCATCATCTCAGGCCCAATGTGTTAAGTAGGGGGAAGGAGGGCAGCGCATCTCCCCTCCCGAGCTTCATTAGGCCCTGGGGACCCCGGCCCACAGGGCTGTTTTTTTTAAAGGGGAGGCAGCCCCTTGGCTCCCCTCCCCAACCTAGTATGGCTTCTGGCTTGTCTTTGATACAACTGGATGCCTGGTGCCCACCCAGGTCACCCACAATCAACATGTTGGGGGCTGTGGGAGGAGCCTGCTATGAGAGCCAGCATTGCTCCCACCTGGAGGGAGAAGCTTATGCTTTGCCCTCAGATCTGGAGGGATCTGTTAATCTGTTTCCCTGCCCGCATCAGTGTGGAATACAACTTGGGGAGGGGGGCCACGCACCCTCCCTCCCCAAATTCATCAAATCGAACCCCAAGGGGTGGGGTCCCTGGGGCTGAATCAAGCTCAGGAGTGGGGAGGGCACATGCCCCTTTCCCCATGTTTATGAAACCAGGCCATCATGCTGCTGGTACACAATCAGAGGCTCACTCCTGTAGAGTCTGACTCCAGTTAGAGTGAGATAGCCCAAGGGAAAAAAAGCTCCCTGGCCCAATCAGAATGTTTTTTGCAAGGGTACAACATTGAAGCCATTTCAATCACTGGAGCAAAGACAAGAATGCAGTGTCCAGTTGCGACATATCCAGTCCAGCATAGGGCAAAAAATAAAAAAAGTACAAAGCGATAGGAACACGCAAGGAAAATAAAGTCATATAACGAAAAAGAGATAAACAAGACTATGCATGAGGAAAAAAATGATCACATAAGCCATCATCAATTCCAACAACCAACATTGAGGAAAGAACTTTGTTACAGTATCAGCCTCAGTAGTGGCTAATGTTGACTTGACAGATAATCACAAAATGGCTGCCATATATCTTGGGGTGGGAGGTAGGGGGCTGTAAGGAGGCAAAAAGCTCAGAAGTGGTATCACAATAGGACAAATCTTTGAGCTAGGCTGATACAGTGGTAACTGTCATGGTCCCCCAATGTTCCAAAATCTGCCTTTTAGCAATAAGGAGGGCAACTGCAGGGTATCATCGTAGGCCCGAGGGAATGGTTTGTCATACCCCAGCAATGCCGTCAAGGGATCCGGTGTTAGGCGATGATCAAGCATTTGAGACAGCACTGTATTAATGTCCCCCCAATAAGCGGCTATCACCCCACAATCCCAGGAGAGGTGAAAGGAGTCAGCCTGATCGGCATAGCACTTAGGGAAGCAGTGTGGTCTAGTGGGATCAAGCTTGGCAAGTGCCTGTGGAGCTGAGTATGCCCTGGTAAGATACTTATAGTCGAGTAAAGTATGTGGGTGATTACCAGAAACCAACTTAGGCTGTGTATAACAGTAGTACCAGGTTTTATATGGCAATGAAACTCCTAAATCTTGCTCCCAAGCCACCATAGCCGTTTCCATACCAGATGGTCTTAGTCACGAGGAAGCATGGTATGATTTTGAAATAATATGACAGCTATCCGGGGATGTGATTAACAGTGTGAATGTAATAAAGTCCTTGGGCTTGTGTGGGTATTCGGGTAGTATCTCACGGAATGTGCTATACAGTCTATGCAGTATGAACAGATCCATGGTGGCGGACTCTCCGTTTTCGTTCACAGCGGCAGGGGGCCTCAGCACCCTATTTACAAACATGTCCCCAGTGACCTGCATGCCATGTGCTCATAATTTACACTGAACCAGGTGCTCCTGCATGAGGAGAAGCCATGGATTGTGAGTGAGTGGGATATAAGAGGTGTAAAGAGTGTTAACCCCCAGGTTGCATCGTAGTTTGAATCAAGCCCAGCTAGAGGTAGCGAAAGTTTATATTTTGGTTGGGTTATGTGAAAGTTCGTGTGGCAATATGGCAGACAAGGGAATATGGGGATGATGTGTCCTTTCATGTTTACGAAGGGAAGTCTAACGTCAGCTTGGTACTAATGACAGGCATAATGGGCCTGCGTTATGAAATAGTATAGTTGGAGATCTGGTACTCCAAGCCCACCTCTCTCATATGGAAGTGTAAAAGTGTCCCATCAGACGTGTGCACGTCCACCTGTCCATATTAGTGGCATGAGTAACCCTCGTAATGGTTACAAAGAAGCTACCGGGGAGCAATATGGGATTGTTTAAGAACAAATACAGAAATCTGGGCAGGACAACTACTTTGACAATCTCTATGCAACCAACCATTTCTAGTGTTCCACCTGCATGGCTAGCCTATCCATGGTCAGTCTATTATTGTACTGGACTACCTCAGTACAGTCCCTTTGGAGATTAATACCCAGATATTTAGCAGAATCTGTGCACCACCATAAGGGAAATTCAAGGTCACACACCATTGTAACATCCGCAAGGAGGAAATGTTTCAGATTTATTCCGAATCATATGTAGCCCAGAGAAGGTCCTGAAGCACTGTACCTCCCAAACAATTGGGGTAAATTGATAAAGGGGTCTTTTACAAATAAAAGTATATCATCATCGTATAGCGATGCCAGCAATGTCCCATTGGGAAGCTAAGACCTCTCTGGAGATAATGCTCCTGCAGGTGGCGTATGAGCGGAATAAACAATAGAGGGGAAAAGGGGCATCCCTGTCTGGTACCTCGCGTTAGTTGAAAAGCCTCTGTAAGTGTACCATTTAACCATAGCCTGGCCAACGGGCCTGGCCAGCGGATCCATCTATAGCAAGCGGACAAGATTGCGAAAGCCATTTGGAAGGCCAAATTTTGCAAGTGGAGCGTGTGGGACAGCCCATTCAAGGGAATCAAATGCTTTTTCTGTGTCTAATAAAACAGCTGCCAATGAGATATTCTGAGAAATTTGATTCAGCACCACAAAAACAGTTTGCAGATTGATAGAAGTGGAGTGGTGTGGCATAAAGCCAGACTACATGGGTGATATGATGCAGTCTAGTAGGAAGGACAGGTCGCTAATACCTTGGCCAGTATTTTGTTATCGTAATTCATAATTAGGTTGGTAGGACGTGCACTGGTGGGGGGACTTCTTAGGCTTGAGGAGTAGCATTATCACTGCCTCATGTAACATGGGTGGGAGGACACCCCGCTCAAGGGACTCAGCACACACCTCCAACAGGTGGGGGGACAGTTATGTTTTAGAAGCTTTATGGAAGTCCTGTGTAAATCCATCGAGTCCTGGGGCTTTAGAGCCACTAAGGGCATCTATTGCCTGGGATATTTCCTCACATGTGATGGGGCAGCTAGGAACTGCTGTTGCCTTGGCTCAAGCCAGACCTTGGCTATCTCTGAGAGGTAGTCAGCGAGTGCAGATGGAACGCCATCGGATCGGGATGAGTATAGGGACTTATAGTAGGACATGAACTTATTGAGGACGCCGTCCTCGTCTGTGACATCCATCCTATCCGGTCTTGTAAATCGGTTGACATATGTAGCCTGATAAGGGGCCATAGCAAACAGGCAAGAGTGCGGCCCGGGCATTCCCCCTCCCAATAATGGCGAGTCATAGCATATTTGCCCAGATAGGCAACCTCCCGATGGGCAAGCTCCTAAAATTAGTGTAGTAAGGTCACTCTGTCTCGAGTAGTGTCTGACTGTGCGGGTCCCCAACTCAAGGTCAGGCAACTTCTTCTCTACTTTGACAAGGCCTTTCCATATACTCCAGAGTATCCCAGTGTGCTTAGCAATGCAGACACCTCTTATACTTATATAGGCCTTAAAGGCCTCCCACAGTGTAGCATATTGTGAGAAGGTAGCCTCTTTCTAGCCTTGTTACCCCCACTTTTGGCCTGTTTGTGAGTGTATGTCAGGGTGTTTGTCACTGTTTTCACTGTCTCACTGGGATCCTGATAGCCAGGCCTCAGTGCTCATAGTGAAAACACCATGTTTTCAGTATGGTTGTTATGTGTCACTGGGACCCTGCTGGTCAGGACCCCAGTGCTCATAAGGTTGTAGCCTATATGTATGTGTCACTGGGACCCTGTCACACAGGGCCCCAGTGCTCATAGGTGTGCATGTATGTGTTCCCTGTGTGGTGCCTAACTGTCTCACTGAGGCTCTGCTAACCAGAACCTCAGTGGTTATGCTCTCTCATTTATTTAAAATTGTCACTAACAGGCTAGTGACCAATTTTACCAATTTACATTGGCTTACTGGAACACCCTTATAATTCCCTAGTATATGGTACTGAGGTACCCAGGGTATTGGGGTTCCAGGAGATCCCTATGGGCTGCAGCATTTCTTTTGCCACCCATAGGGAGCTCTGACAATTCTTACACAGGCCTGCCACTGCAGCCTGAGTGAAATAACGTCCACGTTATTTCACAGCCATTTTACACTGCACTTAAGTAACTTATAAGTCACCTATATGTCTAACCTTTACCTGGTAAAGGTTAGGTGCAAAGTTACTTAGTGTGAGGGCACCCTGGCACTAGCCAAGGTGCCCCCACATTGTTCAGAGCCAATTCACTGAACTTTGTGAGTGCGGGGACACCATTACACGCGTGCACTACATATAGGTCACTACCTATATGTAGCTTCACCATGGTAACTCCGAATATGGCCATGTAACATGTCTATGATCATGGAATTGCCCCCTCTATGCCATCCTAGCATTGTTGGTACAATTCCATGATCCCAGTGGTCTGTAGCACAGACCCTGGTACTGCCAAACTGCCCTTCCTGGGGTTTCACTGCAGCTGCTGCTGCTGCCAACCCCTCAGACAGGCAGCTGCCCTCCTGGGGTACAGCCAGGCCTGGCCCAGGATGGCAGAACAAAGAACTTCCTCTGAGAGAGGGTGTGACACCCTCTCCCTTTGGAAAATGGTGTGAAGGCAGGGGAGGAGTAGCCTCCCCCAGCCTCTGGAAATGCTTTGTTGGGCACAGATGTGCCCAATTCTGCATAAGCCAGTCTACACCGGTTCAGGGACCCCTTAGCCCCTGCTCTGGCGCGAAACTGGACAAAGGAAAGGGGAGTCACCACTCCCCTGACCTGCACCTCCCCTGGGAGGTGTCCAGAGCTCCTCCAGTGTGCTCCAGACCTCTGCCATCTTGGAAACAGAGGTGCTGCTGGCACACTGGACTGCTCTGAGTGGCCAGTGCCACCAGGTGACGTCAGAGACTCCTGCTGATAGGCTCCTTCAGGTGTTAGTAGCCTATCCTCTCTCCTAGGTAGCCAAACCCTCTTTTCTGGCTATTTAGGGTCTCTGTCTCTGGGGAAACTTTAGATAACGAATGCATGAGCTCAGCCGAGTTCCTCTGCATCTCCCTCTTCACCTTCTGATAAGGAATCGACCGCTGACCGCGCTGGAAGCCTGCAAACCTGCAACATAGTAGCAAAGACGACTACTGCAACTCTGTAACGCTGATCCTGCCGCCTTCTCGACTGTTTTCCTGCTTGTGCATGCTGTGGGGGTAGTCTGCCTCCTCTCTGCACCAGAAGCTCCGAAGAAATCTCCCGTGGGTCGACGGAATCTTCCCCCTGCAACCGCAGGCACCAAAAAGCTGCATTACTGGTCCCTTGGGTCTCCTCTCAGCACGACGAGCGAGGTCCCTCGAATCCAGCGACACCGTCCAAGTGACCCCCACAGTCCAGTGACTCTTCAGCCCAAGTTTGGTGGAGGTAAGTCCTTGCCTCACCTCGCTGGGTTGCATTGCTGGGAACCGCGACTTTGCAAGCTACTCCGGCCCCTGTGCACTTCCGGCGGAAATCCTTCGTGCACAGCCAAGCCTGGGTCCACGGCACTCTAACCTGCATTGCACGACTTTCTAAGTTGGTCTCCGGCGACGTGGGACTCCTTTGTGCAACTTCGGCGAGCACCGTTTCACGCATCCTCGTAGTGCCTGTTTCTGGCACTTCTCTGGGTGCCACCTGCTTCAGTGAGGGCTCTTTGTCTTGCTCGACGTCCCCTCTCTCTGCAGGTCCAATTTGCGACCTCCTGGTCCCTCCTGGGCCCCAGCAGCGTCCAAAAACGCCAAACGCACGATTTGCGTGTAGCAAGGCTTGTTGGCGTCCATCCGGCGGGAAAACACTTTTGCACGACTCTCCAAGGCGTGGGGGATCCATCCTCCAAAGGGGAAGTCTCTAGCCCTTGTCGTTCCTGCAGTATTCACAGTTCTTCAGCCTAGTAAGAGCTTCTTTGCACCAACCGCTGGCATTTCTTGGGCATCTGCCCATCTCCGAGTTGCTTGTGACTTTTGGACTTGGTCCCCTTGTTCCACAGGTACCCTCAGTCAGGAATCCATTGTTGTTGCATTGCTGATTTGTGTTTTCCTTGCATTTTCCCTCTAACACGACTATTTTGTCCTTAGGGGAACTTTAGTGCACTTTGCACTCACTCTTCAGGGTCTTGGGGAGGGTTATTTTTCTAACTCTCACTATTTTCTAATAGTCCCAGCGACCCTCTACAAGGTCACATAGGTTTGGGGTCCATTCGTGGTTCGCATTCCACTTCTGGAGTATATGGTTTGTGTTGCCCCTATCCCTATGTTTCCCCATTGCATCCTATTGTAACTATACATTGTTTGCACTGTTTTCTAAGACTATACTGCATATTTTTGCTATTGTGTATATATATCTTGTGTATATTTCCTATCCTCTCACTGAGGGTACACTCTAAGATACTTTGGCATATTGTCATAAAAATAAAGTACCTTTATTTTTAGTATAACTGTGTATTGTGTTTTCTTATGATATTGTGCATATGACACTAAGTGGTACTGTAGTAGCTTCACACGTCTCCTAGTTCAGCCTAAGCTGCTCTGCTAAGCTACCATTATCTATCAGCCTAAGCTGCTAGACACCCTATACACTAATAAAGGATAACTGGGCCTGGTGCAAGGTGCAAGTACCCCTTGGTACTCACTACAAGCCAGTCCAGCCTCCTACATTGGTTGTGCAGTGGTGGGATAAGTGCTTGAGACTACTTACCACTCTTGTCATTGTACTTTTCATAAGAGAAAAATATACAAAACAAGGTCAGTGTATATACACATAGCCAAAAAGTTTTGCATTTCCTCTTTTCACTCTTTTCTAAGTGCTGAAAAGTACTTCTAAACTTTCAAAAAGTTCTTAAAAGTTTAAAAAAGTTTTTTCTGTCTTTCCAAAAAGTTCTGATTTTTTTTTTCTCTTTTTCTATCACTTTAACTCTCTCTAAAAAAATGTCTGGCACAGGAAAAAATGTTGAACTGTCCAAACTTGCATATGATCACCTTAGCTGGAAAGGAGCAAGGAGTCTCTGCATAGAGAGAGGTTTGAGTGTAGGGAAGAATCCTTCCTTAGAACTGTTAATTAATATGCTTAGAGTACAGGATAAGGCCATAAGTGCCCAATCTGTAGAAAAAGTAGCTAATGGTTCTCAATCTGATCCAGGGACTCCCCCAGGAAAAGCTTCAGGAAAGAAACTTCTCAGCCTGCCCATTACTAGACAGTCTAGCATAGTTGGTACAGAGGTTGAATCACACCATACTAATGGTGTGCTCTCACATTATACTGGTAGCCAAGCTGTTAGGGTGCCCTCTGTAAGGGACAGGTCTCCTTCTGTTCATTCCCATCATACCTCTGTATCTAGAAATGTCCCTCCCACCCACCCTGATGACAGATTGTTAGAAAGGGAGCTCAATAGATTGAGAGTGGAACAAACCAGACTGAAGCTCAAGAAGCAACAGCTGGATTTGGATAGACAGTCTTTAGAAATAGAGAGGGAAAGACAGAAGTTGGGTTTAGATACCCATGGTGGCAGCAGCAGTATTCCCCATAGTCATCCTGCAAAAGAGCATGATTCCAGGCATCTGCACAAGATAGTTCCCCCTTATAAGGAGGGGGATGACATTAACAAGTGGTTTGCTGCACTTGAGAGGGCCTGTGCTGTACAGGATGTCCCTCAAAAGCAGTGGGCTGCTATCCTATGGCTATCATTTAGTGGAAAAGGTAGGGATAGGCTCCTTACAGTGAAAGAAAATGATGCCAATAATTTCCAAGTTCTTAAGAATGCACTCCTGGATGGTTATGGCTTAACTACTGAACAGTACAGGATAAAGTTCAGAGAAACCAAAAAGGAGTCTTCACAAGACTGGGTTGATTTCATTGACCAGGCAGTGAAGGCCTTGGAGGGGTGGTTACATGGCAGTAAAGTTACTGATTATGAAAGCCTGTATAACACAATCCTGAGAGAGCATATACTTAATAATTGTGTGTCTGATTTGTTGCACCAGTACCTGGTAGACTCTGATCTGACCTCTCCCCAAGAATTGGGAAAGAAGGCAGACAAATGGGTCAGAACAAGGGTGAACAGAAAAGTTCATACAGGGGGTGACAAAGATGGCAATAAGAAGAAAGATGGTGAAAAATCTCAAGATAAGCATGGGGATAAGGGTAAAACCAAAGATCCCACTTCAAATCTTAAACACTCTTCAGAGGGTGGGGATAAAACAAATTCTTCCTCTTCTTCCCAACCTGCACACATTAAAAAGCCTTGGTGCTTTGTGTGTAAAAACAGAGGCCATAGGCCAGGGGATAAGTCCTGTCCAGGTAAACCCCCTGAGCATACCACCACTAATACATCAAGCTCTAGTGCCCCTAGCAGTAGTGGTACTAGTGGTGGGACTGCTGGCAACAGTCAAGCAAAGGGTGTAGTTCGGTTCACTTATGGGTCCATAGTGGAAACTGATGTAATCAGTCCCAAGACAGTTTCTGTCACACCTAGTGGCATTGGCCTTGCCACACTGGCTGCTTGTCCCCTTACAATGGATAAGTACAGGCAGACAGTTTCAATAAATGGTGTTGAGGCCTTGGCCTACAGGGACACAGGTGCCAGTTTCACTTTGGTGACTGAAAACCTAGTGCCTCCTGAACAACACATCATTGGACAACAGTATAAGATTATTGATGTCCATAACTCCACTAAGTTTCTTCCCTTAGCTATAATTCAGTTTAGTTGGGGTGGAGTTACTGGCCCTAACCAGGTGGTGGTATCACCTAGCTTGCCTGTAGACTGTCTCTTAGGTAATGACCTAGAGGCCTCAGGTTGGGCTGATGTAGAGTTTTATGCCCATGCAGCCATGCTGGGCATCCCTGAGGAATTGTTCCCTCTCATTTCAAGTGAAATGAAAAAGCAAAGGAGAGAAGGCCTGAAAACTCAGGATCCCTCTCCATCAACAGGTAAAAAGGGTATCACAGTATCCCCTAACCACCCTACCATTCAGGATACTATTCCTGTGGTGGGAGAAACCTCTCCTGGGGTGGCACCTGTTCCAAGGGAATCATCAGCTGGCAAAGCTGGACTCCCTGAGGTGGAAGTACCTCTCTGTGGGATAACTAACATTGGTGAGAAAAAGAGCACCATTTTAGTTAACATGGAGCATCCCTCCAACCCTCCCAGAGAAACTTTAGTGCAGAAACTCTGCACTGCCTCACAACACTTAGGACAGCATCCCTGCCCTAGTGTGGAGCTGATAGGACAGCATCCCTGCCCTGCTCCAACCCAAGAGAAACAGCATCCCTGTTCTCTCTTCCAGCCATATGGACAAAGTTTTTGCCCAGCTATGGCTTTTCTGAGACAGCATCCCTGTCTGGCATTTCCATCACTACAAATAGGTTCAGTGGACAATTCCCACTGCTCTAAACTAAAACTTACTGATAGAAACTCTGAAAATACATCTTCACATTGTTGCTTAGCTAAAAAACTTCAAACAGGGTGGTTTACATCCCCACAGGGAAGTAACCATATAGTGGATGATAAAGGGAGTAACCAGTCTATTGCAGAGCTACTCTCTACTTATCACCACTTAGACAATAAAGTCTCAACTGGCCAAGGTTAGCCTTATTGTCCTTCGTTTGGGGGGGGGTTGTGTGAGAAGGTAGCCTCTTTCTAGCCTTGTTACCCCCACTTTTGGCCTGTTTGTGAGTGTATGTCAGGGTGTTTGTCACTGTTTTCACTGTCTCACTGGGATCCTGATAGCCAGGCCTCAGTGCTCATAGTGAAAACACCATGTTTTCAGTATGGTTGTTATGTGTCACTGGGACCCTGCTGGTCAGGACCCCAGTGCTCATAAGGTTGTGGCCTATATGTATGTGTCACTGGGACCCTGTCACACAGGGCCCCAGTGCTCATAGGTGTGCATGTATGTGTTCCCTGTGTGGTGCCTAACTGTCTCACTGAGGCTCTGCTAACCAGAACCTCAGTGGTTATGCTCTCTCATTTATTTAAAATTGTCACTAACAGGCTAGTGACCAATTTTACCAATTTACATTGGCTTACTGGAACACCCTTATAATTCCCTAGTATATGGTACTGAGGTACCCAGGGTATTGGGGTTCCAGGAGATCCCTATGGGCTGCAGCATTTCTTTTGCCACCCATAGGGAGCTCTGACAATTCTTACACAGGCCTGCCACTGCAGCCTGAGTGAAATAACGTCCACGTTATTTCACAGCCATTTTACACTGCACTTAAGTAACTTATAAGTCACCTATATGTCTAACCTTTACCTGGTAAAGGTTAGGTGCAAAGTTACTTAGTGTGAGGGCACCCTGGCACTAGCCAAGGTGCCCCCACATTGTTCAGAGCCAATTCACTGAACTTTGTGAGTGCGGGGACACCATTACACGCGTGCACTACATATAGGTCACTACCTATATGTAGCTTCACCATGGTAACTCCGAATATGGCCATGTAACATGTCTATGATCATGGAATTGCCCCCTCTATGCCATCCTGGCATTGTTGGTACAATTCCATGATCCCAGTGGTCTGTAGCACAGACCCTGGTACTGCCAAACTGCCCTTCCTGGGGTTTCACTGCAGCTGCTGCTGCTGCCAACCCCTCAGACAGGCAGCTGCCCTCCTGGGGTCCAGCCAGGCCTGGCCCAGGATGGCAGAACAAAGAACTTCCTCTGAGAGAGGGTGTGACACCCTCTCCCTTTGGAAAATGGTGTGAAGGCAGGGGAGGAGTAGCCTCCCCCAGCCTCTGGAAATGCTTTGTTGGGCACAGATGTGCCCAATTCTGCATAAGCCAGTCTACACCGGTTCAGGGACCCCTTAGCCCCTGCTCTGGCGCGAAACTGGACAAAGGAAAGGGGAGTCACCACTCCCCTGACCTGCACCTCCCCTGGGAGGTGTCCAGAGCTCCTCCAGTGTGCTCCAGACCTCTGCCATCTTGGAAACAGAGGTGCTGCTGGCACACTGGACTGCTCTGAGTGGCCAGTGCCACCAGGTGACGTCAGAGACTCCTGCTGATAGGCTCCTTCAGGTGTTAGTAGCCTATCCTCTCTCCTAGGTAGCCAAACCCTCTTTTCTGGCTATTTAGGGTCTCTGTCTCTGGGGAAACTTTAGATAACGAATGCATGAGCTCAGCCGAGTTCCTCTGCATCTCCCTCTTCACCTTCTGATAAGGAATCGACCGCTGACCGCGCTGGAAGCCTGCAAACCTGCAACATAGTAGCAAAGACGACTACTGCAACTCTGTAACGCTGATCCTGCCGCCTTCTCGACTGTTTTCCTGCTTGTGCATGCTGTGGGGGTAGTCTGCCTCCTCTCTGCACCAGAAGCTCCGAAGAAATCTCCCGTGGGTCGACGGAATCTTCCCCCTGCAACCGCAGGCACCAAAAAGCTGCATTACCGGTCCCTTGGGTCTCCTCTCAGCACGACGAGCGAGGTCCCTCGAATCCAGCGACACCGTCCAAGTGACCCCCACAGTCCAGTGACTCTTCAGCCCAAGTTTGGTGGAGGTAAGTCCTTGCCTCACCTCGCTGGGCTGCATTGCTGGGAACCGCGACTTTGCAAGCTACTCCGGCCCCTGTGCACTTCCGGCGGAAATCCTTCGTGCACAGCCAAGCCTGGGTCCACGGCACTCTAACCTGAATTGCACGACTTTCTAAGTTGGTCTCCGGCGACGTGGGACTCCTTTGTGCAACTTCGGCGAGCACCGTTTCACGCATCCTCGTAGTGCCTGTTTCTGGCACTTCTCTGGGTGCCACCTGCTTCAGTGAGGGCTCTTTGTCTTGCTCGACGTCCCCTCTCTCTGCAGGTCCAATTTGCGACCTCCTGGTCCCTCCTGGGCCCCAGCAGCGTCCAAAAACGCCAAACGCACGATTTGCGTGTAGCAAGGCTTGTTGGCGTCCATCCGGCGGGAAAACACTTCTGCACGACTCTCCAAGGCGTGGGGGATCCATCCTCCAAAGGGGAAGTCTCTAGCCCTTGTCGTTCCTGCAGTATTCACAGTTCTTCAGCCTAGTAAGAGCTTCTTTGCACCAACCGCTGGCATTTCTTGGGCATCTGCCCATCTCCGAGTTGCTTGTGACTTTTGGACTTGGTCCCCTTGTTCCACAGGTACCCTCAGTCAGGAATCCATTGTTGTTGCATTGCTGATTTGTGTTTTCCTTGCATTTTCCCTCTAACACGACTATTTTGTCCTTAGGGGAACTTTAGTGCACTTTGCACTCACTCTTCAGGGTCTTGGGGAGGGTTATTTTTCTAACTCTCACTATTTTCTAATAGTCCCAGCGACCCTCTACAAGGTCACATAGGTTTGGGGTCCATTCGTGGTTCGCATTCCACTTCTGGAGTATATGGTTTGTGTTGCCCCTATCCCTATGTTTCCCCATTGCATCCTATTGTAACTATACATTGTTTGCACTGTTTTCTAAGACTATACTGCATATTTTTGCTATTGTGTATATATATCTTGTGTATATTTCCTATCCTCTCACTGAGGGTACACTCTAAGATACTTTGGCATATTGTCATAAAAATAAAGTACCTTTATTTTTAGTATAACTGTGTATTGTGTTTTCTTATGATATTGTGCATATGACACTAAGTGGTACTGTAGTAGCTTCACACGTCTCCTAGTTCAGCCTAAGCTGCTCTGCTAAGCTACCATTATCTATCAGCCTAAGCTGCTAGACACCCTATACACTAATAAGGGATAACTGGGCCTGGTGCAAGGTGCAAGTACCCCTTGGTACTCACTACAAGCCAGTCCAGCCTCCTACACATATTGCTCCACGGAGCCAGAATTACTGGTAAAATAGTCTACTATTGCATCCCGATCCTCTGTGCCGAAAACATTATCAAGGAGCGCATTTTCAGTGAAGTGGCACTGCTTTGCCACAGGGTTATGACAGGGCACATTGAGTACCATGCATACTGGGGCATGGTCTGATAGTGTATGGGGGAAGATGCTCAAGGGTGCTGAGCCAGAGCAGTTCACTACTCAACGTATACCAATGGTCAATATGGGTCCACACATTGTGTGGAGCGGAATTAAAGGTGTAGTCATGACTGTGAGGGTATCTTGGCACCATGCATCAGCTAATTGTAGTCTCTCCAGTATACAAGTTAGAGTTTGTAGAAGTGCATCTTAGGTACAAGAGGCGAACGGGTGGAGTAGCAGTTGTGACACAAGTAGTATTAAAGACACTTCCCATAACGATGTAGTCTGTTTGATAACATTCTAGTTCAATCAATCAAATATTTTTAGAGCACGCTACTCACCTATAGGGTCTCAAGGCACTGCAAGAGTACATCAGTAAAAATTTGGGGAGTCAATATTTTGAGCCTTTATATTTACAAAAAGAACAGACTTTTCCACCAAAATTCCATTGACTGTTACATAATGACCTTCGGGATCTATGGTGCTCCCAGAACACAGAAAGGGGACTTATTTATGTATAAGTATGCAGACTCCCCGGGAGTATGAACTGTAATAAGAAAAGTAGCGATGCATGCCCCAGCCAGAGGTATAGGTGCAGGACGGTGTGTGGGAGAGGGATGGGTCTCCTGAGGAAAGGCCGCATTAACTCCATGCCTAGCAAGATAAGTCAATACCTCTTTCCCTTTTCTCTGATTATTCAGTCCGTGGATATTCCACGTCATGCAGGCGAGTTTAAAGATTGGAGCCTTATTTAAAGGGGATGTCATTGCCCCCATTGTATGTTTCACATGCACAATGTAGAAATAGCTATCTGGAATGGCACAATGCATAACAACAAGATGGCTTCAATACACAATCCACCCCCCAGCTACTCCTGCAGTAACAGATGCTGGAGAACTCATTTACCCACAAAACAATGAAGAGCGGAAACTTAACGGTGTACACTTTGGGAGGTGGCAATGGTCCGTGGGGAAGGACTGCCAGGGAGAACAGTGCAATCTGAAATGATAACAGTCCATCGGAACAGCAGTCACGTAATAGATGCTTCAACGAGATAGTGTATCAAATACAAATATAAGTGTGTAGACATCGACGTCTCAAGAAATATAACAGGACTATACAGCTAAGCACCAAGATGCAGATGCAGGTTAAAAAAAAAACTTAGATTGTGGGGGAACTCGCGGACCCAGATGATGAGCCATTGGGACTGCTTGAGTGTCAGTTCACCCATGGGCGGAGTCCTCAAGCCCGAGCTGCTTGCAGAACTGCAGTGCCTCAGCTGGGGTATTAAAAAGATGGTGCTGTCCTCTGACCGCCACGCGGCGTTCAGGCTACAACATCCCATATTTAAGGCCACATTTTTGAAAGATACGCGTAACATCATTATATTTGCGGCAAGCTTCCTGCACTATCGGTGTATGATCAGGGTAAAGGGATGTCACTGAACCCTGATATCGTATGGGTCCTTTATTTCTGCTGACCCGTAGGGCGGTGTCCTGGTCCCTATAATTTAGTAGTCTAGCAATGATCTGACGTGGGGGTGCACCCGAAACCGGGCACTGGCCAAGGAAATGGTGTGCCCTCTCGATTACAAAGGTGTCCGTGAAGCATTTCTGGTCAAAGAGGTCCATCAGAAGTTGTTCCACGAATGCATCCATCCATCCAGTATTAGTGGATTCAGCTAACCCGGCTATGCGGACATTGTTGCCCAGAGAGCGCGCTTCCACGTCTTCATTCTTAGCGGCGATAGTCTTGAGAATGTGTTCAACATTCTCAAGTTGTTTAAGCACATTGGCATTTTCATCCTCCAGGTCTGAGATCCTACCCTCTGCGCCCTCTATTCTGGTGTTGTGCCAGTCAAGGCGCTCACCCATACTGCCAAGACGGCTTGTTAGGGCATCAAACTGAGCGTCTATTGCCTTAAACTCTGCACGCAATTCTGACATAATAGCAGCAGTACCCTTGAGTGCCATGTTGGTGTCGGGCTGATCAGCTGGGGCGTTCGTGGGGTACGAACTGCATCAAAGCTGAGCTGTTTTTGTTTGGGATCGCCCGTCCCATATTTGTTGAAGTGTTCTTCCAAACAATTACGGTCCAAGGGTGAGGAGTACACATCCAGGTAGGAGGGAGTAGCTCTCCAACAGGCCTCTGACGAAGCCCTTCAGTTGTGAGAGTCCTCCTTGGGTGGTGTCAGACCAAGAGGCGTAGTAAGGCCGCAACCTCCGCACAGCCAAGATCAATGAGCTGAGTAGCAGCAGCAATGGTCGTGGTCACGCCAGTTGCAGTATCTCACAGGTTCATATTGTGGCCCTGCCCTCAGGCTTACCCACGGGCCCTGTCCGTGCAAGGCCTCCGAGGACTGCGTCGGGCTATGAGTGTTTACTCAGCCAGCACAATATGTACCATTGCAGCCTACACTTGAAGCGTTGTGGCAAGTACAATGTCTGGGAATGCTCATGGGGTAAAAATAAAAGCAATATGATGTTCAATGGTATATTTATTGCAGACGAGGCCCGGGAGCTTCAATGTCGTGTGGCCATCTTGGTTGCCGGCTTGGCCACGCCCTCAAATGTTCTATTTTTTAAAATTCGTCCAAGGGACTCTTGCTAGAGTCCCTCGCACACAACTATCCAGCTATACAATTATTTTTGAACTTTCAATTCTCAAAAACTACTGAACAGAATTAGACTAAATCATAATAGGTACAGTCTGTGTGCCAAGAGCTATCTTCATGCCAAATGTGGCAGTTTTTGCCGTAAACCTTCATATAGAAGTCCATGGAAAATTCATGAGGATTTTGCATTTTGGGACCCCCCTTTTTTCTCAGCCTCCGCTTAACAGATCACCCAGAAGCTTTCCATGTACAAAGAAGGGAAAAAAGAGCAATTGTTTTGAAAGGTTTTGTGACAATTCGCCTAATGGTGCCTAACTATAAGTGCCCAATGACGCCACCAGGTAGTTATAGTTAGGTCTACGGTTCCAGAGGAAAAGCATTTTTTGGTAGGCTTATAACTCTGCCACCATTTGACAAGTCTTTACACATTTTTTTTTAATCTCATCCTCCTCAGCTACTACACAGAAAGTTTCAGGGTGATCCATCAAGCGAGGGCCGAGGAAAAAGGGAGGGTCCTAAAATGGGTTTTCCCCATTCAGTTTTTTCATGAAGGAGCTGGTGCTTTGTTGCTAATGAATTTGTCAGCAACCTTTGATGCTATTGATCAAACCACACTAGTTTCAATGTTTAATGGCATAGGTATGTGTGGAACAGTCTTGAAAGGGATTATGCCATTTCTGTTATAATGCAAACAAATTGTGACAGCTCTTTCATTTCTTTTGCTGTTGAGGAACCTCAGTTGGGATGTACCAAAATGTTAAATATTATCACCTAGGTAAGTCAGCATCTAAATACGTCCTGTAGCCAAACTGCTCGATGCTTTTAGAACCTCATTTTATATGCATGTTGCCAACACGCAACTGATTTTTAGAGGATTAGATTAGCCAATATAGCTATGACATTTCCAGATGGACAACCCATTCTGAGTTATTCTCTACCTATCGCTCAGTGGTGGATGTCCACAAATGATAGGAAACTTTTTGGGACAAAACTGACCAGCTGTTAGTCCCCTTACAGGCTGCCTCTTCCACACTTCTAGAGAGGTCTGCAACAAAAGGCAGCTGTCTACTGCCATCTGGTCAGTTTGTAACCTCAGGATCCAGATTGATGATAAACAAACTTTAAAACCCAGGTCAGTACTAGCTCTAAAACCTAATTTTGGTGGATTTAAAATATTAAAATCTTCAATGCCTTTTATAGATCAGGAACACAACGTGAAATCCAATCCAATCCTAATCGATTTATAGAGCACAACTTGTTTTCCTGGGGGGTATCCATGCACTACGAGTTGTGGCTGAGAGTTGGTTGGGTTATTCCTCAAAGAACCAAGTCTTGAGCTTCCTCCTGAATTCGGTGATGTTAGGTGTGGTTTGTAGGTAGGTGGGTAGTTTGTTCCAGCTCTTGGCTGCGATGTAGGAGAAGGCACGTCCCCCACTTCGGGTACGTCGGAGTCTGGGGATATGGGTGAGGTCGGTTGATCGGAGCTCTCTGACTGGCTGGTGGAAGGAGAGCCTGTTATTGATGAGGTTGATTCTGTTGTTGTAGAGTGCTTTGAAGGAAATGGTGAGTACCTTGAACTTGTATCTCTTGTGAAAGGGCAGACAGTGTAGTTTCCTGATGTGGGGGTAATGTGGGTTCTTCTGGGCCGGGCCAGGATGAGTCTTGCTGTGAAGTTCTGTTTTGTCTGGAATCTTTGGAGGAGCTGTCCCAGGTATAGGGCATTTCAGTAGTCCTGTCTGCTACTAAGGGTGGCCTGGGTCACTGCCTTTCTTGGTTCAGCAGGGATCCATTTCAATATCTTCTGAAGCATGCATAGTTGGTGGAAGCAGGATGCTGCAACAGTGTTTACTTGTTTTCTGAAGGTGAGTTTGTTGTCTCTGATGAAGCCTAGATTTCAGGCGAGTTGTGTTGGGGCCGGGAATCCTCTGAGAGTGGCGGGCCACCATGAGTCATGGCAGGGGGAGGGGTTGTTCCCAAATAGGATCACTTCTGTTTTCAGCTTGAGGCAGTTGTCTCTAATCCATTCGGCTACGTGGCACATGGCCTTGCTGAAGTTTTCTGTTGGGGAGGTGTGATCGTGGGTGAGGGGTGTCCTTCAGTGAGGGAGAGAACGAGCTGGGTGTCATCTGTGTATGAGATGATGTTGAGTCCATAGTAGCATACAATCTCTGCCAATGGAGTCACATAGGTGTTGAACAGGGTGGAGCTAAGGGAAGAGCCCTTGGGGACTCTGCAAATTATATCTTTGGGTTTTGAGGTAAAAGTAGATAGGCTGATTCTCTGGGTGTGTCCTGTGATGAAGGCATGGATCACTTTGAGGGCCTTGCTTCTGATCCCGATGTGGTGCAGTCTTGAGATGAGGGTGTAGTGGCTGATGATGTTGTAGGCAGCGGAGAGGTCCAGTAGTATCAGAGCCACCTTCTCTCCTTTGTCTAGGAGGGACCTGGTGGTTTTGGTGCTGTAGTTCATGCGGAGACCACATTGGAAGGTGTTGAGTAAATTGTATTTTTTCAGGTGTTCCGAGAGTTGTTTGTTGATGGGTTTTTCCAGGATTTTTGCTGGAAATGGGAGCAGAGAGATGAGTTGGTAAATTTGTAGTTCGTTGGGGTTTGCAGTGGGTTTTTTGAGGCGTGGATTTCCTTCTGGCCTATGATAAATATGTGGTGGGGGCAGGGGTCATTGGGTGAGCCTGAGTGAGTCAATACCATGATGTCAACTGTTTCCTGGGTGGGTAGGGGGTCCAGTACATGATCACATAGCTGTTGGACCCTTCTTCTGAGGTGAATCTGAATTCAACGCTGGTGGGTTGTGAGAAAAGTTACTGTTGATTTCTGTGATCTTGCTGTGGAAGTGGTCAGCCAGTGAGTAGCACATGGTCTGAGACGGTTCAATGGCGTTTTCGGTAGCCCCTGGGAAGGAGAACTCCTTGACGATCTTTAAAAGTTCCTTTGGGTGGTTGGTGCTTTCCTCAATCCGGTTTTAGTTGCCTTGATTTGGAGTTAGTATTTAGTCAGTGCTTCTTTGTAGATTGTGCAGCCTGCTTGGTATTTGCTGGTGTGACACCATCTTTCCAGTCTTTTGCAGTCTCTTTTGAGTGTGCAAAGTTCAGGGGTGAACCATTTCACTGGTTTACTGGATCTTCTAGAGGTGGAGTTGGTGATGGGAGCTACTTCGTTGGTGCGGTTAAGGAGCCATTTAGTTAGGTTGTAGGCATCTAGTTCAGGGTTGTTTGAGAGCATGGGTCTGTTGGTGTTAAGGGTGCTGATCCATTATGTTTCTGTGATTTCATTCATCTGCAGATAGGGATTAGCGGAGGAGTGGTAGCAGACTTGGGTTCATATTCTATGGTGAAATTTACCAGGTGGTGATCGGCCCATGTGAGTTCTGAGGTGTGGGGAAAAAAAGACCTTGTTGCTGACTATGAAGATGGGCTGTAGCATGTGGCCTGCAGCGTGGGGATGGGAGATGACCAGTTGTTTGAATCCTGTGTTGCTAAGGTTGTCAAAGAGGTTGGCAGCGTTCTGGTTGAGGGGATCGTCCAGGTGAAAGTTGAGATCTCCTAAAATATATAGTCTGTTGAGTCCGTGGCCAACGGGGCGATGAAATCGGTGATGCATTTGCAGAACCGAGGGAGGGGCCAGGGTGTCTGTATGCGAGGGTCTCTCTGAAGGAGGTTTTGGGGTCAATTCTTATGAGAAAGTTGAGGTGTTCCATGAGATGGGATGAAAGATATAAATGAGTTACCCCATTGCAGGCTGGCTTATGAAAATACCATCTATCTATCCTCTGCAGATTTGCTATATTACCATCTTCAACTGGTTCAAAATGCTGCTGCATGGCTTATCACCTAGGCTTCAAAATAGTGCTCATATAACTGACATTTTAATATGTCGATTTGTACCTCTAATAGAGTTTTGTGATCTGTTCATGGCAATTTGCTTAGTATTTATAGAACTCACCCATATATGCACAAGGATGTACTGTTTTCAATTGTGGGTGCAAAAATATAGAATTTGCTGTGCAGGGATATAGCGTTTTCAATTGGGGCTGCAAAAAATTGGAAATTATAGTCTTTAGCACTTTGATCTGAATCAAATCATCTCCAATTTAGAAAATGTCTGAAAACTGTTTTAATTTTGATCTTTTTATAGTAATGTCTTTTGGAAGCAGTCAGTAGTTTACCTAGAATGCTTCCGCAAACGCGCACTCTATAAACACTTATAGATCATAGACACTAAGGCATTATTTACAATGTTTTTCAAGAACTATTTTCAATGTGTATGTTTAAATGTTTGTAAAGAGAATAAATAGAGAATACTTGACAAATATTTCCTTTCAGGGTCAATTAAAGGATAGGGTTTACTAATGATGTCTGCCAAAACTGGGATTGATTAAAAGGGCTAAATTGTTTAGTGATATTAAATAAGGGTTGCACTACCATAAACAAGTGATTCGTTATATAACTTTTCACTACGGAGAGTCCTTATTCTCTAGAACATAACTCTAGCATTGTATTAACCTTTGTAACGTAAATAGGTAATAATTCATACTCTGTGTGGCGTCTACTAGGTTTCTTCAATTACATTTAGCAGCAGGCATCTCCTGTGCTGGGACATCAGACATTGCATCATGTGAATATGTGACAGAACAACTAGGTCCTAAACAACTATAGCCTAAACCACTACTGCTAAAACAACTAAAAAGTCTCTACAACTAAGTACTGAACAACTACTGTCTAAACAACAATTGGCCTGAATAACAATTGCCTGAACAACTAATTGTAAGGTAAAGTTTTCTTTTTGGTTTTTAAACAACTTATATATATTTAAATATATATATATATATATATATATATATATATATATATATATATATATATATATATATATGAATTCTAAGCAACAAATACTAATAAACCATAAAAAAACGACTGAATCGATTTCTGCCAGTTATCCCTTCATTTTTGGCCTTTTTGTCCTGTTTAATCCCTCCAGGTTTCGTCCTGGAGTATTTGTGCTACTAACACCACCACAATATTGCATGCCTCATAACAGCACTTTGGATGCAAGCTCCTGTTTCCGCCTACATTGATATTAAGAGGCTCCACAAAAAAAGAGAGCTGTAGTAGAGATCACTGAAAAATCAAAACTCCCTGAAGACATCTATGGAACATGGCCCTGTTCCAGCAGATGATGATATCTACAAGATTTAAATACTTTGGGAAAGTTCTCAAACCTTGTCATTTGTTTTTCAATATATTGCATCCTTAGGTGAACAGTGAGGCAAATCTATGTGCAGCTTTGCTTTAATCTACTTTTCCACGGATTCGTATTTCTGGTCAAATTCCTGGTCTGCTTCATACTACACTGTGCCCCAGAGGTCTCTTCTGAGCATGGAAATGACACTATATGGGTTTTTGGAGCTGCATATTAGGTTTGCATACTGCACCTTCCGCCCTCATAGACATGGACACCGGTCCAATGTAGAAAGCGATTCAGCTTTTGAACTGGGTTAGCTGTTCATTTCTGCTCTTCACTGCTCACTGCAGCTCATAGGATGGACATAATTTAAACAAATTATGTGGTCCTTAGTTCAGTAAGCCAGGTTCATTTTGAGCAGAGGTGCTGACATCAATGGATGAAGGACAGCTGGCATAGTCCCAACATCTGAAAGAATGAAATACTGGTTATGACAAACCACTTTTGATAGAGCAATGTGAACCTGGAGATACTGCTTTCCCAGCCCAGGTAGCAAATTACTTTAGGATGCTGGAGCACATGATCTCTTTGACGCCAGTGTGCATAAAAAAAGATAATAATCAACTGATGATGCTGAAAGTGATCAACTGGCTCCTACTCAAAGACTGACTAGAGCCATGCAGGCTGCTTAACACAGTCTGTATTTGGACCCCAAGGAATTAGGTCCAGGAATTTCAGATGCAAGCAGCAAGACTTTGCTTGAACTTGACGAAATTGGCCCATCACATAAGTACCACGTAAGAGTTGCACAAGCTTTGCACGGTGTTCAGTGCACAGACCTAACCAATCTAGCCAACCTTCAAAACAGCCTTGTCAATTAGCCACTTAAAAGCAGGTTTTTCAAGGTGTCCCAAAAGAACCATGCCCAACAAACCTCTCCGTTACTCAAAGTAACTGGGCCCACCAACAAGCATAATTTGGACTGGTCTGAAGTCATAACCAAAAGCCTGGTCTGCAATTTTCTTCCATACCATGATGACCTGTGCGGCACGCAAAAGGACTCTTCTCAAATGATGCTGAATGAGACATTGTCAAGAGCGGGGAAGTGACCATTAGATGTGAATCACTAATCATCAACATTTATAATTATCAGAAAATCACTTCATTACAACAACTTGACTGTACATTTGTACCATATAAGTCACCATTTTGAAATTATAGGTGAGGCAAATGGCAAACTTATATTTCTAAACATTTTGAGAGCATAAATGTCTGTTTTCTTGTGTAAAAATTGAACACTAGGGTCTATCTTGTATTTAAAAGTCACACAAGACAGTCACCAGGATACTGTTTCGAGGAGAAATAAATATATTTTGCAACATACATTTGCTCAAACCAGTGCTCAAGAAAATATGCCAATGGTGTAAAATTTCACAGTCCTGAAAGTCACAGACTTTTGTGAAATAATGAAAATTCCACACACGCCGATTTTCAAATTAAAATTTTATGATTTATCTTGAGCTCAATTTGGATACATTAATATCATCAAATAGTATTTTACGAAAATGAAAACCAATTGTGTACCATAGTTATCCTTTCACTGGAAAAAAACAAAACTGCTGTGAACTAAAATGTCTATTGTTGCGAATTTGACCCAGGCATCAGTATTCTAGATAACGCGTTCTACGAGCACGCGCGTTCCTCGACCCCGCCATAGAGAAGGAAAGTGTATAGCTATCAGCGATCTCTCTGAGACAATCATAGTATAGCATATGGCAGCTTAGTTGCAGCTGCCTCTTCAGAGCCACTAATATCTTTCATTTAGAGCACATATGTAAAAAACACAGTCGGGTGGTGACATAAAAAAAATAAGCATATGGCAAAGTGATTGCCATTGTGGAACGCAAACAGCGCTTTTAATCAAGGTATCAGGCATGAGATGTTGTAATTATTAGTTCCAATCTATTTATCTTGATGTTATGTATTGCAAGGTTTGCATACAAATGTTCATTCATTGTTGCTAGTGGTAACTGTAACCATTCATTTAATCGTGAAGCTAGAGAAACAGATATTAATCATGGGCTGTAGGACAAGGAGAGCTCAGTGGATGCTGAATGCCACCAAGGATATCTTTGGCAGACAATTATTCAAACAGATATGTAGCTTTGCATCAAGCTTCTTTGCTTTTACCTGAGGTGGTGCACTTGGTATTTTTATGGTGAGTTCAGAATCAGGTCTTACAAAATACTATAAGATTTATGAAAGCTGTCTCTCTTACTAATCATGTAACCGGGTGTACACTGTTTTGATTGGCTACTTTAGGGATCTGGAAGGCAAAGGAATCTGAGGTGTCAGCTGATAGGGTGGACAGGGCTGCACTGGGCAACGTGTGGTTGGGCACATGGAGGCCAGGCTTTGAGGTCATGCATGCATTGGTGTACAACAAGTTCTGTACTTCCTCCAGGCTTAGACCTGGTCTCTGTCTGCAGGAGGCTGCTGAACCATCAAAACTCTGAATCCTTACCATGGCAGCGTTTTCTAAGATATTGGAATGGGACTGCACCATGGAGATGGGCCAAAATGCGTTCATGTCATATGGATCCCAAGCGGGTTTTCCAGGACTGAAGAAGAAATAGCTGCTTCCCCGGCCAATGGAACAATGCCTATAGCCAGGAAGCAGTTGAATACAGATGCAACAGACTTAGAAATATGTGGGAGAATGTATTTAATGAGCTGAGCAGGGCAATGGTTAGTAGGTGAACCACATGGACAACTGGCGGCCATGATGCCTCAAACATATGTATGAATTCCAGTTCCAGTATAGTGTTTCCTCTGCCGTAATAATTCAAGTTTGGCAGATTCAAGTTACTAGCATATTAGCAATATATGTTAGCTTTTGGTCATAATTTTGAGTGTGCTGGGTCCTCTTATCGAGTTTGTGTTTGCATTGTCTCTCTATATATTGGTTGTGCTATGCTGTGGTTTTCTCCAAAGTATATTTGTTGCAATGCCATCTTTCCTGTCACAGCACAGTGAGAGCATTCTAAGCACTATAACTGTCTGATCCAATCCCAGCATTCTATAAATAGTTCCAATGCAGAAAAATACACTATTATTTTATAAAATCAAGAGAAATGCACCAGCAAGAAAATCATGCAGAGCACCGGGAACAGTGCGTAATGATTAATACACATGACATATATTCATTATACATCTATTAATGCAGGACATATAGAGATACTGCCACACTACTAGAACAGTAGTCTGATTAATTATGGCCAAACACAGCCGCCGTCACTGATTTATTATTCTTAGTCTATCTAGTGGAAGTCAATTGACTCGCGCCACCCTTTTTGTTCCTGTTGCCTAGTTTGCTGACAAATTGTAATCATAGCAGGGTCATATTCACCAAATTAAGATATATCACCTCTTAGAACAATTACTGAGTGAAATAATAATGTAATTGCAGAAAACAACGAAGGTACAAAACAAAGTTTGGTCGACATGACGCTTAGATATGCACTTCATTGCAGTTGTGCTAGGCTGCCATTTTGTTGTCCGTTCATATGTGCATTTGAAGGTAAACATTTAAACACTTTCCAGAATACAATAATCCAATATGGCGTCAGGTTTGCAATGCAGTGTTATTCTGATTTACAGTCTTACCAGTAGAATCTAGAGCAAACATCTCATTACATAAACCTAAGCGGGTGATTCATTCAGGGAAGAACAGGACAAGTGACATTTTTTAACAATATATGGCATTATTTACAAAGCCCATGTGCCTCCTTGTGCCACATTAGTCATTTTTTTGCGCTAATGTGGCATTAAGGAGGCATGTTCGTTGCGGTATATTTACAAAGTGACGCAATGCAAGCACTTTAGGCAGGCGTTAAAGTGACGCTACCATTGTATTCAGTGGGTCACCCCTTGACTTTGGTGTATTACGCCACCATTTTTGCGCTAATCCACCAAAGCGCTAGAGTAGCTTTTTGACATTATTGGCCTAACGTGCGCCATGGTGCACCGTATTGTAAATAGGGTGCACACATGGGGGTCATTACGAGTGTGGCGGTCTATGGACTGCCACACTCACAGTGGCAGTCTGGTCCGCGCCAATGCGACGGTCTGACCGCCGCATTAAAACCCTGGCGGTTGGACCGCCAAGGAATGTCCAGCTCTGCCAGGATCTTGGATCCCAGAGGTCTGTAAGTGGCAGAGATCCTAATCCGCCTGGGCAGCGCTAGAGATTATGATCTTGTTTTCTGCCAGCCTTTTCATGGTGGTAACACCGCCATGAAAAGGCTGGTGGAGAACAAGTGCGGAGGGCCCCCCACCTAGCATCATCGCAATGTTCACTGTCTGCTTTGCAGATGGTGAAGATTGCAAAGGTGATCATGCACCATGCGGATTACAGCATTGCCTCCGGCTTGATTACGAGCCGGAGACAATGCTGTCACCTTTTTCCTGCTAGACCAGCAGGCGAAAATTGAGGTTCCCGCCTGCCAGCCTAGCGGGAAACTCTTAATGGGGTTGGTGGGGAGGAAGCTGTTGTGGAAGCAGACTCCCCGTTGGAAGTTCGGTAATTACTTCCATGGTGCTGTTAGGGGGGGCGCAATGGGGCGCAGGAAAAGTGGCACACGATCTATGAAGCACAACTTTCTTGTAAATATGCCCTATCCTGTCTAGGTTATAAGGGAATGATGACACTAGAATGTTCATAGACACAGGGATCAAAGACTGAGGTGTTTTTAACATTCAAGTGGCTTTAATTCTGAATTATTCTCTATGAGCATAGGTAAGCCTGGTGTGGTGCATATGAAGTGCAAACCTAGATACAAAGCAAACAGCACACTGTGCAGGAGTGAGGGATGCGGTGACAGGTTACTCCATAGTTATTCCTTCTCACCACCTGTTTATTACTTTGTTTGTAGTACGATTTTGGGAATTAGGGGCCAGATTTAAGAAATGTTTTCTTACTTTGTAATACAATTTTTGAAATTAGAGATTTAATAAAAGTGGCGCAGCACTCAGTGCAGTGCCACATTTTTAGCGCCCCTTATCACTCCCCTAACGCCACTATGTGTGCACCGTATTTAAGATACGGAACACCATGGCAGCGCCCATTGAGGCCCACTGTAAATAACGGTGTGCCTCCTTTTAATGCCTGCTCAGAGCAGGCATTAAAAGTGTGGGAAAAAATGACAGGAGGGGAACCAACCACACAAGTCCTGCATACTCAGCAGGAGAGCCCACTATCCCACCTACCAATGGGAGAGGGACTTCCTGTGTCCTGAGTAGTGTTGGGTTTGTACACTCTTTTTATGGTCCTGGGGCAGCAGCAACTAGTGAAGTGTAATAGTGGTAGGGAATAAATAAACATCCCAAATTGCGCAGAGTGAACGAGCGTAATGTTTGAAAGTTAGATTTTTTCGGGGAACTCTTGCCTAAAAACAAGGTCAATTTTAAAGTCCATTTGGTGAGAGAAACTGGTGAAAAAGCTGCAAGTTTAGTTTAAAGAGTTTAAGGGCCTGATTTAAGGAAAGTGGTGCTGCCCCGCGAACACCACCATGTGTGTACCATATCTAAGATACGGGTCACCATGGTGGTAGTTAGGGAAACTATTGACAAATTTTTTATGCTAGTTTGGAGCTTTGCAGGACAAGAGTAAAAAATGTTGGTGCTAATCCTGCAAAGCTCATTGAGGCCATTTGAAAACAATAGCGTGCCTCCTTTTAACGCCTGCTATGGGCAGGTGTTAAAAGTGCCGAAAACAATGATGCAAATAAATCTCTTAGTTTTCATTGCGCTATTTTTCAGCCCCCCCCCCTAACTGGGTAACGCCCCCTTTGCATACATTATGCCTGGCACGGGCATAATGTTGCACAAGGGGTTACAAAGTGGTGCAAATCTGGTGCAGCGATTTTGGCCTCATTGGGCTACATTAGCATAAAATAAATTACGCTAATGTGGAGCAAGGAGGTGCTAGAGGCTCTTAAATCAGCCCCTAAGTCTTTTAAACATACTGTTGGGCTTGACTTTCATGCTAAAAGCAGAAAGAAACACACATTTTGCGAACTGAAGGATTAAATTAATTCTCCTTATCACCAAACCCTACTAGTCAAGCCATTGATGGGCCAAGATAGCAAACAATTCCAGCTTGGCTTGGAGCATGTTGTTTTCACTTTTTAATTAATTTCTCCTTTTTTTAAATCATTGTTGGTGACTGATTAGAGTAACTGAAGTTCAATGGTTGGCAACGTTTACATTTTCACTTTGCACTTAATGATCATCAGTGCCAAAATCCAAATGGCCTTTGGGTGGCATCTGCCCAGAGTGATACAGCCCGGGCTCTTCATGGGCTATTTTTGGGCTGTTTTGGATGAGCATGTCATACAGGCAATGCACTTTCTGGAGGAAAAAGGCTGCATGGACCTTTTGGACCCAATCACGCATGATCCAGCTCTCCCAGTATGGCAGGCTTCGAGCATTGTGGTGGCAGCGGTATTTTTTGTGTTCGCCCCTGCGCGGCCATTCTGCCAAGCTTATATCAGGCATAGTGGGTGAATGGGCCGGTCTAGAAGGAGGAGATTGGCCCCAGGACCTGTACAAGGGACTCCCACACTTGTTTTCTTTGACGGGAGGGGAAGCAGCGCAAAGAAGGGGCAGGCAGCAACAGCAGCGTTCGCCAGTATGGGGAATCAGCAGGAGGTCGAAGCAGAGCATGCTGAGGCCTTAGCCACGAGGAAACAGGCATCTATGGGGTTGGCCCAATAGGATAACAGAGGGTTCTGACAGTAGGGATGAGCCTGCTAGGCATAGGGCACAAGTTGCTTAGATATACGGGGCCCAGGCACAATAAAACAGCTGGTCTGCAGCAGGGAAACTGCAGCCGATGGCAGAGCTATTGCGGAGGCCCGGGGGCTCAAGTTTCTGGGGAATACAATTAACTGGATGGAAGGTTCAATTTTCCGAACTGCAAGACTGGGGAAGGAGGGGAGTAGGGTGGTGACCAGGTTGGGTACGAGGGGTAAGTAGGAGGGGTAGAGGTGCTAAATGGAGTGAGGGACAATCTCACAAGCACACACCCGTCACTGGCAGCCAACAAGCAGCAGGATGAGAAGGGGTGACTGCAGGAACATCGAGAGGGTGAGAGGCCCCTGGGTGTAGTCCTGGGTGAATGCAAATCACTGCCCGTGTCATTGGAAAGAGATGGGTGGTTAGACCAAGCCCCACTGGGGCTCAGGTTACACTGGTCAGAGGGGGCAGGGTGGGTTCCGGGTGGTAAGAACAGTGCACAGGCCCAGCTGGGGACAGGTAGTTTTGGAGGGGACCATATTAAGGATAAAGTGAGACTCCCCGCCCCCGGGCCAGCATCAGCACTGGTGGCAGCGATGTTAGAATGGAGCGATAAGGAGGAGGACAGTGCAGCTGAGGACAGTAGGTGAGCCCAAGGGCTCCCTGATCAATGAGTGGTCAGAGGCTAGGCAGGGGTGGGAGCCTGGCCCCTCCTTGCAGTGGAGGTTACTCAGCAGGAGACGTCTGAAGGGTTTGGGGATGGTGCAGAGGATGGGAATTCCAGAGAGTTGATTGAGGACAGAGGACCGGCGCCCGGTACAGGGGGAATGGGTGGTTGAGGTACTTGGCAATGGGTACCCAAAACAATGGCTGGAAGGGGTGGTAGAGATACAGACTCCAGCACTCCAAACTTTCCTTTTTTCTTACAGGGATAACATGACAGTGGTCAGTCAGACTTGAGAGAGTTTGGTGCGGCTCAATGGCCTTGAAGGAAAGAGAAGTAAGGACTAAGGGCCAGATGTAGGTAGGTAAAATTTTGCGACTTGCAATTTGCGAGTCATACCGACTCGCAAATTGCAACTCGCAAAAGTGCATGCAGAAAGGTGTCTCAGACACCTTCTGCGACTCGCTATGGGTCGCAAAGACCCACCTCATGAATATTAATGAGGTGGGTCGCATTTGGCGACCCCATAGCGAGTCCATGCACTCACAGGGATGGTGGCCTGCTGGAGATAGCAGACCTCCATGTCTGTGACTGCTTTTATTAATAAAGCAGTTTTTTTTTCTTTTTGCAGCCCGTTTTCCTTAAAGGAAAACGAGTTGCAAAAAGAAAAACTTCTGAAACCATGGGGACCCCTTCCCTTTTGCGAATGAGTTACCACCCACTTCAAGTGGGTGGTAACTGCGAGTTGGTTTGCGACCGCATTCGCGGTCACAAACCAACTCAGCATGGCGATGCGGTCGCAAATAGGAAGGGAACACCCCTTCCTATTTGCGAGTCGCAGCCTTAAAGTGCGAGTCGGTACCGACTCGCAATTTGAGGTTGTGCATCGCGTTAGGCCTTTTGCACGTCGCAAACTGCGTTTTTCACAGTTTGCGACGTGCAAAAGGCTTTCTACATCTGGCTCTTAGTGTGGCCAGCTGGAAGACGGCGGAGGACAGGTACAACACTGTCACACAAATGTCTTGTGTGTCCTTGGCGAATCAACAAGCCAGACAGGCTAGTACGGCCCCCAGCACAGATGGGAGAGAAACAGGTGTACAGCACACAAAAGTGTGGCCAGGAGGGCGTAAAACAGTCCCTTGGCAGCCCACAGTTTACGAGGGTGTGCTTCGGCGCAATGTTGATCAACAATGTTTCTGGCAGAGTGATGTGATGCATGGATTGCATGATGCGAAGGTGAATGCCTCACAGTCGTATTATGATGAGTGGACCCTAGAGGAGGGTGTGTGGTGGATGATGGAGCTCCAGTGGAAGAGGAACTTATGTGGTGTGGCACATGTGGTGCAATAGGGAGGTACACATAACGTGGTTCTACTTAGGGTCTTATAGGAGTTAACCAATACAAGGACAGAACATGACCAGGGAGCCAGACATGACGGATCCTTGCAGCTGGCTTGCTGGCGGCATCCAGAGTTGTTGATGACCTTGATGCCAGGTAAGGGTGAAAGAGGGCACAGGGCTAGCACGGCCATGGTTTCTAATGGGGTGGATACCATGGACAACATGGGCTGTGGAGCCCCAAAATTAAGGAAAGGTTGCACATAAAAGACACCGGGGTGGGCACAGAGGACAGGAAGTGGCAATAGGCCTTACAATGAAGTGCAGGGGTGGAGCACAGTTTAGGTACCCGTGATGGGGATAGCGGCAAAGGCCAGAAAGGGGTAGGGCTGCGGGAGTTAGGTAAGCAGGGTGACAACACATGAGAGAATAAGGAACTAATAATGAAGAAGTTGCTGTACATGGTGTAACAAAGCCCTTAGGTTCTTATTTAATGCTGTTCACAAAGGAGAAGATATAGAAGGGTGGAAATGTGGAGATGGTTAAGCTCCTACACAGGGAACTCAGGGCAAACAAGGAGTTGAAATAAGAAGAATAAGAGTTGTCAAAAAAGCCGAAAGTGCTGATGAGAATGGAGAATTGGACAGTGGCTCTCCTTATCTTCAGTAGTGTGTATTGCAAATTCCCTAAGAGGTGTGTGTCCTTAATCAAATACATGGATGTGATCAGGAAAGCTGAGATCACATGTGGGTGATATGCTTGGGTGCAGTATGAAGAAGAGTTTGCACTCATCTGGCCCTTGATTTGGAGGCAAAATGGGGGGAAATTGACAGTGACCAATGGCAGCATACGATGGTTCCAGCCAAGTTTGATAAAGCCATATTTATGGCCTGTGGTCTCCCAGTTGTCTATCGGTCCTTTCAAGGGGTGGAGTGGGGACCAACAAGAAAAGTCAGGGTGGGGTGCTCAGGGCATGTTGGGATTTCAACAAAGGCCTCTGTACAGGGGAGTTTTGTAAGTTCAGGCACAAGTACTCCAAATGTTTAGGGAGACACAACCTGGGGTTACAAGGGAAAGCAGACAGGGCAATGGACACAGCAGCAAGAGATTTTTGGGGAACAGCACAATACCCAGTCCCCAGGTTTTTGGGAGGGAGCGAGGATCACCCGGGGCGGTCAGAAAAGGTTTGTGCGCCAATTGATTTAAACCAACTGGACTTTTGGCCAGCACTCAATCCTAATGCAGAAGACACTAAGGGGGTCATTCCGACCCCGGCGGGCACCGCCCGCCGGGCGGAGACCGCCAAAAGACCGTACCGCGGTCAAATGACCGCAGCGGTCATTCAGACTTTCCCGCTGGGCGGGCGGGCAACCGCCAAAAGGCCGCCTGCCCGCCCAGCGGGAAAGCCCCAGCAACGATGAAGCCGGCTCCGAATGGAGCCGGCGGAGTTGCTGGTGTGCGACGGGTGCAGTGGCACCCGTCGCGATTTTCAGTGTCTGCTTTGCAGACACTGAAAATCTTAATGGGGCCCTGTTAGGGGGCCCCTGCAGTGCCCATGCCAGTGGCATGCCCCTGCAGTGCCCATGCCAGTGGCATGGGCACTGCAGGGGCCCCCAGGGGCCCCACGACACCCGTTCCCGCCAGCCTCTTCCTGGCAGTGTAAACCGCCAGGAACAGCCTGGCGGGAAGGGGGTCGGAATCCCCGTGGCGGCGCTGCTTGCAGCGCCGCCGTGGAGGATTCCCTTGGGCAGGGGAAAACCGGCGGGAAACCGCCGGTTTCCCTTTTCTGACCGCGGCTTTACCGCCGCGGTCAGAATTGCCCCAGAATCACCGCCAGCCTGTTGGCGGTGCTTCCTCCGTACCCGGCCCTGGCGGTCCATGACCGCCAGGGTCGGAATGAAGCCCTACGTTGCTGGATTCAAGTTAAGCTATGAGGGCCCAGGACAGTGGAGATGAGCAGAGAAATTAAAGTCAGCCAAGGTACTCGAACCAGTGGTTAGAGAAAAGCTGCACAAAGAAATTCAGGTGGGGAGGCTGGAGGGGGCAATTTGATGACTGGCCAATGGTGGATCCAATTGTATCAACCATTGGGGTGGTCCCCCAAAAAAGAGAAAGGTCACTTCTGACTTATTCAACACCTGTCATGCCCAGATGTGAATTTGGTCAATGACTTCATTTCGGAAGTCAAGGCAATGGTCTTGTACTCTTCAGTGGATGTAACAATCTCAAACTCTTCAGTGGATGTGGCAATGGCATTGTTTGAGCCAGTGGGGAGAGGTGCTCACATGGCAAAGAGTGACTTAAAATCTGACTTTTGGTTGTTGCCAGTGCACCCAGATGATTTTTCTTTGTTGGTAATTCAATTCAATTGTACATCGACATGGGGTGTTCGATATACTGCGACTTGTTTGAGCATTTCAGTTCCTTTCTACAATGGATTTTCCTGTGGTCCGCTGGGCACACATCAGTGACACATTACCTAGATGACTTCTTTTTTGTGGGTGGACCCATTTCTGTGGACTGCCAAGAGCAGTTGGTAAGTTTCCAAGAGCTCACGAGGGACCTGGGGGTGCCTTTGGCCCCTGAAAAAAACAGTGGGACCTAGCACGGTCCTCCCATTATTGGGCACTGAATTGGATTCCTTTGCAATGAAGGCAAGGCTCCCCCTGGTTTAAAAAGTGACTGTACAATTGCTGTTTGATTCTATGCTGGCTAAGAAAAGATGATGGTGAGGAAGGTACAGGTGTTGGGGTTTGCAGGGTGGTCAGAGCAGGAAGTACGTTTTGTAGGAGGCTGGACATGTCACCAGGAAATTTGTTGCAACAACATCACCATATGAGGTTCTCAGCAGGAACAAGGGAGAATTTGCGCATGTGGTGGCATTTCTTGGAGGGCTTTAATGGAATCCCATTGGTGACCCCAGAGGAGTGTGAATTGGCTGAACAGATTTATTGTGAGGGAGCAGGTGGTTCAGGCTTTGGCCTGTCATAGCAAGGTCAGTGGTGTTTTTAGAAATGGGGTATTTTTTCGACAGTCAGATTATCCCCTGTTGAAGCAAGGACCCTCACTCTAGTCAGGGTAAAAGAGAATCACCCTCAGCTAACCCCTGCTTACCCCCTTGGTAGCCTGCAGAGCAGTAGGCTTAACTTCAGAGTGCTAGGTGTAAAGTATTTGTACCAAAACACACACAGCAACTTAATGAAACCACTACAAAATGACACAACACAGGTTTAGAAAAATAGGGAATATTTATCTAAACAAAATAAGACCAAAACGACAAAAAAAAGACAATACACAAGTCAAGTTATCAATTAAAAATCAAAAAGAGTCTTTAAGTAGTTTTAAACACACGCTAGCGCTTCTAGTGTGAAAATTTACCTGGTGCACGTCAAAAATAAGCCCGTGCGGGCGGGTGTGAGTCAAAAAGGGCTTGCGATGCGTCGATATCACTCAAGAGCGAGACCTTGCGTCGTTTCCCCCATCTGTCGAGTTGGCGTGCGTCGGTTCTTCTCTCTGCAGGAGAGCGATGTGTCGATTCGGTCCGCACACAGGTCCAGGCAGGCCTTGCGTTGTTTTTGCATGCACAACGATGGTTCGTGTCAGAAATCCAGCTGCAAGATGATCCAAAAACCACGCAGCGCGGGTTGCGATCTCCCAGCCTCTGTCAGCGATGCTGTGCTTCGTTTCTCCTGCTCCGTGCGTCGATTCTTTGGTCGCGTTTCCGGCGACCGTCAATTTTCAGTTGCAGAGCCGGCGGCCCGTCGTTTCTTCAGCCGCAGATCGGAGTTGCGTCGATCTTGTCCCTGCATGGCGCTCTGTGCGTGGATTTCTTCCTCTTAGGCTGCCAGCTTCTCCTTTCAGGGTCCCAGGACCTGGATGGGCACCACAGGGCAGAGTAGGAGTCTCTCCAGAGACTCCGGGTGCTGGCAGAGAGAAGTATTTGCTGTCCCTGAGACTTCAAACAACAGGAGGCAAGCTCTAAATCAAGCCCTTCCTCTCAAGTTGTAAGGCACACAAAGTCCAGTCTTTGCACTCTTACTCTGGCAAAAACAGCAACTGCAGGATAGCTCCACAAAGCTGAGTCACAGGCAGGGCAACTCTTCTTCCTCAGCTCTTCAGATCTTCTCCGGGCAGAGTTTCCTCTTATTTCCAGAAGTGTTTCCAAAGTCTCTGGTTTTGGGTGCCCTTCTTATACCCAATTCCTCCTTTGAAGTATGCCTACTTCAAAGTAAAGTCTCTTTTGAATGTGAAATCCTGCCTTGCCCAGGCCAGGCCCCAGACACTCACCAGGGGGTTGGAGATTGCATTGTGTGGGGGCAAGCACAGACCTTGCAGGTGTAAGTGACCACTCCTTCCCTCCCTCCCAGCACAGATGGCTCATCAGGAGATGCAGACTACACCCCAGCTCCCTTTGTGTCACTGCCTAGTGTGAGGTGCAACCAGCCCAACTGTCAAACTGACCCAGACAGGGAATCCACAAACAGGCAGAGTCACAGAAGTGGTGTAAACAAGAAAATGCTCACTTTCTAAAAGTGGCATTTTCAAACACACAATCTTAAAATCAACTTTACTAAAAGATGTATTTTTAAATTGTGAGCTCAGTGACCTCAAACCCCACATGTCCATCCGCTCTCACATGGAATCTACACTTTAATCAGATTTAAAGGTAGCCCCCATGTTAACCTATGAGAGGGACAGGCCTTGCAACAGTGAAAAACGAATTTAGCAATATCTCACTGTCAGGGCATATAAAACACATTACTGTATGTCCTACCTTAACCATACGGTGCACCCTACCCTTGGGGCTACCTAGGCCCTACCTTAGGGGTGTCCGACATGTAAGAAAATGGAAGGTTTAGGCCTGGCAAGTGTGTACACTTGCCAAGTCTAATTTACAGTTAAAACTGCACACACAGACACTGCAGTGGCAGGTCTGAGACATGATTACAGGGTTACTTTTGTGGGTGGTACAACCAGTGCTGCAGGCCCACTAGCAGCATTTGATTTACAGGCCCTGGCACCTCTAGTGCACCGTACTATAGACTTACTAATAAATCAAATATGCCAATCATGGATAAACCAATTTCATACACATTTAGTAAAGGGGCACTTGCACTTTAGCACTGGTTAGCAGTAGTAAAGTGCCCAGAGTAACAGAAACAGCAAAATGAGAGTCCAGCACACATCAACAACCTGGGGAACAGAGGCAAAAAGTTAAGGGAGACCACGCCACAGATGAAAAGACTAACAGGTGTGCAGAAGAGTGGCCAGAGAGCTGGAAGCACCGAGGCAGGAGCATTGCTTTTCTCGAATGTTTTACTCTAGTGGTAGCAGTGACACTATGGGGATCTGAGTTGGCACACAAGAAAGTTCTGTTTAGAATTGATAACATGGCAGTGTTGCAGGAGGTTAACAGGCAGTCGGCCAGAGATTCACGAGTCCTGAAACTGTTAAGAGTTTTTGTGATGGGTTGCTTGAGACATAACGTTGTGTTTAGGGCAAGACATATGCCCGGTGTGGACAATGACATTTGCAGACGATTTGTGTTGTTCACAGTGGGAGAGGTTCCATGGGCTGACAACGGAGGTGGACTGAGACAAGACGCCACTGCAGTTGGACATGTGAAGCATAGGAGACAGAGGATGTTTCAACTGGTGATAAGGTCATTGGGGGAGTCCACTATGTGCTCGTAAAAACAGGCATGGGAGGAGTTCCTGCTAAGTGGTGCACGTTGTAGCTGGGAGGAAGAAGTAGTTCACTTCATTTTGGCGCAATTGAACAAGGCTTATCACAAGTCATGATAAGTGGCAAATTGGCGGGATTGCATTTATGAGCAAGCTATTTTGGGGATCTGCTCCATTGGCTGGGGAATTGGGTAGACGGATGCTTGAGGGCTGGGCCAGGGAGAAGGTCGGAGGGGTTGTGAAGAGGAAGCCTCTAACACAGCAATTATTCAATAGAGTGTTGAAGGCTCTGCTGGTGATCTGCTCTTGGGAGAGGGAGACCATTCTGTTTTCCACATTGGTGTTGGGGATTTTTTTTAGGCTTCTCAGGCCTATGAATTGTTGGGGAGAAAAGGATGTAAGGGTTTGCAGTGGTGCAATGTCAAAGCCTTGGACAAAGTTTGGAACTGCATCTCCACCAGTCCAAGACTGATCAGAGAGCTAGGGGGGAAACTGTGTGTTTGCAGGAATTTCCCGTACCAGGGCTTTGTCCAGTGCATTGGGGGGAAAGGATAAAAGAGATCTTTGCCAACAGTGATGGAGAGGTCTTTACGCACGGTAATGGGGCGCTGGTGACCCCTTTCAAGCTGCTGACTGTACTGAGGAATGCCTTGGTGAATTTGGGGGAATATTCGAGTAATTATGTCACTCACTGGTTTAGAATCAGGGTGGCCACCGAAGCAGCGACTTGGGGCTGGGGAAGAATTATGAGATTGGGGAGGTGGTCTTCAGACTGTTATTGTCGTTATGTGAGGTTAGGGGGAAGGGAGTGCTGATGGTTGTGATGAGCTTTTTCTGCATGTCTCACATACGTTATCTTTTCAGGTGCAGTCGCAGGTCCAGAGGCCATTTGGACTGTGGAACACTCATTTGTTAAGTGAGCAGAGACGCACAGGGCTTGGAGAGGTTTACGCACAAACTTGGGTTTCGATGAAAGCTTGGAGAAAATCTCATGGCATAGTAAAGGGGGAATGAGATGGGTGCAGCGATTGCACTGTTTGAATAGCTTGCTGGGTAAGGCACAGGTGCCTGGACATTTTGGTGGTTCATCTAGGGTAGAATGATATGGTCATACATAAAGGTTTGGTGCTGCTGAAGGAGATAAAGAAGAATTTGAAAGAGGTAAAACTGCAATTGTCTGGTTGCCATGCTGTTTTGGCAGAATTTATTCCCGGGAAAGAATGGAGGGGGGCAAGGATGCCCTCTGCGATTGATAAGGTCTGGAGAAAAATTAATAGAGACATGCGTTATTTCTGCAGAGAAGAAGGTATGGGCAGGGTGGAACACCCGAAACTTACATATGATGTAGAATTTGTCTGGGGTGACGGGATGCATTTGTCTTACTATGGCATGCAGTTGTACTTGTTGCAGCTGAAGGAGGTTCTGGCTAGGATTCTGAACATTTGCAGGTGAAGAAAGGGGGGAGTGGTCTGAAAAGTGGGGGCAAGGGATAGGACTTTTCTGAGTGACGATTGATCAGCAAGCTGGCCTGGTTCTAGTTTAAGTTTATTGTTTTTCACAAACACAAAGCAGAAAAATAGAAGGGTGTAAACAGAGATTCAGCTGGATTATTCGAGAAATGAAAGTTAAGCTTTAGGAAATGTCGATATTTAGATGTTCATAGAGGTAGATTAAGTGGTAGGGGATTTATAGGTTGTCATTGTTAGTGTAGCAAAGTAGTATTTAGACATTTATAAGGGAATATGTAAAAGGGGGAGGGAAGTTTTAGGGCTGGGGTCAGTGATGGTAGGTGACTCATTGTATAGTGAGGTTTAGATTTGTAAAGCAAAGGCCTAGGATTTTCTATCTGATTGTGCACCTGTTTTCAATAAAGCAGCCTTTAGCAGCTTATGTCTCTCTTCTCTGGAGCCAGTGCAGCAGCCTAAATGATGGGTTATTGTTTCCTGGCTGTTTGTGGGCAGCCTGCAGTCATATGATTCATACTGGTAAGAAGTTCAATGCCTTCTATATTCTTTAATCAGGAATAGCTGGAATCTCATGTGGCTAAAGCTACTCCCCATAGCTCTCTTCATTGCACTCTATAAATAAGTTTGTCTTTTGAATTTTTCATATGATGAACTAAATATTTCTGCTTTACTCGAAAGTGTGAAAGCGAAGTAATAAATAAAATAATGTTACATTGGTTGTTCGCAAAGAACCATACATCAGTGAATCTGCTTTGGCTCTACTTAATGGAGTCACCCAGGGGCTTTTAGTAATATTGCTGTCATTGAGCATTATTCTATGTTATTGGAAGAACATGTTGTCCATAAGTAAGTGTTGGCAAGTACATTGCTCTATTAACATTTAGGGCCACTCCGGTTTTCCGTCTGCCGGCCCTATTATGAATTTTCTACTGGGCCAGTGGGTGGAAACAGCATTTCCGCCCTCTGGCCCTGCAGAAAACCTACCCTAACATTGATGCAGGCTCATAATAGAGCCGGCAGCAATGTTGCGGTGCGTCAGGCGCGACAGCACCTGTCATGCTCTTCACTGCCTGTAATTTGGGCAGTAAAAAGCGTGACAGGGCTATCCTTGGGGGCCCCACACTGCCCTGCCAAGTGCATAGGCAGTGCGGGGGTCCCCATGGGGCCCCGTCTCTGCTAGCCTTTGCATGGCGGTGGGACCGCCATGCAAAAGCCGGCAGAGAGGGGACTTGTAATCCCCTGGTGGATATAGACCGCTGGCACCGTCAGGCTGTCGAATAGTTGCAACCTGGCGGTGCCAGCTGTCCAACCATGGTGGCACTGCCAGGTTTGTAATGTGGAGGCTGGACTGCTGCTTTGGCGGTGGTCCGACCTCCACCGCGAGTCTGGCGGTCCCAGGCCTGCCAGACTTGTAATGAGGGGTGTTAGAAATGTGGTCTTTAGTTGGCAATCAGGTTACCCCCTGTCCAAGCAAGAACCCTCACTCTAATCAGGATAAGTCACACACAATCCAAATTATCCTGTGCCCACCCTCTGGTAGCTTGGCACTGAGCAGTCAGCCTTAACTTAGAAGGCAATGTGTAAAGTATTTGTGCAATAAATCATGCAGTAACCCAGTGCAAACACCACAAAAATACACCACACAGGTTTAGAAAAATAGAAGATACTTATCTGATAAAAAGCAGGTCAAAACGATGAAGATTTGATAAATATGTTGAAATATCACTGTTAAAAATTATAAATAGAGTCTTTAGTTCTTAAAAAGCAACAAGTGTCTCTTGCAAGCACAAAGTACCTGGTTTGAGTCTAAATTATTGGCACAGGACCGCAGAGGAGGAGATGCGTGGAAAACGGGGAGGTGTGCGTCGGTTTCTCCGGGCACACACAGACGATGCGTCTATGTTTTTCCATGCAGCAAGGGCTTTGCATCGATATCTGGCACGCAGGCTTGGATCCTCTTTGGGTTGCGGGGTATTTGGACACCCCAGGGACGATGCAGAGAAATCCTGGGTGCGCAGGACGAAGTCACAGGAGCTGCGTTGATCCGGTGGGTAACGTGGGAAAATTTCTGTTGCATGGCAGGTGCTGCGTCAGTTCCTCTCACAGGAAGTCGGCCTGCGTCGTTCTGGTTCGGTGATGCATCGATCCGATGTGCCGTGCGTCAAAGTTCCGGTTGCAATGCTGGCACTGCGTCGATCTCCACTCAAGGAGCCGGGCTGCGTCACTACGGTTCTGCGATGCACTGATTTTCTCATCGCAGTACAGGCTGTGCGTCGTTTCCAGCAGGCTGTGCATTGACCTTTCGGTGCACAAGGATTTCTTTGCAGAAAGTGAAGTATTTTTGGCTAAAGGTGAGTCCTTTGGGCAGCCAGAGAGCTTCTCTTAGCAGGTTGCAGATTCAGAGTTTCTTTCCCAGGAGGTATCTTGTCAAGAAGTGTCTGAGTTGGTAGGGTCAGGGACCCAGTTTATATACCCAAATGTGCCTTGAAGTGGGGGAGACTTCAAAGAGTGGCTTGGAAGTGCAGAAGGTCCTCTTTCAGTACAATCCTGTCTGCCAGGGTCCCAGTAGGGGGTTTCACAGTCCATTGTGTGAGGGCAGGCCACTGTCCTTTGAAATGTAAGTGTCAGGTCCTCCACTCTTCCAGCCTAGGAAGACCCATTCAGTATGCAGATGTGTGCAGGTGTGCCTGAGCATCCTGTGTTTGTGGTTGTCTGGGTGAAATGCACAAGTGAGCTGTGAACTAACCTAGACAGACCTGGACTGTAAGGCACAGAAGAATTTAAGTGCAGAGGAATGCTCACTTTCTATAAGTGGCATTTCTAAAATAGTAATATTAAATCCAACTTCACCAGTCAGCATGATTTTGTATTACCATTCTGGCCATACTAAATATGACCTTGCTACTCCTTTCAGATCAGAATCACCACTCAAACAGTACATGAGGGTAGCCCTAATACTAGCCTATGAAAGGAGAAGGCGTCACAGCAGTCTAAAATGAATTTAGGAGTTCTAAACTACCAAGACATATAAACTACCCAGGTACATGTCTTGCCTTTTACCTACATAGCACCCTGCCCTTTGGGTTACCTAGGGCCTACCTCAGGGGTGACTTATATGTAGAAAAAGTTGTGTTTAAGGTTTGACAAGTACTTTTAAATGCCAAGTCGAAGTGTCAGTGAAGCTGCACACACAGGCCTTGCAATGGCAGGCACGAGGCATGGTTAAGGTGCTTCTTGTATGGGTGGCACAATCAGTGCTGCAGGCCCACTAGTAGCATTTAATATACAGGCCCTGGGCACATGTAGTGCACTTTACCAAGGACTTATAAGTAAATTAAAGAAGCCAATTAGGTATGAGCCAATGTCACCATGTTTTAAGGGAGATAGCAATATCAACTTTAGCACTGGTTAGCAGTGGTAAATTGCTCTCAGAGTCCTAAAACCAGCAAAACAGTGTCCAAAAGTGGAGGGAGGCAGGCACAAAGTTGAGGGTGACCACCCTAAGGCTGTCAGGTCTCACAAGAGGCTTAGAGTTGCTTCAGCTGTTTGACTTTCAAGTTTAAAAAAATATATATATTACTAATTGCAAAGGTGATGGTGGATGACATGTTTTTTTGTGGGAGAGTTGGTATGTCCAACAGCCAGTGTCACATAACCAGATACCTAATTGATTTTAGATTGGTATGTGGTTAGTTTCCTTGACTCTAAAAAAGATTTAGGGCCACATGTACGAAATTCAGGTTTTGCGACTCGCAAACTGCGAGTCGCAAAGCCTGATGTACAACAGTGTCAATGACACTGTTTGCGATTCCCAATGGGGTCGCAAATGACCTACCTCATGAATGTTCATAAGGTAGGTCGCAATTTGCAACTGTCTGGAGACAGCAGACCGACATGTCTGTGACTGCTTTTAAATAAAGCATTTTTTTTAAAAATGCAGCCCGTTTTCCTTAAAGGAAAATGAGATGCATTTCAAAATGAAAAATGAAATGCTTTCTTTTCATTTTTTCAGAGGAGGCAGTGGTCCGTGGGAATGGGTTAGCACCAGTTTGAAACTGCTAACTGCGATTGTTTGGCGACCGCATTCGCGGTCACGAAACAATCATTCATTCCATCTGGATTCGGTATTAGGAAGGGACGCCCTTGTTACGCCGCTTCCTAATACAAGTTACCGAATCGCAGTTTGGGCTTTGTACATCCCAAATAGCATTTTTCAAGTCGCAAACGGCCCGATTTGCCGTTTGCGACTTGAAAAATGCTTCATACATCTGGCCCTAAGTTCTCTGCTCTTTTTTACATTTCTGAAAATCATAATTTTAGTTTTTAATTTGTTGGCTATTACTTGGTTCTGTTGATTATATACATAACTCATCAAGGGAAGTCTGCAGCCCTTTCTTGGTCTGGTCCAGAATGACTAAATTGTCTGCATATTGAAATATTTGTATCTTTTTTGTTCCTATGCTTTTTGGATATAACTTTCCTCTGGATAGAGCCATTGACGTTTCTGCTGTGCACAATGAAAATAGTAGGGGAGCAAGCACACATCCCAATTTAAATCCAGCATCAATAGTAAATAAATCGGAGGTATGCTCTCCAGGGCTTGTTTGTAGTCACATCCACGTATCTGTACAAAGTGACATGATTGCCTTCAGCAAAGTGGTTGATATGCTCTAGTTGCTCAATTTAACCCAAAGAATGTTTTAGTCTACTTTATCAAAAGCTGCAGAGCCATCCACGAAGAAGACAAATAACGGTGGGCCAGGGGAATCGATAGATGTGTAAGTCACAGAAGATAGAGCAACGAAGTTGTCAATGATACTACATTTTGGTTGTACGATTTGCTTCTCGGTGACCCAGCTTTTAAGCTCTTCTAATAAAGTTCTGTTGCTTTTGTCAAGTGAAATCACTCATAAAATAAGGGATATGTTCTATATGCCCAATTTTTCAGAGTCTGATGTATACATTGAGGCACGGATTCTTTTTGGTCCTGGTGCTCTGCTTGATCACAAGGTTTCTATTTCTTGCTTTATCCATGCTGTAATGATTATCTCTACAATTGTATCACACCAGCCATACTGTTATGATTTAGGTCATTTTTGCTAGTTCAGATACTGTGACCCTTTTCCTTACCTTGCAAGCAGTATAGGGTAAGGATCTGATTTTGCCAAATGTGGGGACCCTCTCCATTCCCCTTGTGACATGTCTTTGGTGTACCCTAGCTGTTAAGGGATCCCTAAAACGTTCTTTGATTTTTCATGCACGGAGGCCTATGAATAGTTTTTTGTTTGTTATGGTTTTTTTCACCTCCAAGAGTGATTTTTGCTTACGGTTTTTCAGTTTAAGAATGTATTGGTCTGTTGCTGCATTGTTTTTTCCCAGATGACGCTTTGTGCTTTTTGGTACTATTGTCAGTGAAACATTTAAAATTGCGTATCTCCGTTTCGACTGATTAGATTTTTGTCTTTTTGGTCTTGTTCTATTTATTAAAATGTCCTCTCTGGTGTGGGGTCCCCAATGTGGTGTGTTTTCACTTTATAGGTGTTTGAAGTGTTGCACAAAAACTGTGCGCGTTGCCTCTAAGTTAAGTCTGACTGCTTTGTGCCAAGCTACCAGAGGTTTGAGCAAAGGTTAATTTGGGATTCGCTGGTGACTTCAGCCTGACAAGGATTGTGGTAGCTGTTTCAGTAGGGTTTCACCAGACTCGACCAGTAACCCAATTACACACTGCTATCCATGTTGCAAAAAAAGCACTTTTTTTGCTGTGTGAAATGTGATGTCTGCAGGTCAATTTTAAGGGCATTTTGTGTCAAAGGCCCTTGACTTAAATATACAAGTGTGGTACTGTTTTTATCAGGAAACGTGAAAATACAGAATAGTAAAAAAAATTATTACCAATTGTATTTCTTTGCATTTTTGGCTTCCAAACATAAGCCAGTGCCCAACAAAAAATATATTTTGCAAAATCCCCTCTGAATTGCATTATTGTATAATAACCACAAATTCAGAAATGTACAAAATAACATTATTCCTAAACTCAGTAATTTGTCTAAATTGCAGAAATACATAGGTTTCCTTCCTACCCATTTTTTGTTTATTATATTTTATTTTATCATATGAATTGCTATATCGTCGGACATAATGAAAAAATGCTATAGGCTGCAGCTCAGTTGTTAGCTCTGCTATTGCATATTTTTGTAGAACCTACAATCCCTACACCTATTTTATCTCTACATTTAGTTGTGATTTATCCTACTGCTGTTTATTGCCTTACTTGATAAATGGTCTCTTCCCTCAGTTGTAGTATTCTCTTTCACTCAATTTACTGCACGTTTGTGATTGTACACTGTTGTTATGAACCATACTCTGGCTTTTTAAATAATTATAGGATGGGCCCATGCAATGGGACTATGTATACAGTCTACTTGAAAGCAGATGTTTTGTAACTAACACTAATGAAAGAACAGCTTGGAATAAACCATACATGCAGATGCTCGGAGCTTAATGTAATATTCACAACCACTGTTGAGGGAATTTGAGGGGACAGAACGTGAGTGTCCAGTATGCGTCTAAATGTATGTATATTTTTCAAATTGTCTATGATCTCATTGATGGCAGACAATAAAACAGAGTGTGCATGCACACCATTCTGAACATGCATACTGGATAATTACATGTAGTTTTTTATTGTTATTTGCAAACAAAAGAAAGGTCATCCTCCTATAAAAATCTCTCACCCAGCCTATTTGTCTGGCCTTAGTGCATTTTTAACTTGCACACTGGCAGGCGTATTAACAACATCAGCCTCCTGGAGCAAGTGGGGAAATACTCTACATGCTCAACTTGTGCAGCAGTAAGTGAGGTATGTTGCACAATCCTTCCTCATAGGGGGACTAAAATAAATGCCTCAGCCTCCCTTACCTTGCCCTACAGTAGATTGTTTAAATCAGCCCTTCACCTTGCTCAAGGAAAACATGGGTGAGTGGTTGCGCTGCCACTCGCTCTGAGTCACTGTTTCATTTTCTTCACAATGCTGTGAGCCATGGAGGACCAGATTACTTGTCATCCAGCCCTGGCTCGTAACAGAGCACAGGGGCAGATGACAGATGACAAACTCCTCCATGGTCAACAGCTTTGAGCTGCTTAGGGAGGAGAGGCACAGCTGACTTCTGCCCCTACACCCTGTGCACACTTTCTTGACTCTCCCCTCACTATTGGGCAAGGCTAGGGGACATTTACACTTATCACCCTTGGGAAATATGAAGGGGGTTCCACAAATAACAGCCTAAATTGGGCAAGGCAGAGTAGAAATGAATGAATAACACCCCTTACCTGCAGCAAGAAAAGAGTAAAGGTGGACATAACTTGCGTAATTTGCTGTAACACAATTACTCAAGAGTATGCAGAATTACAAGAGGAGCATTATCCAGCATTTAGTACTCAAACGTTTGAACCTGAGGAACTGAAGCAGTCAGCAGCTACTCTCGCTGGCTAAATTTGTTGTTCCTGTGCTCAGGCAGTAGGATTTTCATGCCAGATTACTCATAATTACACAAACGGGTGTCAAAAGAGTAACATAGAATTACCAACATTTCCCTGGTTACTCTGGTGTGATTAAAATTCTGCCCTTAACTAGACAGGGGGCAAATGCCTTCTAAAACCTCCATTTCACATTCTTTATCTGTTCTGATGTTTACAAGCATCTGGAGAGCTTTTTTATAAATAAATTAAAAAAACAGATGGGGGCTGTTAGACCTTACAGCCCTTAGGGTGGTCAACCCCCAAACGTTTTGACTACTCACCGACTGTCACTGAAATTTGTTTTTGTTAGCTTTAGGACTCCGTGCACTTTACCACTGCTGACCAGTGCTAAAGTGCTATTGCTCACTCCTTAAAACATGGTAAAATGTTTCTACACCTGATTGGCACATTTATTATTCTTAGATTGCCCTAGTAAAGTGGTATAACCTGTGCCCAGGACCTGTAAATTAAATGTTTCTGGTGGGCCTGCAGCACGTATTCTGCCACCCAATTAAGTAGACTTTCAAACATGTCTCAAGACTGCCATTATAACCTATTTGAAGTTTTAACCTTCCAACTCGACCTGGCAAAATACACTTTTTTGACAGGCCTAAACTTTCCTTTATAATACATATAAGTGATCCTTAGGTTAGGCCCTAAACAGCCCTTAGGGAAGGGTGCATTGAGTTTAAAAGGCTGGACCTGAAATTTAACATGTCCTGGTGGTGAAAACCTACCACATTTTTTTTTTGCTGGTGAGAAGTTTACTTCTCCCCTACAATAACATTGGGTTACCTTATGAAATTTAATACATGCTAACATTTGATTAGGAACAGTTAGAAAAGTCATGTTTGGTCTCCAAAGATTTGTAATTTAAAATCCACTGTAATTGTAAAGTTAGATTTAAAGTTACAGTTCAGAAAGTGCCATTTTTTGAAAGTTAGCCTTTTCTTTTCCTAACCATTTTGTTTCTGCAGCCTGAGTACTGGGTCACATGACTGGGTGTAGTTGCCCATTGGTCTTTGTGTCTTCTTCCCAGACAGTGAGGAATGGTATCAGTAGATATTGGCAGGATGGGCTATCCTGCAAGGATGGGAGAGGCAGAGCTGTTCCCTGCCCCACTTACATTTCAAAGGGGCTGCCTCAGAACACTTAGACATAACTTGACACCATGTCATTGTTACACTAAACCCCTAGAGCATGGGCAGTAGAGGGCAGAAAAGGAAAGAAATTCTAGAACCAAATGCGGGGGGAGTCTGAATTTTTTTCCCACTTCAAAGACTGGTACTAGGCATAAATATTGATCCTCCTGAAGCACCACTTCAGGTCACTCCTCGACCTGCTGACATTACAGAATGACTGCCTTGCTTCCCAGAGCACTGTTCTGTTGCTTAAAGCCTATCTTGCTACCCAGAGGACTGCCCTGCTGTTTGAGGCCTACCTTGTTTCTAAGAGGAATGTCCTGCTGCTACCACAGCACTGTCCTGCTGCTTGAGGCCTGCCTTGTTTCCCAGAGGACTGCCCTGTTGCTTGAGGCTTACCCTGCTCCCTGAGAAAGAAGACTGGTCCTGGTCCCTTCATCCCAGACTAACATGAATAACTAGAAGGGCCAGTTGTGTCACCTCTTGTTCCAAGCAACAGAGACACAACAGGATCCAGAGGCCTCCCTGCAACTGCCCAGCTGACCTGCTGAAACTGATTCTGCCTGGACCTGCCACTGGACCTGTCTGGACCTGCAAATTAACCTGCCTTAGCCCTGCTGGCCTCTTCTGGAGTGATGTCCTGATCTGTAAGAGGTGCCTCCCAGGCCCTGGACTCTTGGCTGGCATCAGTTGAGCTCCTCCTGTGAAATCCTGAACTCGTCACGCTGGACTTTGAGAAAGTAATTTTTTTCAGATGAGCTAACCTGGTTCCTGTATTTGGCCCAGATTCCATTGTAGTCAGCCTGAACTTGTGCCTGTCTAGTAAGACCAGATACCTGCTTCTTGACACTATTTATTCTTTAAAATTGCATATCTCCAGTTCTACCAATTGGACTTTGTTGTTTTGGTGTCATTCTATTTATTACATTTTACTATATATCACTAAATTGGTGTGTTATATCTCTGGTGTGGTATTTTCACTTTATGACTGTTAGTGTACTGCATAACTACTTAACACAGTGCCTCTAAGTTAAGCCTGACTCTTTTTGTGCCAAGCTACCAGAGGGTTAGGCACAGGCTAATTTAGTGATTTTTGTGGTTCACCCTGACCAAGAACCCCCTCAATCAAATACCCAATCACTTACAGGAGTGTTAGAAAAACACTTTCTGATATTTTCAAATATCTCCTGATGTTTGCAAACATAGGGAGGGTCTAAGAACAACTGGTGCAGAACAAGGGGTGTAATATAATCTCTGAGGGTGCAGGGGCCATGAGTAGCTACAGGGGGCTGCAGGGCATTAGAAGGGTAAGAGGAGACACACAGGCTGTCAAGTAGAAGTGCAAAAGGGGAGGCAGCAAGAGGCTGATAGGTGAGGGGCACAAAAGAGCTAGAGGGAACAGTCACCAACATCAGATGCAAAGGAGGTAAGAAAAAAACAGAAATGGCGTAGTGGGAGGCAGAAGATCACACAGACAGGCTGCATAGGTAAGGCAGGGATTTTTACCTCTGCAGCCTCAGATAGGATAGAGCATTGTTTGAGGTGGGATACACATCCCCCTCAACTAATACTCCTATTTCTTACAGCGGCTTCTTCTCTATTAGGGCATACTTATCTTTTTACTTTTTTTAAATAAAATATTTTATTACCTTTTTAACCAAAACAGTGACAGCTTTTCAGGTAGTTGCACTCTACTTAGTAGAGTCTCATATGTGTACATTACTACTATAAGGTTCTTGCCTACACAACCAAAATAATTTGCGTTTTATCTTAGTGGTGTCAGTTCAAAACCATTTTAGTCCACAACTAGTCCTGTATTCCATCTATGCCCTCCATATTTTTCATAGTTGCTTTTGCAGCCCATGCCTTCATAAATTAGTCCATCATAATTCTGCAGTTGTCTAGTCATATCTGCCATCCAAATTGGCCAAGCATCTCTCTTGCCACCCTCATCTGTGTCATGCTTTTGTTCAGGCTGTCCCACAGACCCGTGCATATACCTACTCATGACAAGGTCAGCCAAGATATTCAGCAGTGCCACCAGTTGTGTTAAGGTTATTGTGAACCTTGCCGTCTCAGCAAAGGTCAGCTTCACCTCTTCCTAGAACCTTCTAATGACAATGCACACTATATTTCATGTAAAAAGTACCCCTTGTCTGTGTTGCATCTCAGGCAGATAGGGGAGGAATCCCTCTTGAAATGTCATAGCTGCTGTCTAGTTAAGTAGATGCGGTCTAGGTATTTAAACTGTATAAGCCTATATCTTGCAGCAATAGCTATCTCCCACACAGACACCAGAGTCATCTGCCAAACAGTATCATCTAATGGGCCAATGCCCACCTAAACCCCCAAACAATATATTAAAAACTATTGGGGTCTGTTATAGAATAGTATCACCTTTTAGAGCTTCTCAATGGTATCTACCCTGATCAGTATCCAAATTCTGAGAATTATTTCACGTACACACAAGTATCTCTTTCGAGTCCCTATCATATCCACTGGCCTTTTCTCTGATGAATGCCATTAATTGGGCAATTCCAAGATGCATTCATTGCATTATTTTCATCTGCAAATCAGTCTAGGCTGGGGTAGTGTATCTGTCTCCATCTGTAGTCTATCTCCTTCTTTCTGGTGTGAGGATTTGCGCCACTCTTGAACTCTGATAGATCCTTTGGATGCCAGTGCCAGATTGCGACTTTTCCTTGATTGCTTCTGTATCTCTCCTTCATTGTTATTGTTGGTAGAGGGTTGGCGCTTAAGGCCTTGGAGTTTCTGTTGTCTAGATTGAGAGTTTTCGTCTCCTACACCCAGTCCAATCCCACTTACAGAGAGTCAAAGAAGAAGGACTTTGACTGAAAGATGATTTTGAGCGTTGCCAGATACTGGAGCATCTTGTGTCCCTCCATTATCCTCAGCTGCTGTTGACTCCTTCAAGTGATTTCCTAAGCTGTTATACGTGGTGTGTCTACTCTGGGGAGATCATTATATGTGAACATTCATAGATTGATGAGCCTGATGTGCTTACAGCTTTCAGGTTCTTGTGTCTATCTCTGTAATTCAATATTTGAGCTATGAGTGGTCTAGGAAGGGCTCTAGGTGGAGGTTTTTGCACCAAGGAAGAAGGTGCCAGTTTAATCACAAAACATGTGAAAACCTTGTTTTTCAGGAGTTGGCCTCTCATCCAGGTCTCTAAAATAGTCTTGGGTTGTGTGCCTACTGTAGCCTATAGTTAAAATACTAATGTGGCAGGCATGTATTTCCACATCCACTGTGTGTTGTGCCAGGCCCTATGTCAAATTTGTCAGGTTGTACACTGTTTCTAGTAAGGTTCTGAAATCATCACATTTATACAAGTAACACCAGCACATGGTAAGAAAATCAGGAGAACTGTCTGACAATGCCAAACAAGTTACTGACTGCGACTGCCATAACTTTCAAGCAGTTGTGTCCTGCAGCCAGTTCTGCGTTCAAGAATGGAACGTGATGTTGGTTAAAATGCCCGACTGGAGGTAACGCCCAAGATATTGGCAGTTTTGTTAAATTAAAATGGCATTTTCCTTGTAAAATGAAGGATAAATGCAAAATTAATTAGCTGTAAATATTATTGATTGCTAGTGATTTCACAATGTGTCAGTAAAAGAGTCTGGATGGATCCTAGCGTTCATACTTCCCTGGGGCATGCATTGAATAATGCAAAAGGATGATGGATGACTGCTGAAACTTTTCAAACACTCACCCCAGTCACGGATCTGAGTTAAATCCATCATTCTTTTGCTCACCATGCCACCTCAGTTTGGACCCAGCCATATGCAAAGCAGTCTTGACCCCGCTCACCATGGAAACAGTCCAGCCCAAACTGCCAGGCCAGGTTCTCCCTGGACCAGATACAAGCATCCTGGGACTGGTTTCGGGGTATCACCCCTCATGCATGTTTCTGGTTCAGGGAGGGCCTGGCCTGGCAATTCGGGCTGGAATGTTCCCATGGGGAGCAGGATCAATACTGATTTGCACATGGGTAGGCCCAAATTGGAATAGCATAGCCAGCAAAAAACTGATGTCACTTTTAATCCTCCAGGGGCTGATTTAAGAAAAGTGGCGCTGCATCCAATGCAGTGCCGCTTTTCTTGCGCACCTTAGCACCCCCCTAACGGCACCATGTGTGCGCCGTAATTAACATATGCACACCATGGCGGTAGTTAGGGAACTAGCATCAAACTTTTTGACGCTAGTTTGATGCTTTGCAAGATTAGCGCCAAAAATGTTGAGGGTAATCCTGCAAAGCACACTGAGTCCCACTGAAAACAATGGTGTGTCTCCTTTTAACACCTGCTTTGTGCAGGCGGTAAAAATGCCATTAGAAGTGGCGCAAATAAATGTTTTGGATTTCATTGCCCAATTTATGCCCCCCCTCTAATGGGGGAATGCCCCGTTGCATACATTATGTATGGCGCAGGCATAATGTGGCGCAAGGGGTTATAAAGTGGCGCAATGCACGCATTGCACCACTTTGTAAATATTTTGCCATAATATTGCCACATTAGCGTAAAAAACTGATGCTAATGTAGCGATATATGGTGCTAGGCCCTCTTAAATCAGGGCCTTAGTGAGCTAAACTTTCTGGAGTTCTGAATAAATGTCTTCCATTTCAGAAGAACAACCTAAGGGTTGCAGCCTCTGCCTTCTTATGTCCACACCCCCAGACAGAGCAGAGAAAGAGAAGTCTCACTTAAACTGGGAGATTAGAGAGGAGGCGGAAATAGAGGGAAAATCCAATGGGGTCAAACCACCAGTTAGAGCAACCAAGGAAACCAGGATTGTCTCTTCCTACGGGATTACTAGGAAAACTTGGCTTCTTCTTTGAGAGTCTTCATTAGAACACTGCAGATCAAAGGAAACAGGGGAAAGGCGTACAGAAGAACAGTGGGCCAAGGAAAACCTATTGCATCCACTCCACATGCGTTCTGACATGGAAGAAGAGAGCAAATGTTTGGGAGGATAGCATTCCTGGGAGATGCAAACAGATCAAATCATGGGGTGGTGAACCGATCTGATATCTCTTGAAATGTCAGAAGCAAAAGGGACAGGGAGACAGAGGGGGTAAGGATCGACTCAAGAGGTCAGAATGCCTTTCTCCCTTCATGAAAGATATATCACTGTCCAAGAGGGCAAGCCTGCCTCTTCCCATAGTCATATCTGCTCTGCAAGAGACGCCAAGAGACGAAATGGAGTGCACACCAGATGATTCATATAAGTCCTCGTAATCTGTGTGTTCTGATCTAAACAGGGTTGTGGGGGATGTGAGAAGATATGATAGGAGAGCTTTCAGAACTGATGCTAGTTCCTTCCATTTCAATGACATCCTAGATTCTTAAACAGTTCAAGGACCCTGAGCTGAAAGATTCCACAAAACAACATCCCAGCCTAGACTATTGGAATCCATTATGATTGTGAGAGAGAAGAACTCCCTTGTTTATATTTGACACAGTCATCCACCACTGTATCTTCTGCAATATTACTGGGGACACCTGGCCACAGTTTCGAAGGTCTGAGAGATAGGATCCTAGAGAGAAAGGAGATGAGTCACCCAATGAAACGCAAGACCATGGACGCAGGATTAGAGTGGCTTCCATGTCCCCCTGTACCTTCAGCCATTCTCTTGCAAGGGCTTGAGGAAAAGTCAACAGATCCCTGAGCCGAAAGGCACGAAAACCTTCGCTGGTTCGAATTGAATAGAGCCCTGATGAATTTACTCTCCTGAGAAAGAAGCAACTTCAACTACTTAGTGTTCAGCAGAAACTTGCATTCCCTCCTGCACTCATAGACAAGATGGATGGCTTGCAACCCATTAGAAAACTAATTAGCACAGATTAGCCTGTCATCCAAGTAGGGAAATATCACCAAGCTCAAGGAATGAAGGTTGCCCACTAAAGGGGCCAGAGTTTTAGTAAATACTCTAGGTGCTAAGGAGAACCCAAAAGGGAGAACAAAAAACTGAAAATGATCCCCCAAGTAAATAAATCAGAGAAACTTTTGAGAAGACGGGTGCATAAGATGTGTAAGTGGGCATCCAGAATGTCATTTGAAGCCAAGAACTTGTCAGGAGAAATTAAGAGAATGATATTTTGAAGACTTATCATCTTGAACTTCTGTTGAGGAATGTATAGGTTAATCCCTTTGCTGCTCATGATAGGACGATAATCTTCTTAACATTTTAGCACCATGTGCCCACTCATCCTTCAGAACTGGAATTATTCCTCCCCTTTTTCTGGAGATCCTGAAGTTGTCCAGAGGGAAGAGAATTCTATTTTTTAATATTCTATCACCAGCAGGAGCACTCATGTGTCTGTAACATTTGCCTTCCAAGATTAAATAAAAAAAGTGATTCAACTCTCTAGTATCTCTAGATAGTCATGCTGTAGGATTGGCTAGGGCGGAGGTACAGGTAGGAGGATGTCACCAGGATTTGTATTGGAAGGGTGCTCCATGTCAACATGGCCTGCCTCAAATGGGCTGGCCAGTTTGTTTCTCTGTTGGCAGGTTTCCAAAGGCTCTGCAAAGCCAAACTCTCCTCCCTTGAAAGGGGGTTTAATCGAGGTAAGATGTTTTTGGTTCTCAACAGTTTTATTCACCATCTCTTCCAATTGTGAGCTAAATTGTTTCACTCCATTGAAGGTGAGATATAACAGAGCCTCCTGTTAGGTTATCTGTCTTCAAAATTCTAATCCAGATATAGTTTCTTGCAGATATTGCTAAAGCTGCTGCAGCAGTGGGAGGAGAACTGAAAGTAAGGTCAGAGAGGAATCTAACCTCTTGTTCAATAGTTAATTACTTGGAAGTGGCATCTCCCCATCCTGCATCTCATAAGCTAAGGCTTGGAATTCATGCAGCAAAGACTGGACGGCATAGGTAGCATAGGCTCTTACTCAAATTGAAAAATGAATGGCAGAAAAATCTCATTTGAGTGTGTCCCCTACCATTTTATCTACCTGGCCAGGCAGAGAGGCTTCCTCTGAAATCATGTTACCACTGGAAGCTAACGCTGCCATCCGGAAGTCAACTTTGGCTGTAGAGGCAAAATGTTGGAGTTGGTGTCTTTTGGAATGAAATCTGGGAAACCCCATCTTCTCCACATTTGACTACGTTCTAGAAAAGGACTTCTGACTTCTTCATCCCCCAAGTGGTCAGAATGAAGATCATCAGGGGTAGAAGGCTTAGGGACATTGCGTAGAGGCTAGCTTTCCTGGGCCACAAAAGCCCCTCTACAGACCTATTTATCAGACACTGCAGCTGCTCCAAATCCTAAGAAAAACCACTCCAGTAGGCTCACAATGTTCATCACATGAAAGAGCCTCGGGCAATTACTTTCAGAAGCATGCCTTCCCTCGAGCATGTCATATATAGTGGAAAGCACTCTCCTAATGAAACCCGGGATGAAGAGGACCATTTTCCCCATCTCTCCTAAAATACCCCGCATGGAGAAGAGCATTTTCCGTATTGCATAGCTGCCTAACAACACCGATGCAAGAAACTAAAGCTCAGGTAAACAAGCGACTGCCCAGTGGCCATTAAGGGGTGGCCCGTATGAATAAAAACAAACTGTGGAGCCATCAAAACAGGACGATGGCCCACTAGATAATTGACAGCTTCTCTTCATTCCAGAGGACTGGCACTCCCTGAAGCAGTGCAGTGGGCTGTAAGAATGGAATAGTTGTGGGACCATTAATACCACAAGAGAGGCACAAGAGCCTGCATGCACAAAACTGCAGGACCACCAATAGAAGCAGCGCTCATGCAGAAGCAGAGGATGCCTCCTAATCACTTGGCTGGGAAAGCAGCATACAGGACACCCCACAATTCGGTAATGAAAAGCCATACTCAGCTACTAGAGCAGGCTGATTCTTCAGTCAAATGTCAATGTCAAATATTAAATAAACAAAAACATATCTAGAAAGACTGCTTATCCCAAGATGGGTGAATCAGCTGAAGACACTGAAGAAAAAACAGGTAGCATTTTTGTGAAAGCTACCCCTGTATGGTATTGTCCCTATCCATTGTACAGCAATATTGGTGGAATGTGTATTTTCTTTTTTGTTTTATGCTGGGAGAATACTGCGGGAGCCATGGAGTAGCTTATTTTGTAGGGGCTGTGGCAAGGAAGATGTACGAGTGTTGTGGTTGTGTCCTCATGTTTGCTCTCTTGCCCTCGTGTTCCCAGGGTCATGTTGAAATGCAGAATCTGGCTCAAGACTCCTTAACGAATGAGTAACAGGGAACGCAAGTGTGAGGACGTGGTCTGTTGTTGGTGGTTGGTTGGTTGCATGGACCTTACCCTGACTAGGGTTGTGGTTGGTGCTTGACCAGGCTCATACCTCAGTCAACCAGTAACCCAATTTCTAACAGGAGGCATTCATTTTTCTCAAGAGAACAATCAGTGGCAGAGTTGATTGATACATATGTTGCCTCAGTACAAGTTTTGGCGGCCAAATGTGAATTTGGTAATTTCATCAGAGATCAGCTGGTTACCGAATGTTACAATAAAACATCCAGGAAAGGCTACTGAAGTGCAAGAACCCTTTGCTGGCTCAATTAGTAATCTGCGAAGGCACTCAACAAGAATACAGAGAAAGCTGTATTTTTCCTTAAACCAAACAAAACTGTTCTCAACAAATGTATTGATAAGAAGAAGAACCAAAGTGAGGGTGGTAACTGTTATCGTTGTGGGTTCAAATTTCACATTACTTCATTTAGAGAGTGTTCAGCATTAGGCAAAGAATGTCACAAATGTGGCATATCTGGCCATTTTGCTGGAATTTTTTATGTTCTCAGCTATGGAAGAATAGTGTGAATGTTGTGAACAATAATATCCACCTGGATTGTTTCATAGCATGGACAATAATCTTTTATGTGGAAGAGTACATGAGAATGATTTCTGGAAATCTGGAGATCCCATAGAAATTTTTCTCACTGGAGACATAATTGTACTGTTATTAACAGATTCTGGTTCAAAAGTAACTAGTATTTAGAAAGGTCCTTTTCTGAGATCACGTTTTAGTGCATGCATTAGAATCACCTAATCCCTTTAGTTTCGAGTGGTGAAAAAAATGTTCTGGAGAGTTTTTTTTAGCTCTGCCTTGCAATTTAAAGGGCGAGAAGTACAAGACAATGTGTATCTTTCTCACTATGGGCCAGACATCTTGGTTTGGCATCACCAGGGGTGTTGAGGAATTGTGTTGAGGCCAGACAAACCAAGTGTTGACTGTGGAAAGAAATAATGTACCTTCTAATAGTGGTAAACTAGAGTTGGTGTTATCAGCGCATATTGAGATTTGTAAGGAGAAATGTGGTTAACTGAGCAGGTTTGAGCATGTTATCAAGATCAAGCATGGTAGTGTACCTGTTAAGCATAAGCTCAGGTGTATTCCACTAAGCATTAGGAGCAATCTGGACGAACGTCTTTCCCAAATATGTCAAGATGGTGAAATTACTCCTGGTGAGTACTCCTTATGGTTATTCTCCATTGAGGTGGTCCTCATAAGGAATAATGAAATGAGGATGTATATTGATCTTAGACATTTGAATAAAGCTATATGGGTAGATGGACAGCCCTTACCCCGTACTGAAGAAATGATTACTACGTTGGGTGGAGTTAAATAATTTTCAAAGTTAGACATGAAATATGCTTACAACCAGGAAGCACTTGCAAAATTATCTAGGCATCTCACTGCTTCTATGACGCCATGAGAAGTTTTTCAATTTTGCAGGATACCTTCGGTCTTGCATTAGCTGCGGCTGTATTTTACCGAGATTTGGAGACGTGATGAAAGTTCTGGAGGGAGTCTTGGCTTTCAAGTATGACATTTCAGAGTATGGCTGGCATTACAATGAGCATGTTTTAAGGCTTAATGCAGTCCTCTCTGGGCTCAAAACTAAAGGTTTGTAATTAGGGAAGGATAAATGTGAATTTGGTGTAAGCAAAGTTGAATATCTTGGTCATGTTGTGTCAGGAGATGGCATTTTCCCAGATTCTGGTCTGCTCAAAGCAATTGAAAAAGTATATACACAGGAGCAGCTTCAGGTTTTTCATGGCACATGTGAATTCTATGCCAAATGTAGGCATAATTTGTTGACTAAAGTAGAACCTCCTATCGGTTTGCTAAAAACAGAACTCAAAATGTATATGGTGATGCTTTTCGTACAATCAAGATGGAGTTTACTAATTCTCCTTTGCTGTCTCTGTATATACCAGGAAAGTAATTGTGAATTACAGATGATGCTAGTATTGTGGGTTTTGGAGAGGTTCTCCACACTCAGACCGCAGGAATGTTTCTATTCTGTTATTGAGTATGTACCAGTTTTCAGTGGTTCCAATGTTCATTCCACAAAGGCAACTGCCAGGTTCGTTAGATTAAGTGTAAAACATCTGCAATATATTACAGGTGGCAGGAACAAAAATTCAGATTGCCTTTCTCGTCTTCCACGGTCAGGTGATGATCTGGAGGAGGAGTTGAATGATCAACAGAATGAAGATTATTTGGTGGGAGTAGTGTGTGGGGCATGACCAAAGGTGTCAGTGAAGATGAATGGAGAAGAGAGCTATCGCAGGATGTAATTTTTAATAAAGTTGTGGAGTAGATGGCGAAGGGATGGACGAGAGAGAATAATCTGTCTGTCTCTGTATAACCTTGTGGTAAGGTGCAGTCCGAGTTGTCAATTGAGGCACGTTTTTTGGTCAGAGAGGACAAGCTGATTCTACTGAGCAATATCAGATGTAAACTATTGCAGTTGAACCATAAGCGTCATCTGGGAATGACTCTCAATATGAAAAGGTTGCAAGAAATATAATGGTGCCCAGGTATGGACAGGGATGTGGAGCGTTTCAATAGGAAATGTTCTGTATAACAAGAATCTTGAATGCGTGACACCACTTATGGTGGAAGTCGGTACTCCAGAGAGAGTATGGAGTAGAGTAAGTCTGATTTTTCTTTGTCTTTTCCGAAAACTTCCCAATGGTCAACGTTTTGCTCTGGCACTCATTGACCATCTATCCAAGTGGATAGAGGTTAGATTTGTGAGTGATGCTAACACTAAGACTTATTTTTTAATGGGGTGCAATTTGTTCCGGATGAGATGGTAAGGGTTTTGAAAGGCACTTGTATCAATCATAAAAACGTAGTCTCCATCATCCTCAAAGCAATGGCCAGATAGAAAGAGGAAATAGATTGCAGAGGAAATGCTTGAGACAAGCAGTTATTGAAGGGGCGGATGTAGTACGTGCTGTCCATGCCATATTATGGCGTAAGTGTAACACTCCTCATAGTGCAGCAGGAGTGTCACTTTTTCAAGCTTTGAGGTGATATCTTCTCAGCATTTTCTTAAACCTGCATGGCTGAATACCTTGCCTAACATTCTCTAATTTTGATGTCAAGCAACACGTTAGTGAGATGCATTTGAACACTGAGCAGAGTACAGTCAAGTCAGAAGTAAGCTCAGATATGATGAGTGTATGAAGATGAATCTCATTCCGTTTTTTAAAGGGGAAGGGTTCATATCAGATTACCAAATTACAAGATTATGAAAGGCAATGTGAAGTTTGGCACACCATGTCAAGTTGTTGAAGTAACTCAGGATGGAGGAGTAGTGAGACTGGAGAATGGACAATGGTGGAATGTTGCTTGAGTTGTGAAGGTCTCGGATGTTTCCCTTTTAAAATCAGAAGTAGAAGTGGAAGGAATGATTTTCCTACTTATGGGAAACATAAACCTAGAGTTCCTGCAAGGCTTAAGAATTTTGTCATGGGGATACTGTAATTTTGCTTGTCAAGTTGTGGTTTCATATGAATTCCTGTGCTGTCTAAATTTCTTGTGTCTTGTTTTGTTTTTTTAGTTTATTTAAACTATTTTATCTGTATGTTTCTTATAAGCTTTATCATTGCACATGATTTTATTGTGACTTTGTTATGACTTTCAGGTTTTGGAGGTGTGTTGCATTGGTGTGCTTATGCTCTCTTTCACTCGTGTTCCTCCGGCCATGTTGCGAGAGGCTTAAAACAAACTGTTAGCTCCTTCGCCTCTACATCGTTATAGCAATGTTGTAGGTAATGCATAGCTTTCTGTACAACAATTCAGCATGTAAATAAGTATATTTGGGTTTTCTTACTGGAAGCTCACATATGAGAAATGTGCACCAGCATTGGTTATTTTAGTATTCTTAGTGTTCTCTAAAAAGATTCCTCCCTCGTGTATGACAAGGATGTCACTGACACCAAAGTGATCTCTAAGGGTCTGTGAGGAAGAGGCAAATCATATGATTTTATTTGGCAGGTGATGATAGTGGCAGGGAATGATTGCTGAAAGAGGCGGCCACTATGTCGCGACAGGCTGAATGTAGTAAATTTGTGTTCCTAAGTACAATTCCTAACTCATTTAGGGTAAGCTACCTGCAAATGACCATTGGACATGCCTCAGGAAACATTACCCTCTACTGATCTATACAAATTATCTGCTTGGATCAAAGACAATGGGCCATATTTATACTTTTTGACGCAAAACTGCGCTAACGCAGTTTTGCGTCAAAAAAATTAGCACCGGCTAACGCCATTCTGAAGCGCCATGCGGGCGCCGTATTTAATCAATGACGTTAGCCGGCGTTAGCCGCCGGCGCTGCCTGGTGTGCGTGTAAAAAAACGACGTACACCAGGCAGTGCCGGCGTAGGGGGATATGGGGCTTGGGCGTCAAGAAATGGGGCAAGTCAGGTTGAGGCAATTTTTTCGCCTCAACCCGATTTGCGCCATTTTATTCGACTCCCAACCCCCATAGAAATGACTCCTGTCTTAGCAAAGAGAGGAGTCATGCCCCCTTGCCCAATGGCCATGCCCAGGGGACTTATGTCCCCTGGGCATGGCCACTGGGCATAGTGGCATGTAGGGGGGCACAAATCAGGCCCCCCTATGCCACAAAAAAAAATGAAAAAAAACACTTACCTGAACTTACCTTAATGTCCCTGGGATGGGTCCCTCCAGCCTTGGGTGTCCTCCTGGGGTGGGCAAGGGTGACAGGGGGTGTCCCTGGGGGCATGGGAGGGCACCTCTGGGCTCCTTCAGAGCCCACAGGTCCCTTAACGCCTGCCTTTTGCAGGTGCTAAAAAACGGCGCAAAAGCGGCCGTACGTCATTTTTTTTGACCTGCCCACTCCCGGGCGTGAATTTTGCCCGGGAGTATAAATCCGACGCACATGCCTCGGAGTCGATTTTTTAGACGGGAACGCCTACCTTGCATATAATTAACGCAAAGTAGGTGTCCACGCTAAAAAATGACGCTAACTCCATGGACTTTGGCGCTAGACGCGTCTAACGCCAAAGTATAAATATGGAGTTAGTTTTGCGTCGAAATTGCGTAAAAAAAAACGACGCAATTCCAGCGCAAACGGAGTATAAATATGCCCCAATGTTTGTCCTAATGTTTTACTCAGAGTGTCACTGATGAGGCCTGGTAATGACGCAGATTGTACTTCACAAACAATGCAATGTCATACATAAGCACACCTATTTTATTTATTTCCATAAAGTGAACAATTTATTTTAGAATGACACGTCAAAATAATGAATTTGCACACCTAGTGGTTCAGGAAATAAAGCTCTTGCTAAATATTTATAAAAAAATTAGCACCTAACATTGATAAGAATTCATGTCGTTTGGTCCTATTTGAGTAGAAATAGCGTGCAGGCTGACATGTCACGCGCTTGCCACATGACAGGTCTGCTGTGCCCCTCTGTAGCGGCCTGTCCAGCGCGACGTTAAATAGTTCTGCGTCTGACGTGTTTTCCTTCCTTGACGCTTGGAATGCCTTGACGGTAATGTGATTATTGTCTAATGGCGAAGAAGAGAAATGGTTCCCTTGGGTTTCAGGGAAAGCCGCAGGCAGTAAGTGACTGCGACTTTCATAACTAACGACAGAATAGAATGGCATTCCAAGGCCGCCACAGCATGACAATACTTATTTTCTGTGAAAAATCTATTGTTGCAATTTCTCAAGGTGGCGACTTCAGCTTAGAGACAGATGTTTTCTTCTTTTTCATTTTTCTTCCTTGTGTGTTTTATAGGGGTTTGTATTTTCTACAGTACCGACACATTTTAATATGTTTTTTCTTCATAGTCTTCACAGGGGAGTGTTTCTTGTGCTGTTTTCCTGTTTGATTGTGTTTCTATTGTTGACTAGTTTTCTGGCTTAAAGACAATGTTTAATTAAAAGGGTATGACAGATTCTGAGCTGCAGAACGCTCCTCATTGTTTCATATTGCACTAAATAGGAAACCATCAGGGGGGGCTCCTCAGCAATGGCGAAGGAGCATCGCCCCGCTGGCTAAGAGCCAGTGGCTGAAAAATAAAATGATATTTTATTATTGTTTTATTTTTCAGCTGCTGGCTGAGCCAGCATGTGCAGGGAGGGGCGGGGCTGGGCCATTGGAAGAGGGAGGAGGAGGATGAGGACTGGAGTAGCCTTAAGTGAGCATGTCAGTTGGGCCGGCCGTCTTAGGCAAGCCAAACTAACATGCAAACTTAGGTTTCTCCATACCGGCTGTATTGCACAAACACCACAGACTCAGATGCACTGTCCGATCAGCAGACCAAGCCATTCAGACTAATCCTGGCCTTTTCTCATGCTAAGTATAGCATGAGAGCAGCGCAAGGATTGTGTGGGGGAGCCTGTGCTGGTATCCTAGGTACTGCTGGGACACTATCAGGAGAGAAAAGGCTCCAGGCTGCCGGCGGTGGGAAGGATTTCTTTTTAAAATTTATTGTTTTATTATTTCCCCCGTCCACTTCGTCCCGCCCCCACATGAGATTTGTTACGGCCAACGCTGGAATCCCTTAACATACTGGTGAAGGTTTCAATAGAACTTGCCCTTGCCTATCCACACTGGATGTAGAAGTGTCAATATTGCCTTCAAGCAAATACATTTACTTTTGGGTGTCAACACTAAACATAGGTGCTAATTGTCTCTAGATTGTTTTTGGTTGATTTTCTAACTTGCCCCAGTTCTAAGCATGGATGGAAATAAAGTATTATCTAAGCGCAGGCGAACCTCGTGTAGTTTCTGCAAAAGTTAAATGAAATTAAGCATTATTAGGTGAAATGGCAGTCTGGTACCTCACATTCAAAATGGATGCTAATAGGCATTTCTTGGTACAAAATAGTGCAACATTGAACATGACATGAACAATAGCAACTTGTGTTCAATTCATTTGTTCTGTTCCCTTTCTCCTGCAACAAGGTTTGTAACCAAACAAATCTTGATTAGGAAGCATAGAGTAAAGTTGGGCATTGCTCATAACAGTCTTAACGCAAAATGCAAAAAGTTATGCAACATTATGACAGCATATAGGATGTTTTGTATGGGTTCTGTGTTGACGGAGCAGCTTTTACTATGCATGCTTATTAGGGTGACTACCTGTCTGTATTCTCAATGGACTGTCCTGAATTTGTGTACCTTGTGTGTGAAGGCTTGAGTGGTCCATTGCAGATGCCTTTTGTTTGTAATTTTACACCAGCCTCTTGCGCACAGATGGGCTCAGCAAGAGGGATTCCAGGAATTTTCCTTCCTGCACAAAAACAGTCATTAGGGGCATTGTCCCCTTTGTAAGTGTGCTGAAAATGCAACACAACTGGAAAGGGGAAACAACAAGGATAAATAAAGATATTTCTTCTCACCGTACCTCTGGTGGTAAGGTATAAAGTTCTGATGCATTCCCAAGTCTACCACTGTTGGTAAGACTGGAAATGCTTCAGAATACATGGCTGGATGCATGAAAACACCCACCCTTCACCCATGTAACACCCCACCTTGTAGAGCAAGAGAAAGAAGTGATCTTTGCTGCCCTGCATTACTTCATATTTACCGATCTACTCAAGGCCAATTCTAGGTGGCCAAGCATGGCTTGGTAAATCTCATTCTAGGTTTGTCGCCCTGCGTCCCTTTGTGTGGTGCAAGGGTGATAAAAAACCTCTGTAAATCTGGGCCCTAATTTTTTTATTCCCATGAGACAAAAGGTTAGGTAGCATTTTTAAAGTGTAACATCTGCCATTGGTATTGCATCATGATACTGAGGACTGTCATAGGACAATGCTTTGTACCTCTGAATAGGCCTAGGTGAAATTTAAATTATGCTGGCATAATTGATGTAAATATGGCAATGTTGTGTTGTTATTTGTTGCACAAAATACTCCAATATGCGCCATAATGTAATTTCACATTATGTGCTAGTCACAGTACAAATTTACCACAAACACAAGGAACAATAGAATGCAAGCAGCTGTTGGTCGTAGTGCTTTTTTTTGCACTATTCGTTTAGCTTAAAATGCATGTTCATGTCATAAATTGTCCAAATGATAGATTTCCATTTCACATAATTTCATATCATTTTAATGCACTTTCTCCTAATGATACAAAAACAAACTATGCAAATTTCACACACCCCTAGCTGCGACCATATTCTTGTTAGTGCCGATGTCCTTGTATCATTGGTGTTTTAATGTCTGCAGTTTCCTAATGTGCATGGCTCGACATTTCCCTTCTAGTTTATAATCTGTGAGTGAGGCCTTCATTACGAGTGTGCCGGTCTGAAGACCGACACAGTCGTGGTGGTCTTACCGCCGCCGGGCTGGCAGTGAAGACTGCCGTATTATGACTGCGCCGCTGATACCACCAAGGCGGTCAGATCGCCGGGCCAGAGATGAGCGCCTCTGGCCCGATGGCAGCTGTAAGACCACCGGTGGTATTACGAGTCGGCACATCACCAAGTGGTAACGCACCCGGCAACAAGAATCTCCATTCCTGTTACCGGCACATGCACCCCCACTCATCCACACACCTTCATACACGCACCCCCACTCTTCAGCACACCTTCATACATGCACCCCACTCATCAACACACTCCCTGATATACACCACTGCTCGCTCGCACGCACCCATATAAACACCCCTACTCACATGCATACAATACACACTCCTACTCACTCGCACCTCCACACACCCCTTCCCCTCCGCTTCTATTCAGGCACACACCCTCCACATATACAAACACACACACACTCATGCACACCCATACCGCTACCCATACACATACACGCACACACCATACACATGAACAAAACCCCCCTTCAGACAGTCCACCTACCTGTCTGGGCAAGGTGGTGTTCTGGGAGGGGGTGGGTGTCGGCGTTTCCACATGCCAGCGCTGCACCGTCATACAGGAACCGCTGTGCCATATTACATCTCATAATACGGCGGATGGAGTCCCTTTATTGTGGCAGTGCTGGCAGTGGAACTGCCTCTCACCCGCTGTCGGTCAGGCCAATGGTGCCAGATTTCCACCCTTGGCGGAAACCCTTGGGTGAGTCCTAATACAGAGGTTTTTGGACTGCCAACACTGGCGGTCTTTGGGCGCCCACAACGACTGCGGTCTTTCCAAAAGACCACCAAAGTAGTAATGAGGGCCTGAGTGTCCCTATGCCCAATTGTCAATTTCCCAACATCAGTTTCTACATATCACTGTCTTAGTAAGTGTACCTGTGTGCCCATGCCCCATTGTACCTGTGTGTCCCTGTGTCTATGCGCTTGCTTATTAGCACCTGTTTCCTCTTGTGTGTTTCCCAGTGAAGCACCATCTGTGTTCTGCCTTCTATTTCATAATTAAATTTTCATTGTTTATATGTCATTGTCCTCATGTCCTCAGAATGAACAGTTCACTAAAAGAATGTAATCAAATGCACAACAAGAGCTGGCATCTGATTTTAGCAGACATGTGGAGTTGGGATGGTGGTAGTTAAGAAAGTCCTTCTGGCTTGCATTATTTATAGAAAGTAGCAGCAGTACTAACCTGTAATCCTTTGCTGGCACTGTCCAGACCTGTTCACTTGCAGCATCTCAATATTTACCCACCAGCCACCTCAGTTTGGACCCAGTGATATGCAAACCCGTCTTGACCCTGTTCCTCATGGGAACAGTCCAGCCTGAACTGCTAGGCCTCCCTGAACTGGAACACAAGCAACCTAGGACAGGTTATGCCCTTGTTAGGGCTCTTCAGCCAGGTATAGCTTGGTTTCAGTGGCACAGGACATGCTCTCCACCTTTAGGGTAACAGATCAACATCTTTTCATGGGTAGTAAGCTCTATAAAATACAATTACAATATAAATGAAGAACAGTAATATAATGGGTGGAATGATTAAATTAATATCAGCTACTGGTAGTCACTCAGGCCACATCCTAATCCATCGTTTTTAACCCCTCATGCTTCCTCAGTTTGGACCTGGCCATATGCAAATCAGTCTTGACCTTGCTCCTTATAGGAACAGTCAGTCTGAACTGCAAGGCCAGGTCCTTCTTTACCCAGAAAACAAGCAACCTAAGACCCGTCTCCTTCTAGTTAGGTCTCTTCAGCCAGGTGTAGCTTGTTTCCAGTGACACAGTGAGCCCGTGTCCCATGTCTGGGCATACCAGGTGCATTTAGGGTGCAAATAAACACAAGGTCATGGATGGATTGCTTGAATTAATCTCAGCCACTGGCAATCACTCGGACCATCCTAATCCATTGTCCACACTGTGTCACTTGAACCAAGGGGTGTGTTTAGGGCATTGATCTCCCTAATACCAAAATGCAGTTGAAGTGTGAATGTTTTGCAACTGAGATGCGGTTGCAGAACATGAGCATTTTACCACCTACTTCAAGAAGGTGGGAATCCATTCATAAATGGTACCTCTTCCCCTTTGAGAATGTTTGCAAACACATTTTTAAAGAGTAGGCAATGGTCCCAAGTTTTAATTTTTCATTTTGAAATGCATCCTGTTTTCAATTAAGGAAAATGGGTTGCATTAAAAATAAAAAGATTGCTTCATTGAAAAGCATTCACAGACATGGTGGAATGCTGACCCCAGCAGGCCACCATAGCTGTGATTTTAACAATTCCCAATGGGTACCAAAGTGAGACCACCTCATGAATATTAATGAAATAGGTCTATTTGCGACCTACTAAGAAGCACAGAAAGTGTAAAGCACACTGTTGTATATTGGTGTTTGCGATTACCAAATAGCAAATCACAAAAGTTTGGTAATCGCAAAGCAGTCTCTTCATACGTCTGGCCCTTAGTAATTCCGCTTTATTCTTGTAACAAGTAATTACTAATAAATTCTGCTGCTATGCTCCACTGGCAGTATTAATCAGCATTAATCATGTGCTGTGAGTTTGTGAGACCGGAAGGAGAGATGCCCGTCACCGTGCTGTCCCCGCAAAACCTGTTTCACCTAATAATTTGGTATTGTCATTAACTGCATCTTTGACTCTTTAACCCTGAGGGGCTATGCTAGCAGCTGTCTCCGTTTTTCACTCATTGTCTTCCACTCATTCCTAAGTCGTGGAGCTCATTTTAGAGTGCAGGCAATTAGAGAGAGGGATAGTGGGATGTGGGAACTGCGGGTGAAGAGAGCATGAGCTAGTTTGTCCGGGAACATGGAGTTGACTCTGGCCGAGAATCTGGACTTCTGGCGTAAAGAGACGAAAAGAAGATGAGAAATGATGGGGCATGGAAGCAGTGGGTTGAGTACGAGGAAGCATGAGTGGCAGACATTCTCAGAAGACTGGCACAATATTTAAGATCACCCGAAAGAGTGCCCTGACAAAGAGATGCCAATGATGAACTGAAGCACTAGGAGGTCACGTCCATCCCCTACAATTCATCTCCTCAATGGCAGATTCCTAGCTCTCCAGGGTGTGATGTGTGGTCTCCAGTAATCTGTCGCAGACACAGCGCCATTGTGAACAGACTGCTAGTAAGTCCCCTCTTCTCTCTCTGGAAAGCGTTATTTATTTCTCTGTTATTTCTTTCTCGCTTTTTAATTTTAAAAGGAATTCTTTGAATCGAAGTTAGAAATGTGAATTATGTGTCCCTTGCAGTCTCTTGCTTAAATTGCTCAAAGCCCAGAGGCAAACCATGGAGCAATGGTAATAGACATTCAAACATCCCAGACTTTAAAGCCATCTCCGAATACGTTCTGAGACTTGTATTTACTATTTTCACATTTTAACAATGTAAATAAGGGCTCAAAATGCCCGTCGTGCAAAGTGTTGCAAACTCCAAAGCTAGCACTGGCTGAAGAAGTCGCACTTTGCGCCGGCCTGTGTGCTGTAAAAATAAACGGGATTGCTTCCTTCCTATTTGGGGTCAGGAGCCTAGCATGGCCGGATTTAGGGCCATATTTATACTTTTTGACGCAAAACTGCGCTAACGCAGTTTTGCGTCAAAAAAATTAGCGCCGGCTAACGCCATTCTGAAGCGCCATGCGGGCGCCGTATTTATTCAATGACGTTAGCCGGCGTTAGCCGCCGGCGCTGCCTGGTGTACGTGAAAAAAAACGACGTACACCAGGCAGCGCCGGCGTAGGGGGATATGGAGCTTGGGCGCCAAAAAATGGGGCAAGTCAGGCTGAGGCAAAATTATCGCCTCAACCCGATTTGCGCCATATTTTTCGACTCCCAACCCCCATTGAAATGACTCCTGTCTTAGCAAAGACAGGAGTCATGCCCCCTTGCCCAATGGCCATGCCCAGGGGACTTCTGTCCCCTGGGCATGGTCATTGGGCATAGTGGCATGTAGGGGGGCACAAATCAGGCCCCCCTATGCCACAAAAAAAAAATATATACTTACCTGAACTTACCTTAATGTCCCTGGGATGGGTCCCTCCAGCCTTGGGTGTCCTCCTGGGGTGGGCAAGGGTGGCAGGGGGTGTCCCTGGGGGCTTGGGAGGGCACCTCTGGGCTCCTTCCGAGCCCACAGGTCCCTTAACGCCTGCCCTGACCAGGCGCTAAAAAACAGCGCAAAAGCGGACGGATGTCATTTTTTTTTACCCGCCCACACCCGGGCGTGAATTTTGCCCGGGAGTGTAAATACGGCGCACATGCCTCGGAGTAAATTTTTTAGACGGGAACGCCTACCTTGCATATCATTAACGCAAAGTAGGTGTCCACGCTAAAAAATGACGCAAACTCCATGGACTTTGGCGCTAGACGCGTCTAACGCCAAAGTATAAATATGGAGTTAGTTTTGCATCGGAATTGCGTCAAAAAAAACGACGCAATTCCGGCGCAAACAGAGTATAAATATGCCCCTTAGTATTAGGCACAGTTTCCTGTTGCTCAAAGATAGGGCGCATAAAGCATGTACTATTTTTACTGCTTGCCTGGCGTGGAATAAAGAAACTGGTTTTGATGATGGAGAGGTATATACAAACAATTTGCCCCAAAGTAAACACAGAGCAGAATAATGTTAAACCATGTTTGTTGCTGATTAACAGACAGGAGCGAAATGGTTGTGCAACAAACGTGGTCATGTTTTTCACTCTTGAAAAACAAATGTACATTTCTTAATACTGTTTCTCATTAAATCAAACAGTAGATATTCTTCAGCCTCTGGCTGCTTAAATTGTGATGCAATGTAGCTGAGTCACCGCTAGAACGTACTGCTTCACCCGTTATCCAATATGGTGCAAAATAGGGGTGGGCGGAACTCTGCAAATAGTTTTTATGCAACTCCATGGAGTATAACACTGCAAGTTCCACCCACCCCTAATCATTAGCAGGCAGATGTTCTTTAATGTTATTATCCATTTTCAAGCATTATAGTCAATGATAACAGAACATGGAGTGGGCAAAGTGTCTTTCCAGGAATATAGCTGAGTGCAGTTAGGTATTACCATCTATTCTATTCTTCTGAAGATGTCAAAGCTCTCTGAGTAGTACTGGCAAAAACAACAATTCCATTCCCTGGATTTTTTAGTTTCCTGGCCCCATCTCAGCCTTCACCAAATCTTATTTTTCTTGGTGTCTAAGTGGTTCATCATCGACTTTTTGAGAAACATTCTATATCCAAGTAGTAAAGTATGACACATTTTATTTCTACTGGTGACTCCAGCAGCAATCCTAAACGGCATTAGACTTTAAAGAATTTTAGAAAAATAGAAGGTTGAAGAGTGGTAGGCATATTATGATGCTAGGTTAATTTTATATTCATTAATAGAGCATCTACAGTGCAAAACTGATAAGATCAGAAAGAATGTGTTTATTACATTATAAATGAAGTATAAAACAATAAAGCTGGCTTCCAATAACTTTTTTGAGGTTTGAGACAATGGGCCTGATTTATATCTTGGCAGAGAGGATGTTCTGTTGCAACAGCAAGTGAGCTACCTCCCCACCAAGACTATGGTTCGCCTGCCCAAGTTAAAAGCAGACTGACCACAGTTTGATAAAAGTGGAGAATACTCCATCCCTGCTGTGGTCAAAGTCCTCCGAAAGCTCGGAGTAGGAGTCATCTGAGGTTTGCCTATATGTCCTCCCACCAAATTTAAATGGGTGGGCATGTAGTTATTTTTTAAATGCCTTTCACCACCATGAAAAACCTGGCAGTAAGGGGCACTGAAAAGTCCTCAGTGCTCCCCTTGCCATGGGAGAAGCTTTACATGGCCAGTGGTGGCACTGTTTTTTAAAAAACATTTCAAAACAAACATTCCGCTTAGGGATTTTCTTTTTGAAAATACAAAAAATTGTAACTTTGACATATGGCTGTGTCATGTTTGACAGAGTAGGATCCGTTGTTAAGGCAGTTCCTGTAAATGCTTGAAATGTGTGCTGGGCTGGGGGACATTTTATGATCTGGCTGGTAGGGCCTCTGTGAGGGTGAGGGAGTAATGCACTCAGTCACACTGATGGAGTTTACTCCATCTGCCAAATTATAAATCAGGCCAAAATCATTGTTTACAAAGCAACAGATATATGTGTATTCTGAATTTCATCGAGGATTAAAGAGTCTACAAAAAGGTTCAACACTAAGGGGGTCATTTTGACCTTGGCGGACGGCAGAGGCCGTCCGCCAAGGTACCGCCGCTGAATGACCGCACCGCGGTCAAAAGACCGCGGCGGCCATTCAGACATTTCCTCTGGGCCGGCGGGCGCTCTCCAAAAGAGCGCCCGCCGGCCCAGAGGAAATGCCCCTGCAATGAGGACGCCGGCTCAGAATTGAGCCGGCGTAGTTGCAGGGGTGCGACGGGTGCAGTTGCACCCGTCGCGTATTTCAGTGTCTGCTTAGCAGACACTGAAATACTTTGCGGGGCCCTCTTACGGGGGCCCCTGCAGTGCCCATGCCATGGGCATGGGCACTGCAGGGGCCCCCAGGGGCCCCGCGGCACCCCCTACCGCCATCCTGTTCCTGGCGGGAGACCTGCCAGGAACAGGATGGCGGTAGGGGGTGTCAGAATCCCCATGGCTGCGGAGCGCGCTCCGCAGCCATGGAGGATTCACAAGGGCAGTGGTAAACCGGCGGGAGACCGCCGGTTTACCCTTTCTGGCTGCGGCTGAACCGCCGCGGTCAGAATGCCCTCGGGAGCACCGCCAGCCTGTTGGCGGTGCTCCCGTGGTCGGTGACCCTGGCGGTCACCGGCCGCCAGGGTCAGAATGACCCCCTAAATCACTAGAAACCCACACATATTTTCTAATTTGTTACCATGTTTTATGATGTGCAGTCAAGATTTTAATGTTGCTCCTAAACTATAAGTTCAAAATTTGTAGACCATGACTCCGATCAATTTTGTGTAAACTGTGGGACATATTTAATATCATATCACATAGTGCGGGGCAGCAAGGCACTTTGCTGCGCTGAGTGATAGGGAAAGGGCATGAATGCACCCTACTTAACATTGTATGGCACATTCCAGGCTTTTCCCAACATTGGGGCAAAATGTGCTGCCTAGCACCAACGCAGGCACCCTTGCACGATGGTGCTAGGGTGCCTGCATTGTAAGCAGGATTGTTTTTGAGCAGAAAGGGACACCTTCCTGCACAAAAACAATCCTGAGAGGCATTTTCCTCTTTGTAAATGTGGTACAGAAAACAGCCCACATAAAAAGAGGAAGTACTGAGGAGATATAAAGATATTTCTCCTCATTAGCCTCACCTGGGGAGGCATAGGTTTTTGTTACATTCCCAGGTTTACCAGAAATGGCAAATCTAGGAATGCACCAAAATCCATGAGTGGATGCATGGTAACACCCAAACTCCATCCATGGAAAGCCTTCGTAAGGCAGAGTAAGGTAACACAGCAGTTTGTGCTGCGTTGCGTTACTCTAGAGTTATCAAGCAAGGCAAGGCCACACAAGGCTTGATTAATCAAACTTAAGAGTTGTGTCACTCCTGCACCAAGTTCCATAGTGCAAGAGCGATACAAGTCTTTGAAAAATATACCACAAATTTTCTGGATGGGGTTGGAGTTTAAAATAATGATGTCTGAATATATGATAATAAACATAATTTTAGTTTGTGGTACCCAAAAAAAGTTGGAAATAAGAGAATTATAACCACATTGATGCTTAGTTTGAACATTTTTCTCCAGCATATCATGAGGTGAATTTGTTGCACACCAAAAAGGATACGTGACTTGAGAAGAAAGCTTAAGGAATACATAGCTTAACAGATTTTTATGTTTTTGTTTTACATTTTCTTATTAGAGAAAATCACCAGAAGGGAAGGGAGGGATACAATATACCACATGAGCAAAGAGAATGCATGTGTAACAACGAGCCATTATAGAACCATAACATTGCGCTTAAAGAGGAACAAAGCAGGCAGAAAGGAGTCTTGAGACCTAGTATACCAAAGGGGGGGAGGGACCCTACCAGGAGGGGTGCCATGAGGCACAATGCTGGGATAAGATATTTATGGGAGAGTACGCAGTGTATGGCTCGGCTCAGGCAAGTGGCAAGTTTGGGCCGTGAAGGCCCTGTCCCATAGCGACAGTGAGGCTGGGAGGCGAGAAAGTGGGGGGGGGGCACTCTGCCATCCCCTATGGATAACCATTATATTGCTAACAAGATGGGTGATGTGTGGCTTGGGAGGGAAGGGGATAAGATAGCGGAGCGGATGGTGGGCCAATATGTAAGCTCGCCAGAATGGGGGACAATGGGCATGGTAGAGCAGAGGACGAGATATTGCGGCGCTCGGTCTACCAGATCAAGTAGTAGCATGGGTGCTAAGTAGGACGAGCAATGAACGGGAGTGGCTGACACAGTGCATTACAATAGGAGAGAAAAGAAAACCCGATCACATCCGGGGAGAGCCGAGGTCTTGTAGGAAGGAACTGGACCTAGCGGGGAGGGGGGGAAAGGAGGGTCCAGGACATCAGGGACATGACAGGGAAGCAAACAGGGGAAATAAAGGATTGGGAGGAAGTGTGGCATCCACGAGGAAGCTGGCGGGGGGGGGAACAATATATGAGCACGCGTATGTGGATGTGTATGTGACTGAGGGAGGGGTGGGTAGGAGGGAGGAGAAATAGACATGGGCAAGCAATAATGCCTGAGAAGGAGATTCTTTGGCCATCTACTCCATCTCGAAAAGAAGGTGCCCAGGTCTGTAGACATACATCAGTCTTGTCCTGTGGATTGTAAATGACTCCCTCGATCTTCGCTATTTGATACTTAACTGAGAGCCATTCATCGTGTGAAAGAGGTGCGGAGGAGCCAAGTATGCAGAGTTTGGCTGTGGCGAGTGTGGTGTGTAAAAGACATGTCTGGAGACGTGTGAAGTCCGGGGCGTCGGTGAAGTCACGAAGAAAAATAAGTGGACGAGGGAGCGCAGTCGGTAAAGGTAGAGTTTCCTGCAACATATGCCCAACTGCTTCACAGTAGGGTATGATGGAAGGGCAATCACATAGGATATGCAGAAGATCACACCGGGTGTGCGGACAGCACCAGCAGCGTGCGTGATGTAAAAGACCGACCCTCTGCAGCCTGACTGGCATCCAATACCAGTTATGGAGAGTCTTTAAAAGTCAGAATTTCATCCACGCTTCCCGTGCCCCTTGATCCCGGGCTTCCAAAAAGTCAGCCCATTCTTCCTCATGTATTTCCACTTGTAACTTTAATTGCCAGGAGAGGTGGAGATTGTGAAGAAGAGGCAGTGAATAGAGTTGGCGAATCATAAGCACGAACAGGCCTAAGATTACCTCACAAAAGTGGCCCCAGGTTCTAAGATACAAGGCAATAGGTGAGGACTGTAGGGACCAAGGACGGGGCCCCAAGCTGTGGGAAAGGCAGTGCTGCAGTTGGGCATATCTCCAGACTTGTTGGGAGGTGAGATTATATTTGTCGCAGAGAATGGCAAAATGTTTCAGGTCACCCTCGGATATCACCTAGCTCAGATGGGTGATGCCGTCTTCTCACCAAACCCTCCAATTTAGCATCATCCCCCCAGTCCGTAGCTTGGTATAACCCCATGGAGGGGCATTATTGTGATAATGAGTGTGCACTCCAAGTAAAGTGTGAGCACGCCTCCAGGACTTCATCATTGCATGTACCAGAGGACTGATAGGTAGTTTGTCAGTTTTCCCATCACCATAGAGTGGGGTTGAGCCCTGGGGACAATGAAGTAAGGTTAATTCCATTGATACCCATTGCAGTGTGTCCCTTGTTCCGGGGAGCATGTACACGAGCTGTGAAAGGTGTAACGATAAAGCGTATATTTTCACTGAAGGCAGACCAAGGCCACCACAAAAATGGTGGGATACCAGTCTGGCTGTGGTCAGGCGAGGTCGAGAGGATCCCCAGACGAAGGATGGAGCATAAAAAAGGAAAGGGGACCAACAGGGGAAGCATACCTAAGACATACATGAAGCGGGGAAGTGTCACCATACAGACCGCCTGTACCCTCCCCCACAGTGAGAGGAACGATTGGGACCAGTTGGTGAAATCCAGTTGTGTGAGCCTGAGTATGGGGTCGGGGTTATCTCCAATCATGCAGTCCAGTCCTTTGTTGAGGTATATCCCCAGATACTTAAGGTGGGAGGACATCCAGCAGACCGGCAAATCTGCTATGGCCGCCTTAGTGATTATATGAGACAGAGGCAGTGCCTCACTCTTGTCCCAGTTCACCTTATACCCTGCGAGAGGAGTGAAGGTGCCAAGGACGCATCACAGACTCAGGATGGCGTGTGGGATTGTAAGCAGAATGTCGTTCTCGTATAATGGTAGAGTGCCACCCGGAAGGGGGGCCCCCAATATCGTCGAGGTATTGCGGATCGCAGCAGCCAGCGGTTCTATAGCCAATAGAAAAAATAACAGCAGTAACAGACAGTCTTGTGGCCCGCGTTTTATGGGAAAAGGGTCCAACACAAAGCCGCTACAGTTAACCTGTGCCGTGGAGGAATTGTAGAGCCAGTGGACCTTGGCTGTGAAGTCATCACCCAGATCCAAATAACGCAGGACCTCGAAGAGGTACCACCATTTGATCCTGTCAAACGCTTTCTCAGCATCCAGGGATAAAGCCAGAGCCTCGTCCTGTAAGTTCCTCGCCGACCACAGAGCATGCACTAAGGTACGAAGATGGTTTCAAGATGATTGCCGGGCACAAAACCCACCTGTGTATGATGTATAAGGGATAGAATGACCTTGCGTAGGTGGGTAGCAGTATAGTGGCCAAGATTTTATTGTCCCTGTTCAGAAGAGATATGGGATGGTAACTGCTGCAAAGCAGAGGGTCCTTCCCCTGTTTGGGAAGGATGGTAATGGTTGCCTTATTAGCGATGGAGTCTAAGTTGCCAGTAGTCGCCGCATCTCAGAAAGCCTTGTGCAGAGAGGTAATGTCCTCCTCCCCCATCCATTCGTAAAATTCCATGAGGAATCCATCTTCCACCGGTGCCTTATGGTAAGAGAGTTGGAAATAGCTTGGGCGATCTCACCTAAATGATTTCACCCTCCAGTAGACTCCGACCATCCGCATTAAGTCAAGGTTGAGGAATGTCTGAGAGAAAAGCTGAGAGGTGAGCGGGGTCTTCAGTAGTTTCAGGAGTATAAAAGGACCTATAAAAGGTCGCAAATTTGTTGACAATATCCGGGGGCCACATGAGTATGTCCCCAGCTCAAGACCGAATAGTTGTTACGGCCAGAGCCGCCTCTTATTGTCTCAATTGGGCGGCCAGAAGGTGGCCCGCCTTTTACCCATGTTCATAATGTTGACCCTTCATTCTTTGGAGGGTGTACTCTGCCTGAGATATGAGCATTCTTGAGGAGATGGCATAGGGCTGGGTTAGGGGTGGTGGTGTATTGATGTGTGAGGGTTAGTGTCGCACTCTCCAGGTTTGCCTGTTGGGTTCGCCTTTGGGCGTTGGCGATTGCTGCACCCCGCATTAGCTGCCCCCAGATTGTGGCCTTGGCCACCGCCCATAAGTCCTTGCCCGAGGAAACCGAGCCTGTATTGTTGTCTAAGTAAGTAGTAATATGAATTGCAGTTGTACTTTGCCTTGTGGGGTGCAGTAGCAGGAGATTTTCAAGCGCCATGGTTTCCGCCCCGGGCGTGGAAGCCCCAAGGATAGGGCAAGGAGGACGGGAGAGTAATCAGAGAGTGCGGCCACTAGGATGCAAGGGTCCCGGACGATATCAAGAAGTAGTCTAACTGGGAGTGGGTGTCATGTACTGAGGACGTGATCGTGTATTCTCAATCTGTAGGGTGGGTGAGGCACCAGTGGTCCGTCAAGCCGTGGTCTGACAGGACGTCAGCTATCAGGGCTCTTTTGGATGCATTACCGCGAGCCAAAGGGCCAGTGAGGTCAAGGATTGGGTCTTGGGCCAGGTTCCAGTCACCCTCTAGGAGAAAGAGTGTGGTCTCAATTTGGGTAAGGAGACAAGTGAACTGGAGAAAAAAGGTTTATTTCCCACTGGTGCATAAACGGAGCCAAGACACAGAACATGGACACCTATCTTGACCTTAGCGAGAGCGTAACCACCGTCTTGGTCTGGCCATGTTTTAAGGATAGAAAGGGGCAACAATCTACGTATTAGGATTGCGACCCTGCATTTCCTGGACTGACCAGAGTCCGGAACCGGAGTTGCTGGGCAACTGCTATGCACCACCGACCTATGCAATCGCACCACAATTTTTCGGATTCAGTATATGACAGGTGAGTTTCCTGTAAGAGGGCGATAGCCACCCTTTGGGATTGGAGATAGGCCAGAATCATTTTCCGTTTAATGTAGTGTGTGAGACCATTGACATTCCAGGAGACCGTGGATAGGGCTGTGGAACCAGGTTGAGACACTGCAGGGGTGACCAAAGAAATGTACCGCAAAGGTGTGGTGAAGGTCCCAAAATGGTTAGGTAGGAGAAAGGGAACAGAAGAAGGAGAAAGGGAGGCGGGCAAGGGATATGGGCATGGGACCATCGGTCCCTAAGGAAATGTGGGCATTCGCCTACTGTCGCAGGTGTGCTGAGATAAGTGAGGACAGATGGGAAGGGAGAAAGATAGCAGGAAGAACGGGAGAGAGAGGAGGAGGGTGCAGACAGAGAAGGGAGTGTGAAAGAGAAGCTCTGAGACAAAGGAAACCCTGACACAGGCCAGAAACTGCTAGCGATGGGTCTAAGCTTGAGCTGCCCGCACGCTGGAGGGCCCCACATGTGGGGAAGGAGTGGACTGTCTGTGGAGAGGAACATTTATATGAAGCCAGTGCGGTAGAGGGGCAGGGAGATAGGATGCTGCTGGGGTGATGTGGGCTCCGGGTGTCAGGGAGCATATTGAGGCATAATCAATGGGAACAGGGGCCGCTCTGGGGATGCGGCGACGTGTGGCGTATCGTGTCCCCAGGCTATAGAAGAGTATGGGGAAGGAGGGTCAGGTAGACCAATGCTTCTAGCCCTTGTAGGGGCAGCTGAAGTAGGTATCAAGAGGGACGGGTGGTAGGAGACATGATAAAACCACAGTGAGTATGTCTCTGGTGAGTATAGGGCAAATATAGGACATGCGGACCCCGGAGGAGTCCAGGCTCAGTGGAGCAGACCGGCACAGCACCTCACACTCTACCACTATAATAAGAACCAGAACAGATAACCATCCGAACATTCAAACGCATAGAATGACATGCAAGCCTCAGGCGGTTGTGTGGCCATAGAATGGTCAGTGACATAGGGTGGTTGGAGGAGGACTATCAACCCAACAAGTACCAGCGGGTCCACATCCGAGCCTAGACCTCAAGGGCATAGAACGGAAAGCAGCATGCAGCAGTCCCCTGAGCAGCCCCTTGGGAGGACGTGCCCAGGGGACCCAATGGGCACCTGTGGACAGACACCAGCAAAGTGTGTGCAACAGTGTAATACTCAGCAGTCTGTCAGAGTGAGCCATCAGAGTTTACCACTGCAGGCAGGCCCAGATCCTGCGGTGCGGACGTAGCCATGCAGGCAAGGAGGCCAGGTCAGTCCCCAGTAGGTGAAGATTTCAGCAGCAATCTGGACTTATCTCAGCCCTGTTCTTGTGTGAGTGTTGCCACGCCTGTAAAGCCGTCTCACTACCTTCTTGGGATTTGTGCAGTCTATCCAGGAGTCTGCCCGCTTCTGGTGTCCACCAGTGTGCCATCCGTTATCAGTAGCAGAGGACACCCCCTGAAGCAATTGGTCAGCCTGGACAGCTGGGAAAGAGTGGTCCATCAGTTGGGCGAGAAGATCATACAGAAATCAGCAGAGTTCCAGGGGGTCAAGAACATTTCTGGATCAGCCATCCTTGGTTACCCACATCCGGGCCGGCTCAAAGAGACCAAATTTTGATCTAGCTGTCTGAGCTGTGGGGACATGGACAGGAAGGCTTTCTGCTTCTCATTCGTGTCTCAGGAAAAATCAGGAGCTATCCGCAGTGGATGGCCATCATAGCCATAAGGACCAAGGGAACGGGCTGCCGTCAGCAATTGTTGAATCTGTTCATGTCTGAGGAAGCAGGCAATGATAGGGTGTGGCCTTCTGAGTGGATCTTGATGAGGGGGCACCATCCTATTCGCCCGTTGCAGCTCCAGGGGGGGAGAACTTGAGGCCAGTAAGAGCTGGGAGGACATCTATAAGGAAGGCCCTAACAACTTTGCATTCCGCACGCTCAGGAAACCCACAAACGTGCACATTATCCTTTCGGCTCCTATCCTCAAGGTCCATCAATTTATCCCTGAAGGATTGCAGTTCTTGGTTGATGGAGGATGGCGCGTTGAGTTTGTCCTCTACTAGGGTGATGCGGTGGTTTAGGCCAGTGAGTTTATTGTGAAACCCAGTGATGTCCGCACGAATGGAGCAAAAGTCTGCTGCCAGCTCCAAGATCTTGTTCTCCATGCTCTCCAGAAGCTTTCCCACTGCCGGGATCTCTTGTAGGATGCTCTCCATTGTTGGGTCCAGCTGGGCTGCTGCAGCAGGGGACAGCATTTCAGGTTCTGATGTTGGTCGCAACAAGGGCCTGGATTTCTGGTGGGCAAGTGCTTTGGAGAATAATAATTGGAAAGCCACTTTACCGTTGAGTTTATCTGTGGGCATTATGAGGTCAAGTTCCTGTTCCAGAAGGACAAAGGATTGTGGTCTAAGTAGATTAGTGGAGGCAAGTGGTCAGTGGAGCGCCCACCTCCTGACGCACAGTTAAGGATATGCGCCAAATGACGGTGGAGAGCACAGAAGTCGCATGGCCCCTCAATCCGTGCACAGGCTAAGGAACCTCCAGCGTCTGGGTGTGCTGCAGTTCAACCTGCGACTGGGCTGCCCAGCTCCTTCCATGGCATTGGAGGGCAGTAGTGGGTCGGACCTGCTTCAGCGGAGCAGCCGAGTGGAGCAGACGTCCTTATGATGGGGTTCCAGGCCTAAGCTGATGCGAATAAGTAAGTGGGTATAAACCCTTCAGTAAGCTGAGGCTTTCCACTAGTTGTGGTGTCCAGTTTGTGATGGCGCTCCCTTTACTGTTAATGATGATCAATAGAGGGAGAGGAGAGATGTGCCCCTAATCACTAAGGAGCATTCTAGGGTACTGAGGTGGGACAAAATGAACCGTCCAATCCCTTCCTGTTGATGGAGAAGATAGGACCAAAGTACGTCTCCCCCCTCCTCCAGGTCGCTTAGCGTCCCCTGAATGCCAGTATCAAAGGGACCTTCAAGGAGGGCCGCAGCGATGTCCAAAAGGTGAGGGCAGGTCACTGGCCCCTTCTGCATGGTGGTCCATGGGCAGCAGGATGGACTTCCCAGGGGAGGGGCACAATACCTAGAGATCCCTCCCGAAGCATGGAGGGTGCAGGGCCCCCGCTTCCAGTCAATGTAAGGGGAGCATGATGCCGGTGGTGGACAGAGACAGTAGCCGCACAGAAATGGCCAGTTGCAGAAGCAGGTGTGGTGCCCAGAGGGCGCAGACACCAGGCCTTCAGCCCGGGAACACAGGTCCATAGTGCAGGATGCACGGAGGCCCATTTGTTGTCCCAGTCTATCAGGGCCTCCGCAGCCCCGCTCAACATCCAGGGTTCGAGCAGTGCGCAGCTGTCACTCCCCAGGCCAGCCGCACCAGTACGTGCACGAGAGTCTGCGTCCTGGGTCGCTGTCCTGGTGCGCCTCCGTGTACCAAGTGAGGCGGTGGGAGGGGCAGGGGGCCCTCCCCTTACAGCCCCCGATCCTCTTTATGTCATGCCCTGGGGGGTTGGCAGCAGTTTGCGGGTCATGGCAGTCCCACAATGGCTGGGAACAAGGTAGGCTGCCACAAGCCTCCTTGGGTGGGTGGGATGCATGCCTGAGGCTCCACAGGGCCGCATAGGCCGAGGGTGGGCACGCCCATCACTGGGGGTTCCGAGCCCCGCAGGGCACCTCTCCGGCAGATGGTCAGAGCACCTCCGCCACCTTGAGGGCATGTGGAGAAATGGGAGCCCTTTCCGCTCCCTCAACGCTGCTGCCGTCCCCTCCTAATTCTCCGGCGCGTGGAGCCCATTCAACAAACGGCCATTGCGCTCGTGGCCAGACCACACCCCTGCTTAACAGATTTTTAAACAACATTTAAATGAAGTAGCAGTGTTGAATTGGAAATGTTGAGCCTTCTAACTATTGTAAAAAGTAAATTCTTTGGGCATTTAGTAATTTATTGTATTGTTTATTAGCTTGTGGTGAAGTTCTGTAAAGACAGTCTTCAAACAGTCACTACACCATTGATCTGAATATTGTGTACCAGGGCTCTCCAACATTTTATGTGATAAGAGCTACTTATGGTAAATAAAAATCATCCTAAGCTACTAATATTATTAGTATGGTAACATTGACCACATAAGACAAGATTATATCAGTGGCCACCTCATGCAAGATTACCAGCAGCGATCATCTCATTTCATCAGGCAAGGTTGATAGCAGTAATGCTAAAAATGCCTTGTGCATTTGGAATGCCTCTTTATGATTAATACATGACCGCCACATATAGAATGTCCCCCAGCAGCAATGTAATAATATTAGTAATAATTCTCCCCAAAGATGCAGAATTGAAAGTTACCTTTTCAACTTTAGGATACGTACAATAATTCAACCAAGCAAAAGCTTCTAATTTAGTAGGCTGGGATGCAGACTGGAGAGCTACTTACAACTAGCTGGAGAGCTACCAGTAGCTCACGCGCTACTCGTTGGAGAAGACTGTTGTGTACCGTCTTTGTGGTTAATCAAATCATCTACTAATCATGTAGATTGCTCTTCATTATTTCTGATTTTATTCCCTTTTTTGTTTTCGGAAAGCCCTTATGATGTACTTAGTCAACTCTTGAACTCATTTATAATTCTATTTTTAAATGCAAAGCAACACTACAGAATTTCACTTTCGCTATTCATAAAAGAAAAACTAAGGCCCTGATTCATACTTTTTGGTGCAAAACTGCACTAATGCTGTTTTGCACCAAAAAGTTTAGCACTGGCTTGCACTATTTGTGTGCACCAGCCGGGCACCATATTTATGGAATGGTACAAGTGGGTGCAAAGGGTAGGCTAGCATTTTAAAAAATGACGTTAGTCGGGTGGGGCAGGTGGTATGGAAGAAGGAGGTTTTGCACCCAAAAAATGACGTTAGGCAGGTTAGAGTAAAATAAAAGGATGACTCTAACCTGCTTAGAGTCATTTTCAGATGCAAAACCATCCATACTACAGGACTCCTGTCTTAGAGAAGGCAGGAGTCATGTCCACCACCCCAATGGCCAGCACAGGGGACCAGGGTCCCCTGGGCATGGCCACTGCAACCTGTGCCATGTAGGGGGGCCCATATCAGGGCCCCCAATGGCACTAAAAAAAAACAAAAATCCTGTACTTACCTATACTTACCTGGAATTAGGCCCCCCATCCTCCGCTGTCCCTCTGGTGTGGGTGGGGGTGTCCCTGGGGAGGGCACCTGTGGGCTTATTCCATGGTGTTCCGCCATGGAAAAAAGAACACAGGTCCCCTAAAGCCTGCCCTGACCCAGGCGTTAAATAATGGTGCAAAGCAAGCTTTGCACCATTATTTGACCCCTCCTCCTCCCCATGCCTGATTTTAGCACGGGGGATAAATATGGCGCTAAGGCCATAGAGTCATTTTTTGCACGGGAATGCCTACCTTGCATCTTATTAACGCAAGGTAGGTTTCCACGTCCAAGAAATGACTTTAACTCCATAAATTTGGCACTAGACTGGTTTAGCGCCAAAGTATAAATATGGAGTTAGTTCTGCATCGAATTTGCATCAAACATAAAAATGATGCAAATTCGCAGGCAAAATAAGTATAAATATGCCTCTAAATTTGCAGGGTTGCTGTCAAATTCAGAAAATAAGGTTTTGAAAGCAGAAAACACATATATTGGCTATTTACAGGAACATAATTGTTTTTCGGGGTTTTTCAGCAATTGCCTTATGAGCCTCAATAAAACCACCAAATGGCCTTTACTCTTAGAGTTACATTGCAGATATTGAGTAATTTTACTAAATGAGTAGATTAAAAGTTAAAAGAACATAGGTTTGATGTACTTGCATCACACTTTTGATCTGCAGGGTCAGCCAGTATTGTGTCACTCAGAAAGTCATCAAATTCATAGATAATAGGCCCCTAATTATTTATATGCATTAATTGATATGTATATTTATAAAGAGCAAAAAGTACCTATGGGCATTCTTCAGAAACCAGCATAGTAGTTCAGTAAGAAATTATGGACTACTAAAAAGATATGTCTTCAGATGATTCTTAAAACAGAGAAGATTGAAAATATTTTTGAGCTCTAAGGGTAAAGAGTTCCCAAGCTTTGCTGTAAAGTTCAAAAAAGCTTGCCCTCGTACATAAAGCCTTGGTAAAGCGTGGGATCAGTAGTAGATTTGCAGGTCGAAATATCATAGTTCTTGCATTGATGTGCTGCTTACAATGACTTTGCATTTAGTGAGCCTGAGAAAAAGGGATGTTGGTGGCTTTATCGCTTAACATTAAGGCATCTTTGCTGACTTGATGCCATTGTAAAGAAGATAAATGGCCTGATATGTTTAAATTTGTACCTAATCAACTACAAAGCAAGTGGTCCCATTTTTATTATGTTGTGATCTCACAATAAGGTATGCCGGAAGTCCTAGATATTTGCCCTCATTACGACCTTGGCGGTTGGCGGAGAAGTGGCGGTCTTACCGCCAACAGGCTGGTGGTAAAAAAAATTGAATTATGACCATGGCGGTTACCGCCATGGTCATCCGCCATTCTCCGATCCGACCGCCAGGGCGGAGACGACTGCTGGGCTGGAGACTTGGGTCTCCAGCCCGGCAGCCGTCACAAGACCGCCGGCGGTATCACGACCTGGCTGACCGCCATGGATTTCATGGGGTTGGGAACCGCCATGAAATCCATGGCGGTAAGCACTATCAGTGCCAGGGAATTCCTTCCCTGGCACTGATAGGGGCCTCCCCCACCTCCCACCCCACCCGCTTCCTCCCCCCACACCCTTCACCCCCCTGAAACCTCCCAAAGGTGGCAGGACCCCTCTCCCCACCCCTACCCCTAACATTGCAACCCAGACACACACCGTTCACGCATGCATACACCACCAACACACATATCACCAAACATGCCAACAGCCACACACACAGTCAGACACGCACACCCACATACAGACATACACGCACACATCCATTCAGACATACATACAGACAGACATGCACACATTTCCAAACACAACACCCCCTGCATGCATACACGCACTTACACACCCCCTCTACATACTCACACGCACACCTCCATTCACGCACACAACACACAACACCCCCCTCCTCTAACAGAAGATCAACTTACCTGGTCCGTTGATCCTCCGGGAGGGGATGGGATCCATGGGGGCTGCTCTGCTGCCAGAACCCCGTCAACAGAACACCGCCACGCCAAATGGTGGTGTTCTGTTGACGGGGCGGTGGAGGGGGAGCAACCTCCACTTCCCTGCCGACCGCCAGTATGGCTGCTGGTGACTCTCCATCCGGAAAAGGATGGAGGGCTGCCAGCAGTCATAATTCGCCGAGCGGAAATCCGCCTGCATTGGCGGTCTTCAGCACGGCGGTCCCTCAGCGGTCTTTTTGCAAGACCACCATAGAGAGTTGCAGTAGTCTTGTTGGGAGAGCACCAATGTATAGACCACTGCCTTAGTTATAAAACTATACCTACATAATGATTTAGCCCAGAAAGACAGAATAAAGGCACCAAATGGTGAGAGAAGAGAAACAGGACAAACAAAAGATAAAGGAAGAAAGCAGGGATGAAGATGTACAATACTAAAATATAGAAACATTTAATATAGAAATTGGAAGAAAGAGGTCTGAGGTGGAGTCAAACTAGGCAGCCTTGGTACTCCGCAACCCTGACATTCAGCACTGCTAACACCATGGTCCTAGGAAAAACCTTGGCCCATGTGGCACACATTAAGTACTAGTTAGAGGTCTCCACAGGATGAGTGAGGGGCCACACTGTTAGGAAAGCAGTATTTTGTTTTTGGAATGTTGAAATATTGGTTGCTCAAGGTAGCTATAATTATTTTCTGTTTAATTTTGGAATGTTCTAGCAGCAATATAGCCCTTGATAATTTCCTTGCTCTACTTATAATCCCTTGCCTGTGGCTAAAGCCTATAACAGGGGAGAGTGCTTTTAATAGCCAGTGCATCCGCTAGAAGTGAGCTGTCATGATATATGGAATGCCAGGCATTTAAGTAGTTCTACTCAAGACAGCATCCTCCCTCAACTGTGATAAAACTGCCAGGCATCACCTACCTCAGACATCCCACCATTACAATCATAATCACTTTCTTTAACCACCCACCCTCTTCACAAGCAAACAGCATATAAAAACACTTTCCTGCCAAGATGCTGTGTCTTCTAATCTGTTGTCATGTAAAATCAGTCCATAGCTTGAAGAGCGGGATGCTGGTGCTCGTGCAGACAGTGTTGGAATACAGACCTTATAAAGCGTGTTAATATTTAATGAGTAGCACATTTCACCTTGTGCGTGGCTGTAAAGGCTACTTTTGTGAAAGTGAGTATTTAGCTGGACATATTGAGATTGCTGAATGTATGTACAGTTAGGAGCCTGTGTTCTTCTTGCATCTAACTCTTCCATCTTGGACTGCTTGACTCGAGCTACCACTGAGAGTCAAGCGCTGAAGGGGTTTTGGCCCAGTTACAGACAGCCCAATGTAGGCCAGGTCTCAGGACATCAGGAGGAAATGGTCTCAACTGCCACAGTTGGGCCCAGTAACTCCTGCTTGCCCCGTGGCCATCTGAGAGGGGTTCTAACAGCTGTGTATTGACATACTGAATTGGAGTGAGACAGAGTTCTATATGCTGTCAAAAGATGGGAAATTGGAAGATACACGCTGATGAAGTGGCAAGAAATGCCAATTCTTTGTAGGGAGTCATGGACAATATTGGCTTGAATAAACTAAGAAAAATCTGGATAGCAGGTTCTGTGATCACTATGTAAAATAGTATTTGTGTTGTAAATGGCCCTTTCAGCAGGGTTCCCCCTGTCTTTTGTGCCACTAACCGCCTGTTTTTGACTGTGTACTGCCTTTTGCTTTTGCTGGCTTTAGGACTCTGGGCACTTTACACTGCTGACCAGTGCTAAAGTTAAAGAGCTTTTTGTTTTAATGATATAGGTGATTGGTTTATCAATGACTGGCATATTTGGTTTACTAGTAGTTCCCTAGTAACATGCACTAAGTTTGCTCAGGGTCTATAAATCAAATGCTACCAGTGGGCCTGCAGCACTAATTGTGCCACCCACATGGGTAGCCCTATAAACATGTCTCAGATCTGCCACTGCAGTGTCTATGTGGGCAGTTTGGAACTGCCAGTTCAACCTGGCAGGTGTACCCACTTGCCAGGCCCAAACCTTCCTTTTTACTACTTGTAAGTCACCCTGCAGGTAGGTCCATGGCAGCCCCATGGACAGAGTGCAGTGTATTTAAATGGTAGGACATGTACTGGTGTGTTTTACATGTCCTGATAGTGAAATACTGCTAAATTGGCTTTCCACTATTGCAAGGCCTATCCCTCCCGTAGGTTAACATGGGGATTGCCTTGAAATATCTTTGAAGTGTAGTTTCCCATTGGGAGCAGAAGGGATATGGAGTTTGGGGGTCTCCGAGCTCACAATTTAAAAATACATCTTTTGGTGAAGTTGGGTCTTAAATTGTAAGTTTGAAAATGCCACTTTTAGAAAGTGGGTTTTTCTTGCTTAACCATTTTGTGCCTCCGTCTGGCTGTGGAATACACGTCTGGGTCAGGATAACAGTTGGGATGGTTGTGAATTCACTCTAGACAGTCACACAAAGGAGTTGAGGTGTGCCCTGCATATTGTGACGGGTGTTCTTGGGCTAGAGTGGTGGGAGGAGTTGACACTTGCACCTAATAGGGCTGTGCCTGTCCTTACACAAAGCAGTCTCCAACCCCCTGGAGTGTGCCTGGGGCCAGGGCAGGAAAGCCAGGGTATCGTGCACTGCAAAGACTTTCCTTTGAAATTGCCTACTTCAAAGGCAGAAATGAGTGTAAGTATTGGGCCTCTGAGACCACAACTTCAGAACACTTCTGGACTGAGTACATTCTGCCAGGAAGAAGAGCTGGATGCTGTGGGAGGAACTGCCACTCTGCCTGTTGCTTTGTTGTGCTGGCCTGCTGCTTCTGTCCTGGGAGTGAAAGGAGTAGATTTTGCTTTCTACATCCTGCTTTCCAAGGTTTTCCATGGGCTTGAACCGAGCTGGCCTCCTGTTAACAATCCACGTATCGGATCACTGCAGTTGAAAATTGATGCATCGCCTGGTTTGCAGCAGAAGAATCGATGCAGCTCCTGCCTTGTGCCTGGGGAATTGATGCAGTATCTACCTTGTGGTGGAATTATTGAGCACCTGTTGGAATGATGCAGCACCTGTTCCATCGCAGCTCTATACTCACAGCACACCTGGATTTTCCCACATATCATCCCTGGCTCTCATTTTCGCATCGACCCCAGGCCGCAGCAAGGAACCGAGGCTGCATGACCGGAAAACGACCCATCACCTCGCCTGCTGGGGGAGAACCAATGCATCACCTCCCCTGCAGTAAGGAAATGACGCATGGCCTCCCCTGCCAGTGAGGAACTGACGCATCACCTCTCGTGTGAGGAGAAAATCGGCACATCACCTTCCCTAACCGTATGTGCATCACCTCCCCTGCACAGTTAGAAACTGATGCATCGCTTTGTTTTCCGGGATCTCACCTCCTCTGCGGCGTGCATCATTTATGTTTTTGATGCATATCAGGGTCTGTGTGTTAAAAGAGATAACCATTGATTCCTCTGGATTAAGAGCCTTTCCAATTTATCTTTGCTTGTGTATGTTGGATTTTTGTCGTTTTGGTCTTCTTTTATTCAGATAAATATTGGCTTTTTTCTAAACTAGTGTTGAGTCCATTTGTAGTGTTTTCACTGTATTACTGTGTGTGTGCGTTTGTGTACAAATACTTTACACATTGTCTCTGAGATAAGCCTGACTGCTCCTGCCAAGCTATCAAGGGGGTGACCAGGGATTATCTTAAGTGTTTGACTCCCTTACCATGACTAGAGTGAGGGTCCTTACCTGGACCGGGTGCAAGCCACTGTCAACTAGAGGTCTCATCTCTAACAGTTTGTGAATATATTATGACAGCTAAGAGAAAAACCATCAATCATGGGTTTGTGTGCTAGGTAAGCATCTAAGAAAGATAACATGAAAATCCCTGCAACATATTTGAAATTAAAACTATTTATTTTTTTCTACTGTGATCCTCTTATCCATAGTTAATGCTGCAGGAAAATACATATTTTCAAAAGAATCCATCATAACTATAAAGAGTGAATGATGGCCTGTGTTTTCCCAGCCCTGGACACATTTTTTTCTGGCAGTGGTATTTTTTGGAACAGATAAAAGCCTATCCAATGAGAATGCCTTCAGTATTCAAGTCCCTGCCAGCTGCAGCATCTGCTCCTTCATTCATATTGCATGAGGATTCAAAAGCAAACCTGAAATTCATCCTGACAGAATCATGAATATGGTACACGAGAATGGAAGCCGCTTGAGCGGTCTTTGGCACGTTCAACGACAAGGCCTAGAGGTCGTGCTGGTGGCAGAATGGGGCACGCGCGGTTCATTGCCTCTTACTTTGGGCTTCACTAATCCCAATCACAGTTTAGCCCTTGAGGAAATGGATATGGGGAGTTTGGGTGGGCAGAGGCATATTTGTCAACTATAGAACTAGCAGGAGCCACAGAACTGTTGACCCACATTGCACTAGACTGCACTTGGCATATTGCGCTGATGATATAGGCACACAGTCAAATTCCTCTAGCTGCACTCATCATTGAGGTCAGGAGTGAAGTATTTGTGATGCCATTTCTATGATTTGAAGAGCACTGCAGTCAAGGAACCATTTCTAAGCTCACATAAGTTGTTTTTATCCCTGGGGTGTACACCAAACTCTTACTCACTTACGTTGTTCAATCAAGAAATGTTATTTGGACCAAAAGTCTTTAAAAACATAGGGCCAGATTTACAAGAAAATGACGGTGCACGGTGCCAAATTTGGCATCGCTGAGTACCGTCATTTTCAAAACACAGGGATGCAGCATATTTACTAGAATTCAGTGCACCCCTGTGTTTCCCCTTTTGCTGGCGCTAAATTTGCTGCCAAGCGCCAACGCAGCCACCCTTACACCATGGTGCAAAGATGGCTGCATTTAGGGGGAGATTGTTTTTTGTGCAGGAAGGGATACCTTCCTGCAGAAAAACAATCTTAAATGGCGATTTGCTCTTTCTGTTTGTGCTGCAGGATGCAGCACAAATAGAAAGAGCAAAAAGAGGAGGAGAAATGAAAGCCTTTCTCCTCGTTGCCCCTGGGGTGGCACTAGATTTAGGTGCTGCCTCAGGTTTACAAAAACTCGTAAATCTGGGGTAGCGTCAAAATGCAATGGATGTTGCTGTGGCACGCCCGCAGCAACACTCATTGCACCCCTCTTCCACGCAAAGTGCTGCTTGTGAGGGGGCCATATTTACAAGGTTGAGTTAAGCCACGAAAAGTGGTTTAATGCCGCCTTTGAAATACAGTGCAGGGCATTGCGCCACTGTAGCGTCACAAAAAGTGAAGCCTCAGTGGCGATATGGCCTTGTAAATCTGGCCCATAGATACTTAAAAAATAAAATACATTCAAATAAAATCACTTTTATAAAAACATTCCCTTAAAACCACTATTTAAAAACTTTATGCCATAGAAAATACAGCAATTATGTATCTTTAACTTAACCAGTGATGTTAATATTACCCCTTGTTCATAAAATTGCCCAAACTAGCCTTCAAGTACCCATAAAAAACGTTTTTAATGCAATGTTTTTACCTGCTACTTTTTTACCTTTTTCTTGCATTGTTCCTTTACAATTATTGGGACGGGAAAGACCTCTACACAGTAGTGGACGTGTACCCCTGCCCTAAGCCCCCAACTGTGCTGTTGTTTGGATCCCTAACACAGATTTTTGTTGTCATAGGCAAATATGGATCATGGGTTTCACAATATTGTTAAACCAGGGAACACCACAAAAGTCCATTCCTTCTTGTTGTAGACGTCAAAACACCATTTCGTAGTAAGTGTATAGTAGCAATTTTATTGTTCATCCAAAAAATTCATGAAGAAAACAGCCATGATGAGTCCAGGAATACAGCAGCCAACACGTGTTTCGTCAGCAAGACTTTTTCAAGCCCGAGACTAGATGTATATGAATGTTATCTGAGTTTTCACATGTTGTACATATAATTCTTGAGCGAAGAAAGATTTTGGAGATATGGAGATCAAGTCCATAAAAATCAATCTTGTGTCACTAAATAACCCATACGACCATAAAAAGCCTTTAGGACATCGTGAAAATGCTTGTATAGAAAAAGTCGGGATCATGGGTTTGTGCCATGACATAGGCCTGCCTCATGGACTGGCATCTTGTCAGACTGGGACAGTGCCCAAAGTGCAACCCTCGTAATGGTGGAAGGGTTGCACTTTGGGCCTTCAGGGAGAGTTAAGCAGCATGAGGGCCATGGTGCAGCATACTATGTAGTGATCAGTAGGAGTGAACATGTGCTTTTTAACCTGTGCCATTAGAGTGAGGCCCACAGGCTCACTCACCTTTTTAAAGTTCTGCTACTGTATGCTTAACTCACCCTTGGTCTACATCAGTTAGACTGCGCAGGATATATGTGTGCCGGCAAAGAATACAGTACAGGGATAGAGAAGTGCTGTGCAGTGCATTCATGATGAGTACATGTATACCAGAGAGGAATACACTACATGAGAGATGTTGTGCTGTGCAGTGAGTTCACAATGAATACATGTACTGGGTGTATGGGAGGCAGTGGGGCTGATAAAGAAATCATAAAGAGTAGAGCGGAAACCTTTTGATGCATTTTTCACTGTGGCTGACATCCAGGTGTGAACTCCACTCACTCCCATCTCCTGTGTTGGGGAAATACCATCTTCAGACTCTCTCCTGCTGTGACAGACAGCCTTTTAAGAAGAAGAGAGAGAAAAGTGTACACTTCAAAAGAAGCAGAACACCGGCATAAAATTTCAGAGACACAGACCGTATATCACATTTGGTGTCTAGAAATGGACTATAAGAAGGGGAAGTTGGAATCCCAAAATTTGGCACTAGCCAAACAGCCAACTGGGCTGTGTGAGGAAGGGAAGCTCTACAAGACTTCTGCCTGTGACCGGGGGCCCAGGCCTGTTAGTCTCCCTGCTGGGTGAGGGGGCATCACCCAGAGAAACCAAGGCCACCTGCTCTGGAGCCTGCAGCACCAGTGCCTACCTGCTTGCCAAGACACGTACGCCCTGTGAAGAAGAGGAGAGCATTGGAGGGAGCGAGGTCCAATGAGAAGCCCATTCAAATCGACTCCCATTGCAAGATGTGAGGAGATGTCTGCTGCACTAATCAGGTCATTGATATGTGCAGATTCCAGTCGGCCATCCTTGTCTGCCATGAGGGGGCCACCATGAAAATAGCCATGAGCATAGTGCCATGCTGGACAAGTGAAGCCTGGTGGGGCCTGTGGTGGCTGCCTGTATGCCCAGAAGGACCACCGTGAAACTTATTTCAGCCTTCAGGTTGAAGCCTGCGCGAAGCCTAGTGATTTCCCTGTTTTCCAAGAGGGGCATCTGTGGTATGAACTACTGCGTGGTGAAGGCCAGCGCCTTGGCCAGTGGAGTTATGGCAGCTATGTGCAGCCCTGAATGCCATGTGAGGCTGCTGATACTTAAGTGATTGTGAGGAACAGGCCATTGCCTGAGATATCTGAGCTGTGACCCTTGGATCACCACAAAGCAACAAGGATTGAGGTGGAACTGGCCCGAGGAAGATGCCGTGTGTGCATAGCTGCATCATCAGGACACCATCCAGGAGCACAGGAATCAAATCAAACCCCTCCCTTTCCAATCTGGGGAGTGCAAGGAAAACCATTCGAGCACCTCATATTGTGATTGAAGCCAGCGATGTATGCTCAGGAGAGGGCAACATTCCTCAAATAGAACCTGAGCGGTGTGAGTGCCCATGGTCAGGGCACTGGCTGGGACATTGCAAGCCTCCTCACTGCTGGAGCTGGTAAGACTGGTTTCAGGCCTTTCAGGCCCTGTGGGCACTTGCTTCTGAGGGCGCTGCAGCGTCAAGTCACTTTTGACCATTTTACAAGGAGCTGAAGTGGATTCTTGAGTTAAGGCCTACTACTGAGCATTCCCTGGATGCAGCCACCACTGAAGGGGAATAACTCCTACCTCACAAGGAGCGGGTGGGCTCAAGCAGGCGTTAAACAGATGCACCCATTTAAATCAATGGGCCTCCTTGCACTTTGATACACTAGAGTCAAACATTTTGAAGCTAGTGTAGCAAAGCGTCACAGTAGCGTAAAAACAATTGACGTTATTGTTCTAACTACCTCTGTGGTGCGTCCTATCTTAAATAAGGTGAACACATGGTGGCATGAGAGAGGTGCAGGGCTCTGCAGGAAAAGTGGTGCTGCATTGGATGCAGTTCCCCTTTTCTTAAATTCGGCCCATAGTAGGTTAGACCACACAACATCAGGAGTAAAAAGCCTAAAACCCCATGGTTGGGCCTAGTATCCTCTGCATGCCCCGTGACCCATACCAAATATCACATGGTTCCTGTTGGCAATAGATGGAGAAAGCCATTTTAAATTAGCCTGGTAAAAAGATAACATCCAAGGGTGCAATTTATCCTTCTTTCATCACAGTCTAAGTTCATGAATGGTTTATTATGACTGTGTCTGTGTTTCTTATCAATATACCTTCTCAGTTCCCAGTAATTCAAAGCAAATTGATTGGGAAACTCTTAAGCCTTGAATGTTGGCTTCTCAAGGGTTCATAATTGTCTAGACGTTTGGCTGTGTGTGTTCTGAAAATTGAACTGTATGTTGGATTGAAATGGCTGTAAGGCCAGCAACTTTGTTAAAAGAAAAACTGCTGAAGTCCTGTGAATCGAAAAAATACATAACAAAAATAGATATTTCCAATCCTTCCAGTATGGGTTTTGAGAGAGAGTACCACTTGAAGTAGGCATTTATTTATATTATCAAACTCTTGAACAGAACCAATTTACCAACGCTGGAGGGTGCAGCTGTGAGATAGTAGGCCACGTACTGCTGAATGAGCTGTGGCTAAAATCAGCTGCAAGTGGTTTGCTTTTAATATGTTGTTTTGCCAATAACCTGTACAGTACTGGCCTCACATCTTGGTGTGTGCATGTACAATAAAGGCATAAAGTGTCTTTATTCATGAAGTCATAATACATTCATCCTTGCATGGGTTCAGGATCCATCACTCAATAAAGAATTCACACACATAGACAGCTGCCCTGTTCAGAACTCTGGAAATTCATATACAGCACAGCACTACACAATGTTCATCCTCTGTTCACCAAAGGCAGTGACATCTCCACCATTCCTGGTGATTTCTACCTGAAAGTTTCCGACAGCTGCATTGAGGTGATAGCTCAAAAAATGGTGAGGTAGAAAATACATCAAGCATGAAGGTGTGAGGGTCATTTTCCTAGTGCTCCATTTCTGGACTACCTAAATGTCAAGCATCACCAACAATTCCTATCTAGTCTGAAATCACCCACATGGATCGCTGAATGTAACCCACCTCTTGCCCACTATACAAATCAGTAGGTTGGTTTCATGTCCATAAATTGTACCTCTCTGGGTCTTGCCTGGGTCGTGTACTTGCACTGAGTGATTCATGAAACCTGCTTGGCATTCATTCCCATAGTTCCAATGTCATCCAGCTCTTGGATCCTCCAAGAACTCGGTCCTTCCTCCAGGACAGCACCTCACTTTATATTTGGGCTCCACCTGAATGTGGTGATGACCACCTCCTGCCACTCACTGCACCTACTAGCACCTGCTCACAGCTCCCTAGACAGAGGTACACCTAACTGTCTGGAAAATGCTAGTAATTCTAGTGATCCATGTTAGACCTCAATGTGGTTCTTCCCCAAACATTTTGCCTCATGCCTCCATTTTTGCTAATCTCGTTCTTGCTGGCCTTAGGGCTCTGTGCAGTTCACCACTGCTAACTAGGGCTAAAGTGCATGTGCTTTCTCCTTCATACATGGTAAAATTGACTTACTCCCAATTAACACCTTTAATTTACTTGCAAGCTCCCAGTAAAATGGTCTTATGTGTACCCAGGGCTTGTAAATTAAATATTATTAGTGGGCCTGCAGCACTTATTATGCCACCTACCTAAGTAGCCCTTTAAACATGCTTCAGGCGTGCCACTCTGCCTGTTCTAAACTGCCACGTCTACCTGGCAAAGTAAACTTCCTGCCAGGCCTAATCCTTCCTTTTTAATACATATAAATCACCCTTAGTGTAGGCCCTAAGTAGCTAGTAGGGCAGGGTCAACGTATTTAATATAAATTGGACATGTACAATTAACCATTACATGTGCTAGTAGTGAAGTACTATTAAATTCCTTTTTCACTACTGCAAGGCCTACCTCTCCCATAGGATAACATTGGGTTCCCTTATTCCAATAAAAGTGGTAACTTTCAAATGGGAGCACGTAGGAATCCAACAATCCATGATTTTGTAGTTACATACAAGTGCACCGTTGGCCCCAGCTTGCATCCTGAGACATAGCTAGGAAGCCTCCAAACCAATAACATGTAACACTGCCTCCAAACATGCAGCTTGCTCTGTTCAATCCTGCACCTGCTGTGCATTCGTAGCTACAGATGCCAATAGTAATGTGTGCCAAGGAAAAGCTGGTAGAAATTATCTTACTGGAAAAGTAACAGTGTTCTCTACAATGCAAACAGCTCACTGCTGATTATTCATAAGGTCCATACAGTATAAAATGGGTAGAGGTAAAAGGATGTAAGTGTAATTTGTGGATTCAGCCGTGGACAGAGGTAAAGGGAGGTAATGAAAGTTTTAGGGTTTAGAAGTTGGTAGAGGTAAAGGAAATTATGGGTAATTGCAGGGATATGGGGTGACTAGTTAGAAAGGGACATAAAGGGAGGTAAAAAGACAGGTAAGGGTGATTTTGGAGTTTTGGGTTGGGTTGAGATTAAGGGAGGTAAGTGTACCTTTAGGGATCAGCAGTGGGTAGAACTAATGGGAGGTAACTGTAACTTTATGACTTAGGGGTGGGTAGAGGTAAAGTAAAGTAAGGGGCAACTTTAAGGGTCAGGGGCTGGTAGAGATAAAGGGAGGTAAGGGTAATTTTAGGGTTTGGGGCGAGGTAAAGGGAGGTAAGGATGATTTTACATTTTAGGGTTAAAGATAAACATAGGTAAGGGTATGTTTAGGTTGCAGAGGTTGTTAGAGGTAACGTAGATAAGGTTGATTTTAGGGTTTAGGAGTGGGTATAGGGGAAAGGGAAGTAAGGGTAATTTTAGGATTTGGGTGGGTAGAGGTAAAAGAAAGTAAAGGTAATTTTAGGGTTCCCGGTGCCTAGACATAAAGGAACGTGCAGGAAATTTTAGAGTTTAGGGATGAGTAGAGGTAAAGAGAGGTTAAAGTAGTTTTGGGGTTCAGCTGTGGGAACTAGTAAAGGACAGTAATAGTGATTTTATGATTAGGGGTGGGTAGAGGTAAAGAGAGGTAAGGGTAATTTTATGATTTGGATTTGTTAGATGGAAAGGTAGGTGATGGTGATATTACAATTTAGGGGTGGGCAGAAATAAAGGGAGGTAAAGGTGATTTTAGGGTTTAGCAGTGGGTAAAGGTAATTTATATGTATGTACCTAAAACATGTGAGGTAAAGGTCTACAATGTGAAGGTCAATGAGAGGTATCACATATGTGTTAAAGGCATGCAGGGTAACCATTGTACAACTGGCATTGATATTACAAATGATACATCATCTAACATGCAATATTCAAAGATCCATATTTACAGCTAATGTACAGAAGGGAAAATCATCACTTCCAGGTGATCATAGGAGATGTGTACAGAGAGAGAGTGACTACCTGATTTTTGCTGCATAAAGCTTAAAACCCATTGTTCAAGACTCACCTTTCATAGATAACCCACATGCGAGAAAAGCTGAAGATAAATCAGCAATATTTATGTCTGTTATCTGATAGTATACTGCATCTTAAATTTTGTATGGAAAACACCCTGTTGCACATGTGTATAAGGTCACACTCTGTAAATAAATAAATAAACAGGGAAGGCCCTGTTTACTGAGAGCTGCAAGCATAAAATAAGGGGGAGATCTGATCTGGTCGCAGGGATTATTATTTGTCCGGGCGAAATGCAGACATCCTTAGCAGAAAAAAGCTGCCAGTATGTAAACCTGGGGAAAGAGATCCCAAAATCATGGGGAACGAGATCCCAGGGCACTAAAACCAGTTTATTTCAGTCCTTTTTCTCTGAAATATCGCCTGGCAGAGTGTGAATATGGAAGTCCACCATTCTGCAGGAAAGGCTACTGTTCCTGAACACAAGAGATGGATAAGCCACACGTATGTTCTCACAAATGTTGAGGCAGCCTGAAGAAGAGAAACTTTCTTTGTTGGAATTTGGGTTATTGGTTAAGGGGGCTGAAAACCCTTCTCAACCAATAACCATGATTCTTGTCCAGGTGAGTCACAAAAATCACAAAATTAACATGTGCTTAACCCTTTGGTAGCTGGGCACAATGTCAGTAAAGTAGGTATGCAACACTTAAACAGTAATAAATTGGAAACACAACACAAGAAAACTCCCTCAGGAATTTAGAGAAATGGAGTAGAGTTTGATAATGTATTTGACACCAAAATGAGAAAAATACAATCAGTAGAACCAAAGATATGAATTATTAAAGTTTGTGGTAAAAACTAGCACCTAAAATATTAAAGTGCTATTGAAGACATCCATTCGCATCAGACCGGAGCAAAGCCAAAAGTTATAATCGACTGCCATTGAGCATGTTTCAGACACATGACGTGGATTGGGCCTGGTCTCAGTTTACATTTGGACTTAAAAGAAACTTTGAAGAAATATGTCTGGTCTGAGAAGGTAAAGTTCAGCAGGGCAAGGCGATGTCCAAGTAGAAGGTGTCATCATTGGGGAGCTGCTTGATGAAGTTGCTGTAAAGATTTCTACTTTCAGACTTTTTGGGAATTCAGAAATCTCCAGAGGGATGAAGGTGCAGGCTGTAGTTGACAAGGGCTCCACAAGGCCGGATACTTCTTCTTTGAGTAGCCGCTGAACAGGGTTTGCTGCTGTGGAGTAGAACATATTGGGAGGTACTGCAAAATCAGCAGGCTGACTGGCAATACAACTTGGGCAGATCAGCAAGCAGTTAGTTCATGGTCTGCTCCTAGTTCTTAGGGAACTTTATTGCTGAAACTTTTTTAAGTCCCAAGTTTGGATTTTAGACTGTTTGGGCACCTTCAGCACCACTTTCAAGGGCTAGGACTGGGTTAGCACAATTGGAAGGTAGGACTCACTTCAGGCAAGGTCCAGGTGCAGGGTTCATGTTGTTGGAACTTTGTGTGTCCCTGTGGCTCAGAACAAGAGCCAGGACAATTAACTTTTGGAGTCAATCTGGTAGTCCTGGATTGAAAAAGCAAGGCAGTCCTCCAGCAGCAGTGCAGTCCTCTGAGGATTCAATGCAGGCTTCCAGCAGTTGGGCAGTCCTCTCAAGCACACAACAGGCCTCAAGCAGCAGGGCAGTCCTCCGAAGTGCAGGACTGGCCTTCTCAATGTCTGAGACTGTGAGTCCAATTTTTATACCTGTTGCCAGTTTTTAGGTGGAAGAAACGTCTGGAGATTTCCCTCCACGGATGGCTCTGAAATTCTTTTCTCCTTTCCCACACTCTAATGGGACTGGGTGACAAAAGGTTGGTGTGAAGTTCTTTGTGAGTGTGCTGAGAAAGCTTAATTGAAATGTCAGTGGGGCAGGGTACAGCTCACCCCCACATATCCTGGCAGGATGACCAATCCTGACAACATCATGTCCTCCTGTGAATCACTGTCTGGGAGGAATACACAAAGGCCAAATCACACTCATGTGAACGGGGACACAGGTTTCAGCACCAAATGGTTAGGACAAGAAAATCCCAGCTTTAGATAAATGACATTTTCAAAATTGTGACTTAAAATCCAACTTTACCATTAAAGAGGATTTTTAATGTTAATTCTTTAGAGACTGAAGATGATATTTCTACATGATCCCAAAACAAAAATTATAACTCATTAAATGTAATAAGGCAACCCAATGTTATCCTATGACAGAAGTTGGCCTCTCAGTAGTGAAAATTAATTTAGGAGTTTTTCAATACCAAGATATGTAAAACTTACAAATACATATTTAGCCTTTTAATGACAATGCCCCCTGTCCTTTTGGCTAGTTTAGGACCTACCCTAAGGGTGATATACCTATCTATCTATCTATATATATATATATATCTATATATATATATATATATATATATATATATATATATATATATATATATATATTAATAAGGACGCTTTAGGTCTGGCAGAAGGGATTTTTGTCAGGTCAACATGACAGTTTAAAACTGCACAGAGAGGCTGCAATGGCAGGCCTGAGACATGTTTTAAAAACCTATTAAGTGTGTGTAATTGTAATTGTAATTGTAATTGTAATCGTATTTATATAGCGCTTACTACCCCTGACGAGGCGTCGAAGCGCTTTTCGATGAGTAGCACGCTACTCCGGTACCCAACAAGAATTAGTGATGGATTAGTATAATTTAAATAAGGAGTACAGTTTTAGTATTATTATGAGTTAATTTGAGTTGCGGATATGAGAGTTTGTTAGTTAGATTGACTGGAGTAATGGAGGGGTGGAGGAGGAAAGAAATCCAGAAGTGTTAGTTGGGAGTTTATCCTTCATTTACTCAATCCAAAGGCTTGAGATGAATAAAAGGGGAGCGGAGGAGAAAGAGGATGTGGAAGGGTTAGGGAGAGCATAGTAGTAGGGTGAGATGAATGCAGGAGAATTTAGTAGGGTTGTGTGGGAGGTCACAGAGGTAGAGTGAGGTTTGGTGAGTTAGATGTGGAGGTGGAGGGAAGAGCTTAGGCAGAGATATTTAGGAGATGAAAGTGGTCGAAGGGATTTGGGATGAGTCCGAGTGAGAATGGAGGATAGTTTGATAGAGACATGACATAAGAGTGATGAGTAGATAAGTGTGATAAAAAGAGAGCAGAAATTCATAGATATCTAGTATAACAACCCATGCAATGATCCACAAACATGCCAGGCACAGAAACAACATATACACATACATACACATATATATATATATATTTATACACACACACACATGAATAGACACACATATGCACATACAATACATAATTAGAATCATGGGTAAAAAATACTTAGTCAGACAGGTTTAAAAGAGTGTGTGTGTATTTTATTGTTATTGGTTTAGTTTCTGTAAAATGAGCATCGTGGCCTACCCAACCGGAGTATTTTCTACGAGTATGTCAGTAAGCGTTACCTAGCATGTTTTATATGCCCCGTTTATATTGTACACTAAGGGTACGTGATGGGCCACGGGGTAAGCGTCTCCAGCAACCTTGTGTGCCTTTGGCAATGTGATTGTTACTAGTGCGTCTTTGTGGAGATGTCCTTGTGCTTCTGAGCATCAACAACGCACCACCGGAATCGGCGGTAAACGCATTGGGGTCGTTTTGGAAAGCTGTCCATCATCCTGGTAAAAGGCGGGAATTCCTTTACCTACTTCGAGGGTGGACGGGGCGTGGCTCAGCGGGCGGAGCTTACAGGTGCTTTATAAAGGGAGAACCTTCTACTCTGTGTCTCCAGCAGAGGAAGATAGAACCCGAGCGTCACAGTCAGATACAGATTACGCTCCAGTACATCATCAGTTCACCTCCAGGAAGGATTCTAGATCTTTTCTGCTATGGGATCTCTGAGCGTACAGCCTTGCTTTATCTTTGCCAAGCCCAAGAGTTAGGGTGGCTTGTCCTTTCCAGAGGCTGAGCTTCAACTGCGGCACCTGCTACGTTTATATTTCTAAGTGCTTCCTGTTGAGGTTTAGTTTCTGTAAAATGAGCATCGTGGTCTACCCAACCGGAGTATTTTCTGCGAGTATGTCAGTAATCGTTACCTATCATGTTTTATACGCCCTGTTTATATTGTACACTAGAGGTACGTGATGGGCCACGGGGTAAACGTCTCCAGCAACATTGTGTGCCTTTGGCAATGTTATTGTTACTAGTGCGTCTTTGTGGAGATGTCCTCGTGCTTCTGAGCATCAACAACGCACCACCGGAGTCGGCGGTAAACGCATTGGGGTCGTTTTGGAAAGCTGTCCATCATCCTGGTAAAAGGCGGGAATTCCTTTACCTACTTCGAGGGTGGACGGGGCGTGGCTCAGCGGGCGGAGCTTACAGGTGCTTTATAAAGGGAGAACCTTCTACTCTGTGTCTCCAGCAGAGGAAGATAGAACCCGCGCGTCACAGTCAGATACAGATTACGCTCCAGTACATCATCAGTTCACCTCCAGGATGGATTCTAGATCTTTTCTGCTATGGGATCTCTGAGCGCACAGCCTTGCTTTATCTTTGCCAAGCCCAAGAGTTAGGGTGGCTTGTCCTTTCCAGAAGCTGAGCTTCAACTGCGGCACCTGCTACGATTATATTTGTAAGTGTTTCCTTTGAGGTTTAGTTTCTGTAAAATGAGCATCGTGGCCTACCCAACCGGAGTATTTTCTACGAGTATGTAAGTAAGCGTAACCTAGCATGTTTTTATACGCCCCGTTTATATTGTACACTAAGGGTACTTGATGGGCCACGGGGTAAACGTCTCCAGCAACCTTGTGTGCCTTTGGCAATGTGATTGTTACTAGTGCGTCTTTGTGGAGATGTCCTCGTGCTTCTGAGCATCAACAACGCACCACCGGAAATCGGCGGTAAACGCAGTGGGGTTGTTTTGGAAAGCTGTCCATCATCGTGGTAAAAGGCAGGAATTCCTTTACCTACGTCGAGGGTGGACGGGGCGTGGCTCAGCGGGCGGAGCTTACAGGTGCTTTATAAAGGGAGAACCTTCTACTCTGTGTCTCCAGCAGAGGAAGATAGAACCCGCGCGTCACAGTCAGATACAGATTACGCTCCAGTGCATCATCAGTTCACCTCCAGGAAGGATTCTAGTTCTTTTCTGCTATGGGATCTCTGAGCGCACAGCCTTGCTTTATCTTTGTCAAGCCCAAGAGTTAGGGTGGCTTGTCCTTTCCAGAAGCTGAGCTTCAACTGCGGCATCTGCTACGTTTATATTTCTAAGTGCTTCCTTTGAGGTTTAGTTTCTGTAAAATGAGCATCGTGGCCTACCCAACCGGAGTATTTTCTACGAGTATGTCAGTAGGCGTTACCTAGCATGTTTTTTTTACGCCCCGTTTATATTGTACACTAAGGGTACGTGATGGGCCACGGGGTAAACGTCTCCAGCAACCTTGTGTGCCTTTGGCTATGTGATTGTTACTAGTGCGTCTTTGTGGAGATGTCCTCGTGCTTCTGAGCATCAACAACGCACCACCGGAAATCGGCGGTAAACGCAGTGGGGTCGTTTTGGAAAGCTGTCCATCATCGTGGTAAAAAGGCGGGAATTCCTTTACCTACTTCGAGGGTGGACGGGGCGTGGCTCAGCGGGCGGAGCTTACAGGTGCTTTATAAAGGGAGAACCTTATACTCTGTGTCTCCAGCAGAGGAAGATAGAAACCGCGCGTCACAGTCAGATACAGATTACGCTCCAGTACATCATCAGTTCACCTCCAGGATGGATTCTAGATCTTTTCTGCTATGGGATCTCTGAGCGCACAGCCTTGCTTTATCTTTGCCAAGCCCAAGAGTTAGGGTGGCTTGTCCTTTCCAGAAGCTGAGCTTCAACTGCGGCACCTGCTACGATTATATTTGTAAGTGTTTCCTTTGAGGTTTAGTTTCTGTAAAATGAGCATCGTGGCCTACCCAACCGGAGTATTTTCTACGAGTATGTAAGTAAGCGTAACCTAGCATGTTTACGCATGTTGGGTAAAAGTGTCACAATAAGTGCTGCAATCCCACTATTAGCATGTACTGTGCAGACCTTTGGTATGTGTTGTACCTCTTTACTAAGGGCCTATAAGCAGATGAAGTGTGGAAATCAGATGTAGACCTCTTTTTACATGTTTTAAGGACTAATAACTTTAGGACTGGCCAGCAGTGATACAGTGCACAAAGTCCTAACTCTGACCGAAAACGAATTTCAGCAAACATGAGAGGAGCAGGCAAAATGCTGAGCTGACAGCTCTAACCATCTTTTTCTGTAATGACTGTGTCTTCCTACAGGGCTCTGTTCTCACAGAACAAGGATGCTCAGTCATGTAACAGATACTTGAACACCCCATACAACAAAACACAACATACACACAGGAACATGTGAAAGCACTTAAGTGATTGTATCTTAGAGGATTGTTGGTCCTTTGAGTGTAGAAAAAAAGGCTTGTGCTCCAACATAAAGATTAGGACACCTTCAACCTGCTACTGACCATTGATTAGCGCCTTTCCATAGGCAGCCTCCACTCTGCGTTGTGTGCCGTCATCTACAAAATTCTTAGGAGCAGATTTAAGAGCCCCTAGCACCTCCTTGCGCCATATTAACGTCATTTTTTTTAAGCTAATGTGGCCCAACAAGGCCAAAATCGCCGTGCCAAATTTATGCATTGCAGCACTTTGTAACCCCTTTCGCCAGGCATAATGTATGAAAGAGGCGCGTTCCCCCATTAGGGGGGGAGCGAAAAAATGGTGCAAAGAAATCTCAGAGATTTCTTTGCGTGATTTTTTTCAGCACTTTTAATTCCTGCTCAGAACCAGAGTTAAAAGGAGGCATGCCATTGTTTTCAATCGACCTCAATGAGCTTCGCAGGATTAGCTTCAAAATTCTCGATGCTAATCCTGCAAAGCTCCGAACTAGCGTCAACAATTTTGATGCTAGTTCCCGAACTACTGCAATCGTGCCCTGTATATTAAATACAGTGCACACATGGTGGCATTAGGGGGCGCCCAGGGGTGCTCTGGCCCTTATTCTCTGTCAGTTAATCACAAGGGAGGCATTATGCTTACATCCAGTAGGTTCGTGGAAGCCACTGATGGAAAAAGCCAAGATGAGAGAGGGCACACCTTCACTTGTAGTGAAAGAATGTCCCTCCTTACGGCCACTTGCTGGTGTCCAGCTTTCCTTTGTACAAAATGGATGCCCTTTAACTGAGCCATCCTTCCAAACGTTAGCAGGCTGTGATATTCTGCATGTAATGGAAATATTAACTGAACAGCACATTTGTTCTCTAATTAGGTGCTAGTGTAACTTAATGACATCTGAAAAAAAGACATCTGCCCATGCTTCGAGTCACTTGTTTCATCTCCGTTAAAAGTGGTGCCTTCAACACAAAAATATTGCATTTATGCTGATTTAATCTCTCTGTTTTATGAAGCTAACCAGTGCGTCAAGGCGAGTCAAGGATCAATATACTCTTTCGGATAAAAACTGATTCATGTCTTCATGCGCTAGACTTAGCTGTATGTATATAACGATGTATTCATGTAAGAAGGCAGAGTGACCCTTATACATGTGATTACAAAATGGCAACAACTTCCAGCCCTGGTTTACCTACCAGACTCAAAACAAAGACATCCTTAAAGTGTCCTTGTCTTATTCTTGGGGCATCTGGGCACAGCCTGAGACTTACTTTGATGGGAGATTGTTGAGTCAAAGGAGCAACAAATGTGAAGCAATTATGTGGCCCAGTCAGAAAAGCACTTATGAGTACCCGAAGTAGTATTATAATAGGACTCTTCCACACTGAAATGTCCAATGCCCTGTTGGTAAAACTGCAAAGAGCACACATTCCTTTCTATTTGCACTCTCAGATTTCATGTTGGGGTTGTCTGGGTAAATGCTGCAACCCCAGGTGTGGTCTTTGCAACCCCTGGCATTGCCTTTCGGATATCCGGATGTGGCAGCATGGCACATGTAGAAGGATAACAGGGCTCTGAATGCTGTTTGTCTGTTGTAAAGTTTTGCAAAATCAAAAACATCTATGGACACCCTCAAGCCCCAGTAAATCAAAACACACTTTAAAGCAAAAGCAAATGTCCGCTGGTATACTGAGGCCCGTATTTATACTTTTTTTGCGCCGCATTTGCGTCGTTTTTTGACGCAAAAACGGCGCAAACTTGCAATATACCATTGTATTTTGTAGGTTTGCGCCGTTTTGCGTCAAAATGCGGCGCTAAAAAAAGTATAAATACGGGCCTGAGTGTGCAGAAGGAGGCAGGCCTGGGTGGGCTTCCTCCTTCTCTCACAGTTTTTATATATATCAAATACAACTATACTGATTCCCATTAAACAACACATTGTAACAAACATTACTTAATTCTAAATGTAGTGATTTTTATTCACAGTTTATGAACATCCTATGTCATTTTGATTCCAAAATTTGCCATAAATATCCGCGTTGCAATTCTCCTTCAATTCCTTCTGCCTCTTGCTCTAGGATGGAAGACATGTTTGGTAAAGGCTGGAGATCAGTTTATCCAGGTTTGTGTACCAGGATTTGTCTGGAGTGGGCCTGGATAGATATATTCCTTTATCTAGTCTCTCCATTCACCAGCCAGGCCAGAAGGGGTCCTGGTTTATCTCCTCTGCCATGTTGTGCTTCTAGGTAGGCCCTATTGTCATGATTGCCTATTGTGATCTAACCTTTTGCTAGGTCCTAACATTCCAACTCTTTGCGTCATGGTCCCTAACTCTGTCTGTAGTTTGATTGTCCATTTCGTGGATCTCTTTTATAAGTTGGGTTATTGTGGCTGCTAAGGTTTTCCTCACCCCCCTCCAAGCTGTAACTTCGAAGGCTTCCCACACTTTGTTGTTGGTTTAAATTCCTTAAATCTTTCCTGTATGTATCTTTCCATTATTCCCCTCATCAGCATTTTCCACTGTTTTATTGGTGTACCATATTGCCCCAATTCCCTTTAATGGACTGACAGTTTACAGTGTAAGAAATCTTTTGTGTGGAAAGTGCTTAATTACTCTGTGCAAGCTGGGCGAAATTACTTCTTGAAAATGTGCCATGTGGTGGGGAGTGAAAAGAATGGCCTCTACTTCCCCATGTTGTGTCCTCCACAGTTCTTTTAAGTTCAGATAGTACACTAAACTAATAAGGGGCTTAGCAGGGAGCCCCAACACCCTGTTAGTTGATTTAGAGCTATTAAGGTGTTTGTTGAGTATGTAGTTACATTTACCCAGGAATAGCAATTTAATTGGACAGACATATGGCAAGGCAAATGCTGCTATTTCCTTATAAAACAAATGGATGTCTATATTTTCTACACATGTTTTTAGGAGGAAGGTAGGACACGCACACAGTTGGTCAGCTATCCCCACACATCTCCAGTTCATAGCCCTAAATATTTTTTCTGCTTGCACTGGTACTCCATGTAGCTACTTTTCTTGCTGGGGAAATGTATTCAGTATGCCACAGTGTATTCCCCCATTTAAGCTACAATTTCTTGTGCTCAGCCATTAAGTGTGTTTCCTGTAGCATCGCTGTCTGTGTGTTTCTGCACCTCAAGTATGATCGTATTCTTTTCTTTTTAATCACTCAGTTTATACTCCTGATGTGCCAGGATATGACTATATTGGACTCCTCATGTGTAAACTGTTGGGAATAATCAGCGGTGGGCAGACGGTCCACTGATCAGATCCCCATTTGTGTATTGGTCCTGCAGTTCCCATGGTAACAATGGTTGTCCTCCTCTCCCAAGAGACGTCCTCAACGTGGTCCTCTGAGCGCGTACTGGTGGAACACACCCCGTCCCAACTAAACTGCAACATCACTTTCTAACAGCTCTGTGTGAGACTGGCTTGCATCATACCCCAAAAGAGAGTGAGTTGGCACTAGTCAGATTAGGAATCTGTCTCCTAACCTCTCTGGATCTAACCAGTCTGCTCACCTCTCTTTAACAGAGTTCACCATTTTGTATATGTGGGATCCCTTCACTTCATGATTACAGCTTTACATTCCTGTGTGGTGGATCAAAGTCTACCTGCATCAGCACTAATTTGTTGCAGTTTCCCAGATGAGTTTTGAAGTCACCTGGTAGCACATGCAGGCCTGGTGACTGGTGAAGAAGGGCAGGCAACTACAAAGGCTGATAAAAGGTCTCAATGTGTCCTGTCTGGTTTGTTTCAGTTTGTCTGCCAATGACTGACAGTGGCCCTGCAGCATGATGTAATTGAGGCCCCAGACCGACATGTTAGCAGCGATCGAATGCCTCCATTTTTTTTAGTTGCCAAAGTTTGGACCCGATTCACAAAGATAAACTTAGATGTTTGGTCCAAACTTAGACCAAACATCTAAGTTTATGACTTTGGGAATTCACGAAGGGCATTTTTGAGTAGTATCTTTAGGTTCCCACAGTGGGGCCTTTGTTAAGCCACTGTTTAAGGTCCAGGCAATGTTCGTTAATGTTTGGGAAATCAACAGCAAAACCCTCTACTGCCCACTAGACACAACAGACCTTCAAACATCCCAAAAATATTAACTCACAATCTCACCTATCAGAACTTCCCTGTAAACTATACTGGCTATGGTGCAGCAAGAAAAACAAAAGCTGCCGGCCACTGCCTTAACATCTCCAAGGCCAATCAGCCACACTGTGTGTTCACAGTGGGGAGGTGCCTTTCTCGAAAATAACATACAAAGTGCCACCCCAAGATCTACTTTGGTGGCGACCGAACACATGGCATATTAGAGTGAGAGGACGGTTTGGCCAGCTCATGCAGCTGTTTGTGTTTGTTTGTGAAACAGCAGACATGGTTCTTAGGCAGCATAGAGCACACTCAGGGACAGCACACTCGCTGCTTAAATAAATACAGCTCTAGGCTCCTTGAGTTTGCCTCGCATTGTATGGTCATGGTCCTATAAATGCTTGACTAATTTTAGTGCAATGATGCGGGCACCACACTAAGGGGCATGTTTAAGAAAAGTGGCGCTGCAGTGTGTGCAGCTCCACTTTTCTTGTGCCCTTTACCGCCCTGTTAGAAATGGGGTCTTTGGTTGACAGTCAGGTTACCCCCTATTCAAGCAAGGACCCTCACTCTAGTCAGGGTAAAAGAGAATCACCCTCAGCTAACCCCTGCTTACCCCCTTGGTAGCTTGGCAGAGCAGTAGGCTTCACTTCAGAGTGCTAGGTATAAAGTATTTGTACCAACACACACAGTAACTTAATGAAAACACTACAAAATGACACAACACCAGTTTAGAAAAATAGGAAATATTTATCAAAACAAAACAAGACCAAAACGACAAAAATCCACCATACACAAGTCAAGTTATCAATAAAAATGCAAAAAGTCTTTAAGTAGTTTTAAACACACACTAGCGCTGCTAGAGTGAAAATGTACCTGGTGCGCGTCAAAAATAACCCCGCACGGGCGGTGTGCGTAAAAAATAACTCCGCACAGCGGTACTTGAGTCAAAAATCCAGCCACACGATGATCCGAAAATCACGCAGCGCAGGTTGTGATCTCCCAGCCTCCATCAGTGATGCTGCGCGTCGTTTCTCAGCTGCGGAGCCGGCGGCACGTTGTTTTTTCAGCCAAAGATCGGATTTGCGTCAATCTTTTCCCTGCATGGCGCTCTGTGCGTGGATTTTGTCTTTAGGCTGCCAGCTTCTCCTTTCAGGGTCCCAGGAACTGGATGGGCACCACAGGGCAGAGTAGGAGTCTCTCCAGGGGCTCCAGGTGCTGGCAGAGAAAAGTCTTTGCTGTCCCTGAGACTTCCAACAACAGGAGGCAAGCTCTAGATCAAGCCCTTGGAGATTTCTTCTCAAGATGGAAGGCACACAAAGTCCTGTCTTTGCCCTCTTACTCTGGCAGAAGCAGCAACTGCAGGATGGCTCCAGAAAGCACAGTCACAGTCAGGGCAGCTCTTCTTCCTCAGCTATTCAGCTCTTCTCCAGGCAGAGGTTCCTCTTGGTTCCAGAAGTGTTTCTAAAGTCTGTGGTTTGGGTGCCCTTTTTCTACCGGATTTCTCCTTTGAAGTAGGCCTACTTCAAAGTGAAGTTTCTTTGGAATGTGAAATCCTGCCTTGCCCAGGCCAGGCCCCAGACACACACCAGGGGGTTGGAGACTGCCTTGTGTGAGGGCAGACACAGCCCTTTCAGGTGTGAATGACCACTCCTCCCCTCCCTCCTAGCACAGACTGCTCATCAGGATATGCAGGCTACACCCCAGCTCCCTTTGTGTCACTGTCTCGTGTGAGGTGCAACCAGCCCAACTGTCAAACTGACCCAGACAGAGAATCCACAAACAGGCAGAGTCACAGAAATGGTATAAGCAAGAAAATGCTCACTTTCTAAAAGTGGCATTTTCAAACACACAGTCTTAAAATCAACTTTACTAAAAGATGTATTTTTAAATTGTGAGCTCAGAGACACCAAACTCCACATGTCCATCCGCTCCCAAAGGGAATCTACACTTTAATCAGATTTAAAGGTAGCCCCCATGTTAACCTATGAGAGGGACACGCCTTGCAACAGTGAAAAACGAATTTAACAATATTTCACTGTCAGGACATATAAACCACATTACTATATGTCCTACCTTAACCATACACTGCACCCTGCCCTGGGGCCTACCTAGGGCCTACCTTAGGGGTGTCTGACATGTAAGAAAAGGGAAGGTTTAGGCCTGGCAAGTGGGTACACTTGCCAAGTCGAATTTACAGTTAAAACTGCACACACAGACACTGCAGTGCAGGTCTGAGACATGATTACAGAGCTACTTATGTGGGTGCCACAACCAGTGCTGCAGGCCCACTAGTAGCATTTGATTTACAGGCCCTGGCACCTCTAGTGCACCTTACTAGGGACTTACTAGTAAATCAAATATGCCAATCACGGATAGACCAATCAACATTACAATTTACACAGAGAGCATGTGCACTTTATCACTGGTTAGCAGTGGTAAAGTGCTCAGAGTTAAAAAAACAACAGCAACATGTCAGAAAAAATAGGAGGCTGGAGGCAAAAAGATTGGGGATGACCCTGCATAAGCAAAAAAGTCCAACACGACCCCCTACCAGCCTAAAGCCAGGGGAGAACAATCAATACCTTCATGTACTTCCCTGATTGGGGCGATAGAACAAGGACCCAGGCCCACAACAGCAGGGGCATGTTCTAGTTCTACGCCTTCCTGACTCCAGTTAGATCCCTCTGTCCATACTCTCATGGCCCACAAAGCTAATCCATGGGGAACCCTTCTCCACATCTGCAGACACCATCTGTGCAGCACCTAACTTTACTTTGCTCACAGATGTATACCAATGGGCAGATAGTACCTCCAGGGCCAACACAGTGGTGTTGCCCACTCCACCCCCGGGGTGTGACTCTCATCCCCCCACCAGGGGCAACTCTGTCCACCAGGACAGCAAGCCACAGGGACCCCTGACAACTGTCAGGGATGAGAGCCCGACCTCAGGTCTCTCCAACCACTGTGACTGTGGAGAGTGGGAGGCGGTAGCCCCGGGTGTTTGGCACCCTTTGACCACTCTCTCTTCCACCTGGTCAGGGATGACAACCTGACCCTGGTCCTCCCTCTGGGGCTTTGTACCTTCCCAGCAGGAGCGGCACCCCCAGAGTCCAAAATGTCAGGATGCTTGTATGAGCAGTCCTGCACAATTCTTCCACCAGTGCAGGGCTGTTAACCTGCAACTAGTCCTCCAACCTGGGGTCTGTACCTTCAGGTTGGACCAGGGCCAGGGGTGAGGCTTCCCTCCCCCTTCCCTCTCTTCTGGGGTCCTGCACCCTCCAACTAGGAGTGCCCCCCCCAGAAGACAACATGGTAGGGGCACTGTTAGCAGTAGCCCCTTCCTCCAGGTCAGGGGACACACCCTGAACCTGGCCTTCCAATCCAGGGTCTGTACCCTTAGATTGCACTGGGGCTAGAGGTGAGTCTCTCTCTCCCCTGCCCCTAATCTCAGGGATCTGCACCCCTCCCTCAGGGAGAGTACCCCTTGAAATCACACCGGGGGGGGGGGGGTGATTGGGCAAACCGCCCACCCCTTCAGGTCAGGGTTTACCCCCTGCACCTGATTCTCCAGTCCAGGGTCTGTACCTACAGACTGGACCACTGCCTGGCAACCCAGGACTTCCTGGGGGGCATACCTACCCCCCATCAGGACAGAGTTTACCCCCTGAACCTGATCATTCAACCCAGAGTCACCATCCTGCGGTTGAACCATTGCCTGGCACACCAGGACTTCCAGGGGGGCACACTTACCCCCCTCAAGGGACACACTGTCCCCAAGGGCCACACAAGAGTCGGGCTGGCACAGGTCTCCTGATCTCTGCCCATCTGACAGAGTCTGGATTCCCCCCAACCAAGAAATGGTCTCACCAAGGTCATTCCTGGGGGGCTCTGCTCTCAGAGCTGACCCCTGACCCTCCAGGTTCTCCACTGGGGTCCGCAACCCCCTCTCAACCCTCTGTCTGGACTTCTGCACCTCCTCACTAGGAGTGGGACTGCCAGACACCAGAACTGGTGGGACGCTGGCTACAGCCGCACCTCCAAGTTCTCCTGACACTGTGGGGTCTCCCTCAACAGATGGCCCTACGGTACAGGCTAGGCTCCACTCCTGGTGTTCCCTCATGGATCCCTCCAGGACCTGGGACCGGATCTTGGGCACTCTGGACGTCAGCCCGTCCCCATTCCCTCTCCTCTGAGACTGGACATGGGGTCCCTCACCCATCCCACTACACTGGGACCTACCTGGGACACTACAATCCTTCCCTACCTCACATGGTTGGGAAATACCTAGACCTCTCCTCTCAGGAGCCACCCCAAATGCCTCTTCAGACTCTCTGGTATTCACCCAGAAGTCTGCCTCCATTGTAAGCTCCCTGGGTTCAGAGAACTCACACTCCACCTGGTGTTGGCGTAGCTCTGGAAAATAAGGACTAGACATATGCTCTCCAGCAATTACATCACTCAGCCCCTCACATGAATTTAGCCAAAGTACCCTTCACCCAACCATCCAGTGACTCTGCTTTGAAAAAGCACCCCACATCACCCTCCTGAGACTGGCGAGACAGTAGCTGACTGTCCCTGACACTCAACCCACACTCTTCTGGGATGTCTTCACACTCCATAACCAGGACTTCTACCTGGGGGGAACCCCTCTCCCTGTCACTCTCACCTAGAGTCAGTAGAGTGTCCCTCCCACCAGTAGGAATATGACTCTCAATGCCAGTTCCTCAATCCACCACAGGGTGTGCATCACTGGAGCTACCTCATACCCCTGAACCTCCTGGTGTGTGTTATCTCCCTCCTTCAAGTAGGGCACCACATCTCTGGGCATGTGCACTTCTTCAGCAGTACTGGATACAAGATTTTTGCTGCCACCATCTGAACTGGACTCAGCCCTCATGGCTTCCAGCTTCAGCTTTTCACAGCTCAGCTCTTGAGCTGCAATCCTTTCTTTTTCCAGGACTAAGGCTCTCTTCTCCTCAGCCCTCTCAAGCTCTGCTTCTAGCTCTTCCAGACTCCGGATTCGAGCTAGGAGCCAATCATCTCTTTCTGTTCCCTCCTCAGGGCCACTGCCCTCCTCCACGGAGTAGTCCTCCTCCTCAGAGTAGTTCTCCTCCTCAGACTCATTTGGTGGTGTTGCCTGACAACGTTTCAATTCATACTGAAACAGGGCTGACTCAAGATCCTCCCTTATGGATTTCTTGTTCACAGCCAGTCCCCTTTCCATGCAGAATGCTTTAAGCTGCCACTTTTTATACATAAATAGGTGCCAGAAATTGACTTCCATTCTGCAAAGGCTTCACAACCAAAAACCAAAGTTAAAAAATATTAGCAATATTTCCAGGAGGACATCAGAGAACAAAAAGTAGTATGTGGTCACGTGGTCTGCACTCAAAATAGTAGTGTACACTTAATCACTGTATGTCAAGTACAAATACAAGTACAAATCCCAACCGCTGATCACCAATGTTAGAAATGGGGTCTTTGTTTGACAGTCAGGTTACCCCCTGTTCAAGCAAGGACCCTCACTCTAGTCAGGGTAAAAGAGAATCACCCTCAGCTAACCTCTGCTTACCCCCTTGGTAGCTTGGCAGAGCAGTAGGCTTAACTTCAGAGTGCTAGGTGTAAAGTATTTGTACCAACACACACAGTAACTTAATGAAAACACTACAAAATGACACAACACCAGTTTAGAACAATAGGAAATATTTATCTAAACAAAACAAGACCAAAACGACAAAAATCCACCATACACAAGTCAAGTTATCAATAAAAATGCAAAAAGAGTCTTTAAGTAGTTTTAAACACACACTAGCGCTGTTAGAGTGAAAATGTACCTGGTGCACGTCAAAAATAACCCCGCACGGGCGGGCGTGTGTCAAAAATAACTCCGCAGGCGGTACTTGAGTCAAAAATCCAGCTGCACGATGATCCGAAAATCCCGCAGCGCAGGTTGTGATCTCCCAGCCTCCATCAGCGATGCTGCGCGTCGTTTCTCCTGCTCCGTGCGTCGATTCTTCGGTCGCGTTTCCTGCGAGTGTCGTTTCTCAGCTGCGGAACCGGCGGCGCGTCGTTTTTTTAGCCGCAGATCAGATTTGCGTCAATCTTTTCCCCGCACGGCACTCTGTGCGTGGATTTTCTTGTCTTTAGGCTGCCAGCTTCTCCTTTCAGGGTCCCAGGAACTGGATGGGTACCACAGGGCAGAGTAGGAGTCTCTCCAGAGACTCCAGGTGCTGGCAGAGAGAAGTCTTTGCTGTCCCTGAGACTTCAAACAACAGGAGGCAAGCTCTAGATCAAGCCCTTGGAGATTTCTTCTCAAGATGGAAGGCACACAAAGTCCAGTCTTTGCCCTCTTACTCTGGCAGAAGCAGCAACTGCAGGATAGCTCCAGAAAGCACAGTCACAGGCAGGGCAGCTCTTCTTCCTCAGCTATTCAGCTCTTCTCCAGGCAGAGGTTCCTCTTGGTTTCAGAAGTGTTTCTAAAGTCTGTGGTTTGGGTTACCTTTTTATACCCAATTTCTCCTTTGAAGTAGGCCTACTTCAAAGTGACGTTTCTTTGGAATGTGAAATCCTGCCTTGCCCAGGCCAGGCCCCCGACACTCACCAGGGGGTTGGAGACTGCCTTGTGTGAGGGCAGACACAGCCCTTTCAGGTGTGAGTGACCACTCTTCCCCTCCCTCCTAGCACAGACGGCTCATCAGGATATGCAGGCTACACCCCAGCTCCCTTTGTGTCACTGTCTAGTGTGAGGTGCAACCAGCCCAACTGTCAAACTGACCCAGACAGGGAATCCACAAACAGGCAGTCACAGAAATGGTATAAACAAGAAAATGCTTACTTTCTAAAAGTGGCATTTTCAAACACACAATCTTAAAATCAACTTTACTAAAAGATGTATTTTTAAATTGTGAGCTCAGAGACCCCAAACTCCACATGTCCATCCGCTCCCAAAGGGAATCTACACTTTAATCAGATTTAAAGGTAGCCCCCATGTTAACCTATGAGAGGGACAGGACTTGCAACAGTGAAAAACGAATTTAACAATATTTCACTGTCAGGACATATAAAACACATTACTATATGTCCTACCTTAACCATACACTGCACCCTGCCCTTGGGGCTACCTAGGGCCTACCTTAGGGGTGTCTGACATGTAAGAAAAGGGAAGGTTTAGGCCTGGCAAGTGGGTACACTTGCCAAGTCGAATTTACAGTTAAAACTGCACACACAGACACTGCAGTGGCAGGTCTGAGACATGATTACAGAGCTACTTATGTGGGGGGCACAACCAGTGCTGCAGGCCCACTGGTAGCATTTGATTTACAGGCCCTGGCACCTCTAGAGCACCTTACTAGGGACTTACTACTAAATCAAATATGCCAATCATGGATAAACCAATCAACATTACAATTTACACAGATAGCATGTGCACTTTATCACTGGTTAGCAGTGGTAAAGTGCTCAGAGTTAAAAAACCAACAGCAACAGGTCAGAAAAAATAGGAGGCAGGAGGCAAAAAGATTGGGGATGACCCTGCATAAGCAAAAAAGTCCAACACGCCCTTACTGTGACCACGTGTGCACCCTATTTAAAATACGGCACACCATGATGCAGGGTAGGGGGCAATAGAGTCTTTTTCATGACGCTATTGATGTACTCTGCAGGAGTAGGGCCAAAATATTGGTGCTACTCCTGCAGAGTACTAAGGGAACCATTATGAATGATAGAAGCACCCTTTTAATGCCTGTTCAGAGCAGGCATTAGAAGTGCTGTCCGAAATGAGGCAAGGAAGAAATCTGTTAGATTTCCCTGCACCATTTCTTTGTCCCTCCCCCCGCAACTGGGGATTACCCCTTTTGCATACATTATGCCTGGAGCAGGCACAATATATTGCAAAGGGTTACAAAGTGGCACAATGCATGGATTGCGCCACTTTGTAAATGTGGTGCAAGGATTTTGGCCTTGTTGGGTCATATTAGTATGAAAATGACGCTAATGTGGCACAAGGTGGCGCTAGGGGCATATCAGTATGCCTCTAAGTTCTGTTACTCTAACCCCTGATGCATGGTACTTGGCAGGGCTGATAAAATGTAACAGAAATCTCGTCCTCCATAGTACAAGTGTCATAGGCTACAATTCATTTGTAATACAGCGGACAGGACATCCTCCATGTTTGTGACAGAGTATCCTGTTCACCACTTCTGAGTAAGGCCCTTAGTCATTCATATGGAACTCACATTTAACAGAGAAGCATGTCTCAATTTATCTGATGAGCTATTCATAACATTAGATATGCTGGTTTTATTGCCTTGGTAAAAACCTTTGCTGAAAATCAGAGTTGTAATTCAAGAAGTTGTCTCTCAAGAGCTGATGCTGCATGCATGGCTGAAATAATGTGCCGGGTGGCTTATTTTGGTTCTGTATTTGTATATTGTGCTCCAAGATATTGGATTTGCATTGCTAAAGCTAACAGAAACAAACTTTGTAGAGATATGTGCGCTCAGCTGTGCATTTTAGGCTTCAACACAACCCATTTATTAGAGTATGACAAAATGTTCTTGTGAGGTTTGGTGTGAAAGGGCTGAGGTCATGCAACCTTCTTTTCCTTGGTTCCAAGATCTCCTGACATTAACCCTCTTCACCTTAAGGATTCAGAGAAGGCCCCTACCAAGTTGTCTTTAAAACCACATTCAGCTTCTGTGCATTGAAAGTAGGTCTATCAATTGGAATAATTAGATGAATGATCAGTCAGGCCTTTGCATTCTCCTATTCAGGTCCATCTCATGAGTGGCTCAATTAAAATCAAACACTGACCTTCATAAAAACAGGATTTGGAAGCAAGATCTCACCAAACTAATTTCAAAATAGGAATTTTAAAAAATTGCATACATTTTCAAATTTCACTCTATATAGAGTGTATCAAAAGGGAATCTACAGCTTTGTCAACACAAGACCTAAAGGAATGTTGTGCACTGAAAGGGACTGGCACAAAAGCAGAACACGCAAATGGATGTGAAAAAAATGGCATATGCTGTTTTTTTAATTGGAAGGGACTTAGGGCCAGTGTGAGCTTAACAATATATAAGCTGCACGTTAAAAAATAGTGTTTGCTTGTACACACCTGACTGGTACCAGGATGTCTTATGGTAAAAATGTTGTGAGTACATAGATAAGCCATGTAAGTCGTTATCACTGAAACATGTAGGTTGAGGCAAAAACACAGACCCTAAGGGGCATAAGTATAAAAAAAATCATGCAGCACAGCAAGTCACCTAGCTGTGCTGTGTGGTAGGGAAATGGCAGGAATGTGCCATATTTAACATAATAGAGCACATTCCTGCCTTTTCCCAGCAATGGCACACAGTGTGCAGCCCACCGCCAACGCAGGCACCCTTGCACCATAGTGTAAGCGTATCTGCTTCGTAAGCAGGATTGGTTTGTGCAGGAAGGGGCAACTTCCTGCGCAAAACAAATCCTCTGAGGCATTTTCCCCTTTTATGTGCACTGCAGAATGTAGCACACGTAGAAAGAGGAAGTAACAAGGAGAAATGTATATTTCCCCTCGTTATGTCTCACCTAGGGAGGCATTGCATTTTGACACATTTCCAGGCCCACCAGTAATGGTAATTCTGGGAATGTGGCAAAGTCCATGGGTGAATGCATGGGAACACCCATGCAGTGCTTAATTTGTGCTTGTTGTTTCCGGTGCTGAGCACCGGCACTTATTGTTGAGGGCCGGAGCTTATTCTTCACCCCCAAGCATTTGCTGCGAGCAAAAGACACATATGGGAAAGACGGAGGAAGAGAAAAACGAAAAAGCGGCACAATCGGAGAAAGCAGAAAGCTGCAAAGGTGAGCTGAAGGGGCAGGGAGTGGCTTTAAATGGAACGAAGTGGCCCAAGATGACTTCAGGATTACGCGACCTCAATATTCCGTGTTCCCACATTTAATTGCAGCAGCCGCGTGTTTAAGAGGAGAGCTTTGAGCACTTGCACCTTGTTATTTACAAATTAAGCACTGCACCCACGTTCCACCCATGGAACGTCTTCCCAGGGCAGAGAAACGCAAGGATGCAATTTCTGCTGTGCTGAGTTACGCTGGGTTCATCAAGCCATGCAAGGTGGCCATGCATAGTTTCATAAATCTGACTTAGGTTTTGCGTCGCCTTTGCACCCCCTTAAGGGCAACGCAAAACCCACATACATATTACCTTAATTCACAAAAGAGTCTCAACATGAGGAGTGGAGAAAGCAAAGTGAGTGGCAGTTCACACAAGGAGGATGGTGTCTTTACACCACATGTACTGAGTGTCACCCTCCCCCAAAGCTCGTGCTGCCTTCATGCTTTGGAGGTGAGAGCCTAATGGCAGCACACTCATCTCCAAAGAGGCAGAACAGCAGCTGTGTACTGCAGGATTGCATGACCTGGAGGAGCTGTCAAAAACTGAATGAGCTTATGTCTCACTGGGGCTCAGCAGGACTCTGCATTGTGAGTCACAGATGAATGAGTAGGTTTTATGTGCTGCTGACCATGTCTAGAGGAAAATATTCCCTCCAACAAGTACATGGTTCAGCAGATCACTTCCTCGCGATAACGGTTAGTTAAGTCTTGCAAGAGAACTCCTTCCACAACAAAATAATGCAACCACTTTATCTTCCTTTATTTGTTCAGATAATGCATATCTGAAATTAAAGAAAGGGAGAGGATTTCAGGTTTATTGCATTACATTCCGGGCCTCATTAAAATTCCTCCTGAGATTACATTGCCAGAATTTATGATACCGCCAGGTGTCTCCCCGGGAGTTATGAGAGGTTATGAGTTACCCACAATTGGGAATCACCTGTCGGATCCGGTATTACTGGTTCTTTTGATGCAGGTTTTTTCACACTTTTCCCCGAATTCGGGAGTTAATGGTAGATACCACCTGCTCTCAACACAAATATTTGTGCGGGGACCAGCGGGATTGGACGAGGTTCCTGGAGCATTGATGGCGGGGAGCCTGTCCCCTGTCTCCTCCCTAACGGAGGGTGAACCGTGCCCCTGCCTACCTCCCATCAATGTCTTTTCCCTGCTGTGGATCAGTGCACAGAAAAACGGAATATGATATTTTCTGACCCATATTTATTGCACAAAAACACTACACAGCTCACAACTGGGGCGGTATCTCTCGCCCTTCCGGAGATGCTGCTGTCAGAAATCATAATAAGAGCCATATAGTTGATGCCAGGATTTGGAGGGGCCGGGGGGGCAGTGAGTGAAGATACAAGTGGACGCTACTCTTTACAATAAGATGTAAACTCCTGAGAATTAAAAAAAAATCATGCGTCCGCCCAGCAGTCATGCCAAAAGTTGCGTAAATTATACAATTCTGAAGTAGCTGCACATTTCGAGAGCTCAGCATTTGCTAAAAAAAGCCAGTGAAAAAAATGAAAACGTTAATATTAAGACAATAAACCTGCGTAAGTTTGCTACGCATGAAGGGGATCTATCAACTTTTACTTCATCCTATCAAGTACGTATGATTAACATGCACTAGTAGTGTTATTTGGATACTGTCAAAAGCCTCAGCATGGAGAACGTGCATCTGCTTCTAGGGATACCTTTTACCTCCCAGCGAATGTCTACCTATCTCCATCTTCATGTATTTCCTCTCTTCAGCATCATCAAGCAGAAGAACTGGGAAGCATGTGGGTAAATCTAGGCAACATCTGGGCATCAGGAAATAACAACTTTTTATACAGTCACCTAAAATCAATGTTTAATCAAATAAAGTGAGACAGTAAATCCATCAATAAAGAATAGAGACACAGTACTGCCCAATAGAAGACATTATTTCAACCACTGAGTCATAAAAATAATTTAGTTTGGTACTAGCATAATTATCATAACACTGTACCTGGTTACCTCGGAGGAACAGTGACCACCACTCACCTAAAATTACATCCTATTTAATTTATGAAGAACTCTGTGGCCTTGTAGAATGGAAGGTGACCTGCGCCCTTGTCCCTTGCTCCTGTCTAGTCCCAAATGGACTACCCCATACCAACCACAGACCTCCATGTACTCATAGGACGCCCAAAAAGACGAATCAGTCCAACCTCATCTTGGTACCAATTGAACAGATACTTTTCTAAAACCACCTACTCCCTCCTTTGATAGCTGCTGCATAACTGCTATTCAACAGTCAAACGCTGCTTGGATATCCTCAACTGTCAATCACGACCATGACATTTTTATACTTAAGGATGACTGTTGGACTTTTGCTTATGCAGGGTCATCCCCAGTCTTTTTTGCCTCCTGCCTCCTATTTTTTTCTGACATGTTGCTGTTGGCTTTTCAACTCTGAGCACTTTACCACTGCTAACCAGTGCTAAAGTGCATATGCTCTCCTGTTTAAATTGTATGTAAGTGGTTTATCCATGATTGGCATATTTGATTTACTAGTAAGTCCCTAGTAAGGTGCACTAGAGGTGCCAGGGCCTGTAAATCAAATGCTACTAGTGGGCCTGCAGCACTGGTTGTGCCACCCACATAAGTAGCTCTGTAATCATGTCTCAGACCTGCCACTGCAGTGTCTGTATGTGTATTCTTACACTGTAAATTCGACTTGGCAAGTGTACCCACTTGCCAGGCCTAAACCTTCCCTTTTCTTACATGTAAGGCACCCCTAAGGTAGGCCCTAGGTAGCCCCAAGGGCAGGGTGCAGTGTATGGATAAGGTAGGACATATAGTAATGTGGTTTATATGTCCTGACAGTGAAATACTGCCAATTTCGTTTTCACTGTTGCAAGGTCTGTCTCTCTCTCATAGGATAATATGGGGGCTACCTTTAAATATGATTAAAGTGTAGATTCCCCTAGAGAGTAGATGGACATGTGGAGTTTGGGATCCCTGAACTCACAATTTAAAAATACATCTTTTAGTAAAGTTGATTTTAAGATTGTGCGTTTGGAAATGCCACTTTTAGAAAGTGAGCATTTTCTTGCTTAAACCATTCTGTGACTCTGCCTTGTTTGTGGATTCCCTGTCTGGGTCAGTTTGACAGTTGGGTTGTTTTTCACCTCACACCAGACAGTGACACAAAGGGAGCTGGGGTGTAATCTGCATTTCCTGATTAGCCATCTCTGCTAGGAGGGAGGGGTGGAGTGGTCACTCTCATCTGAAAGGACTGTGCCTGCCTCTGACAATGCTGTCTCCAACCCCCTGGTGTGTGTCTGAGGCCTTGCCTGGGCAAGGCAGGATTTCACAAGAGGGCGTGAGTCCCCTTTGAAGAAAGGTGACTTCAAAGACTAAAATGGGTATAAGAAGGGCACCCAAACTTACAAACTTCAGAAACACTTCTGGAATCAAGGGGAACCTCTGCCTGGAGAAGAGCTGATCGCTGAGGAACAAGTGCTGCCCTGCCTGTGACTGTGCTTTGTGGAGCTTTCCTGCAGTGCTGCTTCTGCCAGAGTAAGAGGGCAAAGACTGGACTTTGTGTGCCTTCCATCTTGAAGAAGAAATCTCCAAGGGCTTGATGTAGAGCTTGCCTCCTGTTATTGAAGTCTCAGGGATAGCAAAGACTTCTTCCTGCCAGCACCTGGAGTCTCTGGAGAGACCCCGACTCTGCTCTGTGGTGCCCTTCCAGTTCCTGGGACCCTGAAAGGAGAGGCTGGCAGCCTAAGGACAAAAATACACGCACCGAGCACCGTGCGGAGAAAAGATCGACGCGAATCCGATCGCGGCTGAGAAAACGACGCGACGCCGGTTCCGCAGCTGAGAAACGACGCCGCAGGAAACGCGACCGAAAAACCGACGCCCGGAGCAGGAGAAACGACGCGCAGCATCGCTGACGGAGGCTGAGAGATCGCACCCTGCGCCGCGGGACTTTCGGATCGTCGTGTGGCTGGCTTTTTCAACGCGCACCGCCGTGCCGAGTTGTTTTCGACGCACACAGCCGTGCAGGGTTACTTTCGACGCACACCGCCCGTGCGGGGTTATTTTTGACGCAAACCAGGTACATTTTCACGCTAGCAGCGCTAGTGTGGTGTTACAACTACCTAAAGACTCTTTTTATTTTAAACCTTTAAAAAATCATAACTTGACTTGTGTATGTTGGATTTTTGTCGTTTTGGTCTTGTTTTGTCTAGATAAATATTTCCTATTTTTCTAAACTGGTGTGTCATTTTGTAGTGTTTTCATTAAGTTACTGTGTGTGTTGGTACAAATACTTTACGCCCAGCACTCTGAGGTTAAGCCTACTGCTCTGCCAAGCTACCAAGGGGGTAAGCAGGGGTTAGCTGAGGGTGATTCTCTTTTATCCTAACTAGAGTGAGGGTCCTTGCTTGAACAGGGGGTAACCTGACTGTCAACCAAAGACCCCATTTCTAACAATGACTATTACCACATGCTTCAATTAAGAAAATTAACATATTTGGTGACCGATGTTAATCTATAAATGCTTAATTCCTTCTTAGTGAAAATCCTATATTAAAAATGAGCAGCAAATTGAGCAATAGTTCTGGGAATCTGCAACTCACATCCTCCTGATTTCTCAATCATGGTCTACCTGACCATCTTGAAAAAAGGAGCACAAAATCCTCCTTCTCTATGGACACCACTGGATCACATTTGTGCTATAGAAAACCGCATAAATAAATACATACATAAATAAATATTATAAAATCCATTTTATAAGCATACAATGCATACACCATTGTAGAGCTGGACAAGAATATTTACAATTTTTTAATTCTCATTTCCTCTTCCTGACAAGGAGTATAGAATTTGGCAGAAACTACTCTAGTGACAATTTTGCAGCGCATTTCAAATATCCATAAATTCACAAATTTCTGACATTTCTGCTTCTGAGAATTAAACCAAGGTAGATTCTGAAAGGAGACAAGCCAGCTGCCAAACCTGGCTCAGTAGGGGACTCTTCTTTCTTCCATCTACACATACCAGGCGCCTCTGAAGATCTCATCTGCAGTATTCACACCAGTTGTATTAGTAGCACTGGGCTGGCATGGACAGAGGCCACTCCTCAATGACATACAAGGGTAGCAGAGGGTGTTAGGGTAGAGAGGGGAACAGGGGTGATTGTTGGATGCTGGGGATGTGGCATCTCACAGTTGAAATGGGTTCTGAATGGGTATGTAGCCCAATGTGTGTTAAAAGCAGACGGTTCTTGATGGATACATGATTCTTGTCGACGGGCTCTGAAGAAAGGGGGTCTGTGTGCTATGGGGAACCTGGTGGTTCAGAGACCTGTGGGCTGAGACATGATGATGCATGATATTGACAGATGAAATATCACGATTCTGCCTTTTTGCCTAGGTTTGGACAACACTAACACCAAATACATACTGTCTGAGTGGGGCTCCTGCACTATTCATACTGATGTATGCTATTACACAGACTATTGCTCGCTGACGTGCGAGGGTCCGCATCACCCCGATATACTACTGATGCCATAATGATCTGAGCGGTAATACTGCACCCAAAATTAGCAACTACTGCGTACCCTTCGCTGATAGAGTATTATCACACCATCACTGGTTTTTGCCTATGGAATGGGGAATAACTATGGAACTCAGTGTTTGCATGATGTAACTTTTCCCTGAAATATTCACTAGTTTTTCACTTGAGAACATCAAAAAGCATTTTTAACATAAATCTGATACCTACTTTGGCCAGTAAGATTATCCAGTATTGTACAAACAACTGCGGAGTTTTCCCTTCCCCCTTACATCTTGGAAATACAATTACAACGTCTCCCAGACATCCTAGTAGATCTCTGGACATGTTCAGGTTGAGCAAGAGCACATTTTACCTAGATGGTAACATATGCATGAATAAATCCTGTCTAAACTATTAAATACTAACAAAGTGTGAATTTGCACATTAAATTACAATAGTGTGCTGTCCAGTAGTTTTTTGGGGGAAACAAATAAGTGCCACGTCCGTCATCAGCTTGCACTATCCATTGCCCCTGTCAGCGCTGCCAGTGAGAGTATCAAAACAACTGGTAACCATTGTACATCTACAAGAATGACAATTCAGATTCTTCAAGGTCACCAAATCTATATGAATTGCTTAGGCAGCAGGTATTAGTCATCCTAATGTGTGCTGAATTAATAAACATCTGTAAATTAGACAAACAGCATCACAAGTGGCAGACTGTCAGAAGTGCTAGTGTTTGTAATTAAATGGCGGTGCTGAGAACAGGAAACACAGGCTCAAATTAAGCACTTCTGCTATATTACTAATTGGCTGCTCCCAGACATGTGCAATGGTTTGTCCTAGATAGGGGTGTTAGCTGTTGAAAAATAATAAATTCAATTTTGTTTGTTATCAGCAACATTTGCACAGTGAATCTCCATCTTGGGTGGGACCTGTGAAGTAGTCTTGTCCAGGCCAGGGATTTAATGACATCTATGGTCAGAGTATGTAGTGTGCACCCTTAGAATTAATATAGGAGATTGGTTTCCCCATTGGGGAAAAGATTTTTCTATGGACAAAATAAAAAAATGTAAGGTCAGCATGTGCAAAGGAACTCCTTTTACCCAATTACCAATGCATGGGTGCACAGTGCTGTACAACACAAATGTATATTTAATAACGTCCTGCAACATTACTGACTTAAGGGTGCTGACTTCAAAGTATGTATTTATATGCATAGGGAAGCATAGATTTGCTTTTCCTAAGTATTCATTTAAGTACCTATTTTTGAGTTACATAGTCGGAGAGCTAGGGATAGCAAATTTACACTGACTTGTATAAAGCTATCTTGATGAATCAGTGGTAGTCAATATCTTGCACTCAATATTGTTGTAGGGTAGTATTTTGTCTCTAAATAATGTCAGACAGACCCAAATGACCATCACATAGATTGAGACATATTGTGAGCATTCCTAGAAATCTGTTGCTGTCAAAGCTTCTCTGGAGCTGTATTACAAACAGTGCTCCATTGGTGCAATGTGTGTGTGTGTGCCCCTTTTCTGTGCCCTGAGGGCATGGTGGTATTACAGAAGTCCCAGACAGTTGTGCGCCCTCTTCTGTAATACAGATAGTACCAGTGCACATAGAGTTCCACTGCTATCTAGAGTGGGGGTCCCTTGTTAGCATGTTGGTGTGGCCCCATGGCAATGAGAAAAACACTTTGCCTTTGCACCCATGCCCTACTACGGATGCAGGCAAAAAGGCAGTCTCGTGGCACACTGACTGCGTGCCACAAAAAGGGTAGTGCACAGTTTGCCCGAGTCCAGAGCTGGTGTACTATTGTTATTGCACCATCCAGATATTCATACAGACTGTTTATTTTCAGAGAAACACTCTACAAAAGGCATACTGAGCATTCATACAATACTACATCAGAGGGACAAGGATTGCATTGCAGACAGAGTAGCTTACTTAGGATAAACCCACTGCGCTGTCTCAGCAGCGCCCAAAGGTGTCACTGATTCCACTTTAATACGCTGTCTACCTGGCTCATGAATATATACAGAAAAACACTCATAATAAGTTATCTCAGCGGCTTCAAAATATCTGTGGTTTCATGGGCATAATTTATTACAAAACCATTGGTGAAACTGAATCCAGGATAAATGTGTTCTGCAGAACTATCTACTTATAAATTCACATCCTATAATACTAAAGCTTTCGGTTTGTGTAGCAAATTTGATAGATAGATATATTAACACTTTCTTGGGTGCATAATAAAAGGAGGGTAACTTGATTAAGAACAGTTTCAAATGGACACAGTCTGAAATGCTGTGGAATAGCAGAGGTGAGATAATCGAAGACCATTCAAAAAGGAGCTGTTTCAACAGCACTGGCAGGAGACAGGAAGTGATAACCCTGAAATGTACCCTGTGCTCACATGAAAGGTGTCCTGCTACCACACAAGGCTCTAAACACAAAGACAATGCTAAGCTAAATTATACAGGAAAAACAAAAGCACTGGCATTGAAGGAAACAACCTTGTATGTGGATGTGCTCATTGTGAGAGAGTAAAATATAATCACCCAAAGTAAAGTTAACCAGTGCCTTAAATAGGCTGACCTATTGCCCCATGCTTTATGCTGTATTGGGCGGCAGTAAAATGTAACTGACACAACAACAGACCAATGGGTGAAGAGAGGTGGCTGAAAGCATGCACATAATTTTAGCAAAATCAAAAGGTCTTTCCTAATGCAAGACCTAAAAAGCCCTTTTAACTAAGTATATTATGCATATAATTTTAGTAAAATCAAAGGGTCTTTTCTAATGCAAGATCTAAAAAGCCCCTTTAACTAAGTATATTATGCATATAATTTTAGCAAAATTAAATGGTCTTTTCTAATGCAAGACCAACAAAAAGCCCTTTAAGTAAGTATATTATGCATATAATTTTAGTAAAATTAATGGGTCTTTACTAATGCAAGACCCAAAAAGCCCATTTAAGTAAATATACTATGCATATAATTTTTGTAAAATCAAAAGGTCTTTTCTCATGCAAGACCTAAAAATTAAGTGAGTTTCACAGATTAAAGACCTTCAGTCTAGTGAGTGAACGGAAGTGAGGGCTCCTTGTTACCGCAGAAGCCCACAACACCAAAGAAAAAGATGAAAGACGAGACAAAATCACTGGAATGGAAAATTAGATTTCCGTCAAAGCAGGCTATTCTCTGGAAAATAGGTTTTCCCTGGTAAGTAAGCAAGCATGAATACGCAATTGAATCACAGGATGACGGGTAGAAAGAAAACAAACAACAAAGGAGCCCATTCAGTTGCTCGATGGTTTTAGTGGTAGGAGATGCGTAAGCGCCTTTGCAATTTTCTGTTCCTGTTCTGTGTTTCCAGCTGTTATCTGCCCAGTCTCACTGGCTTCATGGTGAATACAAAAGATGAGCATCTTGACTCATGCATCCCTATTCTCATGGTAATGTGTATGTTTGCAGGGCTGGCCTGGGACCTAAAAGCTGCTCTGAAAACTGTTGAATTACAAGCCCACGTAGCGCAACGTGGTAGAGACCAAGCCTGACCCTTCTGCAGGAAGGAAGGTGGGACCAATTTTGAATCCTGCCTCTTCAAAGGGCTTCTTTTATAGCCCAATTGTCCAAATGTATTTGCAAAACACAACAGTGTTTACACAAGTTACTGAATTATTGCAAAAACAGATTCGCAGTATCTTTGTGGCAGGGCAAATCATGTAAGTGTTTATGAGAAAACTGTGGCAGATTCCTCAAGTCTTCGAAGCCCATCCATCCCTAAGGGAAGCTCTACAGGTTTTTTTTCCTAGGCCCAGTATAGCCTGTCCAGCAAAAATGTTTGCATGAAATAGTAACTTGAGACTGTAACAATGCCTTCACACATCAAGTACATTTCAGATTAATTAAATATATTTTGTTTTACTTACCAAGCATTCCTATAAGTTAAAGCTTATACCAGGGTATGTGCAGGTCAGTTTCAAAATTCTTCTGGTGCTCCTAAAACAAATACCAAAATAATTATTATATTTTAAATTATATATATTATTATTTCCTGAAAACCCATCTGTACTCTAAAAGGCAGAGGGGTAATTTACAAAGATGGAGTGAACAAGCAACTTACACAATGAGTTAGCAGTACAAGTATACAATAATAACATTAAAATTAGTATACAATAAAGATTTTTTTTTTAAAGAAATAAAATAAAAACGAATATTTTCCACGTAGTCACCAATAAAGATAATCTGAAATAGATATAATTATGGGATAGATAGGTACAGTAGTGTTCTGAAAGGAGTGCCAAGGTGTTACACATTTATGCCTTGCATAAGTGATGGGTAGAGGAGACTCCTGGTCCCTTCCTAACAATAGGGAAAAGTTCCCAGGGGTAAAACTACCCATTTTCCAGCAAATCCTAAGTGCCCTACTTCAAACAATCATACAGTGTCCCTCTCTACCAAAATCCAATATGTCGAAACCTTTCTCTCCTGTTCAGAACCGATGTACCCACCGCAGAGGTGCAGCCAGGGAAATGATCAACCCCTGCTCTGTGGTCACTTCGAACCTGTTCTGGGGGCATCTCCTCTCCCATTGGGATTGGTGCCTTCATGATTGGGGCATCAAGGACACCTCTGCCCAATTGTCAGCTACCATTTGCAGGTGACAGAGTAACTTCCTGGGCACAGATCTGATAGTCCTTCTCTCAAAGGAAGAGAAACAATTCACCAGACATAAAACTTTGTCCTGCTCTGGGAGCACTTTTTTCATACCTCATGAAAGGTATTCAGCTGCCAGATGACAGTTGGAGCTCATGCAAATGGGCCCCCAGAGGCTTTAAGCTTGGGAAAAAAGTAACTTTTTAAAAGTACATTTTCTAAAATGTTAATTACAAATTCAGCTTCACCACTAAATTGGGCCTGTAACAAATAGTCAAAGAATTACATTTGTATGTAGATGATTCCTAGTTGGCGATAACATTATTAAATGTAATAATGTATTCTAATGCTTTCCTATGGGGCAGCCAACCTTGCTGAAATGAAAAACGCTTCTTGGGCCTGTTTATTGCAAGGACATATTTATCATTGAACCTTTGCACGTCTTACTTTTAAATATTATGAACTGTGCCTTATGGGTAGTCAGGACTACTTGGGGGTGGCTTATACATATTTAAGCAGAAGATTTAGGCTTTTAGACATGCCAAAATTACTTATTTTAATAGGTTGGATGTGTAATTTTAAAACAGCCAGGCTACATTAGCAGCCTGCAGTCATGTTTGCACTGTCGCTCTCGTTACACAATTGGACCACTGGTGACATTTAACTTAAAAGCCCTGGTAAATTTTTTATAATATACTAGAGACTTATAGGTAAGTTAGATATGCTAATTAGGAATGTAACCAATTTCAACATGTGAGAGAGAGAGACTCACCCTTGACCCCCGTGCAATCTAAGGGTACAGACCCTGGATTGGAAGGCCAGGTTCAGGGTGTCCCCCCTCACCTGGAGGAAGGGGCTACCGCTAACAGTGCCCCTATCATGTTGTCTTCTTGGGGGGGCCACTCCTAGTTGGGAGGTGCAAGACCCCAGAAGGGAGGGCAGGGGGACGGAAGCCTCACCCCAGGTTGGAGGACCAGTTGCAGGTTAACAGCCCTGCACTGGTGGAAGAATTGTGCAGGACTGCTTTAACAAGCACCCTGACAATTTTGGACTCTGGTAGTGCCGCTCCTGCAGGGAGGGTACAAAGCCCCAGAGGGGAAGACCAGTTGCAGGTTAACATCCCTGCACTGGTGGAGGAATTGTGCATGACTGCTTCTACAAGCATCCTGACAATTTTGGACTCTGGGGGTACCGCTCCTAGAGGGAGGGTACAGAGCCCCGGAGGGGAGGACCAGTGTCAGGTTGTCATCCCTGACCTGGTGGAAGGGAGAGTGGTCGAAGGGTGACAAGCACCTGGATCCACCGCCCCCCATTCTCCACAGCCACAGTGGTGGGAGGGGCCTGAGGTCGGGCTCTCATCCCAGACAGTTGTCAGGGATCACTGGGGCTTGCTGTCCTGGTGGACAGAGTTGCCCCTGGGGGAGGACGGGAGGCACACCCCGGGGGTGGAGGTGGCAGCACCACTGTGTTGGCCCTGGTAGTACCATCTGCCCATTGGGATACATCTGTGAGCAAAGTAGAGTTAGGTGCTGCACAGATGGTATCTGCAGAGGTGGAGAAGGGTTCCCCATGGGTTAGCTTAGTGGGCCCTGAGAGTATGGACAGAGGGATCCAACTGGAGTCAGGAAGGCGTAGAACTGGAACATGCCCCTGCTGTTGTGGGCCTAGGTCCTTGTTCTATCGCCCCAATCAGGGAAGTACATCAAGGTATTGATTGTTCTCTCCCGGCTTTAGGCTGGTAGGGGGTTGTGTTGGACTTTTTTGCTTATGCAGGGTCATCCCCAATCTTTTTGCCTCCTGCCTCCTATTTCTTTCTGACCTGTTGCTGTTGGCTTTTGAACTCTGAGCACTTTACCGCTGCTAACCAGTGCTAAAGTGCATATGCTCTCTGTGTAAAATTGTATGTAATTGGTTTATCCATGATTGGCATATTTAATTTACTAGTAAGTCCCTAGTAAAGTGCACTAGAGGTGCCAGGGCCTGTAAATCAAATGCTACTAGTGGGCCTGCAGCACTGGTTGTGCCACCCACACAAGTAGCTCTGTAATCATGTCTCAGACCTGCCACTGCAGTGTCTGTGTGTGCAGTTTTAACTGTAAATTCAACTTGGCAAGTGTACCCACTTGCCAGGCCTAAACCTTCCCTTTTCTTACATGTAAGACACCCCTAAGATAGGCCCTAGGTAGCCCCAAGGGCAGGGTGCATTGTATGGTTAAGGTAGGACATATAGTAATGTGTTTTATATGTCCTGACAGTGAAATATGGCCTGTCCCTCTCATAGGTTAACATGGGGGCTACCTTTAAATCCGATTAAAGTGTAGATTCCCTTTGGGAGCAAATGGACATGTGGAGTTTGGGGTCTCTGAGCTCACAATTTAAAAATACATATTTTAGTAAAGTTGATTTTAAGATTGTGCATTTGAAAATGCCACTTTTAGAAAGTGAGCATTTTCTTGCTTATACCATTTCTGTGGCTCTGCCTGTTTGTGGATTCCCTGTCTGGGTCAGTTTGACAGTTGGGCTGGTTGAACCTCACACTAGACAGTGACACAAAAGGAGCTGGGGTTTAGTCTGCATTTCCTGATGAACCATCTGTGCTAGGAGGGAGGGGCGGAGTGGTCACTCACACCTGAAAGGGCTGTGCCTGTCCTCACGCAATGCAGTCTCCGACCCCCTGGTGAGTGTCTGGGGCCTGGCATGGGCAAGGCAGGATTTCACATTCAAAAGAGACTTTACTTTGAAGTAGGCCTACTTCAAAGGAGAAATTGGGTATAAGAAGGGCACCAAAAACCACAGACTTTAGAACACTTCTGGAAACAAGAGGAACCTATGCCTGGAGAAGAGCTGAGGAAGAAGAGCTGCCCTGCCTGTGACTGTGCTCTATGGAGCTATCCTGCAGTTGCTGCTTCTGCCAGAGTAAGAGGTCAAAGACTGGACTTGGTGTACCTTCCATTTTGTGAAGAAATCTCCAAGGGCTTGATTTAGAGCTTGCCTCCTGTTGTTTGAAGCCTCAGGGACAGCAAAGACTTCTCTCTGCCAGCACCTGGAGTCTCTGGAGAGACTCCTGCTCTGACAAGTGGTGCCCTATCCAGTCCCTGGGCCCTTGGAAGGAAAGCTGGTGGAAATTCAAGGAAATCGACTTCGGACGACTTTGGACCGACACCGCTGCTAAATCTGGTGACGCCGCCTGCACCCAACTCCGTGATCTTCGCTGGAACGTGACGACCTTCGCAGGCCCGACATCGCTGCAGCCCGCCGAAGTCCGCGACTCCATGGAAGTCGCCGCACCACGTCGTGACCGACGCCGCTCGAAGTGCGCAGATTCAACGTTTCGCACAGACGCCACCATCCCCGACTTTGCGCATCGGCTTGTTTTCACTCTTCACCAAAGGTACTGTACTTTGGGGTCTACGCGACTCCGTGTCCGACGCCACTGGTGTCGGCTTGTTGGGAACGACTCTATCACGACGCCGTGTTAACACCTCATCGAAGCATTTTGTGTTTCTAAGTGCTATTTTTGAGTTTAATCTTTAAAACTTCATAACTTGACTTGTGTATGTCGGAGTTTTGTCGTTTTGGTCTTGTTTTGTTTAGATAAATATTTCCTATTCTTCTAAACTGGTGTTGTGTCATTTTGTAGTGTTTTCATTAAGTTACTGTGTGTGTTGGTAGAAATACTTTACACCTAGCACTCTGAAGGTAAGCCTACTGATCTGACAAGCTACCAACGGGGTAAGAAGGGGTTAGCTGAGAGGCAGGAGGCAAAAAGATTGGGGATGACCCTGCATAAGCAAAAAAGTCCAACATGTAGTAATAGGTCCGTTCACAAAATACAGAATAATAGTGGGTTCACAATTCAACCTACCTCATGAATTCCAATGAGGTAGGTTGCAAATTGTGACTGTTAAAAATTGGGTTTCTGGTTGGGAGAGGAATGCATCCTGACCCAACAGATATCACAATCTTAGTCAGGGTAAGTCACACACACACACCCTAGGTTAACCGGTGCTCATCCTCTGGTAGCTTGAAACAGAGCAGTCAGGCTTAACTTAAGAGCCAATATCTAAAGTATTTGTGCAATACTTCAAACAGTAAAACAGTTAAAACAGCACACAAAACGATACCACACCTGGTTAGAAAACAGAACCAAATTTAAAAATAAAACAAGACCAAAATGACGAAAAACAAATAGGTAGAAGTCAACATATACATTTTTCAAGAATAAAAGTAAAATAGCACTTAGAAGCAATAAGTGCTAGCATGGGACATCTGGTCACACTGGACCGGGACAAAGTCAAAAGTTCATGCCGACTATGATGGAGTACAGGCCTGATACAGGGACTCACTTTGACCCCTGAACCAAGGTACCTTGATCCGGGATGCGTTGTTGACGAAGATTCAAGGTGCAGCTGGAGTGATGCATTGGTGTCGAGCCACGCAGTGGATGAGATGGGTTGATTTTCTTCATGCAAATGCGGCGATGCTGTGGTTTCGAGCGCAACGCGCTGTTCTGAATTCGATGTGTGGCTGCTGTTCCCTCAGTAGGCGATGCGTAGATTCTGAAGGCAATGCACCAGTTTCAAGGGTGAGTTGCCAGGTCCACTCCATGCAAAAATGATGTTGCACTGGTTCTAACTTACACAAAGGCAAAGATGCATTGGTTCTGTTGAGGATGTGTGGGTTCGGTTGAAGCAGCTCTTTATACCCACTTTCAAGGGCCCAAGGCTGGGTTGGCACCACTTGGCAGGGGGAGACTTGCAGCAAGGAAAGTCCAGGTGCTGTAGCAGGTTGAGTTGCAGTCTTTTGTGTCCCTGAGACTTCAGAAAACAGGAGACCAGTCAGCTGCCCCAGGTCACTCTAGTTTCCTGGATGTAGAGATGTAGGTCCAGTCCTTCTCACTCACAGGCAAGAGGGCAGCACGTCAGCACCACAAAGTAGGAGTCCAGCACAGTAGCAGCTCAGCAGAGTGGCAGCCCTTGTAGCAGCACTGCAGTCCTTCTTTCTAGCAGAGTATCCACAGGTCCAGAAGTGTACTGATTTGGCAGTGTTTGAGTTCCAGTACGTATACCCAGTTGTGCCTTTGAAGTAGAAGAGACTTCAAAGATAGGCCTTTGAAGTGCACAGAGTCCCTGACCTTGCTGCCTTGGCTCCAGACTCACTACAGAGGGGTATGCAGCTCATTGTGTAGGGAAAGCACACTGCCTATTCAGGTGTGTCAGCCCCTCCCACCCAAGTAAAAACATGCCAACTTTTAATAGTGGTATATTCAGAATTGTAATTTAAAATCCAATTTCACCATAAATTAGGATTTTAAATTAGGTTTCCAGAAACACCAAACTGAAAAACCTATCTCTTGCAGATTGTGAATTACACTTAAAAGTTGTAATGAGGTAATCTGAATGTTAACCTATAGGAGAGATCGGCCCTGCAGTAGTGAAAAACTATTTTAAGAGTTTTTCACTACCAGGACACGCAGAATTTATAAACACATGCACCCTGCCATTGGGGCTGCGTAGGACTTACCGTAGGAGCAATTATATGTATTAAAAAGGAAGGTTTGGGCTTCGCAAAAGGTTTATTTTGCCAGGTTGCCATGGCAATGTAAAACCGCACACAAGCTCTGCAATGGCAGGCCTGATATATGGTTAGGGGACTACTTAAGTTGGTGGAACAATCAGTGCTGCAGGCCCACAATTAGCATTTAATTTACAGGCCCTGGGCACTTGTTGTGACCTTTACTAGGGACTTATAAGTAAATTAAATATGGCAATAGGGGTTAAGCTAAGGTTACCATAATTTAGGGGAGAGAACACAAGCACTTTAGCACTGGTTAGAAGTGGTAAAGTGTGCAGAGTCCTAAAGCCAGGAGAAACGAGGTCAGAAAAGTGGAGGAGGAAGGCAAAATGTTTGGGGGTGACCCTGCAGAAAAAGGCTATATCCAACAGCGACCCACTGTGATTCGCTGCCATCACAGGGATGATGTTATGCTGGGGTCTGTAGACACCATACCTATGACTGCTTTTAAAGGAAGGAAAATGGGTTGTGTTTGAAAAGAAATTAAAAGGTTTGGAAACATTTATTATATCTAAGCGCAGGACCACCAGGCTGTTGTGATGTATGTGACCATAGTCATGAGTTCCCAGGGTGAACTACCAGGCTAAGGTGGAACAGACAGGGACATAGATTCAGGAGGGTTGTTTGGAGTATAACACCACCTCAAATGCATTCTTGGTTTGGTAATTCTGGGTTCCCCAAGTCAGTTCTGCTATATCTGTGTTGGCTTTTGACATAGTTCTCATCTCAAGAGGTTTTTAACATATTTATTTTTTGTATCAGGATCTTAACCATATTTAGTCACCAATTTACTAAAGAAGTAGTAAATCTGCACTCATAGAAGTACTCTATGAATGGGTGCCAATGTTCACAAACATTGGCAGTAGTAGGCTTGGAAATCTGTGCCAGCCTCAAGTTTCCTGGCATAGTACTGGCAATCAAGCACATAAAAGCTGATAGGATAAATGCGTACAATTCGTCTAAGCAGTGGCAATCACTTGGGTGATTCCAACCCACTGTTTACACCTACTGTGCGACTCTAGACATAGTCCCACCTCACGCAAATCAGCATACTGACCCTGCTCCCCATGAGAACAGTCCATCCTGAACCTTGGTCATTTTATCCGTCTATCCGGCAACCCGCTGCATTTTAAGTTGAGAAATTTGAGATTTGCAATCCATCCCCCACCACCGACTGACTAAGCTACATCCTGGGTGAAGGTCCTCAGATTCCAGTAATGATTCAGCAGGGGCCCCCAGATTTTAAAACGTAAAGAATCGCTGCCCTATACTGTCCAAACCGGGAAAAAAGACTCTGCAGTGTGCAAGCGCAATTGTTCATCTTAAACATTCTGGATAAATTCCTAATTTCCCTGCAATTAGCTGTCTTGAAAATATGTGTAATTTACCCAGGGGTCTGTTAACGAGTCTGTTTTCTTTTATACTAAAAGGTGTTAATCCTCACTTAATTTTTTGTATTTGCAAGTATTTTTGGAAACATATTTTGTTTGCCTTAAACCATTAGTGCTCAATGGTGCAAGTTTAAATTCCAGCAAAAGGTAATTTCATGCTTTCTTGCTATTATTTGCTCATGAAAACATTCTGAATTATTAAGCATTGAGAACTTCTCCACAAGATCAATTTAAGGCTGACACCAATTAGAACTGTAAAAGGGGAGGTCTATGAAAATCTGCCCTCGAAGCAGCTTTACAAGCGTACTAATGTGAATGTTATGTGACATCTGCAATTCCTCCAGTTAAAAACTATGTGCACAGACAACTCCTGATTGGGAAATACAGCACCTTTTACATTTTGTTTCAATTGGGAAAACCATTTCTCTTGTGGGGAAACCCATTTTCCTACATCTCTCCGCACTGGAATGGGAGTTCCTCCAGCCCTTTGCTGGTGTAAATGATCAATCAGTTCTAGAGCGATAAAGGCCCGGTAGGTGTCTGTAAAGACAGAGCACATCTTGATCTGCCCTTAGAGTTGGCTTTAGTGCCATAAAATTGTTCAACATAAAAAAAAAATACCCCAGCTACGTATCCTTCTGTGTATTTTTGACCCTGAAAGTCGTTTTTTGTCTTTAAATGCCATTTTGAATTTGGCACGTGTTTCTTAAATACATCAATGATTCAATGCCCGGATCTAGTAAAGCTCTTCAATGAAGAGTTTCATGATCTTTTTGCTTGGCCCAGGCGAAGTTTAGTCTACGCCTATGTAATCTTGCCTATTTTCTAGCATTTCATGTTAAAGATGTTATTTTTAATGTCCAAGAATACGCAATTATGCTTCGTTGCATAACTGAGATATTGGTCAGGTAAAAAAACCTATTGCTGGAGCAAAGTCATTGAATTTGATCGGCTGTGGTTTGTATCATGCACGATTTTGCACTTTTTTTTTTACCCAAAATGCTGCCTCCCTACAAAATAGTGCAGGATGCCAAACCAGCATTTCTCTTAATAACGTGTCATTTAATGTAATTGTTCCGCAAAGGAAATTCTGCTTTTGTGCTGTCATTGATTGGGAGCATTTATGGCAGAGAATAATAGTTCAGTATGATTTTAGGGTTTTAGGGAAAGTCATGACACCTATAGTGTTGTCATATTCACTATCTGACTTAGGCCCAGATTCAAGAGGGCCTAGCGCCACCTTAGGGCCCTCTTGGGATCATTTTTTCACGCTAAGGCGGCACTAAGGTGGCCTTTTCCCTGCACCATATTTACAAAGTGGAGCAATGCATGCATTGCCCCACTTTGTAACCCCTCGAGCCACATTATGCGGGTTCCAGGCATAATGTACGCAAGGGGGGTGTTCCCCCGTTAGGGGGGATGAAAAAACGGTGCGAAGAAATCAGGAGATTTCTTTGTGTCATTTTTTTCAGCACTTTTAGAGCCAGCTCAGAGCAGGCATTAAAAGGAGGCATACCATTGTTTACAATGGGTCTCAATGGGATTTCCAGCGTTACCGTAAACATTTTTGATGATAATCCTGCAAAGCACCAAACTAGCATCAAATATTTTAACGCTAGTTCCATAACTACCGCCATGGTGCACTGTATCTTAAATATGGCGCACACATGGTGGCATTAGGGGGGTGCTAAGGGGCGCAAGAAAACAGGTGCTGCATTGGATGCAGCACCACTTTTCTTAAATTAGGCCCTTAGTGAGAGGCTGTGGATTATAGGATAAGCTTCTTCCCCAAAATAACACAGAAAACATGGTCGCTCTACTAAATACATGCATCCGATTCCTGTTGTACCCTGCCCTTTGCCTTATTATTTAATTTAAAATACTACATCAAATGTTATTTAAAATAAAATATTGGAGTTCGTGATCCTATTATATGTCAGTAAATTGGGAAGAAATTTTACTAATTAGAGAAACAGCACTTGAAGCATTGATTTCATTGTAGTAGACGCTAGAAGTGACAATTGCAATCACATTAAGAATTTTATCCATCTATGGGATTCCTTTTCATGATGAGCAGCCACCCTCCACTCAGCCATTTTTTCTAATTCTTGAAATGCCCTGAGGTCAGTGCCTGTGCGAGAAAGCTCACAAATATCTCTACAGCCCAGTTCCATTCAATGCTGAGTATTTCCTTGCAGGAGTGCCACAAGAAACACCACTTTCAAACACCAAGGGTCAGATTTACAAGTCCCCAGCACCTCTTAGCGCCACACTAGAGTCATTTTTTTACGCTAATGTGGCATGGAGGAGGCCATTCTCCTTCACCATATTTACAAAGTGGTGCAATGCTTGCATTGCATCACTTTACAACCCCTTGTGCCACATAATGCCTGTGCCAGGCTTAATGTATGGAAGGAGGGTGTTCTGGCGGTGGAGGACCATAAAAATGGTGCAGTGTAATTTACAACATTTCACTGCGCCATTTTTAGCATCATTTTTAATGCCTGCTCACAGCAGGCATTAAAATGAGGCTCCCATTGCTTTCAATGGGCCTCCCTTTGCTTTGCAGTATGAGCGCTATTATTTACTGCGCTCATCCTGCAAAGTACCACAATAGTGTCATACATTATTATGCTATTGTCCTAATGTGTGCTATGGTACATCATATTGTAAATAAGGTGCTACCACGGTGTTCTTAGGTGGCAGTAGGGGGTTCAAGAAAAGTGGCGCATCACAGCTGATGCACTGTAGGAAGGTAGCCTCTTTTTAGCCTTGTTACCCCCACTTTTGGCCTGTTTGTGAGTATATGTCAGGGTGTTTTTACTGTCTCACTGGGATCCTGCTAGCTAGGGCCCAGTGTTCATAGTGAAAACCCTATGTTGTCAGTATGTTTGATATGTGTCACTGGGATCCTGCTAGCCAGGACCCCAGTGCTCATAAGTTTGTGGCCTGTATGTGTTCCCTGTGTGGTGCCTAACTGTATCACTGAGGCTCTGCTAATCAGAACCTCAGTGTGTATGCTCTCTCTGCTTTTAAAATTGTCACTGCAGGCTAGTGACTAATTTTACCAATTCTCATTGGCACACTGGAACACCCTTATAATTCCCTAGTATATGGAACCTAGGTACCCAGGGAATTGGGGTTCCAGGAGATCCCTATCGGCTGCAGCATTTCTTTTGCCACCCAGGGAGCTCAGACAATTCTTACACAGGACTGCCACTGCAGCCGGAGTGAAATAACATCCACGTTATTTCACAGCCATTTTACACTGCACTTAAGTAACTTATAAGTCACCTATATGTCTAACCCTCACTTGGTGAAGGTTAGGTGCAAAGTTACTTAGTGTGTTGGCACCCTGGCACTAGCCAAGGTGCCCCCACATTGTTCAGGGCAAATTCTCCGGACTTTGTGAGTGCGGGCACACCATTACCCGCGTGCACTACATATAGGTCATTACCTATATGTAGCGTCACAATGGTAACTCCGAACATGGCCATGTAACATGTCTAGGATCATGGAATTGTCACCCCAATACCATTCTGGTACTGGGGTGACAATTCCATGTATCCCAGGGTCTCCAGCATAGAGCCCGGGTACTGCCAAACTAACCTCCGGGGTTTTCTCTGCAGCTACCGCTGCTGCCAACCCTCAGACAGGTTTCTGCCCCCCTGGGGCCTGGGCAGCATGGTCCCAGGAAGGAAGAACAAAGGATTTCCTCTGAGAGAGGGTGTTACACCCTCTCCCTTTGGAAATAGGTGTAAAGGGCCTAGGAGGAGTAGCCTCTCCTGGCCTCTGGAAATGCTTTGAAGGGCACAGATGGTGCCCTCCTTGCATAAGCCAGTCTACACTGGTTCAGGGATCCCCCCAGCCCTGCTCTGGTGCGAAACTAGACAAAGGAAAGGGGAGTGACCACTCCCCTGACCAGCACCTCCCAGGGGAGGTGGCCAGAGCTCCTCCAGTGTGTCCCAGACCTCTGCCATCTTGGATGCAGAGATGTGAGGGCACAATGGACACCTCTGAGTGGCCAGTGCCAGCAGGTGACATCAGAGACCCCTCCTGATAGGTGTTTACCTTTCTCTGTAGCCAATCCTCCTCTGAGGGCTATTTAGGGTCTCTCCTGTGGGTATCTCACCAGATAACGAATGTAAGAGCTCACTAGAGTTCCTCTGCACTTCCCTCTTCGACTTCTGCCAAGGATCGACCGCTGACTGCTCCAGGATGCCTGCAAAACTGCAACAAAGTAGCAAGAAGACTGCCAGCAACATTGTAGACCCTCATCCTGCCAGCTTTCTCAACTGTTTCCTGGTGGTGCATGCTCTGAGGGCTGTCTGCCTTCACCCTGCGCTGGAAGCCAAGAAGAAATCTCCCGTGGGTCGATGGAATCTTCCCCCTGCCAACGCAGGCACCAAACTTCTGCATCACCGGTCATCTGGGTCCCCTCTCATCCTGACGAGCATGGTCCCTGGAACACAGGAGCTGGGTCCAAGTGTCCCCGACAGTCGAGTGGCCCTTCTGTCCAGATTTGGTGGAGGTAAGTCCTTGCCTCCCCACGCCAGACAGTAATCCTGTGTACTGCGTGAACTGCAGCTGCTAGGGCTTCTGTGCACTCTTGCAAGACTTCCTTCGTGCACAGCCTAGCCCAGGTCCCCAGCACTCCGCCCTGCATTGCCCAACTCGCTGAGCTGGACTGTGACTTCGTGGGACTCCCTTTTTTTGTGCTGAGTCGACCGTCGTCCTCAAATCTTCAGGTACTTCTGCGGGTGCTGCCTGCTTCTGCGTGGGCCCTCCGTGTTTCTGAGCGCCTCCACTGTCTCCTCCTCCAAGGGGCGACCTCCTGGTCCTTCCTGGGCCCTGGCAGCACCCAAGACCTTCAACCGCGACTCTTACAGCTAGCAAGGCTTGTTTGCGGTCTTTCTGCAAGGAAACAACTCTGCATCCTCCAGCACGCTGTGGGACATTTTCTCACCAAAGGAGAAGTTCCTGGCACCTTCCGTTGTTGCAGAATCTTTGGCTTATTCCACCCAGAGGCAGCCCTTTTGCACCTATATCCGGGGTTTAGTGGGATCCTGCCCCCCCACCCCCCCGGACACTTGCGTGACTCTTGGACTTAGTCCCCTTCCTTTACAGGTCCTCAGGTCCAGGAATCCGTCCTCAGTGCTTTGCAGTCAGTTGTTGTTCTTGCAGAATCCCCTATCTCGACTTTACTGTCTTTCTGGGGTAGTGGGGTAACTTTACTCCTACTTTTCAGGGTCTTGGGGTGGGATATCTTGGACACCCTTAGTGTTTTCTTACACTCCCATCGACCCTCTACACACTACACTAGGGCTGGGGTCCATTCGTGGTTCGCATTCCACTTTTGGAGTATCTGGTTTGTGTTGCCCCTAGGCCTATTTCCTCCTGTTGCATTCTATTGTGTTCTACAGTGTTTGCAATACTTTTCTAACTACTTACTTACCTGATTTGGTTTGTGTGTGCATATTTTGTGTATATTACTTACCTCCTAAGGGAGTATATCCTCTGAGATACTTTTGGCATATTGTCACTAAAATAAAGTACCTTTATTTTTAGTAACTCTGAGTATTGTGTTTTCTTATGATATAGTGCTAAGTGATATCAGTGGTATAGTAGGAGCTTTGCATGTCTCCTAGTTCAGCCTAAGCTGCTCTGCTATAGCTACCTCTATCAGCCTAAGCTGCTAGAACACCTCTAATTTACTAATAAGGGATAACTGGACCTGGCACAAGGTGTAAGTACCACAAGGTACCCACTATAAGCCAGGCCAGCCTCCTACATGCACCACTTTCTAGTAAATCTGCCCCAAATTGCATGATTGGCCTTTGGTCGGAGAGTGCCATGGCGAAATGAAATTTGCCCCCCACCGCCATTGATCCTCTTTAATTGTCTATACATTGAACATTTTTGGAGCAGTCAGACGAAGGTTAGAGGGGCAAGATTAAAGAGTGCCCTCAAAAGAAAAACAAGCAAACAGCAGACAAGGCCCCCAGCAGCCTTCAGATAAACAACAGACTCAAGGCGCATGGGAACTGCTGCGGGGTGCTCCAGTGCCCTGTTGGATGTCGATGTTCTGGGCATGGGCCCAGCTCACCCATGACAATAGCCGTCACTTCCGAATTGGTATGGCTCGCAATCCCCTCTTAGGAATCAGTAAAACTTTACTGATTCTTTAAATGGGATTTTTACATTTGTAAAAACATTTTTGCAGTTGCAAACTCCGAATCAGAGTGGTTGAGATAGCAAAAAGGGTTTCTATATAATGCTCACCTCCTCTGTCTTGAGTACCTGCTCAAAGGATTTGGTCAAAACCCCACTTCAGACAGCAGAGAGTTAAAAGTGTTTCAGAGAGAACCACCTTCCTCCTAACTAACTTGCCCATCAGGGAATTGCCAGAGTGTAATCAACAGCCCCACTCAATAAGCAGTCAGATATGCTTCCTGCCTGTGGATTTTCAACACAGTCTGTGCTGCCGTTAAAACTCAATAAGGAACACATTAAAGGCATTCATGCCTTTCGGCTGTGTATACGTGCCAGGATGCACAGCCAACGGTGTTAATCACAGCTACCTAAGATGTCATCTCTGCTTTCAGTGACATATCTATAAAATGCAATCCATAAGTCTTCAATAGGCACTTCATATCGTTCCGTTCTATTTTGTGGAAACAATTCAGCTAAAGTACTTTAAATTCTTGTCCTAGATGCCCTTGCAGTACTATCGCAAGTTATTCCTAATATTTTGCTGCCATGAAAATAGGAGTTTATCTGTAAACAGAAAGGGGAAGGTTTGGAAACATGGATATTGAGAATATGATGTACTGAACAGACGCCATGAACTGCATTTTACCGCGTCTTATTTAAATAGGCACCTCAAGGAGGCTTTAGCTCAGAGGTCTTCAAACTGCGGGGCACTCCCCCTTGTGGTCACTGGCTGCATTTCCAGGGGCAGGGAGGTGAGGGGGGTGCTAATGCCTCTGCAAGTGAAAAACGTAATACTTTTAATTGGAGAGTACCGGCACTTCTCAGAAACAAGCAGGTACTCTATTACAGAGTACCTGCACTTCTATTTTTCCATTTAAAGCACTGACTGGAAGCACTGCCTTGTTTATGGGGCAAGTTTCTAGGCTGTCTTCATTTTCATGCATAAGAAGTGTGGGAGCTGTAATCCTGAGTGCCACGGGGAAGGGGAAGGGAGTGTGGTGTCTGCTGCGTCATAGTCGCGTGCTTGACATCCTCACGCGACTAGGAACAGAAGATGGGGGCAGAATATAGGGGAGAATGTGGAATGTAACGGCAGATTGCCGTTAGCTTGGAAGGAAGAGAGACAGACACCGACTTACCTGAAATAAAGGTCGCACTAAATACAACTTCGACTGAGCATTATCTTACATAATTTGGCGACGAGCGAAACTCGAAGCAACGCTAAGACATTGCGCTGTGCAGCTGAAGGAAAATTACCTTCGTTCTGCTACCAGCACGTCGGACCGACTGGGATTGTTGGTGTCTGGGGCACATCGGAGGGCTGCCATGTCAAAAAGGAGCGCAGCGACTCCTGTTGAAGTCTCGGTTCAGACTTCATTAGTATTTAATTTTTTTTTTGTTATTGCTTTTCCTCAACCATAGCGCGCGCTTGGCAGCAATTAACCCCTTCGCTGCCAGGCCTTTCCCCCCCTCCTGTGCCAGGCCTTTTTTGGGCTATTTGGGGCAGTTCGCGCTTAGGCCTTCATAACTTTTTGTCCACATAAGCTAGCCAAGCCAAATTGGCATCCTTTTTTTCCAACATCCTATGGATTCTAGAGGTACCCAGACTGTGTGGGTTCCCCTGAAGGAGGCCAAGAAATTATCCAAAATACAGTGAAAATTTTGTTTTTTTCAAATGGGAAAAAGGGGCTGCAGAAGAAGGCTTGTGTTTTTTTCCCTGAAAATGGCATCAACAAAGGGTTTGTGGTGCTAAAATCACCAGCTTTCCAGCTTTCAGGAACAGGCAGACTTGAATCAGAAAACCCAATTTTTCAACACAAATTTGGCATTTTACTGGGACACACCCCATTTTTACGATTTTTTGTGCTTTCAGCCTCCTTCCAGTCAGTGACAGAAATGGGCGTGAAACCAATGCTGGATCCCAGAAACCTAAACATTTCTGAAAAGTAGACAAAATTCTGAATTCAGCAAGGGGTAATTTGTGTAGATCCTACAAGGGTTTCCTACAGAAATAACAACTGGAAAACAATATATTGAAATTGAGGTGAAAAAAAACAGCAATTTTTCTCTACGTTTTACTCTGTAACTTTTTCCTGCAATGACAGATTTTTGAAAGCAATATGCCGTTATGTCTGCTGGACTCTTCTGGTTGCGGGTATATATAGGGATTGTAGATTCATCAACAACCCTAGGTACCCAGAGCCATAAAATGAGCTGCACCCTGCAGTGGGTTTTCATTCTATACCGGGTATACAGCAATTTATTTGCTGGAATATAAAGAGTGAAAAATAGCTATCAAGAAAACCTTTGTATTTCCAAAATGGGCACAAGATAAGATGTTGAGGAGCAGTGGTTATTTGCACATCTCTGAATTCCGGGGTGCCCATACTAGCATGTGAATTACAGGGCATTTCTCAAATAGACGTCTTTTTTACACACTCTCTTATATTTGGAAGGAACAAATGTAGAGAAAGACAAGGGGCAATAACACTTGTTTTGCTATTCTATGTTCTCCCAAGTCTCCCGATAAAAATGATACCTCACTTGTGTGGGTAGGTCTATCGCCCGCGACAGGAAATGCCCCAAAACACAACGTGGACACATCCCAATTTTTGACAGAAAACAGAGGTGTTTTTTGCAAAGTGCCTACCTGTAGATTTTGGCCTCTAGCTCAGCCGGCACCTAGAGAAACCTACCACACCTGTGCATTTTTGAAAACTAGAGCCCTAGGGGAATCCAAGATGGGGTGACTTGTGGGGCTCTGTCCAGGTTCTGTTACCCAGAATCCTTTGCAAACCTCAATATTTGGCTAAAAAAACATGTTTTCCTCACATTTCGGCCTAGCGCCCACAAAAGTAAATGGCCCAAAACACAACCTGGACACATCCCATTTTTTGACAGAAAACAGAGGTGTTTTCACAAAGTGCCTACCTGTGGATTTTGGCCTCTAGCTCAGCCGGCCCCAACCCCTCCGGGGAGCGACCCTTGCCTACGGGGTTGCTCCCCCTGCGTGACATTGGCGCAAAAAAAAAGATCCCCGGTGCCTAATTGTTTCTGCCCCCCTTGGGGGCAGATTGACCTCAAATCGGCCGATCTGCCCCCAAGGGGGCAGAAATGGTCTAAATACAATTTGCCCCCCAGGGGAGCGACCCTTGCCTAATGGGTCGGTCCCCATCTCTAAAAAAACAAACCTAGTGTGGTCAGGTAAGTGGGTTTGGGGGTATTTTTTAGGGGTGGGGTAGATTAAGGGCTTGGGACAGGGGTGGGGGTAGGGGTAATTTTGTTTTTAGGGGTGGGGTAGTTTTGATTTTAGGGGAAGGGTGGGGGTTGGGCTAGTTTGGTTTTTAGGGGTGGGTCCGTTGTTTTTAGGGCAGGTGGGGGATCAGGGAAGGTTTTTGGGCTCAGGGTGGGTGGCGGGTATGGGGTATTTTTGTTTTTAGGGGTGGGGGGGGTCGGTGTAGTTTTTGTTTTTAGGGGGGTTTGGGGGTGGAGTAGTTTGATTTTTAGGGGTGGGGGATCGGGGTAGTTTGGTTTTTAGGGGAGGGGTGGGGGTCAGGGTAGTTTTGTTTTTAGGAGTGGGGGGTCAGTTGTTTTTAGGGCGGCTGGGGCGGGGAAGGTTTTAGGGCTCAGAGTGGGTCAGGGTGTCGGGGTAGTTTAGTTTTTAACAGGTTGGGGTGGTGGGGTCGGGGTAATTTTGTTTTTAGGGGTGGGGTAGTTTTGATTTTAGGGGAAGGGTGGGGCTTGGGCTATTTTGGTTTTTAGGGGCGGGTCTGTTGTTTTTAGGGCAGGTGGGTGATCGGGGAAGGTTTCTGGGCTCAGGGTGGGTGGGGGGATGGGGTATTTTTGTTTTTAGGGGTGGGGGTCGGTGTAGTTTTGTTTTTAGGGGCGGGATTGGGGGTGGGGTAGTTTGTTTTTTAGGGGTGGGGATCGGGGTAGTTTGGTTTTTAGGGGAGGGGTGGGGATCAGGGTAGTTTTGTTTTTAGGGGTGGGGGGTCAGTTGTTTTTAGGGCGGCTGGGGTGGGGAAGGTTTTAGGGCTCAGAGTGGGTCGGGGTGTCGGGGTAGTTTAGTTTTTAACAGGTTGGGGTGGTGGGGTCGGGGTAATTTTGTTTTTAGGGGTGGGGTAGTTTTGATTTTAGGGGAAGGGTGGGGCTTGGGCTATTTTGGTTTTTAGGGGCGGGTCTGTTGTTTTTAGGGCAGGTGGGTGATCGGGGAAGGTTTCTGGGCTCAGGGTGGGTGGGGGGATGGGGTATTTTTGTTTTTAGGGGTGGGGGTCGGTGTAGTTTTGTTTTTAGGGGCGGGATTGGGGGTGGGGTAGTTTGTTTTTTAGGGGTGGGGATCGGGGTAGTTTGGTTTTTAGGGGAGGGGTGGGGGTCAGGGTAGTTTTGTTTTTAGGGGTGGGGGTCAGTTGTTTTTAGGGCGGGTGGGGGCAGGGAAGGTTTTAGGGCTCAGAGTGGGTGGGGGTGTCGGGGTAATTTAGTTTTTTACAGGTTGGGGTGGTGGGGTCGGGGTAGTTTTGTTTTTAGGGGTGGGGTGGAGGGTCAGGGTAGTTTTGTTTTTAAGGGCTGGGGTGGGGGGTTGTCGTAGTGTTGTTTTTAGGGGTGGGGTCAGTTGTTTTTAGGGCGGGTGGTGGGGTCAGAAGATTTTAGAACTCAGAGTGGTTGGGGGGTGTTGGTGTACTTTTGTTTTTAGGGGCAGGGGTCAGGGTAGTTTTAGTATTAGGGGTGGGGTACTTTTAGGCCTTAGGGCGGGTGGGGGGTGGCATGCTAGAACCACGCATGCCGTTCCCACACATGCCTTCACTAGGCATACTTTTACAATGAAAAATCGTTGTAAAGGCATGCGTGGTAAAGGCATTCGTGGTAAAAACGCGGTTGTTGTTCCAACCGCATTGTTCAGGTATGCGTGGTTCTCGCATTAGTTGTTCCATCCTAGATTCCAAACCGAATGCTTCACTGTACACATGAATTAGTATTTTATTCCAAATTCAAACTAACAAATTTCATTTTAACTTAATTATTGTTTTTCTGCCTCATATTTTTTGATAATCATTTCCTCGTAGGTGGTGTGCAACTCATTCTTAAACTGATCCAATGCTCTCCTCTTTGAACTTTTATGCTGCCACTCCCTTAGCCAATACTTTTATCGATTCCCAAGGTATCTTGTCTGTATCTCTCTGTTGTCCACAAAAATTCCAAGAGTCCTTAGATTCATTAGACTTAGGGTTCTCCTGTGTGATCACACTCAGTTCCACACTGTTCTGTTTGCATCTCTGCAAAACCTCTGCTTCTCAACCTTTGCATAGCATAGGCCAAACACTTGCACCATTATTACGTGAGGTTTTGAAATCCCCCAATTGCTCAGTGCTTCACTTCTTCACCAACTTAGAGCCTGATTAGATTTTGGTGGACTTGTTACTCCATCACACCTTTTCTTAATTTGCTATATATCATTAATTTACAAAATGCAGAGCAACCAATCAGTATATACCAATTCACAGTTCTGCACTCTGCAGATAACATCATGAAATGTCTACAGAGTACAGTACTTCAATATTCAGCGGTTGTCTCTTTAGAATAAACCGTTCATTTTGAATAGAGTAATTCGTTTTTTTATGTCAGGCAAGTGTCAGTGACTAAAATACACAGTTTGTTATGTTTTTTTATAGTCTTGAGAGTTTCGTTCTTCCCAGACAGGCATATGCTTACTGTGTGAACACCCCCTTTCTTCCACCAAACCAGCTTTTGTTCTGTGGCTCCACCACAAAGTTCCCAGAAAAACTCTTTAAGGGCCAGATTTAAAACGCCCTATCACCACCGGAGCAACACTGTTTGTGGCTTAACGGCACCTTGTAAATAAGGCCCCTTCACACGCAGCACTTTGCATGGAAGAGGTGTGCAATGGGCGTTGCTGTAGGCGTGCCACAGCAACACCCATTGCATTTTGACGCTGCTCCAGATTTATGTGTTTTTGTAAACCTAAGGCAGTGCCAAAATCTAACACCACCCCAGGCATGGTGCAAGGAGGAGAAATGCTTGCATTCTGCAGTACTCATAGAGTGAGCAAATCGCCATTGAAGATTGTTTTTGTGCAGGGAGGTGTTCCTTCCATCACAAAAACAATCTCCCCTGCAGTGCAGCCATCCATGCGCCATGGCGCAAGAGTGATCATTGGCGCTTGGTAGCAAATTTAGCGCCAGAGCAGGGAGCAACACAGGGGTGCACCATATTCTGTTTAATACAGCACATCCCTGCATTTTGAAAATGACTGAGCACGGAGCTGTCAAATGTGGCGCAGTTGCGATCCGTCATTTTGTTTAAAATCTGGGCGTAAGTATTTTGGGACATTTAATGAGATTGTTGAGGTGAAGTGAAATAAATTCTCAAAATTGGAGTCACCATGCTCTCAATTTGAACCACAAACCTCAAATTATACCAAACATGATTTAAAAGCAGCACTAAACCAAATTAAATGTCATAAGTGGGCTGTAGTGTATATTACACCACACACTTTTATGACAAAAACCTTTTTCTGCCAGTAACAGCACTGTGATTTGTTTAGGCTGCCGTTTAATTGCAATATAATGGCACATGGCAGGAAAAAGTATTTTGCAATGTAGGAAATGTATGTTTTCATATGTTCATAAGTCACCAATAAAGTGTACATTGCAAGCCCAAAAGGAAGGGTGGTATTATTTTAAAATATGGCGCAGCAGATTTGTGTGCCCTCACAGGTATTTGGCTGTCTAGGTGGGACTAGACTTTTCCATCATAGGGCTAGATGGGATTACAATCTTAAATTTCTACCTCCATTTGGGAAAGGGACAGGTAATGCTTCAAATGTATTTTCTGCTTTGCTTTTTAAAATCTGACTTAATGGTGAAATGAGATTTCTGATCACCTAAGCAGAAAAGTAACTTTGTTAAAGTATACTTTAGTCTGAGCTTAAAGTGGCTTACAATCAGTTCTGCCACTGATCATGCTTCAATAGCTGGAATACTCATCCTTTTGTGGCAGAGTTTCAACCCTGGCTGAAACGGCCTGCTTCTGAGCTTGGGAAAGGCCATTGGGTGTTACCTGTTTGGTATGTATCAGATATTAACTATGTTGGAGTGGACAGGGCCCACTTTAGCACTACTTGTTTTGATTTATGAGGTGCTAGGGAGGATTTCTGCTATTTATTCCCAGCCTCCTAGCCTGCCAGCCTCCACTCACATTAGGGGTGGTACCCCTTTTCACCCCTATCATATCTCCAGAGCTAGAATACATATACTTAGCCAAGTGAGTTACCACCTCTGGCTCTGAGGACAATGGCTTGTCTCTGAGCCTGAAAGGGCCAATGAGGGTTAACTGTTATCTTGGAGTGGACAGTGCCAACTTTAGGACTACTTGTTTAGATTTATGAAATCCAAAGGAGGACTTCTGTTATTCATTCATAGGAACCTCCACTCACATTGGGGGTGGAACCCGTTTTGACCCCTATCTCATCTCCGGAGCTGGAATACATATGCTTAGCTGGCTCAGATAACTACTGTGGCTCTGAGGACAATGGCTTGCCTCCGAGCCTGAAAGGTCCAATGAGGGTTAACTGATAACTACGTAGCAGGGATTAGCTATGTGGGAATAGGCAGGGACAGTTTACAGAATAAAGGGCACCTTTAACACTACCTATTTTGACTAAGAGTTAGGGAAAGATTCTCCCCTTCTTTTCCAAGATCCACCAAGACAGGCTCCATTCGAAGAGGGAGGGAGAAATGGTTTTGCCCCTATCTCCAAGGTTCAATTGTTATGCCTCCTGTTTTCCTGCTTCAGATGTATAAAATGCAGAATGGTCCCTGAGCCCTAGAGTACCACACTGATCAGTGAGGACTGTTCCTTGCAGGAGATTTGGCTGGAGAATCCTTCTTTGTTCAGATGGGAGCTGCAGGACGGACCAGGAGGAACTTTCCAACAGCTCTAAAAACATTGGGTCATTTTTTCCACCATCAAAGGGCAAGATGCTGAGGCTTGTGCAGGAAGGTAATACTCGTGTTAAGTAAGAAATCCATGTTTTTCTTGCTCTTAGCTTTTTGCCAGGCTGAATAAGGACTAAAAACGTATTAAACCGGACCTCCTTGCAACAGTACCTGGCCTTATAATGACCTGCCCGGCTTCCAGTTGGAATTTGCCTTCAATAAAAGTGAATCAGGGCTTTGATTTAGACTTTGAAAGTGCCCTGGGACGTAATGCACTCATAATAAGGTGGACAGGACATCAGTCACGTAGTATCCCATCCACCAAATTCTAAATCAGGTCCCAAACTTGAGGTTAAAACCTTGGGCCATGGTGGGATCAGATATCTAGCTTTTTGCTTTATTTTTTTCATGGAACCTTTTGGCTTAAAATGTTATGAATTCTTGTCTCCAGTTCCCCTCCCCTTCTTTTTAATGATCTTGGTTTCTTTTTGCCAATTAATGTTTTATCTATCTTTACTTCTTTACTTTTAAATTGCTGGTACTACTTGAAGGTAGCAAACACATCTCTGGGTATTTCCTGCTGCTTGTGCCATAGTTATCTTGTGCAGGACAGAGGTTCTCTCAGAACTGCATTTTGAACTAATCAGAGTAGGTAAATTGAGTAGGTAGCGGTACATCCTCTCAAATTAATAACCACTTTTCCGACTGGTTGCATCTTGATTTTCTTTAAGTCATCTGCTATTAGTTTAGTTCCAGGAATCACTGTATCTGAAACACAACTGGATGGTCTCCACAGTCCAGACTCAAGAGCAATTTCCTCAGCAGTAGGCAATTTCCAAAGGCATGCTGATGACACCTTTGCCACTACAGGCCAGACGGGGACTGATGTTATGAGTCCTTTAGTAAATTGCTGGCAACCAAAAGTCATGTAGAGTGTGCTATAACCCCAAATGACCTTACATAGGCAGGCAGTAATGATTCAGTACTATAATTACCAACTATTTAGTTTCCTGCAAATTCTTTTCCCCGGATTGGGCCAAGGGATGTGCTTTCAAAGATAAACTAGGCATTGATTGGTAGTGAGACCGTCCAATTCTTATAATATCCTAATTTTCGCTCTTCTAGTTTTTTAGTGAGGGGTGGTAACAGAATATCCCTGTGTAGATTTCACCAAACATCCTAGATGGTCATTCTTTGTCTTATGCAGATGTCTCCATTTCTTTCCAGCTCTACACTCAAATCTCCAACACCCAAGTGTCAAAGGAAATTGTCACACTAAGATCAACAATTAGCTTGGGTCTCCTGCACAAGATAGCTCCACTGAGTGTCCTCAATCTCCCTTGTTTATGGAAAAAGTACTTCAGATTCTGTTGAAGCACAGATGTCTTAGTCAGAAGACAGAGAAATAATTTCTCCTATTTTGGGCATTGTGAGGCCAGTACACAGATCCAGCCACTGGAGAGGAGGTGCATTAGAAAATATAATGGGGGTAAGCATTTGTATGCCATTGGGATGCACTGCAATTGGTTTCAAACTTTATATGACATTACATCTTATGTAGCAGATGATATACACTTTAGTGAAGACTAAAAGAAAAACATGCATCCTAGAACTATGTGTTACATTCCCAAAAGGTAGTATGACAACTATATCCATCACCTAGATTTCTCTGTGAGGCTTTGTGGGGGCTCTACACGCAGACAGATGTCTAGCCAGATTGGCAACTTTGGAAATTAGGAAATAAACATATCTTTCTTTTCTTTAGATGGACCACATGAATCCAGCTGGTTTCAGCCATCACTGAGGTCAAAATGCCAGCTACAGATACAGTTAATTGCGGAGCCTATGAAAATGGTTGATTTCATTTCACTAAACTTCAAAGATAATCATTTAAGGGACAGAGGTTGAGGGGAGTTGCACAATCAGGAAACTGAAAGTGTTTGTGTTGTGCATGTGCATCCATGCTTCCATTTGGAAGAGAATGAAGCCATTACTACCAGTAATCTTTATTACCCCCTCATTCGGCCTCCTCATCCTAGGAGTTACTATGTAAGGACTGATAAAGCTCATAAAAAATCACTAAGACCCATAGTGCTGCAGGATTTGTAGTGAGATCGACATTTACTCATCTGGTAATTCTATAGCAACTGATTCAAAATTATCTGCAAATGATTCAATAAAGTCTGACCTATAATGTTTGACAAAGGTTTGATGGGATGACCAAACAGCCACCCTACAGATCTCCTGCAAGGATGCTCCACTGGCTTTCTTGCAGGATGCTGAGATTGCTTTAATGAAACCCCCGAGAGATTACTTAATAATATTGCCACCACTGCTCTGTAAGCCCGGGTTATTGCTTGATGCACCCATCTGCTCAAAATGGAGGTTGAGACTTTTTAAGCTTGTTGATTGAACCATAAGAAATGCAAGAAGAATTAGAAACCTTACATTTTTCAGTACGTCAAGGTAAATTGTTAAGGCTCTTCTGAAATCCAAAAATTAAGGTACTTCCATCTCTGGGTTTAGTTAAAATACAGGAAGTACTATTTGTTGTGATAGCTGGAAAGGGGAATATATTTTAGGGATACACCTGCGATTAGGCTTTAATACTACTCTGATTGAAAAAACCTTAAATAAGGATATGATACCGCTGGAGCTCCAAATTCAACCTACCTTCTTGCTGATGTTATTGCAATTAGTAATGCTACCCTTTGCAGATTTCCAGAAGAACTGGGCTTTCTGCAAGGCTCAGAAGATTGTGTTTGTAGCCTCTTCAAAACAAATGACAAAACACATATTGGAACTGGATTAGGTATGACTGGTTTCCTTAGTCTACTACAGTTTCATAGAGCTACATGCTCTATTCAATTGGCAGCAAAAACAGCATTTAGAGAAGTGGGAGGAGGCAAAGCCAAGCCTCCTCCCACTTCTCTAAATGCTGTTATTGCTGCCAATTGAATAGAGCATGTAGCTGGAGCCAGGCCTTGAAGGAAACCACCCCTCAAATTCAGGTACTTGGAAGGGATCCACCACAATTGGATCCTGGTTTCTACTTAACAACTACTTCCAAGCTGAGCCCCAGTGTTTTTGGATAAAGAGAAAGGGTTGAGGACCTTCTAGAAGATTGTATGCCTAAGGCCACCTGATTCTAGCAACCCAGCATTCCCAAATTCAACCTCTTCCAATCCTTTAGCCTCAGGTGGTGTAGTTGGGCTAAGGGAAGAGTTGGAACCTGAAGCTGAGATGGACTCATCAGGAACTGGTAATAATCCCACCCTGGACAAACTCATTAGTAGGGTAAACCATGGATGAAGTGGCCAAAAGGATGAAAGGATGCAACCAAAACCGTGGCATTGTGTTAGGATGCAAACAAATCCCTCCATGGCTTCCAAATCTGAAAGAAGCCTTATTGAATTCTGAGGGAGAGAGATGAAACATTATAGAAGATGGTAGATTGTGCTGCCCAATCAGAAGTTTAAATTCCTCTCAATATAGACAGCTCTCAATCTACCAGATGTTTTTCCACCCAGCCACAAGTCTGATTCGCAATGTGGTTCAGATCTTTTTTTCTAGCACATTGGAACCTGATTGTTTGTTTTGGCCACTAATTTCGTCCCTTCCCATTGGAAGTGGAAGACATGCACTGCTTTCCACAGTGCTGATAGTTCCCTACAAGTGAGTCCTCCCTTTCTCAGACCATGAGCCCTTTACTGCCTGATCTTCCAGGGTTGAACCCAATCCCCAGATACTAGCATGCTTTCTCAGCTGTATTGGGCATGGGTACTCACGGAGAACTCCCTTTACCAGACTGTCCCCTTTCAACCACCAATTCACATCCCGCATTATCTGTGGTGTACCTGGGTCCACATATTCATAATTGATGGAGCTCAGGGCCAAGTGGCCTAAAGGTGACCAGGGCACTACAGCTGTCACTCCCAACCTTAAGCCTTGCACCCTCAACCAAGTCCTGGTAGATACTTGGGATAAAAGAGGTCTGAGATTGGACTGGAGAGACAGGATTCTGTTCTTCTGGAGATGAAAGTAAAACTTCTGAGTGACAGGGCCCCAGTGACGAGTCTCTACTGGGCTGGCACCAATTGGAACTTCTGTATATTCATAAGGAACTCTGGAACTTGCAGAAAGCTGGTTGTCATCTTAACAGGCTACTGTGCCTTAGAAAAGGCGAAATCACACAACAACCAATTATCAAGGTAAGGAAAAATCAAAATCCCTTCAACTGTTGCACTGCCACCACAGTTGCCAATACCTTCTTGAATGTCCTTGGCAATGTTGACAGACCAAATGGTAGGGCTTGAAACTGGAAGAACATGTCCTCTACAGCAAATCTCAGGAATGATTGACTTCTTTGATGTATCAGATGCACAAATGCAGATAGCAATTCTGAAATTCGGAATAGGGCTAAGTCCAGTCATGTGATCCCGAAGGGTGTGAAAGCCCTTTTGGACAGTGATATCAACTGTGGGTGCATGCTAAAGATGCAGTGCTCAAGTGTACATGCGATGATGGGTTGTTTATATTTTATACCAATAAGGCAGTAATATTTTTAAACCCGTGCTTATCAAATATGGGGTAAAAGCAAGAGAAGGCACTATAGGATTTTTATGTGCTATGCAACATTTATACTTAGGTTGCATAGCAAGTAGGTTTTTAGTAGCTGCAACTTAGGCAGCTTTTTTGATAATTGTATGTGAATTCATGTGTTTTATTGCTTAATGTAAATTATAATATTGTATAGTTTAATGGTATCACGGTCTTAATGAACTTGTTTTCCACTGCTATTTGGATATGTCAGGACATGAAAATCCACATCTTGTAATTGTAACTGTAATGTTGCCCGGAAATCACCTTGGAATATTAAAGTGATAACAGTATTAGAGTGAAACCATTCTAAATGACCCCACTTTTGGCAACATAGTAGATTTGAAATAATACTTCAGAGGACTTTCCATAAAGGTTATCTGATACCCATGTTTCACTATGGCACGGAGCCATTGATCTTCTATTTAGTTCACCATTGAGGAAAAAAATATTTCACCTTTCCTCCTAATTCCTTATAGTAATTTTTGACTTTTTTCTTGGGGTTGAGAGATTAGTATCCAGGACTTGATAGAAAGAGTGACCCTTGACCACAGACCCAGCTACAAAAGAAACAGCTGTTGACCTTTTGACCTTGGGACCCTTGCTTTGGTAGAAAAGATTTTTCCCCGAAAAAATTGGAATGGATTCCAGATTTTCTTTTCTTCTGCCGACTTTCGAAGAATATTATTCAGTTCTGGTCTGAACAGCATAGGTGCAGTGAATTAAGATATTTAAACCAAAGACCTCAGATTTTAGTCCAATTTCCTTGGCTTCACCCTCAGAATCAATCTGCCTGCTACTGCAGCCCCCACTGAGGATGCCGGTGCCCAAAGATTGTGAAATGTCATATCCGACAGAAACTGTACCAGCAATTCCATCTGTGGCAACACAGATGTGGTATTTCTTGTGAACAATCATACAGGAGTTGAAAACCTTTTAAGAGAAGCTGAGTAGCATATGCAGCATATGCACTAGCACAGACAGCAAAGTTCAATGCAGGATAAGACCGTTTTAGCTTGCCCTCTCCCTTTTTGCCTACCACATCAGGTGTTGTGGAATCCTTTGATTTCAAAGAAGAGGATGAAGCCATAAAAGACAATATGGCATTTAGGGGCATATTTATACTCTGTTTGCGCCGGATTTGCGTCTTTTTTTTTACGCAAATCCGACGCAAAGCTAACTCCATATTTATACTTTGGCGTTAGACCCGTCTAGCGCCAAAGATCTTGGAGTTTGCGTCATTTTTTAGCGTGGACACCTACCTTGCATTAATTATATGCAAGGTAGGCGTTCCCGTCTAAAAATGACTCTAAGGCATGTGCGCCTTATTTAAACTCCTGTGCAAAAATGACGCACGGGAGTGGGCGGGCCTTTCAAAAATGACGTCCAGCCGCTTTTGCGTCATTTTTTAACGCCTGGTCAGGGCAGGCGTTAAGGGACCTGTGGGCTCGGACGGAGCCCAGAGGTGCCCTCCCATGCCCCCAGGGACACCCCCTGCCACCCTTGCCCACCCCAGGAGGACGCCCAAGGATGGAGGGACCCATCCCAGGGAACTTAAGGTAAGTTCAGGTAAGTATTTTTTTCGTGATTTTTTTGTGGCATAGGGGGGCCTGATTTGTGCCCCCCTACATGACACTATGCCCAATGACCATGCCCAGGGGACATAAGTCCCCTGGGCATGGCCATTGGGCAAGGGGGCATGACTCCTGTCTTTGCTAAGACAGGAGTCATTTCAATGGGGGTTGGGCGTAAAAAAAAAATGGCGCAAATCGGGTTGAGGCCAAAATTTTGCCTCAGACCTGACTTGCCCCATTTTTTGACGCCCAAGCTCCATTTTCCCCTACGCCGGCGCTGCCTGGTGTGAGTCATTTTTTTTGACGCACACCAGTCCGCAGCGCCGGCTAACGTCATTCAATAAATAAGGCGCCCGCATGGCGCTTTGGAATGGCGTTAGCCGGCGTTAAAATTTTTGACGCACAACTGCGTTGGCGCAGTTGTGTGTCAAAAAGTATAAATATGGCCCTTAGTTTAGCTGTCTGTGGAAAATGCTCCTTAAAATCTTCCCATAAATAACTTTTGTTCAGAAATCGCAGGACACTAGACATATCCACACCCTCCTTTCAAATGATTCCTTTTATGACCTCATGCAATGGCAAAACATCTAGCATTGAGCCACTATACTATGTATAAAAACCATCTTCCTCCTGACATTTTTGCTCAAAACCCAAGATTTTTCTATTGTGAGATAGCAATTTTGAAGATGAGTTCCCTGGACATATTTTTCCTAATTGTCACTTCTTTTTCTTTGGGACTGGGGCTCATTTATTGCCACATTCACTGCCGCCTTAATTATAGATCGCAGATCAGCTCTTGAAATATAGATGGCTTCCTCCTCCTTCTGCTCTTCATTGTTGTGGTGCTTTGTCAAAAATGTTCATCTATCCATTTTGATACACACCAGGTTGTGGTAGTGTAGTGCCCTTCCTGCTTTTATCGGTTGCCTGGAGACTATATACCACACTGTGTGAGATTTAACCTCTGGATAACCCACACAGCCTTCCACCTGGTGTGCACCTGCTACCAGATCACTACCAAAGGGTCCAGGATGGCCCATCTGCAGCTCTTCATAATGCTACCTGCCTCAGCTTCACACAGGGAGAAGGGAGCATGCCTGCAGTAGGAAGCAAACAAACATCGCTTGCCCAGAAAAACATCTATCATGCATTTTCCGATAGGAACAAAATAAATGGCTGGAGTTTACCTGAATGCACGAGACAGGAAAACATACAGGAGCCTGAGGGGTGGGAGAGACCCTTTGGGTCTGGGAGGCAGGGGCCCCTCCTAGGGTAATGAGAGGGATAGGGAATGGACGGGGGCTAATGAGAATATACCCTCTTTGGTGAGTCCAATTCATGACCATTTGTGAATGTGAGACTTCCAATATTTACACTGTCTTTGAGAAAGCCTGCATTCCACTCTCACACATAACTATTCCAGCCCCTTACTGCTTGAGGAGGTAAACCCTGCTCCTCTTTTCAGAGCTTTCCGCTTCAGTTTTACCCATCAAGAGAAATAAAACAGAGCAGTAGGAGCCAAAGGAGTGGCGTAGTTGGTTCAACTCACCAGCACCCTTGTTTTCCTTTATTACCATTTGTAGTGGACAGTACAAAGCTCACTTCTTAAGAAAAATGTCAAGCCATCTTTCTGTTGTTATGTCTTTTTATAGCACCCTTTTCCCCTACAAGAGTATCTAGGTGCTTTGTAGCTGATGTGTGAGGCCAGCCCTGAGGGCTTACTTAAACAGCCAGGTCTTCAGTTTCATGTGAAAGTCAAGGAGAGAGAAGGAGGAGTCTATGATGTGTTGTGGAAGGTGATTCCAGGCTTTAGGGGCCAGGTATGAGAAGGCATGGCATCCTGCTTGGCTTTTGTGCATATGTGAGGTGCGTGCTAGTGATAGACCGGCAGAGATAATGCGTCTAGAAGGTTGGTGGACGTGAATTTGTCTGTTTTGGTAGGCAGGCCAGAGTTGACAAGAGCTTAGTAGGCGTGAGTGAAGACTTTGAAGTGTGTGCGCTTGTGTACATGGAGCCAGTGAAGTTTCCTAAGATGTGATGTGATCTAGGCTTGGATTGGGAGGTTGAGTGAGTAGGTTGGTAAGTCTAGTCTGCTGGTGACGACAGCTTGGGTGACCATTTTCCTGGTGCTGACTGGTAGCCCTTGAAGATTTTATTCAGCATCCTCGGTGTGTTGAAGTAGGACAAGACCACTGCATTGACCTGAGGGGCTCATGTCCAGTTTGTTGTCTTTGATGAGTCTGACGATTCTCACTTGAGAGCAAAGGGTGGGGGAGGGTCCAAAGTCTGTGGGCCACTAGATGGATTCCCATGGCAAAAGGGTCTTTAACAATTACCAGCATTTCTGCAACTCCCAAATGGATTCTTTGTGTTCCAGTCTTTCCCCTGCCTATCACACATGCACTAGCACACAAACACACACATATACCATGTTACTAATCACTATCTTACCGTATGTAATGTTCACAGTTGAGTGATTTGAGGGCCCCTCATTTCTCTCCATGCATTTCCCCTAAGAGTTTTAGGTGTTGTATACTAGTGCCCCCTACTCAATGTGGGGCCTGCTTTTACATGTCATTGCTGCCTCATTTGCATGGGGCTGACACGTCAATCACATGAAGGAACTTCTCACTTATGAATGTGCCCATGTTGCAGTGTGCCCTGTATCTATATTTGAAGGGGTTGGCAATGTGAGGTTTATCGACAGTGCAGGTGCAGCACCACATATGTGATGCTTTAGGGACAATGCATAAGCCACTCAGTTGTTCATTCTTCACACAGGAAGCTCATGTACCCATTCACATCTGAACCGGGAACATAGTGCACAGTAGTTGAGTCATATGTGTGCACAAAAGAAGTGGAGTGACAAAAAGGATGTACCCATGTAAGATGACAATGCTCCTTTGGACACTCCTGGCAGATTTTCTCAACAAATTCTCATGTTGATGGTTCAACACGCTCTGTGCATCAACAGACAGCATTTGTGGCTACTCATTTAAAAAGTGAGCCTTGAGAAGTGACCTAGTATTCCATAGTTTGCTTTCTTTGCCTCAACATTTCTCCACTTAGCCAGCACTGTAAACATTCATGGTCTGAATATCATGCACTTCTTGCCGGTTGCAAGTAGACATCAGATGGGGCTATTTAATGAGGTAAGGGATTGTTTCTCTGCTGTTATTTTTTGTCTCTTTCCTGCGCCAGGTCTGCACAAAGATGCAGCAGGATTTATGGGATTAAGATACATTCTGTTGAGCAGAAAAGGCATTGTTCTTTCATTTGCTTGTGTTATGTGTGCAGCCTGCTGCAAAAGCCACAGATTTGTTTAATCTTCTCGAGGATTACCTGGGCTTAAAGAGAGACTCTAGCCCAGCCTGGGGGCCTGACCCTGAAAGCAACTGAGCATCTCCCTGTTTCGTCCTCTTGCCACCTTTTTGAAATCCTGAAAGGTTGAGTTTGTGGAGTGTCTGCATAACAGTATACCAGGTATAATAAATATACAGGGTCAGATTTACAATATTTTTGAACAGGGTTTACCTCACAAATGTGACACAGAATTAAAGACAAAGGAGGCATATTTATACTCTGTTTGCGCTGAATTAGTGCCATTTTTTATCATGCTAATTCAGTGCAAACTCAACGCCATATTATATTTTGACGCTAGACCCGTCTAGCATCAGAATATTGGTGTTAACTTAATTTTTCGGATGCGTGAAACCTCCTTGCGTCTGAGAATCAAGGTAGGCATTCCCGTCCCAAAAATGACTCAAACACCCTAGCACTGTATTTATCCACCTGGGCAAAAATGACGCACAGGTGAGAAGCGGAACAAAAAAATGTATGTTAATACCGATTTGCACCAACATTTAACGCCTGGGTAAGGGCAGGCGTTAAAATGAGGCAAACACACCACTAATGAAGGAGAACACACAGAAGCAACATTACCAACCCACAGCAGAAGATGGAGGTGATATTGATCAAGCTTGCAAGGCGGCGCAGAGGACAGCAACAACTCCAGCAATCACCACCATGACAACGCAGCCCACAAAGGCAACGCAGAAGGCAGGAGAGGGTCTTCAGAACCAGGATAATCTTCCTTGGCCTCAGGGACCTGGACATTATTAAGACATACAGACTGAACCGGCAAGTCTTACTACACCTGATGCACCACATTTAGGGCCAGATGTAGCAAGGCTTTTACGCCTCGCAAACAGCGAAAATCGCTGTTTGCGAGGCGCAAAACCCACATCGCGATGCCTATTCCCATTTTGCGAGCCAGTAACCTGGTTACCAACTCGCAAAATGGGACTGCGAGTCACAAATAGGAAGGGGTGTTCCCCTTCCTATTTGCGAGTCGCAGCGCGATGTAAGATTGCTTTGTGACCGTGAACGTGGTTGCAAAGCAATCGCAGTTACCACCAGTGTCACACTGGTGGTAACCCATTCGCAAAAGGGAAGGGGTCCCCATGGGACCCCTTCCACTTTGTGAATGGCCTTGAAAAAACACTTTCAGAGCAGGCAGTAGTCCTATGGACCCCTGCCTGCTCTGAAAAAATGAAACTGACACGTTTTATTTTATCGTTTGTAATCCATCTTGTTTTCCTTTAAGGAAAACGGGCTGCATTACAAAAAAAAAAAAAACTGCTTTATTTAAAAGCAGTCACAGACATAGTGGTCTGCTGTCTCCAGCAGGCCACCATCCCTGTGAGTGCTGCGACTCACCTCATTAATATTATTCAGTTGGGCCTTTGCGACCCTCTTGCGACTCGCAGATGGTGTCAGGGACACCATCCTCTCAGACTCGCAATTTGCGAGTCGCAATGCCGGAGTTTCCTACATCTGGCCCTAAGCCACAAATTACAGCCAGCCTGCAGACCCCACACAACATACCACCTGTGACGAAGCTGCTAGCTGTCCTGCACATGCTGTACAAGTGGTTCCTTCCAAACAACGGGTACCCTGGTTGCTGGTGTCTCACATCCGTTTTTCTCTGCATTCCTGCCAAAGGTGTTAGATGCTATCCCCTCCCTGATACCCCACCACATCAGCTTCCTCAACACCCAGCAAAAGCAGCAGGAGAACAAACAGGGGTTCTATCAAATCCATGGCTTCTCGCATGTGCTCGGTGCAATTGACTGCACCCATATCCGGCTCATACCACCTGCAGCAACAGAGCACTTATACCGGAATCGCAAGCACACGCATTCCATTAATGTGCAGGACATAGAGGACCCCCAGGGACTATTCATAAACATTGTGGCCAAGTATCCTCGGAGTGTCCATGATGCCTACATATTCCGGCACAGCAGGATCAATGAACAATTCTAGGTTGGACAATTTGGAAATGGCCTACTCGTGGGTACGTCAAAAAATCTAGCAATATACACACAACACACCAACCCTATTGGACACACAAGACATACACCACTACATTAACACATGGCCAGGGTAACACACATGTGCAGGTGACAACACATATGCACCATGCTGCAGGACAGCACAATCAGTGCACACCACAAACACATACACCCACATGTACGTAAAACACCCACAACTTGACAGGCACACCATGGGTAAGACAGGTGCAGACATGTACCCTTTGCTAACAGTAGAACTACACAGACCACTACAAGTGTCCACAGGTTGCCTACTACGTACACTTCACACACAGTACACCAAACAAAGAATAGAACAGACATGTCAGTTGCATACACCATGCTCATGTCATGTAAGTTCCATATAGGCACAGATCCCTCAAGTTATGCTGTGCAAATTACTGCCAGAGCAAATATCAAACTTGCACCTATACCAACTACATCTCATCAACACATAACCGACTTACCTGTAGCGTGTAGAGACGCCTGCCTGACGCATTGGCTCACACACATAGGAGTACTAGATCAATGCCCATCACATACCATGTGCCAGATGTGTGATAAGTGGTACCACACCTACTGTAGTGCCACCTCACATGCAACATGCACTGACTCACAACTCCATCATGTCTGTACCAGATATAATAAATTGCCCAACATGGGGCAGAGTCACTGTCAGATAGTGCAGATCATGGATTTCATAGTGGGACCCTGTAGGAGAAAACAGGATATCACTGACCTCACAGGCACTGTGCCAAGGGACACATTTGCTAAGTAGTTGAGCTCCATCCCATAGCCTTCACAGTGCATGTGTCAACAGTATAAATGCTGATTAATGTTTTGGCAGATAGGAGAGACACTGGTAGTTATGTTGATCAACGTGTAACAATGGGATACACACCATTGGACACCCCATGGCTGCCACAAACATTAGCTGCCACTCTGGATCACCAAGGGACCTATGTAATAGTCCACAGTACCATTGACATTGTCTGCACTGTATGTACAACTTGGCAGATGACCATTTCATAATGACTTGAAACCACATTCGAAATCACCCACCCTCCCATGCTGTATGTAGTGTGGAAAGGGTGTGCAATGTGTGTCGCTGCAGGTCTGTCACCACAAGATACATATCATGATGATGCTGACTCAGATGTAGCTGTCACCTAAAACCTGAGGAAGTGCCATGAACAAACACCACGCCTGGGGTGCTGTATGCATGTTGCAATAAGGAAGTAAACTGTGCTTTGAACTCAGATAATTGTGCCACCAATACATGCTGCATACTGATGCACACACAGAAAGAGCCAATTGGCCATTAAAACAGCATATGTAAAGGCGGTGTCCCTTCCTGCACAGATACATCCACCTCCACAAGGCAGCTATCCAAATATCCTGGTGCAAGATAGGTAGTGTTGGTGCATACCTGCATATGAGCAACTGGCGCAGGGTACAACAAAGGGTTGCCAAGTAACATGTAAACATGGGCATTCTTGCATAGTCGAAATGTTGCAGGACAGTGCAGCCAATTTTGGAGACGTGTTGTGCACTCTCACTTACCAATTTCAAAGGCCTTAAGTGTCACACATCATCTTCAATGACACATGTCAAAATGGATGGGATGTCCTGGCTCTGTAGTGCTACTGTGTTGCCACCACATCTGACCCCATTGTGTTGTGAGGATGTGTCATGTCCCCTCTAGTGTTAGCACACTGAGACACAGGTGCACTACACAACACATGGTACATACATTCTGACCATCAGTTTGGAATCCAAATCATATGTCCCAGGTCCTTGAGCCAAACACAAGATTGCCATGTCCAACAACCTAGTGCTTAGGGGACATTACACAAGGATAGGAACTCACACCATGCCACAAATACATATGAGTCACAACCATCTCAGAATATCAACTGCCATGCAACATGACATACCTTTTGCAAGCCCTAACAACAACTTACTCCTTTAATCTTTTGCAGCGGATCAGGGTTATGGCATACAGACATGGATAATGACACCATTTCCCAACTCAAGCACAGCAGCAGAGCGTGCATATAATGAGGGACATCGGAGGACATGGACTATTGTGGAGAGGATATCTGGCATCCTGAAGTCCAGATTCAGGTGCCTCAGATATGCCTCACACAATGTCTGCAAGATAATGATGACATGTACTATCCTGCACAACATATGTGTGTGGATGAACGTCCCCTTATATGAGCAGGCTGATGACCTGCCTGAGGAGGAGGAGGAAGATGGGGGAGATGAAAATGAGAGTGAACAGCACAACACAGCTGCTGGGATATGACGCAGACTGCGCATCGTTGAAAACTTCTTCACTTAATAATCACATAACTCACCTTGTACATTTTGTCAATAAACACCTCACTTATTCACAAAACCCAGCTTTGGTCTCTTCAATCTACACCACGTATTCCACAGGATTGTGAGTCTAGCCTCGGGGAGCATGTCACAAACACTAATCTGAGGAGTACAGTAGCAACATCACATGTGATGCATAAGATTGAACTGCTGCCATCCCACATATATCACAAATAGCCTCATCACTTGAATGTGACAACTGAAGGACACAATCTATGGACCAAAACATATTATTTACATCCACGTTGACAACTTGTACAACAAAAGCTCATCACACACAACTACAACATGTCCAAATAGGAGGTAAACAAGGGGCCCACACATGAGGCAGTGGATTTCATAATATGGTGAGACTGTAATGTTTGAACAGACCACTGACACAACTTAGTGTGAGATTTGTAATGGTTGCAAGGAACGTGTATCACAAAGGGGGGACATCATTGGTGACAATGGTCATCATGATTAACCCAGGTATGACACGCAATGGAAGAAATTGAGCCTGCACAGGACATCCATGAAAGTCAGTCCTGCCACTGCCATCGGGCCCAATCCTGACACAAGGTACACCTGACCTCACACTTTGGACAGGCACGTCTGTAGAATGCACATCAGAATGGATGAGAACATATGCAGCTACAGGTCCACTGCAGGTCCACCACACATAAATTAAAATAACACTGCTAAATTTAGTGACTTTGAACTGACTATTGTGTTCAAAACATGATATGGGTGGAATGTAGGCAGATTGTGTCAATCACAGTATGTACCAAATATGTACACATGTCAGACATATGTGTAGTTCACACACAAGTCACCATATACTCAAGATCAACATATGGAGACAGTTGTCGGGTAACTTTTGCTAGATTGCATTCATCAGCCATAATCAACAATGCCCGAGCTGTGTATGTCGTCTGAAATTTTATGCCCTGTAAGACTACTACACACATCACATAAGTAAACACAATTCACAATCACATTCCGTAACTGGTGCCATACCGTGGATACACTGTTGTCACACGCATACGTATGCATGACGTGAATACATTTGCATGCTGTTGATTCTGTAACACACACATTGGTGTAACAGACCAATCACACCCAAATCACATTGTTGTATGGACTACCACAAGTGGCCATACACAAAATGCCCCTCCTCAACCCAGCCCATTCCATTTGTATGTTGATACAGGGTGAATCCACAGGTAATGGACAAAATCACACAATCAGGAATAGAATAAAAAAAATTACTCAAATGCGTCGAAAACATCCGCAAACCCATTAGTATGAATTTCACCTTCGCACTCATCTCATTGCTGATTTACTGTTAAATAGACACATAAAGGTAATGCATCAAAACAAAAGGCGCACATAGGTCATGTGTCAGAAATACTCAAGCAAATATCAGATGCGTCAAATAAATACACGCATTACGGAAAACGTGACGCACAAGGACAGGAAATGATGTAATAGGAAATCCTGTTTACAGGCATGGTACAATGGGTGTACTTTCACTTTCTCTTTACAGTCTGTGCCTCTTTTGACTGTGTGGTTGTGTCTTGGAGTTGGTGGTGTGTTCTTGCTCTGTATTGTATCTTGAGGTCTCCCTCCTGTTGTGCTTTTTGTAGTATTTCACTGTAATTTGTCCCAGTGTTAGTGAATTTGTGTGTTTTTTGTATTTTTCATTGTACTTGAACTGTGGAGTGTCTGTCCGGGATAGTTGTTAAGTTGGGTTAGTTGGGATTGTTATTTTGGGCCTTATGTTTCCTTTACTTAATTTTTGTTTAGAATCATAATTTTTGTCAACCTGTATCTCAGAGATATGTCTGGTAGGGGAGGCTGACTAGGATGGGGGAGGAGTAACTGGGAGGCTTTGTGTGGCTGGTAGCCCACTACCTCCCATTAATGTTGGAGATTGGGGACGTGTGATCCAGGGTTACTGGACGGAGGCGAGGCGGCTGCAGTGGGGCAAGGTGCTCCACCACCTGAAGAGGGTGTACCGCAGCAGCCGCAAGGAGCACCAGCTTTAGCATCGCTGGGTAGATCTGGTGGCCAAGGAGCAGGATCTGCTTGACCATCTTGGTGTGGTGATCAGTGGCCCTGTTGGTGAGTCTCCCATTGGCAAACTATTTACCGTTCACCGCACTTGAATGACAGTAGCAGATGTGTTGGCGTGCTGCATGGAATGCTTGTGGACAGGTTGCATGCAACCAGAATGAAGTGTAACTGCGCCAGTATAGACATGGAGTTCACATATCCTACCATTTTACCAATGCAAGTCAGATGTTTAGTGAGTCATGCACCACCATCACTAAGTGACACATTTCAGGGGCCATGGCAACACCTGTGCCCAAGCATAGTGTCATGTATGATAAGCCAAGACACCGCCTGCATACCATATGTAACAGGATTGTAATAATAAAGTAGGGCAATCCATTTATAGCGCTACATTATCAAATTTTCACACACATCATCCCTGCCATTATGTTAACAAAGTGGGCATACCCGCCTTAGCTGGCACTGGCAATGGGGCATTTAATACCATCAGAAAACTTTGACACATCAGTCATGGATTACTCAATTCATGATCTTTGCAGACTAAAACCTGAGCTGCTTGTCCTTCACAAAGTGCCTCTGTGTGCCATGCAGGACAAGCCAGAATACCTGAGTCAGTTCTCTTGCAGAGCACCTGGGTAGTGTCATGTATCTGTCACCCAACTCCCCCTCATACCATGGAGTTCCATCTTCTATAGATTGCCCACATATGGTTGTTGCAGGGTGCAGCACTACATGAGTCTCAGGTCCAGTGTAAGTGTGCAGATGTGTGGCTCTCACTCACCTGAGTGTCAGTGACATTGTGAGTTTGCAGTGGTGTGTCTGTTGCACTGCCCTCAACCTGGATAATTAGCTCACTCCTCTAAAATAGTCACACTGTAATGTGTTGTCCAACAGTAGTAACAGTGATATGATACTACCCATGGTTTTCCATCCATATCTTATAGGTGGACTTGCCCCTTACACCATAGGTGAAGTGGCAAGATTTGAGGATCCAGATGTATCCGTTAAGTGTGATTATGTCTGTCCTGTGTAGTGATTAAGGCTTTTGTGTGAGTGAGTCATGTGTGCTGCACGCAGTGCTAGAAGTGATGATCTGTCAAATAATCAGATATCAGAGTAGGCTGGATGGTGACACTGGCCCTCATTACAACTTTGGCGGGCGGCGGAGGCCGCCCGCCAAAGTTGCGCGTCGTGAATACCGCACCGCGGTCGGAAGACCGCGGCGGGTATTCAGAGTTTTCCCCTGGGCTGGCGGGCAGCCGCCGAAAGGCCGCCCGCCAGCCCAGGGGAAAACGACCTTCCCACCATGAAGCCGGCTCGTAATCGAGCCGGCGGAGTGGGAAGGTGCGACGGGTGCTACTGCACCCGTCGCGTATTTCACTGTCTGCTATGCAGACAGTGAAATACATTTTGGGGCCCTCTTACGGGGGCCCCTGCAGTGCCCATGCCGTTGGCATGGGCACTGCAGGGGCCCCCAGGGGCCCCGCGACTCCCCCTCCCGCCATCCGGTTCCCGGCGGGAGAACCGCCAGGAACTGGATGGCGGGAGGGGGAGTCGGAATCCCCAAGCCGGCGCAGCAAGCTGCGCCGGCTTGGAGGATTCCTTGGGGGCAGCGAGAAACCGGCGGGAGACCGCCGGTTTCCCTTCTCTGACCGCGGCTAAGCCGCCGCGGTCAGAATGCCCCGCGGGGCACCGCCGGCCTGTCGGCGGTGCTCCCGCGTGCCGCGGCCCTGGCGGTTCTATACCGCCAGGGTCGTAATGAGGGCCACTGTGTCCCATTTAAGGGTTCCCCATGCATGAGCAGAGAGTCATATCTTGTGAGGCTTCTGGTGCTCAATGGGCAGCACTGTGCAAACAAGGTGATGACAAGCCACATGTAGGCCCATATGTTACTTAGATGTGCACCGTTGTGAAAATATTGGTAATGGGACACACCGTCATTCTCACAGTGATGCACCATTTTATACACAAATTGGTGCATCCCTTTATTGTAATGTACATGTATGGCTGGGTGGGCAATTGTCCCCCAGCATGGTGCCACATATTTTGTACTTCACTAACGTGAACACTTATATGGAATGTAAAGGGCGTGCATGCAGGTCAAGTCTAAACGTGTGCTGGCATGGATATGGGTGTGTAAGGAATGGTATTGGATGATCATGTATTGATGGGTGTCTACACTTGGGCACATGAATGTAGATGTGAAAGACCTATGGATACCAGTGTCCTAGTTGTCAGCCCTCCTAACATATCGTCCACTCCCTGAGTCCATTTATGATTGGGCATGCCTTGGTGGATGACCTGGACTGTTGAGATGATGAATTGCATGGCCATCCCCCCTCAGGCACAGGGGGTGAGTAACAACACATTTGTAGGTAGAGGTGATGCTCACAGTGTAGGTGACAGTCACTTTGATCAGGCTTGCATGTGTACCTATCAAAACTGACCCCTTATGGTTACTAACTACATCCCATACTCCCAATAACAGATTCAAGTTACTGGTGATGTATGTTTGAAAATTGACACAGATGATGAGGAATAGTGGTCCTGATCTATGTGAAGTTGACGCTGCCTTTGCATTTTTACACATGGCACAACATCAATGCACACCTAAATTTGTTTGTATCCTAATCATGTTGTGAGTGGCTTTGGTGTCAATGAAATGATGCTAAGGCAGTGTTGTCATTTCATTCATAAGGGCCATTGTATTATCTGGAACGTGAGTTTGAGGGCATGTGCAATTTGATGTAGAGTGTAAGCTAATAATCTGTACATACTCCACACAGTGCTGACACTGATGGTTGCCTGTCTCAGTTTAACAGCTGCCAACATGAACAGCGAGGAACTGTGGGCTTTTCAGATGAGGGCAGTCCGATATAGGCACATACTGGCAGTGGAATCTGGGTTCCGGAGGATGGCACACCGCTATCGCATGGAGTGATGTACCGGGGAGTGTCGGGCATTTACCCTAGGGGGACCCACACTGCACACACGGGGAGGACCAAGCACCACAGCTATGCAGGAGGCCACAGCAGCCACCATCACAAAAGCCCCAGCTGCTGAACCCTTAACATCCGTGCCACAGCTGACCACACCTGCTGCCATGGACATGAGTGCTATTAGGAACCTACAGAGGGATGTCACACTGGTCCTCAAGAAGTTGGACACTCTTGAGAATGAGGTGGAGAAAAACACCAAGAGACTCAAATTCAACAAGAGGAAACTAAAGAGGGCCAATCTGTGATTGGCTTAATGACTCTCACCCCAGTTCAGTCCCCTCCCTCCTCATTTGTTTTAATGTTTTATAGTGGGTTTTAGGGTGTTAGTGCCAGGTTAGATTAGGTCAGTAGTTTAGTTAGGATAAGTAGGTTTGGGGGTGGGTTTTCTACTTTTTACATTTTACTATGTAGGTGGGTGGGTGGTGGTGATGTTGGGGCTTTTATGTGTTATATATTAAAAAAAAGAATATCTACCCCAAAAATATATTTTTGTTTAGTTATAGGTAGTATTTGTGTAGTTTAGTATATGTTGTCCTGCATGTGTCTCATGATATAAGGGGGTGGTGGGCCAATGTTTAGAGTGTGTCGTTAAATGTGTTAGGTAAGTTTAGCATAGAGTAGTTAGGGTCAGTTGTTGGTTATGTATAGTTAGGATAGGTTAGGTTAGGTTAGGATAGGTGTTCTTCATTCTTATTAGATTAGTTTAATTCTAATTAAAAATCTTTGGGTACTCCCTTACTTCATGTGTTTTAGGCTTGGTTCTCAGGGTTTTCCCATGGGTGTACAGTGAAAATTGTGTCTTGGCCTAGGGATTCCGTCTTGCCTCCAGATTCCTTTCTGGACATGTTCATCACCTTCTTACAACTGAGCTGTTACATTGGCAGCTACAACACATCTACTTGTCTGTGCATCTACCATCCAGTGTACCCACCACTCATGATGACTCTTTTGGCCATGTATTGGACAGGTAGGTGTGGTAATTCAGCTGTCATTGTTTAGGTCCTGTGTCGGAATGTTGGGCACTGTGGGACATCTGGCAACAGCCTACATTTCATATCTATCCCGCTAAACGGACCAGTGGAAATTACAGAAGAGTTTGAGTCCCTCTGTTTCACACCAATGTGTTCTACTGGGACTCCCAGCTGACGATATTGCCCAAGAACTGTTTCACAGCCATTCCTGCCGTATGCAATGGGTGTAGCATACATGTGTTCCACACTATTGACATACTCAGTTAATTCCTTGTAGGGGATGAGACCAGCATTGATGTCCATCATGTAGGTACCATGTGTGTGTAGATATGTGCCCGCATATTCATGCACTCTTGTACTGACTCTCTGTGACTAAAGAAATGTTACACACATCACAATTTCTAAGTGTAGTAGATGTGTCACAACACACAAAAACATGTTGGTTGTGTATGTGGTGTTTAATTACAAGTTTCGTAGTGCAATATTTACAGTGTCCAGGTCTGTGACCCCATTAGTAGAATCCATCCAATTGTGACACAACACAAGTCCAGGGTTACGGGACGTCATGGGACATTCTTGGGTAAAGTTCCTTCAATGCAGGGGAACATAAATTGCCAATTGAAAAGTTAGAGACAACTGCAGTCCATAGCAGTATGTCGGTGAAGAGTGCATATCTACAGCAGTGCTAACACTTGCATGACATCCACAGGACAAAGGAAAATGCTGCCTGTGCGGCATGGGCTGGTGCTACCGGGAACTCCTACGGGTGAAGATGATCTGTTCCACATTTTCACATACTCTCATGTGTGTGGTGTCTCCCCTACCCTTGATGGTGATAGTGGGGAGGCAGAGGGGGCCACACACACTTCAGTGGTTGGTGATGTGGATTCCCAATTCCCTGCAGCTGCCATCTGTGGAACTACACATGGCATCACTGCAGCAAGGAGGAGCTGCTGATTTTTTAGTATAGCAGCAACATCCCAGTGGTAGGCAGCCATATCTGCCCTGAGGGAGACCATTTCCCGGCGCATGGAGTCCATCTTGTCCTCAAGCACGCTGATGCCAGTTTGGGAAGGCAGTTGTTGTGGACTCTCCCTCATGGCAGCAGCTATGTCCCTCAGACATTCTTGGACTCCACGCATTGGGGAGTGTGTGCGTTGGATGGCTGCAGTCTGTTCAGTAGCCGTAACCATGCATGTGTGCATCCCCTCCAGGCTGGCTGCCATAGTTTGCATAGTTTGCATCCCCACCGCACCTCCTTGGCCAGCTCCCGTTGGACTCCTACCACTGTCCTCCCAAAGCTGGTCTCTGGGTCCTCGGAGTCCTCAGCTGTGTCAGTGCTGGCAGGTCGTACTATCGGGGTGCTAAGTGGAGCTTGTGGGAGGTCTACTACATCAATACTCCTCCTTGCGACCGGAGGTGGTGTCTGGAGGTTTACAAGGACTTCTTGGAGGGTCTCTTGGCTGATGCTTGCCAGCTAGTCATCCAGGTTATAAGAGTACTCCAGGGCAGGCAGATCCACAGGAGAGCAATCATCCTCTGCAATGAGATGGTGTAAGATCAGTCTGTCCGTGCTGTGGCAGTTGATTTGTCACGTCACTGACTTGATATTTGAGGCCCATTTTCATCTTATGGCCAGATTTATGGAAAAGTGGTGCAGCACGGTGCTGTGCAAAAATTGACAGTGCCGCGCTGCGTCACATTAGTAACACAGGGATGCACAAGATGTGTGTGAATATGGTGCACCCCTGTGTTATCCCCAAAGCTGCTGCAAAATACAGCAGCCAGTGCCAATGCATGCATCCTTGCACCATCGTGCAAGGATGTATGCGTTTAGGGATGTGATTGTTTATGTGCGTGAAGGTGTCCCTTCCTGCACATTAACAATCACTAATGGCGCTTTGGCACTTCTGTGTGAGCTGTAGAATGCAGCACACACAGAAGTGCCAAAGTGTCATTTTCAAATGATTGTTTATGTGCAGGAAGGGACACCCTCATGCACATAAACAATAATTTCTGGCATTTTGCTCTTCCTACGCATGCTGCAGAATGCAGCACACATTGGAAAAGTGAAAAACAAGGAGGTATAAATGTATTCCTCCTTGTTGCACCCTGCTAACCGCCACCACTGGGGGTGGTGCTAGATTTTGGCACTGCCTCAGGTTTACAAATTTCCATGAATCTGAGGCAGCATCAAAATGCAATGGGTGTTGCTGTGGCACGCCTACAGCAAAACCCATTGCACACCCCTTCCACGCACATTGAAGCATGGGAAGGCGTCGTACTTACAAGGTGACGTTAAGCCACAAAAAGTGGCGTAACGCCACATTGTCAATACGGCGCAGTGACTATGATGTGCCCCTTAGTACCAAAAAATTGTTCCTGTACATCCTGGCTGCAGTCTACAGCCCTATGCCCCACCTGCATGTCACATGAAGGGACGCCCAGTTGGCACAAGTGGCTGCGTCATATCTTCTAAGTGTGATGTCTATGCTTTTTGTGGCTTGACACCATCTTTTCGTTATCTACCTTCCCTATGCATCCATTTGCATGGTGAGGCCTTGAAATGGGTGTTGCTGTGCTCATGCCACAGCACCACACATGGCAATTTTTACCTGTCACAGTTTTACATGTTTCACATACACCCATGCGGTGCTGAGACCTTGCACCACCCCAGAGATGGCATTGCCAGGACAGTATGCTCTTGTTACCATTGATGGCTCCTCATGTTGTTGTTTGTGTTTGTGTGCTACATTGCATGGCACTCATGGACCTGGCAGAGTTCAGTTTCATCTTCTGTCTGTTCAGGTGTGTTTGCCTTACTACACACCTATGTCCTCCCCCTCTATGCAGCCCTGCTTGCACTATAATACATGAGTGCAGCATGGTGACAGTACAGCTCATTTGACACAAGCACGGTGTTAGACCCAGGGATGGGAAGCATGGGTATGAAATTTCTGCTGTGTACATCATTCTGTATGTGACAGTGCCTGATGGTAAATGAGTCTATGGGCATAGCCAGCTAACAGGAGTTGTACTTAGGTCAGGGCCTGAAGCTAGTTTGAGGTGATTCTGCAGGTAGTCATACTGGTCCCTCATTTCAAGTGTGTCAGTCCTATGGGCACCTGACTGCCATTGTGTATTTGACGGCCCCCAACAGCACAGGTGGTAGTGGCAACTGCTGTCAATGTGGAATGCCCCATGGGCCAATGGCCTGGCACTGGCTGAATTTCAGCAGCTTACGGACTGGCTATGCCATCTGTTCTGTGACACCAGACCAGTATTACATTCAACACTACTCTCTAGGTCTGTTTCTGCATTTCCACCAGTCTTTGCATGGCGGCGAAACCCCCATGCAAAGGTTGTTGGTGATGTGGTATGGTGTGGCCTTGGGTGCCCCTGCACAGCCCCTGCACTTGGCATGGGCAGTGCAGGGGGTCGCATGCCCGGGCCTTTTGCCCTTTCCACTCCCTGATTTGTGACACTGAGGGGCATATTTATACTCTGTTTGCGCCAGATTTGCCTAATTTCTTTTAATGTAAATCCGCACAAACTTAACTCCAGATTTATATTTTGGCGCTAGACATGTCTAGCGCCAAAATATTGGAGTTAAAGTAATTTTTTGCCTGCTGAAAACTACCTTGCATCAATGAGATGAGGTGTTCCTGGGCAAAAAATGGCTCTAAGGCCCTAGCATCTTATTTATCCTCCTGCAAATATCACACACAGGGGGGAGAGGGGGTCAAATAATGGTGCAAAGCATGCTTTGCACCATTATTTAACGCCTGGGTCAGGGCAGGTGTTAGGGGACCTTTGGGCCTATTTCCGTGGTGGAACACCAAAGAATAAGCCCACAGGTGCCCTCTCCAGGCCCCAGGGACCCCCAACCCCCCACACCAGAGGAACAGCAGAGAATGGGAAACCCCATTCCAGGTAAGTATAGGTAAGTACAGGTAAGTATTTTTTTTAAGTGCCATTGGGGGCCCTGAAATGGGCCCCCTACATGGCACTGGGTGCAATGGCCATGCCCAGGGGATCCTGGTCTCCTGTGCTGGTCATTGGGGTGGTGGGCATGACTCCTGTCTTTTCTAAGACAGGAGTCATGTGGCATGGATGGTTTAGCATCAGAAAATGATGCTAGGCTGTTAGGGTCATTTATTTTTACTCTAACCTACCTAACCTTATTTTTTGGTGCTAAACCCCCTTCTTCCATACCGCCAGCCCCACCGGCTAACATATTTTTTTTTTACGCTGGCCTACCCTTTGTACCGGCTTGCACCATTCCATAAATATGGTGCCCAGCTGTCTGCTCAGAAATGGTGCAAGCCGGTGCTAAACTTTTTGGTGCAAAACTGTGTTAGTACAGTTTTGCATCAAAAAGTATAAATCAGGGCCTGAGTCTATTTGATCTATCAAGAATGTTGTACTATGTGCCCCACAAAGCTACCATGAGCAGACAGATTTCCAGCCGCCATACCAACGTGTGACTCATACTGCTAAGCGCAAAGGGCACACTGCACTAGCAGTCTTACCAACACCAGGCTTGCCTATGCTGCATCCCCCGCCCGTTGATGTGGAATTATCCGCCATTATGTAACAGCCTTACCCCATGTGTTGTATGTCTGTGTTTATTTCCCCATTCCCATGTGTCTGACATGGTTGTGTCCAAATAGTTGTGGGCTCAGCCTGTGACTGCTGTGACCTACTGTTTGCTATCTGTGGTACATATTTTCTGTAGTGGCACATTTAAGTTCAGAATCAAGATGTGTGGTTCAACACTACTTCAGTTTAGTTGGTCTGGGTAGTGGCATGTTATCAATGATACAGGTCCAGCTTGCTATTCCCCCACCGCCTGTTCAGTTCATTGTTCCATGCACCCAGGGGACACTCTGACTGCATGATGGACTGGTGGCTGCCTCATGTGGATGTGTTGTCTATGTGCAGTGTGGTGGTGCTTCCGGCATATGTCTGGGTACTGTTGGGACAGTTGCAATGACTTGTGTGCTGTCAGATGCAGCACACATGCATTTGGGCAATGAGGTAAAACATTTACAAGGTGTTACTGCAAGGGACACCACTATGAAGTAACCCCAGGAATGGTATTGACTACCTGGTCTCTGAGACCTTGGTCGTGTTGGTGGTGTTGGTTGTGTTGCTATGATGACATGCAAGGGATGTTGTGATGACACAACCAGTGGCACAGTGATTATACATGCCATTCATCCCATGTGCTGGATATGTACATGTAGGTATTTAAGCCTGGTGTTCAACGTATGTCCAGGTTGCGTATGTGTCACCAAGGTGTAGGTACATGTGTAGCTTAAGTCAGCATGGTGCAACTTGCTTAATGTGCATTGTGTCCCTCTGCGCTCCTTTGACATGCATTGTGTGAGTCCTATGTGCCTCCCCCTTCTTGCACATTAACATTTTAGCATAACTTTCCCCTTGCAGCATACCCTGCATTTGTGGTGTTTCCTTGTAGTCTGCGCTGTCCTGTTCTGCGATTCCTGTGACGATTTCCTCCGGCATGACTGCTGCAACCATCTCCTCCATCTCGTCCAAGTCCTCTTGTGGTGCTGGACTCCCACCTCCAGTTTGTAGTGCTGCCTTCCTGTTCCTTACCATTTTTTCCTTTGCCCTTCGCTTGCAGTCATGCCAGCATTTCTTGCACTCAGTTACAGTTCTCCTGGCCTCTGCCACACTGTTAATCTTATCCACTATTTGCTGCCAGATAGCTTCTCTCCTTCCAATTGGCAATTTTGAGGTGATGAAGAGTTGATTCTGATGCTCTGTCACCTCTCTCACCATTATTTCGTGCTCCTCTGCGCTGAAACGACACTTTCTCTTTTTTTCCTCCTCCTCCCCTGGGTCTTGTCTGTGTCCTCCTGGCTTGTTGCTGGTTGAATGGGGTCTCCCTGGGGTCTCTCCTGGCTTCCTGGCTCCATTTTGCCTCTCCTTTGCACTGTTTTCTCCGTTTGCATCTGTATTTGATTGACGCTATTGCGGGAATAAATGTGTTTACATGTCGTAAACCGGATTAGAGTGATTTGTCCTCCGTTAATGTCATTTTGCCTTACAACAAGGCGCAATGGTTAACATCGGAAAAAATGACTCTAGCCTATTGTTAGCGCCACCCAGCGTCATAGTATAAATATGATGCCCGGGTGGTGTTAAAAAATGGCGCTAGTCAGCGCTTACCTTTTTGACGCAAAACTGCATTAGTGCGGTACACGCGTCATAAAGTATATATCTGGGCCAAAGTTTCTTGTTGGTTTTAATTACCAGAGCAAAACCTGAGCGTTGCTGAGCTAGCACTCGTGCTTTTTGACACAAAACCCTAGCTACTAACAACAGTAGAGAGGAGTTTGCACCACAAATTAATAGCAGCTTGAAGCAGGCTTTAAAATGAGAAATATTTTAGTCTAGGCATAGCATGTTGTACTGGAAGAATATCCTTCCATTACAAAACCTATGCTGACACCCTTGCACTATGGCGTGGCGCTCGACAGTCTAATTGTGCACTGGAACTAGAGAGAGGGGAGGAGAGTGCGACATCGCTGTAGATATGAAGCTTTCCTCTTCTCTCCCTCTCACTCAGTGCAGCAACTTTGGGTGCTGCGCTGCATGTGTAACAGGGTCATAATTCTGGCCCTTAGTGTACTTATACCTAATGCCCCACAGATATGTGTAACAGGATCTACTCAGTCACTTTGCAAAATCTTATCACTAAACAATAGTCTATTGTAACCTTAGTAGGCGCTATCCATTATGACTCATCTTAAGAATTACGAAACACAACAAAATGTATTATAAAGAGAGAGTGTGCACAGACTCTGCAATCTGACCATACACTTGATGCAAATGTGCTGTGCACATGCCTGTAGCATACGATATCAAATTCACTAGCACTGTCCTAATTTTAAGATGCCAGTCGCCTTCCCAAGCAAACCTGTTTTCTGTTAACCAATCCCCAAACATAATATTGTTCTGTGCACAACAATTCGTGTTTGAGATGCTGTGGTACGGTAACGAGAATGGCAGAGCAAATGGATCTGGCATCTCACGAAGTTGCAGTACCCCAAAGTGTTACTAGATGTCACTATTGGGTCAAATGCAAGTACGGAAATAGGGCCAGATGTATCAAGGAGGCCTTTTGCGAGTCGTAAATAGCGATTTTTAAGAAATCGCTATTTCTGATTCGCAAAATGCAATGTATCACATTTGCGAACCTGTAATAGCGATTTCTTAAAAATCGCAAATGCTATTACCGAAACACAAATTGCGATACCGGCCCCATTCCCACCTATGGGCCTGTAGGCCCATATCTGCGAATTTTTTGCATTTCCAAAATTGCGACTTCTTAACCAGAAATCACAATTTTGGAAATGCAAAACCCTAGGGTGCTGTGGGCCTAAGGCCCCCTCTGCTGCACCCCAAAATACATTTTTGAAACATGTAAGGTGCACACATGCCAAAAGGGCATGTGTGCTTTACATGTAAATTTTAAAAATGCATTTTAAATGCATTTTTAAAATTTACACATGGTTACCACCAAGTTCAACTTGCTGGTAAATAGCGATTCCTAAATGCCCAATTCGCATTTAGGAATTGCTTCTTACATGTGCTTAGAAATCGCAAATAAGGAATACTTATTTGCGATTTCTTACTTAGAGAGTAGCAATTTGCGACTCTCTAAACAGGGTCGCAATTTTAAGGAATCGCTATTTTAGCAATTCCTTAAAATTGCATTCAGAATGTCTTTCATACATTCTGAACTGGCTTTTTGCATTCGCAAACGGGCATTCGCAACGTTTGCGAATGCAAAAAGCTTTCATACATCTGGCCCATAGTCTTCTCACAAAGCTGTAGTACAGCAAGGGGTTAGTAGAAGTCCCTCTTGAGTTAAATGCAGGCCTTGAAAACTCTTTCACAAAGCTACAGTAGCAGTAGTGGTGTCTGCAGATGTCCTTCACGAGTCAAATCCAAGGGCTTGCTGTACCACGCTGCAGTTACATAGGCACTTACTCCAGATTCTATAGGCGGTCAGCACTGCGCCGTCAATCTGAACAAGCGTGAAGGCAGCAAACCCCTTTTAATGTCTCCTTTAAAAAAATGGACACAGAACAAAGGCAAAAAAAAAGTCTTAACTCTAATTTTGTTTTCAGCACCACAGCTCTTAGAGAGATCTGTCTGTGCTTGTTTTCAATATATTTCAGTCCAGGCTCAAGATGATGGCAGTCATTATTCTTACTTTCAGTGCACGATACATATGTTATGGAAAATAATGATGAGTCGCTACCATGCATAGGTATTACCAGACACAGGTAAGTAGACATAGTGCTAATTATGCAGTGAAAGAAGCTGTATATATATATATATATATATATATATATTTAACTCACTAATAGTACATGAAAGAATTGAAATAATAAAATGTGATTTTGCAGTTTTTCTTTAAGTCACTCAAGCTCAGGTTGTAACAAGCTGCTGTACCTTAAGCCCTTACTAGAGATCCCAAAGGTGTTCACCACAATTTAATTAATCTAAGAATCCAAGAAGCATTTTCTTTCATTGGAAGTGGGAAAGAGACTAACAGTCCAATGTGCTTTTGTTGTAAACACAAAAAGAACAAGTGATGGACGGAATGCTGAACAATGTCAAACATTCACCCCCAGTATACTGTAGAGGTCAGGGCCTAAATCCGTTGCCACCAGTGCCATTCCAGTTTGGACCCAGCCATCTTTGTTGATGTGGTGGCAGCCGATCAGAGCTTATCTATAGATCCGTCAACTGTGCAGCCTGAAGTATGCGGCATAAAATATCAAAATATTTTGAAGCCTAGGCCCGTATTTATACTTTTTTTAGCACCGCATTTGCGCCGCTTTTTGGCGCAAAACGGCGCAAACCTACAAAATACAATGGCATTTTGCAAGTTTGCGCCGTTTTCGCGTCAAAAAACGACGCAAATGCGGCGCAAAAAAAGTATAAATACGGGCCCTAATTTCTTAGAAGGTAGTGAAGGGGTTAACACTACATAATGAAAAGCACACTTTCTGGCCGATATCTAGCTTTCTGCCAACTTTTGTGCAATTCAGTTAAGCAATTTTTGCGGTATCGCTTAGGACTCCCCCTCTACCTTTATCCAGGCCCCTGCTTACTGGATCCCCCCGAATCTTTGGGTTTTTTTTCAGTGAGAGAGAGAGAGAGAGAGAGAAAGAGAGAGAGACGTGTGTGTGTGTGTGTGTGCGTGCGTGTGTGCGCGTTTATATCCTCTATTTTGTTACTAACATATTCATTAGAATTCATGAGAGATAAACAAAACATAAACATTCTAATTCCAGAAAGGACCCACCGATAGCTGCCCTGTGAAGAAAAACAGATGTTGTGCCAAGCACTCTCAGAAACTATGTGAGGGAAAGAGAAGTCTTATTTGAGCTCTGGGGCAAGAGCGCCTCTTTTATCTGGAGCTGCAGAATCCTGTTTGGTTGGAAAAAGGTGTTCTGTAGGGTCTAATAATGTTTTAACTGAAAAGGGCAATTTCTGATCAGTACAGAGCAGAGCTCGCCCTGAGCAGCACTGGCTCTGACAGAAAAGGCAGCTTAATCTCGAGGGCGCCGACGGCTGTCCATGCCCCTTGCTGCTTTGTAGCGTTGTGAAGCAAGCAGACTGGAAACAGCAGTTTCCCTCAGTAAAAGAAGTTTATTTTCGTCTTTCCTTAATACAAAATGCAACGACGTAGAGTCGCTGCAGGACCAACTGCTACCCTCAGAATTCTCGCATTTAAACTCGGCCAAGGTTCCATATTCAGTGAACCTTCTAAAAGAAACCATATACCAATAGCTTCCCATTTGCAAAATAACAAAACATGTTTCAAAAATGGCTTAAAGATAACAAGTGCTGGCAAAGCCAATAGATCTTGTCTGTAAACTGAATTAGGTTTGTCAATAATTTTTCCAATTAAATTGCTGCTGTGCATGTGCACATAGGTGAGCTGGCCGTATTGTAATTGTTTTTCTCAAAGGAAAAAAAAAAAAAAAATGCTGCTGTGTAGGTAAATGCATTCATACTGGACTTCTATCAATAATTTTTCACTTGCTTTAAAAAAAACATCATACCCTTGAGGATAAAGAATAGAGGGTGGGCCGAACTCACGGAATCTGACTCCGCCAACAGGCAGAAAAAGGCACATTGCGCTGCTCGTCCTGTGATTTAGCGCTAAGAGCGTGTTCCATGCTCACAAATCAGAGTGAATGGCACCAGAGGATGCAACTACCCTAAAAGATTGTGCTGCCACTCAAGTAGATTTTCTGCTTAAGTGCCACCTTCTAACCCACTGGATGTCTTCCTAGCAACTGAAAATCTCACTAGGGGACACCTAATTGCACTCACATTCACCAGATTACCATTTTGGAGCCGCACGGCAATTGGCAGAATTTTGCCAGAACTCCACGTTACAAGTGTAATGCTGAGTCTGCAAAATTCCCCCAATTCCACCGGCAGAATGGAATATTTCACCCGCCTCCCCTTGAGATGGGGGAATGGAAGATGGGGTATACTGATACACTGAAGTATGGATGTGGGGTAATGAGGGTGGGAGATACTGTAGAGTGGGCAATGTTGTTGACCACTTTAATGGTTCAGCACTAGGAAAAGTGTTCCATATGTATTATGACTGATGATACTTGCATTTGTATCTGGTTGAGTTTATTATTATTTGATGCTAATCAATTACAAAAAAGAGTTTTTGTTAGAAATGGGGTCTTTGGTTTGCAGTCAGTTTACCCCTGTCCAAGCAAGGACCCTCACTGTAGTCAGGGTAAAGGAGAATCACACCCCCGGTCGCCCCCTTGGTAGCTTGGCACCAGCAGGTAGGCTTAACTTCTGAGACCAGGTGTAAAATATTTGTACTAACACACACAGTAATATAGTAAAAACACCACATTATGAATCAACACAGGTTTAGAAAAATAGCCAATATTTATCTAAACAAAACAAGACAAGTCAAGTTATGAATTTGTAAAGATTAAACTCAAAAATAGCGCTTAGAAACACAAAATGCTTCGATGAGGTGTTATCACGGCATCATGACGGAGTCGTTCCCAACAATCGGACGCCAACGGCGCCGGGCAGGGAGTCATGCAGACCCCCAGGTACAGTACATTAGTAAAGTGTGAAAACAAGCCGGTGTGGGAAGTCTTGAATCGCTGGATCTGTGGTGGCATCAGTTCCGTTGCTGTGGGGTGAAGGAGTGGAGACGTCACAAAGAGGCGTTGCGTCCTTGCTGCGGAGCGGTGGAGGTGAGGTGGCATAGGTGCGAAACGTTGAATTTGTGCACCTCAGGAGGAGTCGAGATCCAGCGGTCACATCGTGGTGCGGTGACTTCCACTGAGTTGCGGACTTCGGCGGGGCTGCAGCGATGTCGGGCCTGCGAGGATCGTTGCACTCCAACAAGGACAACGGATTCGGTTGCAGGTGTACGGGATTTGGCAGCACCATGTACAGAGTTGCCCAAAGACGGTTTTCTTGGATTTTCACCAGCTTCTCCTTTCAAGGGCTCAGGGACTGGATAGGGCACAACTTGTCAGGGCAGGAGTCTCAGCAGAGAGTCCAGGTGCTGGTAGGGGAAGTCTTTGATGGCCCTGAGACTTCAGAACAGGGGGCAAGCTCAGTCCAAGTCCTTGGAGATTCTTCTCAAGCAAGAATATACCACAAAGTTCAGTCTTTGTCCTCTTTCACAGGCAGAAGCAGCAACTGCAGGATAGCCCAACAAAGCAGAGTCACAGGCAGGGGCAGCACGTCTCCTCAGCACTAAAAGATGTACTTTTAAATTGTGAGCTCAGAGACCCTAAACTCCAAATTTCTATCTGCTTCTAAATGGAATCTGCACTTTAATAATATTTAAAGGCAGCCCCGATGTTAATCTCTGAGAGAGATACGCCCTGCGGCAGTGAAAACCAAATTTGGCAGTATTTCACTGTTAGGACATGTAAAGCACATAAGTACATGTCCCACATTTATCATACACTGCACCCTGCCCAGGGGGCTGCCTAGGGCCTACCTTAGGGGTGCCTTACGTGCATAAAAAGGGAAGATTTAGACCTGGCAAGTGGGTACACTTGCCATGTCCAATTGACAGTTTAAAACTACACTCACAGACACTGCAGTGGCAGGTCTGGGCCATGTTTATAGGGCTACTCACGTGGGTGGCACAACCAGGGCTGCAGGCCACTAGTAGCATTTGATTTACATGCCCTGGGCATCTCTAGGGCACAGTACTAGGGGCTTACTAGTAAATCAGATATGCCAGTCACGGAAAGTCAATTAAACAGTCATTTTAGATAGGAGCACTTGCACTTTAGCACTGATTAGCAGTGGTAAAGTGCCCAGTGTAACAAAAACTGCAAAAACTGAGTCCAGCACACATCAACAACCTGGGGAACAGAGGCAAAAGGTTAAGGGAGACCACGCCAAGGATGCCAAATCTAACAGTTTTCAAAAAAGGAAAAATCCTTATAAGATGGCTGTTGCATGGATGCGGGTTAGGGGAAGTCAACCTACACAACAGCATCTAATTTGCATTTTAAGGACATGAAAACGACCGGAGATCAATTGCTTAATTATGTCACAGTTTATCTGGCAGCTCCCTAAGACTTAGGCCCTCATTATGATGGGCTCTGGAAATGGACCCGATTGCCACGACCCACTACAGAGATAGAAATCTAGGTCTTTACAAGCCTGACTCTAGGGGTCAATTAAGAAATGAGGAATTGCCAGGATTTAGTAATTCTGGATCAAAGTTCCCCCAGTAATTCCACATTGTACTTGTACTACCACACTGATAGTTTAGCTGTTATCAGCCAATGTCACAAGTTGTGGAGCACTAACAACTGCCATAGGACATGATATATGAACAAGAACAGTCTCATGATAATTCTTTTTACTAACAATTAGATAAAGCTGCTGGTCTATTGATTTGTTGATTGTTTACATTAGTGCATCAGTTACTGGAGTAAATCTGTTGCATGTCATATTTCCTGTAGAATGTTCACTTTCATGTGATATCCATGCAAATGAAAAAAATGTATTTATGTGAGTAACAGTAGTTTTGTGATCCGTTTAGCATATAAAAGCTGTCACTCTGAAGACGAAAGAAAGAAAGATGAAAGAATCTGAAAGAAAACCCATCCAATCAGATGTGCTGTTTTACTACAAACTAGCATCTCTTGTGTGGCTACTTTCATATCCTAGTGCCCCTTCTACTCTCTTTGCTGTCAGCACCGAGTGCAGTGTCAGTCAGGTTCTTCGCAGTCTACAGGGAAGGAGACTGGAGGGTTCCATGTCATTCCTGCAGCAACATTTTGGATCTGCAAGTTAGTGGTGACATGAGTCTGTGTCTTTGAGCATAAGTGTGTCTCTTACTCCAGTCCTGCTTTGTGTCCACTTGCCTACGACTGCAGCTGCAACTTTGCTGCACTTGCCAAGATACTACTCAGCATCTAAACACCTCTGTTTGCATCTACCTGCGGGTGCAGACGCAGGGGTTCATCTTTTGTTTTTGAATCGCTTCCTTGGTGTATTCAGGGTACAACTACACATGTTATACATCAACATCATGAATATCTGTGATACAAGCATGAACGAAAACCTTGCCGGGAATGTGGGCATTCAACAATTTACGATATATTGGATTTCATATAAGAGTTGATGTTTTAATGACTGCACCAGGCGAGATCAACAGTAACAACAGTGACCTCCATAGCACTGGCATGTGGGTGGGAGTGCCTCCACCACTGCTGCAGAGGGAGCTGGGAGAGCAATCTCAGGAACAATGTATAAAAGGGGGAGCATGAGGGAAGCACACAGGTCTATTAGTATGTAAGGGGGATATCCTTGTATAGTCCACAATAAAGAAAAGTGTCTTAGAACAAAGGGGTAGGCAAAGGGTGATAACCAAAAAAAAGATTCAGGTGAACATCAAATGTAGAGGCGGCAAAGAGTAAACTACTTCAAGGAGAGGGAGAACGTAACCTGTCAGATAGCTTTAGTATGCAGGTATCCCAAAGTGTGATGGCACCCACCCGCTCTGTGGAAGCAGCTGATAAAGCATCCTCCTCAGCCATCACTCAATTATGCATCATTTTAAGCCATATCGAAACCTCAGGTGTTTGGGCTGCTTTCCAGGACATAGCTATCAACTTTTTAAATAATGGGAACATTAAGGGCCAGATTTACAAGGCCCTCGCGCCCCTTAGCGCCACATTTGCGGCAACATTTTTACTACAAATGTGACGCTAACATGCCACTACCATAGCGCCATATTTACAAGATGGCGCAAACTAGGTTTGCACCACCTTGTAAACCCTTTACGCCACATCATGCAAAGTACATGCATGAAGTATGCAAAGGGGGCGTTCCCTCATTAGAAGTCTACAAGATTCCATAGTGCCATTTCTAGTGTAATTTTTAACACCTGCTTAAATCAGGCATTAAAATGAGGCTCCCATTGATTTCAATGGGTCTCTTAACACTGTACTGGATTAGCATCATTTTTTTTACACTAATCCACTATACCATTACAATAGCGTAAAAAAAATGACGCTATTGCCCCTAAGATGTGCCATGGTGCACCATATTGTAAATACGGCGCTACTATGGTGGCATCAGGGGACACAAGGGGGCCTCAAGAAAAGTGGCGTATCATTAGTGATGTGCCACTTTCTTGTAAATATGGCCCCAAACCTGCCAATATTAAGTAGTTTAGTGCACTTGGAGTGCTTAGCTATACCCAGTAAGCAAAATGATGGGTCAGGAGGCAATTGAATGTCAATCACTGCAGAAGTGTGTTCCAGTACTTGGTGCCAGGTACGCGCTTGGTGGTGAGCACTCCCAAACCATGTGCAACAATGTGGCATCCGTGTGTCCACATATGGGGCAGGTAGGAAAAGACCCTGGACACATTGTGTGGAGCCGATGTTGGGTGAGATAACTAAACTGTGTAAATTTAAGGTGTGCATTTCGAGATACTTACTTAACATGACCTAACACCATTTCCCATTGTTTGTAGGTGAAGTCAGTACCTAAATCTGTCTCCCACTTAGTTTTGATCTTAAGTGCTTGATTGACTCCTGGAGCTAAAAGTGATGTATAAAGAGCCAATTTAGCTTTTCGGCCTGCCCCATGAATGAGAAAGCAATGTAACCCTGGATGGAGGAGAGGTTCTGTTTCCTTTAATGACCAAGTGTTCTCTATAGCCAACGACAAGGTATGGTAAGTGAGGAAGGAGCCCACACCTAGGCCATGAGTGTCTTGAAGGTGGGAAAATGATTGCAGGGATCCTTCCTGGAAGAGATCCATGATCCGTTAAATATTGTCTGTGGGACGTACCCTGTGGGTATGTCCCAGAGGGGAGATGTTGAGCATATGGTGGCGGTGAGTGTCTGAGCAGCATGTACCTATTCCACACCAATTTGGCTATGCATAACAGCCTGGGTAGATCTTTAGCCAGGCCAACCACCAATAACAGCCAGTGCAATGAATTGCCACCATCAAGTGCATTGAGTATAAAGTTGAATTCACCAATTTTGTCCATTGCCACCCACTGCATCAGCCTTGTAGCTGCACCGCTGCAAAATATAATTCTAAATCCGGTGACTGTAGACCGCCACCTTCCATAAGCCGATGTAAAGTCTGTAGCGACACAGGTCAATGAGAGGGTCCCCAGATTAACTCTAGTTCCAGACCACATAGCTCTTTGAAAAAAGACAGAGATGGTAAGACCGGGAGAGTTGAAAAGAAATATAGCAGCCGTGGAAGGACAAGCATTTTAGCTATAGCTGGTCTGCCTACAGGGAATAAGGGCAATATCATCTGAAACGCTATAGATTGTCATATGGAGGCCAAGACCCTGCCATGATTACCATTGAAGAGATCTTCATGACCCTGGTACAAACTGACCCCTTAATAGAGGAAGGTTGCAAAATGCCAGGAGAGACGATCTCGTCCAAGTCCATCTTGTACATTTGGGCTGAACCGCTGGAGAGGAAAAGTACATGATTTACTCCAGTTGACCCAAAGTCCAATCAGGTCTCTGAAAGTATCCAGCAATTGATATAGGACAGGGAGGGATCAAGCGTGTTCCTGCAGATATATAAGCACATCATCTGCATCAAGTGAAACAATGGGAAAGTCATGTATAATTGTAAGCCCAAGGTGATGCCTTTGGTCCGCAAAGTGGCCACTAATGGCTCCATTGCCAATGTAAATATTATGGGTGAGAGGAAGCATTCCTGTCAGGGGCCCCTCTTGATGGAAAAAGAGTGTGAAATGCAGCCTCCAGTATGCACCCTCACTCGCGGAGCAGCATATAAAAGTTTAATCTATTAAAGGAACTCTGGACCCATGCCGAATGCCTCCAACACACGGAACAAGCAAGGCCAACCAAGTGTGTCGAAAGCCTTCTCAAAGTCCAAAGACAGTGCCACTGGAGAGGGTTTCATATCCATTACTGTGCCTATGATGTGATAGAACCTACATATATTATATACGGTTGACCGACTAGGCATAAAGCCACACTGTTCAGAATGGATCAGGAGATCCAAAGTGGGGAGTAAACTATTGGCCAGGATTTTGCTAAAAATTCTGTAATGAATATTGAGCATAGAGAGGGGGATGATAGGAGCTCACCACAAGTAGGTCCCTGCCCTGTTTTGGTAGTACTACAATAAGAGCCTCCTGATACATCTCCAGCAACCTAGGGGTTAATGTTGCGCAATAGGCTGCATAAAACTCCACAGGAAATCCATCTGTACCTGGGGATTTTCCCTCTGCCATTTGTTGAATGGCCAGCTGGATCTCCTCTATTTGTATTTGTTCCAAGTCTAAGAATTGTGGGGGTGACAACCGTGGGAGGGTAACTCCCCGCAAGAAGCTCTCAAGAGCCTTCAGATAAGGTTATGAGGGTGGGATATATAGCAGCTCATAATAATTAGCAAAGACTTCATTTATGCCTACTTGAGTGTTCACTATGTGACCCGTAGTGTCGCAAATAGCAGATATAAACAATCTCCGAGAGCAGCAGCCAAGTCAGCAGTCGCCCAAGTCTCCTTCTGCGTGGTGATGCATTGCAGCAGCTTTATAATCGGCGTTACTCAAGCACTGGCTGCAGTCACCCAGTGGCTGTATTCACTACCTCAATTTCAGCTGTACAGATGTGTGTCTCCAGATCCATGATAGAGCATTAGAGTGTTGACAGCACACCCCATGAATTGTTAATGCTGTGCCCCTCATGACTGCCTTCATGGCATCCCACTAATGGCCCTTGGTGGTTGCCATACCATCATTGTGTTCAAAGTATTGGGAAACAAGAGTGCCAATGGAGTCCCTGAAGGGCACGTCTCGTGGTGCCTCCGCTCTTAGTTTCCATGTTCGAATTGCTGACTGGATTGTACCCCAACGGAATGGTAGTTTAAGTGGGTTATGGTCAGAGATAGACCGGCCTAGATATTTAGGGGCATATTTATACTCCGTTTGCGCCGGAATTGCGTCGTTTTTTTTTACGCAATTCCGACGCAAAACTAACTCCATATTTATACTTTGGCGTTAGATGCGTCTAGCGCCAAAGTCCATGGAGTTTGCGTCATTTTTTAGCGTGGACACCTACTTTGCGTTAATGAGATGCAAGGTAGGCGTTCCCGTCTAAAAAATTTACTCCGAGGCATGTGCGCCGTATTTACACTCCCGGGCAAAATTCACGCCCGGGAGTGGGCGGGTCAAAAAAAATGACGTACGCCCGCTTTTGCGCCGTTTTTTAGCGCCTGGAAAAGGCATGCGTTAAGGGACCTGTGGGCTCGGAAGGAGCCCAGAGGTGCCCTCCCATGCCCCCAGGGACACCCCCTGTCACCCTTGCCCACCCCAGGAGGACACCCAAGGCTGGAGGGACCCATCCCAGTGACATTAAGGTAAGTTCAGGTAAGTGTTTTTTTTTTGTTTTTTTGTGGCATAGGGGGGCCTGATTTGTGCCCCCCTACATGCCACTATGCCCAATGACCATGCCCAGGGGACATAAGTCCCCTGGGCATGGCCATTGGGCAAGGGGGCATGACTCCTGTCTTTGTCATTTCTATGGGGGTTGGGAGTCGAAAAAAATGGCGCAAATCGGGTTGAGGCGAAAAATTTGCCTCAACCTGACTTGCCCAATTTTTTGACGCCCAAGCCCCATATCCCCCTACGCCGGCGCTGCCTGGTGTACGTCGTTTTTTTCCACGCACACCAGGCAGCGCCGGCGGCTAACGCCGGCTAACGTCATTGATTAAATACGGCGCCCGCATGGTGCTTCAGAATGGCGTTAGCCGGCGCAAATTTTTTTGACGCAAAACTGCGTTAGCGCAGTTTTGCGTCAAAAAGTATAAATATGGCCCTTAGTGGCTTGCATCAGGGGCCAAACTTCTGAGGTACAAAATATGTAGTCTAGCCTAGTGTGAATCTGATGGCTAGGAGAGTAATAGGCTTATTCTGTTTCGGTTGGGTGATGTAAACTTCAGACATCACGAAGGTGGAATGTGCTGCCCAGAATTGAAAGCTTTTAGTTGCCTGTATCCCCTGAGGGCCCTGTAGGGGGGAGCTGACTTGTCTAAATGTGAGTCTTGGTTGCAATTAAAATCCCCAGACCATAAGCTTGTGGGTAATGTATCAAGGAGGGAGACAATGTAGGAAAGAAAGTACCTTGTGGTATGTTGGGCACATAGATTGAAAATGAAAGGAGGGGTGGCCATCTAACAGTCCCTCAACCAAAACATATCTACCGTCAGTATCAATCAGTATTCTAGGATGCACAAAGGGCACTCCTGGGGCCACCCAAATCAGAACTCCACAGGCGTACGCAGAATACGCAGTTCCATATATTTGCCCTTGCCAAAGTTTGGCAACCTTATCAAGTTCCCTAGTGAGTCACCCTAGTGAGATGTGACTCTTGGAGGCATGCTATATGGGCAGTGCACCCTCTAAGGTAATCATATACCGTGTGTCGCCTTGCAGGTGTAGCCATCCCCCTAATATGCACAGTTAGCACATTATAGTTCATAGACATCTATATTAGAGGTAATTTAAAATTAAACCCACTGTAGCAGAATAGCTAGCATTGTGTTACCCTTACTGCACCTCAACAATCTCACCCTATCAGCCAGATTGAAAGAAACCTAAAAAACCTGTAATACATCCAAACTCCCATACTCAGGCATAAATACCAATGGGCATCATGCCATCATAATCCTACAACAAAAAAACATCAAAAGGGTAAACCATCATGATCAAACAGTCTATTTAGAAGTCTTCCAAGAAAGGGGGGCAGACCCAGCACCAATAGCCGGAAATCATGTTAGAATCAGAAAAGGTACATTAAGCCCTACAGTTAGAATTTAGATATCAAGCCCCAATACTCAGAGGCATCCCCTGTTCAAGCAGTCCACCACAGCAGCCACAGGAGAGAGCATAGGGCAAAAGTCAAATGAAGTAGAAAGGGGGATCATAACCTTAAGGATTTGAGATTTCCCTTTATGGAGAGCTCAGCAGAGTAATCAAAGAGTTCATTCCAGACATAACGGAATTAGGAGTTTCAGTTTCCGAGTCAACATCAGTTTTAGCGGCCAGGGCCTGACAGAGATTAGCATTATGGGTAGAGACCTCTGCAACTACCCGCACTCTCTCAGGGGCTGCTTCTTCCACAGTGGGGCGAGAGCAGGGTTTTTGTGGGTGGCACGGCACTTCCCATCTGACTAGCCCCCCAGTTCAGTCTGGGAGGTGTCAGGAAGAGACTGTACACTCTTAGTTCGCAACCAGTCCCATGCTTCCGCAGGGATGGAGAAAATATGTACAGTGTCGGAGTCAACCGCTCGTAGTTTAGCAGGAAAAGGTGGAGCATAAGACATGCCCGGGGTGTGAAGCTGTGCCTTCACTGCTGTAAAAGTATTGCGCTTCTTTTGTACTTCCTCAGCCGTGATAGTAGCGCCGTTGTGGGACCATGGTCCTTTCGCCATAAATAACTGTAGCAAGAGGTCTCTAGCTTGATAGTTAAGGAGATGAACTATATTTGGGCACGGTAGAGATTGAAGGGGCGACCTGGATTCCTGTGGGTTCTTTCAATACAGTTTGGGATCATGGAAATAAGTAGCATAGACGTTACCCATCCTTGTAGGAACAGCTGTGTGTTCGGACCTTTCACTCCGTCCAAAAACAAAAAAAGGGGATAGTATTTTGTCTAGAGCAGCCTTCACATCTTCCGCTCCTGCAGTTAGCTCCCATACCTCTTTCTGTAGAATCGTAACTTGGTCCTGCAGGGTTTCAACCATGGAGCCAAGCACTGACAATTTAGATTCAGTGCCATCTACATGATCTGCGAGCTTGGAGGCCCGGTTTGATTTGAATCGCACTCAGCTGCATTTCAATGGCAGTTTTAGTGTCTTGTATGTACCTGCTGAAGAGGTAAAGCATGTGCATTTTACTCTCAATTTGGACACCAGGCCCCATAGACCAAGAAGCAGGCACCAAACGATTGCTAGAGATCCATAGAATGAGGACACAAAGGATGCATCAGTGTGAGGCTGTAAGGGACCTTCCAGCTTCCCTGTGGTGCCTACAGTTGACCAGAAGTAGTACAATCGAACCAATCTGACCCGGAGCAAGGGACTAGAGGTGGCATCCCCAAAATTTGATTTATAGGTTGGTGGCAGAGAGGAAGACTCTTCCTGTGTACTCCTCTAAGTTCCAGTATAAAAAGCAGTATTAACAACTCTGGGCATGCACCCGTGTTCAGCCAGCCAAGCTCATTCCATCCCTAGTCAAGTGAGCAAAGCCATGTAGTCAAGGATCCATGTAGTTGTGCTGGTGGAGTTGCAGCTAAATTAATGATGTCATCACATACCACACAGCTGCCACTAATTTCAACAAACATAGGTACAGGTCACATGTCCTTCTCTCCCAGGGTGAATCTTAGCCTTTGGATCCAGGAGTTTAAGTCCAAGGCTGCTGCAGCACCGCATAGTCTGAGCAGATCCGTTGCAAGCTTTAGCGTTGCACGGCTTAGGAGGAGTCAATCCAGTGTGCAGGTCATGGAGCAGCGCCTCTACTCATTGGCACCCACACTTGTGCCCAAGGGAGACACGTGCTGTGCCACCACCGCAAGGTAGGTGTGCCATGGCTGAGCTCCAGCTTGCATAGTTAATCCTCCAGGATGCGTCATGATCAGTCCTGGGCGCACCACACCCACCACAGAGCAGGGATGCAGCCGCAACACTTACCATTTCGGGGCAGGCAATCTGCCACTCAACTCCTCGACCCGAGTGATGCAGCTCTCCCCAGCTCCAGGCAAGGTCAGAGGCACTAGGTGAATACGCCGTGCACGTAGGCCTCAGGCCGTGGCCTCAGAGTGTCTGAGCTGTGATTTAAACACCTCAATGCCCCTGCTGTTCTATTGCCCCAGTAGGAGTATGAAGGAGGTATTCCTCAAACCATTAGGACTCCATATGTAGCAGGATTACTTGCATTGGGCCTTAAGTGTTTCAGTGACTCAGTGCAAGGTGACCGGTCTCGTTGCCATCATGGCCAAGCCCACCAACGTAGGGGTTCAAATATACAATAGTGGTAGCCTTCCTGGTCATTGGCAGCCTGGGCTTCATCGCAAGTGCAGAGGACTAACCACTACACCTATAGATTCCCACTTTTGGAGGTCAACGCTATGAGGAGAGTGCACCTATCAACAGGGATGGTGCACTTTTACACACCTGAATGCTAAGCAGGTCACTGTGTTTTTTTCATTCCACTTGGTATTCTGATTTGCTTATCAGCAAAAGGCCTGAAAGTGAGGATTTGTTGCTGAGAAGCTAAGACAAATCTTTCTAAAGTGCAGGGAGAGTTCTCCCTGAGTGCTAGAAGCATTTTCAGATGTTTTTTTTCCTGAGACTGCCATGCCTCCCATTGGCAAATCCAGGAAGGAAAAATCGGAGTTGAACACTGAGGGAAATTGGGTTACAGGTTAAAGGGGTGGGGAAGCCCTGCTCAAGCAGTAACCACAATTCTTGTCAGGGAAAGACACAAGCAAACCCTAAATTAACCTGTGCCCAACCCTCTGGTAGCTTGCCACAAAAACAATCAGGCTGATGATTGAGGCAGTATGTAAAGCTTATGATAGAGGCAGTATGTAAAGCTTATGATAGAGGCAGTATGTAAAGTATTTATGCAGCACTTCAAACAGAAATGAAGTCAAAACACAACAAAAACACAACACAAGTAAAATCCCACACCAATTTAGAAAAACAGACTACAATGTAATACATTATTTGAGGCCTAAATGGCACAAATCCAATCAATACACTCTGAGAAATGCAATTTTTTATATAAAAGTGAAAAACAATGCTTACAGCAAAAAGCACCAATTGTGAATATCTGATTGTTCCAGACCAGGAAAAAGTCACAAGTTCAGGCCAACCTCAATGGAACATGGGCCAGGTACAGTGGTGGTTACAATGAGCTGTGATGCGAGGTCCTACATTGAGATGCATGCCTCAGTGGCAGTTCTGAGGAGCTGTGATGAGAGGTCCTGCATTGAGATTTGTTGCATAGATGTGGTTCCAAGAAACTGCACGATGCCATGTAAGGTGCATCACATAAAGAGCAGTTCTGAGATGCTGCTGGGCAATGTGTTGCACTGCTTTAGTTCTGCTGGGACCACATCTGGACTGGTAGAGAAACTTCAGCAGGGTCCAGATGCAGTTTCTTCGGTACGAAGATAAAGTAAAGGATGGAGAGTATTCCCGCTCGAGTCTTGCAATCTGAATTTGAAGAACCACCCAAGAGAGAGAGACTCTAAATAGCCATGAAATGGGGATTGGTCAGCTACACAGGTAAGCACCTTTCAGGGGAGGGCTCTGATCTCACTTGCTGGCACTGGCCACTCAGATGCTCCCAGAGTTCCCTGCCAACTTGGAATCCAAGATGGTAAAATGCAGGGACCCTCTGAAGGAGCTCTGAGAACCACCTCCGGGGTGGCAATGGACAGGGGAGTGGTCACTCCCCTTTCTTTTGTCCAGTTTCGACTGGATTATGCAAGGAGGGCACCATCTGTGCCCTTTAAAGCATTTTCAGAGGCTTGGGGAAGCTACCCCTCCCAAGCCTGTAACACCTATTTCCAAAGGGATCGAGCGTAACACCCCTCTCCCAAAGGAAATCCTTTGTTCTGCCTTTCTGTGCTTGAGTTGCTCATGCATCAGGATGGCAGAAAACTGTCTGAGAGGTGGCAGCAGCTGGGACTGCCTGGAAAACCTCAGAAGGCTGCAATGGCAATACTGGGGGTCCTCTAAGGAGCCCCCAGAGTGCATGGAATCATACATCCAATGCTTGAAAAATCCTTGGAGTATGATTCCAACATGTTTGATACCAAACATGCCTATGTTCGGAGTTACCACTTTGTAGCTGGACATAGGTAGTGACCTATGTCCAGTATACGCATAAAATGGCATCCCTGTACTCACGAAGTCCAGGAAAATGGTACTGAAGGTCGTGGGGGCACCTCTGCTAGTGCAGGGGTGCCCTCACACATATGTACTCTGCACCCTGCCTTCAGGGCTGGAAGGCCTGCAATAGGGGTGTGTTAGAAATGGGGTTTTTGGTTGGCAGTCAGGTTACCCTCTGTCCAAGCAAAAGCCCTCACTCTAGTCAGGGTAAGTCACACACTATCCAAGATTATCCTGTGCCCACCCTCTGGTAGCTTGGCACGAGCAGTCAGGCTTAACTTAGAAGGCAATGTGTAAAGTATTTGTGCAATAAATCATACAATACCACCATATAGCACCACAAAAATACACCACACAGTGTTTAGAAAAATATATAATATTTATCAGGATAATTGTAGGTCAAAAAGAATAAAGTTGCAATGGAAAATTGTAGAAATATCACAGGGAAGTGATATAAAGTGTCTTAAGTCTTTAGAATGTAACAAAAAGTCTCTTTCAAGCACAAGTACCTGCTTAGGAGTGGAAAAATCTCCTCAGAGGGCCACAAGAGAAGAGGTGCGTGGAAAAAGGGTGTGTGCGTCGATTTCTCCCCAGCACACACGGACTTGCGTCGTTATTTTCCACGCGGGGAAGTCGGGCGTCGTTTTCCGGCGCGTGGACAGTCTCTTTCTGTGGATCGCGGGGATTACCAGATGTCCCGGGTCTGTGCGTGGATTCTCCTGCTTGTTCTCCGGCTGTGCGTCAATCTGCGGGGCTGCGCGTCGAATTTACGAACTCACGGCAGGCGTCGCGTCGATTTCTCCTCTAGACTTCGATCTGCGGGGCTGCGCGTTGAAATTACGATCTCACGGCAGGCGTCGCGTCGATTTCTCCTCTAGAGGTCGGGCGGCGTTGTCCTTGCGAGGCCGTGCGTCGGATCTTCGATCGTCCCAAGAGCGTCGCGTCGATCAGCGTCGGTGTGCGGCGTTTTTCTCGCCGCGAAACAAGCTGTGCGTCGAAATTTTCGGCGCACGGAGCGTCCAAGTAAAAGAGAGAAGTCTTTTTGGTCCTGAGACTTCAGGGAACAGGAGGCAAGCTCTATCCAAGCCCTTGGAGAGCACTTTCACAGCCAGACAAGAGTTCAGCAAGGCAGCAGGGCAACAGCAAGGCAGCAGTCCTTTGTAGAAAGCAGACAGGTGAGTCCTTTGAGCAGCCAGGCAGTTCTTCTTGGCAGGATGTAGTTTCTGGTTCAGGGTTCTTCTCCAGCAAGTGTCTGATGAGGTAGGGCAGAGGCCCTGTTTTATACCCAAATGTGCCTTTGAAGTGGGGGAGACTTCAAAGAGTGGCTAAGAAGTGCACCAGGTCCCCTTTCAGTTTACTCCTGTCTGCCAGGGTCCCAGTAGGGGGTGTGGCAGTCCTTTGTGTGAGAGCAGGCCCTCCACCCTCCCAGCCCAGGAAGACCCATTCAAAATGCAGATGTATGCAAGTGAGGCCGAGTACCCTGTGTTTGGGGTGTGTCAGAGTGAATGCACAAGGAGCTGTCAACCCAGCCCAGCCAGACGTGCATTGTAAGGCACAGAAGGATTTAAGTGCAAAGAAATGCTCACTTTCTAAAAGTGGCATTTCTAGAATAGTAATATTAAATCCGACTTCACCAGTCAGTAGGACTTTGTATTACCATTCTGGCCATACTAAATATGACCTCCCTGCTCCTTTCAGATCAGCAGCTGCCACTTCAACAGTGTATGAGGGCAGCCCTAATGTTAGCCTATGAAGGGAGCAGGCCTCTCAGTAGTGTGAAAACGAATTTAGGAGTTTTACACTACCAGGACATATAACTACACAGGTACATGTCCTGCCTTTTACCTACACAGCACCCTGCCCTAGGGGTTACCTAGGGCACACCTTAAGGGTGACTTATATGTAGAAAAAGGGGAGTTCTAGGCTTGGCAAGTACTTTTAAATGCCAAGTCGAGGTGGCAGTGAAACTGCACACACAGGCCTTGCAATGGCAGGCCTGAGACAAGGAAACAGGGGCTACTTAAGTGGGTGGCACAACCAGTGCTGCAGGCCCACTAGTAGTATTTAATTTACCAGCCCTATGCACATAAAGTGCACCTTACTAGGGACTTATAAGTAAATTAATAGTCCAATCAGGTATGATTCCAGGTTACCATGTTTTAAGGGAGAGAGCATATGCACTTTAGCACTGGTTAGCAGTGGTAAAGTGCGCAGAGTCTATAAACCAGCAAAAACAGTGTCCAAAAAAATGGAGGGAGGCAGGCAAAAAGTTAGGGGTGACTACCCTAAGGCTGTCAGGTCTAACGTGTCCCCCCCAGCTGAAAGTGGGGAGAGCTACCCGACCTCCTGGGAGCTCTCATCGCTAAGGCGGAAGTACCTGGAGAGACCATCAGCATTGGCGTGGTCAACCCCTGGGCGATGTTCCACCGTAAAGTCCATCCCCTGTAGGGAAATGGACCACCTCAAGAGTTTTGGATTCTCACCCCTCATCTGCATGAGCCATCTGAGGGGCCTGTGGTCTGTCTGAACCCGGAAGTGAGTCCCAAACAGGTAGGGTCTTAGCTTCTTCAGTGCCCAGACCACAGCAAAAGCTTCTCGTTCAATAGCACTCCACCTCTGTTCCCGTGGTAATAGCCTTCTGCTAATAAAGACTACCGGTTGATGTCTGCCCTCCTCATTCAGCTGTGCTAGGACTGCCCCTATGCCATGCTCTGAAGCGTCTGTCTGCACGATAAATTCCTGGGAGTAGTCAGGGGCCATGAGTACGGGGGCCGTGCACATGGCTTCCTTCAGGGCGTCAAAGGCTTTCTGACAAGCCTCTGTCCAATTCACCAACCTAGGTTGCTTCTTGGAAGTGAGTTCTGTCAAGGGTGTTACAATGGTACCATAGCCCTTGACAAATCGGCGGTAGTATCCTGTGAGGCCTAGAAAGGCTCTCACCTCCGTCTGTGTTCGGGGTGGTTGCCAGGCCTTGATACTTTCAATCTTGGCCTGGAGTGGCTGCACCTTGCCACCACCCACTAGGTGTCCTAAGTACACCACGGAACCCTGCCCAATCTGGCACTTACTGGCCTTGATGGTCAGGCCTGCCTGTTGCAGGGCCTGAAGCACCTCCTTGAGGTGAAGCAGGTGTTCCTCCCAGCTGGAACTGTAGACAGCTATGTCATCCAGGTAGGCTGCACAGAAGGCATCCTTGCCAGCTAGGACCCCGTTAACCAACCGTTGGAAGGTAGCGGGGGCATTTTTCAACCCAAACGGCATCACCCGGAACTGGTAATGGCCATCCGGGGTTGAAAATGCGGATCTTTCCTTGGCCCCCTCAGTTAGGCCGATCTGCCAGTACCCTGAAGTAAGATCAAACGTACTCAGGAACTTGGCAGCGCCTAGCCTGTCCACGAGCTCATCAGCTCGGGGGATGGGGTGAGCATCAGTCCGTGTGACTGAGTTGAGACCCCGGTAGTCCACACAGAACCGGAGTTCTGGCTTCGCACCTGGGGCAGTAGCCTTAGGGACCAATACCACTGGGCTGGCCCAGGGACTACTGGATTTCTCAATGACCCCTAGAGTCAACATCTTGGAGACCTCCTCCTTGATGCTGGCCTTCACCTTATCCGACAACCTGTAAATTTTGTTTTTCACAGGGAGACTGTCACCGGTGTCAATATCATGAACACAGAGGTGGGTCAGCCCAGGAGTAAGGGAGAACAGGGGGGAGAACTGCTCCAACAGCTCATAACAGTCTCCTTTCTGATTTAGAGTCAGGGAGTCAGACAGAATGACCCCGCTTACTGACCCATCACCTTCTTGGGCAGAGAGGAGGTCGGGGAGGGGTTCACTCTCCTCTTCCGTTCCTTCATCTGTGACCAGAAGCATGTTGATCTCCGACCTCTCAAAATGAGCTTTGAGTCGGTTCACATGGAGCACCCTTAGGGGATTCCTAGGGGTTTTGAGGTCCACTAGGTAAGTGGCCTCCCCTTTCCGCTCCTTTATTTCAAATGGGCCAGACCAGCGGTCCTGGAGAGCTCTGGGCTCTACTGGCTCCATTACCCACACTTTGTCTCCAGGTTGAAACTCTACCAGGGTGGCCTTCTGGTCATACCATTGTTTCATCACCTCTTGACTGGCCTCAAGGTTATCTTGGGCTTCTTTCCAGAAGCGGGTCATCTGGTTGCGGAGGGCCAACATATAGCTGACCACATCCTGAGGGGGTGTCTTTGGAGCTTTCTTCAATCCCTCCTGGACAATGCTTAAGGGTCCCCTGACAGGGTACCCATAGAGAAGTTCAAAGGGACTGAACCCTACCCCTCTCTGGGGGACCTCTCTGTAAGCAAAGAGAAGGCATGGTAAGAGGACGTCCCACTTACGCCTCATGGCCTCAGGGAGGCCACCAATCATGCCTTTCAGGGTCTTGTTGAATCTCTCCACAAGACCATTCGACTGGGGGTGATAGGGTGTGGTGAACTTGTAAGTTACACCACACGCATCCCACAGAGACTTCATGTATGCAGACATGAAGTTAGTGCCTCTGTCAGACACTATTTCCTTGGGGAATCCCACACGGGTAAATATCCCCATCAGGGTTCTGGCCACCACCGGTGCAGTTACTGTCCTCAGAGGGATTGCCTCTGGGTAACGGGTGGCATGGTCCACCAAAACCAGGATGAACCTGTTGCCTAAGGCAGTTTTGGGGTCCAAGGGACCAACAATGTCGATGCCCACCCTTTCAAAGGGGGTGCCAACGACAGGAAGTGGAATCAGGGGGGTTTTAACCCTTTTTCCTGCTTTACCACTGGCCTGGCAGGTAGGACAGGATCTGCAGAACTTGTCTGAGTGTGTCCTCATTTTGGGCCAATAAAAGTGGGTGACAAGCCTGTTAAAGGTCTTGCCCTGCCCCAAATGTCCTGCCAGGGGAATGTCGTGAGCCAGACCCAGTAGGAAGGTTCGGTAACATTGGGGGACCACCAGCATACGTGCTGCCCCAAAGCCCGGAGCCTTAGGCTCACTGTAGAGGAGATCATTCTCCCACTATAGGTGGTGATCGCCAGAGGCGTCGCCGGCTGCCTGGTTTGAGGCTTGTTTCCTCAAACCTTCTAGAGTGGGACATTCTTTCTGCGCCTTGCAGAATTCCTCCCTGGTGGGTCCACCCTCAACTTGCCAGCCAGCAAGCTCAGGTAAGTCACCTAGGGCGGCAATGTCTTCCCCAGTTGGCTCGGAAGCCTCCTCCTCAGGAGCCCCGTCAGCCACTGTGGGAACAGCTGGGGCCGGTTTCCCGCACCCCTGGTCCCTCCTCCTGGCAGCTCTCTGGGCCATCGTTCCAGGCTCCAGATGCCCTTGACTTCCCTCTCGGTCAGCCATGGACCGTGTGGTCATGCAGACCCACTCAGGTAACCCTAACATCTCCAGGTGAGACCTGAGCTCCACTTCTTTCCAAGCAGTGTGCTCAAGGTCATTGCCTAACAGACCATCTACAGGCATGGCAGGACTCACAGCTACTTTCAGAGTACCAGAGACTCCCCCCCACTCAAAGGGAACCAGAGCCACCGGTAGGTGACTCTCGCGATTGTCAGCGACTCTGACCTGGTGGAATGTATTAGGTACTATCTGCTCTGCTGACACCAGCTGACTCTTGATAGTAGTCATACTGGCTCCTGTGTCACGCAGAGCCTCCACCCTCTGCCCATCAATGGTGACCCACTGCCGGTACTTGGAAGTATTTCTGGGCATGTGGGCCTTGGGCACCATTTCTCCTTCTCCCAGGGACACTAGGGAAATCTCTACCTGCTCCCCAAGGCTAGTTGGGTCCATCTCCCCCCCGAGTGCTACACTAGTCAACCCAGGTGCCTGTCCGGTAGTGGACGGTGCCCTCTTGGGGCACTGTGGATCGCCTTTGTAGTGACCATATTGGTAACACTCCATGCATTTGGGGCTAGATTTTCCTAACTTGTCAAATGTCCCTGGCTTTTTCCCAAATTTGGAAAAGGAAGGGTTGCCACCCCCTCCCTGGGAATTCTTTTGGCGGCCTTTAGAGAGTTCCTTATCTGTAAGTTTATCTCCCCCCTCTTTCTTCTGTTGGGAACCCTGACCACCTTTGTGGGAGTCCCCCCCAGGTACCTTTTTGGACACTCTGGTGCTAACCCAGAGGTCCGCCTCCTCAGCAAGCTTCCTGGGATCAGTCAGCTTACTATCCACTAGGTGCTGGCGCAAATCTGTATAAGTAACATTAAGCATATGCTCTCTCAGGATCAAGTCATATAAACCTTTATAATCTGCTACTTTGTTGCCCCGCACCCATCCATTCAGTGCCTTACTAGAGAAATCAAAGAAATCTACCCATGTTTGTGTGGTTTGTTTGGTGCTGTCCCTGAACCTCTGACGGTATCCCTCAGGGGTCAGCCCAAACTTGGCAAGTAAAGTGGCTTTCTGGAGTGGGTATGTGTTTTGATCCGGTGGATCCAATGTGAGAAGTGTGTCCCTCCCCAATGGCGGCACATAACCCCACATAGCTACCCCCCATTGCCCTTCAGGAACCTCATGAGCCCTTAGTGCAACTTCATAAGCAGCTAACCATTTATCTATGTCATCTCCCACCACAAAACTGGGCACCACATTTTTGGGTATACGAACCTTCTTTTCTCCAGCAGGTCCTGTCTGTATGCTGCCACCATTATTGCTGGATTCAGACTGTCTTGCCTTGATCTACAGCTCCTTGAGACTCAGTTCATGAGCCAACAATAGTTTCTTTTCAGCCAAAGCTCTTTCAGCTTCCACTTGTTTGGCTGCTCTTTCAGCTTCTGCTTGTTTGGCTGCCCTTTCAGCTTCAATCTGTTTGGCTGCTCTTTCAGCCTCAGGTTGTTTGGCTTCTCTTTCTGCCCTCCTCTCCTCCTGTTGCGCCTCAATTTTCAGTTTTGCCATTTGCAATTGGAACTCCCTTTCCTCTCTCCTTTCCTCTGCGGTCAGGCTTTGCATGGAGACACTGCTCCCTGGTCTGGAAGGGTGCACAATTGCAGTGGTAACACCATCCATAGATAGTGAAAATCCTTCTGAGGGGCCATTTTCTGGCTCCCCTTCCTCATCATCCTCTAAATGGGCTTCTGCCCAGGCCCTCAGCGCCACTTGAAAGTCCTCCTTTCTGGAGGCCCCTTGGGTGGGTACCCTTAATGCCCTGCAGAATCCTCTTAGTTGTTTGACCGTGTATGTATCCAACTGGACTAGGTCAAAGTCCCCTGTCTGAGACCCAGTCAGAGACATGTTGAGTGAGGATTTAGTTTTTGAAAATTGTCAGGAAAAATGGATTTTCAAAAAGAGATAAAAACCAAGTTGACCTTCAACTGTGGGTAGGTAGTGAAATACTTAGCTACTGTATGTCACTGCACAAATACAAGTCCTATCCTCACCGCTGATCACCAATGTTAGAAATGGGGTTTTTGGTTGGCAGTCAGGTTACCCTCTGTCCAAGCAAAAGCCCTCACTCTAGTCAGGGTAAGTCACACACTATCCAAGATTATCCTGTGCCCACCCTCTGGTAGCTTGGCACGAGCAGTCAGGCTTAACTTAGAAGGCAATGTGTAAAGTATTTGTGCAATAAATCATACAATACCACCATATAGCACCACAAAAATACACCACACAGTGTTTAGAAAAATATATAATATTTATCAGGATAATTGTAGGTCAAAAAGAATAAAGTTGCAATGGAAAATTGTAGAAATATCACAGGGAAGTGATATAAAGTGTCTTAAGTCTTTAGAATGTAACAAAAAGTCTCTTTCAAGCACAAGTACCTGGTTAGGAGTGGAAAAATCTCCTCAGAGGGCCACAAGAGAAGAGGTGCGTGGAAAAAGGGTGTGTGCGTCGATTTCTCCCCAGCACACACGGACTTGCGTCGTTATTTTCCACGCGGGGAAGTCGGGCGTCGTTTTCCGGCGCGTGGACAGTCTCTTTTTGTGGATCGTGGGGATTACCAGATGTCCCGGGTCTGTGCGTGGATTCTCCTGCTTGTTCTCCGGCTGTGCGTCGATCTGCGGGGCTGCGCGTCGAATTTACGAACTCACGGCAGGCGTCGCGTCGATTTCTCCTCTAGACTTCGATCTGCGGGGCTGCGCGTTGAAATTACGATCTCACGGCAGGCGTCGCGTCGATTTCTCCTCTAGAGGTCGGGCGGCGTTGTCCTTGCGAGGCCGTGCGTCGGATCTTCGATCGTCCCAAGAGCGTCGCGTCGATCAGCGTCAGTGTGCGGCATTTTTCTCGCCGTGAAACAAGCTGTTCGGCGAAATTTTCGGCGCACGGAGCATCCAAGTAAAAGAGAGAAGTCTTTTTGGTCCTGAGACTTCAGGGAACAGGAGGCAAGCTCTATACAAGCCCTTGGAGAGCACTTTCACAGCCAGACAAGAGTTCAGCAAGGCAGCAGGGCAACAGCAAGGCAGCAGTCCTTTGTAGAAAGCAGACAGGTGAGTCCTTTGAGCAGCCAGGCAGTTCTTCTTGGCAGGATGTAGTTTCTGGTTCAGGGTTCTTCTCCAGCAAGTGTCTGATGAGGTAGGGCAGAGGCCCTATTTTATACCCAAATGTGCCTTTGAAGTGGGGGAGACTTCAAAGAGTGGCTAAGAAGTGCACCAGGTCCCCTTTCAGTTTACTCCTGTCTGCCAGGGTCCCAGTAGGGGGTGTGGCAGTCCTTTGTGTGAGAGCAGGCCCTCCACCCTCCCAGCCCAGGAAGACCCATTCAAAATGCAGATGTATGCAAGTGAGGCTGAGTACCCTGTGTTTGGGGTGTGTCTGAGTGAATGCACAAGGAGCTGTCAACCCAGCCCAGCCAGACGTGGATTGTAAGGCACAGAAGGATTTAAGTGCAAAGAAATGCTCACTTTCTAAAAGTGGCATTTCTAGAATAGTAATATTAAATCCGACTTCACCAGTCAGTAGGACTTTGTATTACCATTCTGGCCATACTAAATATGACCTCCCTGCTCCTTTCAGATCAGCAGCTGCCACTTCAACAGTGTATGAGGGCAGCCCTAATGTTAGCCTATGAAGGGAGCAGGCCTCTCAGTAGTGTGAAAACGAATTTAGGAGTTTTACACTACCAGGACATATAACTACACAGGTACATGTCCTGCCTTTTACCTACACAGCACCCTGCCCTAGGGGTTACCTAGGGCACACCTTAAGGGTGACTTATATGTAGAAAAAGGGGAGTTCTAGGCTTGGCAAGTACTTTTAAATGCCAAGTCGAGGTGGCAGTGAAACTGCACACACAGGCCTTGCAATGGCAGGCCTGAGACAAGGAAACAGGGGCTACTTAAGTGGGTGGCACAACCAGTGCTGCAGGCCCACTAGTAGTATTTAATTTACCAGCCCTATGCACATAAAGTGCACCTTACTAGGGACTTATAAGTAAATTAATAGTCCAATCAGGTATGATTCCAGGTTACCATGTTTTAAGGGAGAGAGCATATGCACTTTAGCACTGGTTAGCAGTGGTAAAGTGCGCAGAGTCTATAAACCAGCAAAAACAGTGTCCAAAAAAATGGAGGGAGGCAGGCAAAAAGTTAGGGGTGACTACCCTAAGGCTGTCAGGTCTAACAGGGTGACTTATAAGTGACCTGGTGCAAGGTAAATGGCAGTGAAAGGGTGCATGCACCTTTTCACACAGGCTGCAATGGCATTCCTGTAGAAGCCTTTTCATGGGCTCCCTATGGGTGGCAAAAGAAATGCTTCAGCCTATAGGGATCCCCTGGAACTCCAATGCCCTGGGTATCTAGGTACCATATACTAGGGTCTTATAAGGGGGCACCAGTATGCCAATTGTGGGTGAAATACTGGATTACCAGTATGCAATAACCATAATTTAAGGGAGAGAGCATAACTACTGGGGTCCTAATTAGCAGGATCCCAGTAGACACAGTCAAACACACTGACAAACAGGCCAAAATTGGGGGTAACCATACTAGAAAGAGGCTACTTTCCTACAACCACCGTTAGAGAATATGAGGCATTTGCCAAAAAAGGTTGGGATAGCCTCATCCACTACAGGGTGTCATGCTTCATCATAGGCCATCCTGCGCTTGCCAAAGCATCCTCTAATGGTGGATGGGCCCTCGTTGTGCTGACTGAGGGAACCAGCTGGTAAGAATCAGGGAAAAGGGAAAGGAGAAGAGTGTCCAACTAAAAATCCCCACCACCTGCTCAAAGTGAAAACTAAACTTTATTCAGGAGTAGAGGAGGGAAGGCTTCCAGTATTATGACACTACCAATGAACATCTAAGATGAGTAACAACTTAGCAAAAAAATAATCAAGGAACTCATTAAATGAAGAATTTGTCATGCAACTGTTTCCGTCTTGGAATAATCTGTACATACTCACAGAGGTAAACAAATGTATTTATGATACCTGTAATAACTGCTTGAACTGCTTTAGAGGTTTTTTGGCCATTGGTGCGTTTGAGGCTTGTCCTGAGTTTATCAAGAAACTGTAACTAAGATTACATGTGAATTACATGCAGATTTTAGAAAGGGGGAGTAGTACAAATTAGGGAGAGCATGGAATACTTAGAAATACTGTTGGTAGAAAGCATCACAGTATGGTACAGAGCAGGTATTCTCATAACCTCATCTTAATAAATAGTCTTTCTCAAGCAAGCCGGGCGAAATGTGCATTGGCTCAGAATTCACAGACTACTCAAACCAAAGAAAGACTCACTAGGTCTCAGCCACTGAGAGTACCAAGGAGCAGTAAAACTTTCTTGAGTTAAACTCAAACCTATTAAGAGGAAAGTGTTTTCCCATCTTGACCCAATGGTCTTGAATTCCCTTTACCCACTCTGTATCAGCTTCCCTCCATCTTTGTTAGATAATCATTTAGAACTGCGCCAAGAGACCTACAGGTAGTGTACACACAATCCACTATAATTACTGAACCAATCAATCTAGTAACAATCACATAAGATATTTTATTTTCAGTATGGAGGAATGTAACTTTCTACAGCACATATTGAGCTGGACAAGAGTAGCCTTGTGACATGGCACATGGAACAGCTAGAGCTAGTAACAGTACCTTAACATAATTGCACTTTTGGTGTTTTCCAATTATGTAAAGTACAATACAACAAAGTATTTATTTTTTTCAAATTTTATAAGGGGAAAACGTATGTGTATTATGTAAAATAACGTGAAATCATTCAACTTCTTTATTTGCTCCTTTGTTTACACCAATACAAACTTTGCCTTGCTCCATTTAGCTATAAGCAGACAATTGTGGAAAAGCATATGTCGTCTCTTTGCACTAGCCCAAAGTGTCACCATTTGGCCCATTACTGCTGCCTCATCATGATGTTAACATCTCACCCAGGCTATTGTGATGGCATTTACCCCATCCCTTTACACCCCAAGTCTAACTCAGCCTCTTTGACTTCCAATCCCTTGACCTGGGTACAACATGACTTTGACTACTCCATTGTTCACGACACTCAAAGTCCTTGTGTTGTACTCCCAAAATATGCTTAACGTTCAAAGGAATGGAATTCCATCCCTCGAAATAAATTGATGTGCCTACCAGAAATTGCCGCAAATACCTAGATTTCTGTTTGTTAACATCATCATCAAAACTGTGGGATGCCTGAAACGAATTAGGTGCTATTGTCTCTTTTAATCCTGCCAGATGTGATGTTGCAGGAATACAAATCATTGTATACAAGTAAATAGTACATCTCGGCCGCAGTGCTTAATTTGTAAAAGAATAAGAGCGGGCTTCATAGCTCTGCTCAGAGGCCTGCGGCCTATGCTTTTATGTTGGTGTGCTGAATACCAAGGATGCATAGTCTTGGTTCCATCTCATGCCTGTTTCATCCACTGCAAGTTGCTCCCACCTCCTTCATCTCATTCTAGCAGGTTCCTTCTTTCTAGTATTGTGTAATTTATTTGCCTTTGTCTTCTTCCTTGTTTCCCATTTACCTGTTTTTCCCTCTTTTGCGCTGGTAAATGTCTGATAAGGGAAAATAAGCTCTGGTCCCCAAAATTGAAATCTGGTGGCCCCTATTAGCAACCACAAGCTCAAATTAAGCTCTAAGGGCCTAATTTAAGAAAAGTGGCACTGCACCCAGTGCAGCGCCTCTTTTCTTGCACCCCTTAGCACCCCCTAATGCCACCATGTGTGCATTGTATCCATGATACAGAGAACCCTGGCTGTAGTTAGGAAACTAGAGTCAGAATTTTTTATGCTAGTTTTGAGCTTTGTATAATTAGCGTCAAAAATGTTGACGCTAATCCTGTTAAGCCTATTGAGGCCCATTCTAAACAATAGTGTGTCACCTTTTAATGCCTGCTCTGAGCAGGCGTTAAAGGTGCCGAAACAATTATGCAAAGAAATATCTTAGATTGCTTTGCACCATTTTGTCAGCTCCCCTAATGGGGGAACGCCCCCTTTCCATACATTATGCTTGGCTCAGGTATAATGTAGCGCAAAGGGTTACAAAGTGGTGTAATGCAGGCATTGCACCACTTTGTAAATTTGGCGTGGCGATTTTGGCCTCGTTGAACCACATTAGCGTAAAGAAATGATGCTAATGCTGTGCAAGGTGGTGCTAGGGGCTCTTAAATCTGCCCCTTGATCTTTGGTCTGAATTATGTGAGCTACAGGTTCAAGGTTCATTTGGCAAGTGTAATCTTGAGCAATTCTTGCACATAGAGTTGAGTATTTTGTGTATATTTCTAGGCACTGAATACAAGTTTAGGTGCTAAATATGGCACCTGATAAATAACGATACACCGGGGTATATAATTTATTTGGTGCAATAAATAGCACCTATTATTTGTGGGTGGGGAATAACAGGCAAATTTTGGTGTTTTACACAACAAAATCCCACATGATATGGTAAATAACATATGCTTTTTCCCTGCCCCTTGTTAAATATCAGCAGGTTTGCCTTAAAGCCCATTTTATCATTTTGTCATGCACCACAACGGAGCAAGTCACCTTGCTTTGCTGCATGAAAGGGTAAGGGCATGAATGCTCCATATTTAACATTATACAGTGCAGTCCTGTCCTTTCCTAGTAGAGATGCTTTTGGCTGCCTCGTGCCAAGGCAGGCACCCTTGCGGCATGGTGCAATGGTGCCTGCATTGTAGACAGGATTGTTTTGTGCAAGAAAACAAAAATACATTCTCAGATGCATTTTTCTCTTCCTACGTGTGCTGCAAAATGCAGCACAAATAAAAAGAGGATAAAGTAAAGAGGAATAAAGATATTTCTCCTCGTTATAGCTCACCTGGAAAGGCGTAGCATTTTGACGCATTCCCAGGTCTACAACTAATGGTACATCTGGGAATGCGCCAAAATCCGTGGGTGGATGTGTGGGAACACTCATGTTTCACCCCTGAAAAGCCTCCCCGAGTCACAGTAGCAAAAGGCCGCAATTTGTGTTGCTTGCATTTCTCTAGATTCATCAAGCCATGCAGAGCCATGCAAGGTGGACTTGCCTGGTTTAACAAATCTCACTTAGGATTTGTGTCACCCTTGCACCCACTTGCGATACACAAGGTCGATGCAAAACCTTGATAAATCTGGCCCTAAGTCTTTTCTGTGTAATTTTTCTCCAGTGTGAGACTGATTTTAGGAGAAACTATCCAATGGGAAAAGTAAAGTTAATGTATGCTGGGGCTGTGAGACATTTTGTGCTGGAACGAGTCTCCAGCTGCTATCTAATACTCATAGTATGCACTTGTGTTCAATTTTCATGCGAGATACCAGCCGAGTGCATTTTGTGTAACGCATAATTTTGTGTTATTTTCTCAAAAATGCACTTAACAACCGCCCTACCTTACAGTAGGGTGGATCTGACTTGCTGTGGGGCAGTGATAGAAATCATTTGATTTGTGTAGATAACGAGCACCCCAGAGAAGGCCGTTCCAGTGGCTACTCCCCTGGAAACAGCGTTGTGAGGCATCAATATGCTGAATACGATAAATTGCATGGCAACAATAATTGCATCACTTACCACTCTCTCTTCAATATAAGTAGATGTGGACTTAAAAATTCCAAATACATACTTACCCTGAGGAGGTTGCGTTAGGCAAGTTAGTGCATGCGATGCTTTCATATTGTTGTGGTCGATATTGATAACCTCACCATCAGTGACACACAACCTCTAGCATTTCACAGATTCACAAACTAAAGGTTTTTCCTAAATATCCTACTCCAAGTCTAGCTATTAATTTCAGTTAAAAAAAAAAAATCACATGAAGTATTTGTAGCACAATACACACAAGTGTGAATGGGCAGGAATGGATATCAGGTCTATGATCAGCAGTAGAAATGAAAGTGTTTCTGACACAGAATCCAGATCCTGTAGACAGATATTGTTATTCAATGTTACCTGATCTGGACCACTATAATTACTCTCTATGTGATACCATGACGTCGATTGCAGTTTTTCAGTTCTGTCTTGCGTATGATGTGCTGCATTCATGAGGCTATTGATTGGCTGATGTTTGATTGAAGACATATCATTATGACTGTCAGGTTTTAAATTGATGGTGCATTAGGACCTGCCGGCTCTTGCATTTATGAATGATGGACGCTTGGAATAGGGGCTATTTGTAATGAATGAATTTACTATGTTTTCATGCTGTTCAATATAGTATTTTTAAGCACAGTTCTTACAAAGGTTGCTGGTGAGCGTCCATCTATTGATCTCGGGTATTTCTATATTCCAAACCAGACCAGAGAACCAGACCAGTGTGCTTCTGAGAACTAATTACATGGGTGTATAAATCCCAACATGTGTCAGCACAGAAGGATTAGTCGTTGAAAGATACCTCGGTTAGCGGTGGAAGAAGGGCTAGGACTAGGTGGGAGGTAGGGGGCAGGTATGTAGGATGGCTCTGCTTTCAGAAGAGAACAAGGTACAGGGTGCATTAGGTAGCGGTGGGTAGCTGAGCTTGAGATCTAGAGTCAATGGGAGGAGACAGTGCTTGGGTGCTCAGTGTCCAGTAACAGACACATGCCAGAAGTCTCTTAGCTGGGCTCAACTTTTTGAACTTGGAGAGAGGCCTGTGAAGGAAGGCTATAAGCTAGACTGCAGATCTGAAGTTCTGGGATGGACATATCTGATCACTGCTAATCTCTGGAGCAGGTTGTCTTCACTGGTGACATGATAATGGCAGTGCTTATTTTGTGGAGGTGGCTGTGAATGAAGGTTAGCGCCCATCCTGATCTGTCCTCCTACATTGTCGATGATGTACAATGACTCTGAGACTGCCATCCTATCACACCTGTATGCAATTCATTAACCCAGGATTCATTATTCCTACCCCACTCATCCGCTGCAGCTTTCAACATGCTCCTTTCTGAACCCTGCTTCTCGGCACCCTGGGGTGGCAGGGAGACTGAACTCACGTTTAACGTTGCATACTGGTATCAGCTGCATCATGGCTTCTCCTGGGCACAGGATCTTTGCCATGAACTGCGGTCAAAGCTAGGAAAGCCTTAATGTGTATTTTTTCTCTGTGTGTGAGTGTGTGTGAAAGAGAGAAAAAAGAGAGCTTGTTACCCAGATTTACTATGATTTAGCATAAGGGTTACATCACCTTTTTGGAGCAGCCCTTATGCAAAATCCTTTTTGGCATTTACTAAGCAACACAAAGCCACTTTGTGTGGCTTTGCGGCATTTAGTAAATACAAAGTAATGCGACTCAGCACATAGCTCTGCCTTGCATTACTTTGCTTTGGGTAGGTGTTATACGGGTGGTGTATGGAAGTTCCCAGGCATCCATCCAATGCTTAATTTGTGCTTGTTGTTTCCGGTGCTGAGTACCGGCACTTAATTTTGAGGGCCAGCGCTCAGTCTTCTGCCTTTAGCATTTGCTGTGAGCAAAAGACAAACATGGGAAAGACGGAGGAAGACAAAAACAAAAAAGCGTCACAATGGGAGAAAGCAGAAAGCTAAAGGGGCAGGGAGTGGCTTTAAATGGATTGAAGAGGCCCGAGATGGCTTCAGGATTACGCTGCCTCAGTATTCCGTGATCACACACTTAATTAAAGAAGCCACATGTTTAAGAGGAGGGCTTTGGGCACCGGCATGTTGTTATCTACAAATTAAGCACTGCATCCAACCATGCATTTTTGACGCAAACCTAAATTTACAAAGACTTGTAAACCTAGGTTTGGCCAAAATGGTGTGCCTACTGGACAGAGGCGTACTTAGGAGAAGCATTGTTAATTCTCCTTGTTACTTCCTCTTTCCATGTGAACTAAATTCTGACGCACATGCAGAAAGAGGAATATGCGTATAAGGATTATTTTATTGTCTAGAAGTGAATCCCTTCCTGCGCAGTCCTGCCTGTAGAACTGACAGCTTTACAACATGGTGCAAGGGTGGCTGCATTGGCGCTAGGCTGTGCAGAGTGCACCAGCACACGCAGAGGCCAGAAATGCTCCGTATCTTTATAAATATGGAACAGTTCTGCTCTCTCCCATTCACGCAAAGCAGCACGGAAAGTTCCCTTGCTGCCCCCGTTGTATGATATAGTGTAAATGCGTCCCTATGTTTTGGGTATATGTGTATTCGTCTTGTGTCAGTATATGTTAGCATCAGTTGTGTCTGAGTGTGGATTTTTATGTATTTGAACGTCAGAATACTAGTCCTTATGTGTGTGTCAGACTGCACAAGGCATTGTTTGTCATTGTCCATGTGTGTGTGCGAGTATTTGTGTTGTGTGACATAGCATGTGTGTCTTCCCTGTATATGTGTGTTGGTATTTGTGTGTCAGGAGGTGCGTCAGTTTGTGTCTCCAAGTGTATCTTTTGTTTGTGTTTCTTTTTGTGCCAGCCTATGCAAATGTCAGTGTGTATGTCAAAATCCACACAGGAGTGTTTATTTGCGATGCTATGTGAATGTAAGTCCACGCCTGGGTGGATGTGGGTGAATGCATGCCTGTGAGTGTGTGGTGTCAGGTGAGTGCATATAATGAGAATATAATGGAATATAATAGAAACATCTCGCATAAAAGAAAAGCATGAAGGGAAATAGAGACACAAAAGCAGCCCGGTGAGAGCTTTTATGTGCTTCATCGAGATTCACCCTCTTTCCCCTCCAGAAACCCTGCACAATAAGTTCTGAAATGCCATTAGGTCTGCTCAGCACGGTTTAAGCCTCTTGATTTTATTAACTTACTCTGCCCGGGGGACGTTCTGCCAACATAAAATACTTCAATTATCACTTCTAAAGTAAATTTCATTTTTGGAAACTGACACAGGTAAGCTAAATTGTGAGTGGTATGGCTAGTCTCTCCACATAAGCACAGACCAGGGAGCTGGTACAACTCTAGGCTTTTGGAGTTAAGGACCAATGTTTGTAAATATTAGTATTGCATTCGTAGATTGGTTACTCATTCACCAGCAGCAACTACTTTTAGTAAAGTACACAATCTCTGTAGTGATTGCATAGTGCTTGAGGCTTGAGATTTTCTGTGTACAGGGCAGTATCTGGTTACCCCATCGATACAATTTCTTTAAGGAAAACATATCAATTCTCTGATGAAACCCACTGGAAAACGGGCAATTCTATAAGTTATTCGGTGCCTGAATTTGCAGAGCGTAGTCATAGATTTCCTCTCTGTTAAATCCCAAGGAAAGGGCAGCAAACGCCGTTGTTTAATCCTGGATCGAGTAGATGTCAATAACTCATATATGTTTTCGTTTGCATTACATTTCGGCAGGAGTATAAATTGATAGGAACACTCCATGGGATATTTTTCCATTGTCTTTACTCCAGACTGTTCAACTTCACAAAAGGTGAACGCTGAGTGCGGTTTCCAAATCAGAGGAGTTTGTCTTTATTTGATTAAATGTTAGTTAATATGAATCAGAGTTATTAATATACAGACACAATTCGGGTTGAGAACTCATTGGTTATGGATCTATGTAGGGCAGGCCAATGTTCTGCCAAGGTCAAACTGGTCAGTGTTCCTCCAGCCTTAGCTAAGTTGAGCACCAAATCTGTTGGGTAATCACAGCTGTTAGACCTGACAGCCTTAGGGTGGTCACCCCTAACTTTTGTCCTGCCCCCCTCCACTTTTTTGACACTGTTTTTTCTGGTTTTAGAGCTCTTTACACTTTACCACTGCTAACCAATGCTAAAGTGCACATGCTCTCTCCCTGAAAACATGATGACATTGGCTCATACCCAATTGGCTTATTTAATTACCCAATTGGCTTATTTAATTTACTTATAAGTCCCTAGTACAGTGCACTACATGTGCCCAGGGCACTAGTGGGCCTGTAGCACTGGTTGTGCCACCCACATAAGTAGCCCCTTAACCATGTCTCAGGCCTGCCATTGCAAGGCCTGTGTGTGCAGTTTTACTGCCAATTCGACTTGGCATTTAAAAGTACTTGCCAAGCCTAAAACTCCCCTTTTCTACATATAAGTCACCCCTAAGGTAGTCCCTAGGTAACCCATAGGCCAGGGTGCTATGTAGGGAAAAGGCAAGACATGTACCTGTGTAGTTTATATGTCCTGGTAGTGTAAAACTCCTAAATTCATTTTACACTGCTGTGAGGCCTGCTCCTTTCATAGGCTAACATTAGGGCTACCCTCATATACTGTTTGAGCGGTAGATTCTGATCCGAACGGTGTAACAATGTCATATTTAGTGTGGCCAGAATGGTAATACAAAATCCTGCTGACTGGTGAAGTTGGATTTAATATTACTATTTTAGAAATGCCATTTTTAGAAAGTGAGCATTTCTCTGCACTTAAATCCTTCTGTGCCTTACAATCCACGTCTGGCTGGGTTAGTTGACAGCTCCCTTGTGCATTTCACTCAGAAACCCCAAACACAGGATGCTCAGTCACACCTGCACACATCTGCATACTGAATGGGTCTTCCTGGCTGGAAGGGTGGAGGGCCTGACATTACATGTCAAATGAAAGTGGCCTGCCCCCACACAATGGACTGCCAAATCCCCTACTGGGACACTGACGGACAGGATAGAACTGAAAGGGGACCTTGTGCACTTCTAAGCCACTCTTTGAAGTCTCCCCCACTTCAAAGGCACAATGGGGTATTTAAACAGGGCCTCTGACCCTACCAACTCATTCACTTCTGGACAAGACACCACTGGTGCAGACACTTCTGGACCTGAACCTGCAACCTGTCAAGAGGGACTTCCTGGCTGCCCAAAAGACTCACCTGACTGCTTTTCTGCAAAGGACTGTGTAAGAATTTCATCCAACACAGTAGGAGTTGATGAAACGTGCTTTATTTATTCTAAGCACAAATTATACAAGGAAGACAGTGCAGTTGTCCCGTACGCTTCAACAACTGTTCCTCAACTGTTGCCGTTCTCGAATGCTTCTATGTAAACATAACAAGAGCGTGCAGCATTACCAGCACAAGGAATTAGAGAACGGTGACAACCATTCTCTGCATACACTACATATCTTCTCTCTTTACAATGGAAAACAATATAAAAATAAACAACATAAACATGAAATATTCCTATAAACAAACAGTTGAACACATTCCAAATAAACTGTCTCTCAGAATGTTTCTAAGAACATTAGTCATCGAACTTCTTTGGTTTCACAATTCTCCTGCCAGATCTACTCCATCTACCACTCCTACTGGGGGTTCCTTCCAAGCCACTAGAGCCACTAGCACCGTTAGATGACCATAGGTCACCCAATGGGTAACGATCACCAGTGCTCCCTGAATCAACTCTATGTTGACATTGATAGTCATGTTCTTCTCTTCTCTCCTCTCATCCTTCCCTTCTAACCATTCTTTCCACTTATAACTCTTCAGAATACTATTCTCTTTTCCTGAGTTAACTCTGATGCCTTTACACATTGACAATGCGGATACGTGCCATACTTTACCATCACTGAGTCTCACTGAATTATTGTACACTGCAATTACTCTCAAGGGAGAAGAAAATTTACTTTAACCTTTAACTGTGTGTTTATTGCTTTTAACTCTTACAACATCGCCAACACATAACTTAAACTCCTTACACTTGTGGATGTCATGATAATACTTCTTATATTTGCCCTGAGCTTTCTCAATATTTGTTGACACTTCCTCAGGACACCATTCCACCCTTTTGCCAGCTTTGAGCCAACCAACATTATCCTTTGACATGGGAGTTCTACCCCTCATGAGTTCAAATGGACTTGACTTGCGTTTGTACTATCACATGCGGTAATCCTAAAAGCCCACAAGGTTTTCCATAATTCTGTTTTCCAAACCAAATGATTGCAGTTAGATAATTGAATCATTCCTTTGAGTACGCGGTTGAACCTTTCGACAGCACCGTTTCCCGCAGGATGGTAAATCGAAGTGGTATGATGTTTAACTCCGTTCCTCCTCATATAATCTTGGAATGCTGATGACGTGAATTGTGCCCCATTGTCAGACACAATACATTTTGGTAAACCCTCTCTTACAAAAATGTTATCCAAAAATTTGATGATACAGCTTACATCTGTTTTCCTTACAATTCCTACCTCCGGCCACTTTGAAAAGTGATGCACGAGTACTTGTAGAAAGGTCTGTTCATCGCCTTCACCTATGGGCCCCATGACATCAATACCTACTCTTTCCCAAGAATTGTTGGGAGAAGGAATAGGATGTAAAGGCGGTCTTAACATCACTTGCGTCTTGTCAGTTTTCTCACAAACATGGCAATCTCTCACCATTCTTTCTACCTCCTTATCTAGCCCCGGCCACCAGTACCAATGCTTCACTCTATTCCTTGTCTTACCAATGCCTAGATGGCCTTCATGGCAAATCTCGAAAAGTTTCTTCCTTAAGGTGATAGGAGGTATTACCTTCCCATTTCTAAGAAATAGACCTTCTTCCATGGATAATTCATCCCTTACTTCCCAGAAGGGTAACAAATTCTTGTTAACCATTTTCTTTAACGGCCACCCTTTAGTAATCATGACACCTAATTCTTGCATTGCCTCATCTAAGTCCTGTTCTGTATTCCATACATCTCGCGTAATACCCCTGCATATACCTTCATTCACAATAGCCACCCACATGTCTTCTTTCCCATCTTCATCAGTATCCTTGGCAGGCAAGGGCATGTGACTTAAGAAGTCTGCAACTGTGTTCTTTACTCCAGGTAAGTATTGCAGCACATAGTTGTAGTCAAACAAGCGTACAGACATTCTCGCTAGCCCAGGAGAAGCCTTATACAACCTCTTTGTGGTTAAAACTTTCACAAGTGGTTTGTGGTCACATCTTAAGATGATTGTAGTACCCCACACATACTGTCTAAAGTGTTCCAGTGCCCATACACATGCAAGTGCTTCACGCTCAATAACTGTATACTTCTCTTCAGTTGGAGTTAATGAACGTATGGCAAAGGCAATCGTATCTTCATAGCCTTTCTTATTAATTTGGGTAAGAACTGCCCCAATTCCCTTGCAACTGGCATCAGTTGTAATAACGCATTTAAGACTTGAATTGAAACCTTGCAATGGTGGTGCATTGCAAATATCATTTTTCAACATGTCAAAAGCATTTTGGCATGCCTCTGGCCACAGAAACCTGTTTCTGGCTTTAAGCAATTGTCTTAAATTATACGTTTTCGTAGAAAAATTACTGACAAATTTGGAGTAAAATTCTACCAAACCTAGGAAAACACGGACCTCATCCTTGTTCTGAGGATTTGGTGCCTTGCTTATTGCAGACAATAACTCCTCCTTTGGTTTAATTCCTTGAGCAGATACCACATGCCCCAATTAGTTGGCGTGGTCACATGCAAATTAGCATTTACTAAATTCTGCCGTCAAACCTTTTTCATCCAACACATTTAGTACTTTTAACAAGGTCTGATCGTGATCATCCCTTGACCTCCCCATTATAAGGATATCATCTTAAAAGACCATTGTATTATCAATTCCCACAAGAATTGTACTCATTAATCTCTGGAACATGGCTGCCGCTGACGCCAAACCAAATGGTACCCTCCGAAATCTGTAACACCCAAAGGGTGTAATGAAAGCAGTCAAGTCCCTACTACCAGGATGTAACCGTACCTGGTGATAGGCCGCTTTCAAATCAATGGAGGAAAACCATTTCATTCCTCTAGTGCGTGACAACATTTCATTAATGTGTGGCAAGGGGAATTGATCAACTAGTATGTTCTTATTAAGATCTCTCAGGTCGATGCATAATCGTAAATTCCCATTGGCTTCCTTCACCACTACTAATGGGGCCACTCACTCAGATGATTCTATGGGTTCTATAATTTTCTCCTCCTTCAGTTTATTCAATTGCACTTTGACATATTCTTTTAAAGGAATGGGAATATTTCTTACTTTATGTACCTGTGACATAGCATCCTTTTTTAAATGAATGAGATGCATAAAGCTTTTCATTTTCCCAATCTTTCCTGTAAATACGTTAGGAAATCTCTGTAAAACTAGTTGACCAACTCCTAACCCTGTTTGTACAGACAATACTGGTTCGGGATTGTTAGGATCCAATATTATGCCCAATTTTCTCTGGTCGATCCATCCCAAAACGGAAGGACCTGTAACTGCAATATACAATTTTCCTGTCATTTGTCTGTCCTTGTACTGAAATTTCAACTTCTTGAAACCTAACAATTCAATGATTTCACCAGTAAATGTCTTAATTGTTATATCTGGCAAGCATAACTCCTCACCCACAATATGTTTGAGATTCCTTTCCCACACATTTTGATTGATAATAGTATATGGAGACCCCGAATATACTACAACGTGTATAGTCACTCCTCCCAACACGATCTCACAACTTGTTTTTTTCATTCTATTTTTCTCTTCTTGCTTCATGCACAAAATGGTGTCTTCGTCAGATGAATTTACACATAAGACACACATGTTCAAATCATCTTCATCTGAAGAGTTAGTGTCTTCTAGTTCCAACACTTTGCCACAATTCACACTTTTCCTCTGACACACCTTTTGAAAATGAGCCACAATTCCACATTTCGAACAATTCTGCTTCCTTGCTGGACACCATTTATCATTTGCCAAGAGGTCATAACTGCCACATCTAAAACACTTCCTTTTATCGTCTGACTTATAATTTTTCTGTTCAATTCCTGTTTTCCCTGTGCCTTTCTTTTTAAATTCTCTGGTGGGTTTTTTCCCTTTCACTCTTGTGATTATGGTCTCATCACTTTTATTTTAATTTAAAACCTCATTCGCACACCTTCCAGTCAATTCTGCCCTTTGACAATATCTATGACTTCTTGCAAAGAGCTTTCTCCTTTGGCTCACAGATTGTCTTGGATGGTCGAGTTAGACGATTGCATAACAATCTGGTCACGAATAAGCTCGTCATGCAGTTCACCGAATCTGCAATTAATTTCTAAATTCTTTAAGGCAGACACATAATCCTCTACGGGTTCCTCCTTCCCTTGTTTCCGATGAAAGAACTTGTAGCGATCCACAGCTACGCAAACTCTAGGTCTGTAATAGTTATCTAAGTCTTCAAGCGCATTCCTATACAGGTCGCCTTCACCCGCTTGCCTGGGTTTCTTATTAATATTTTTGAAAATCTTCAACCCTCCTGGTCCTAAACAATGTAGAAGGATCCTATACTTTTTCTCAGCAGAAAGTTCCTCTTCTTCCTCAATGGCAGAGATATAATTTTTGAAATATTCACACCACTCCTCCCATTTTAATATAGGTGTGCCAGAAACAGGAATAAATGGTTGAGGAGGTGACAAGTTCCATGGGTTGTTCGAAGCCATTGTGTCTGCACTGTCTCCCTACTTGAAATTTCCCAATTATGTAAAAGTAGCACTTTATTAATGTCACAGTCCGAATTCCCTATGTAATATCTTTTTTATGATCAATATTGGTAAAGATAAGTCAAATGACGTGTTTAAGTCACTAATAAGTTGATTTTCAAATTAAAATGGCTGCTTGGTTTGGTTCACATCAAATTCTCTGTAGTATGCCGATCCCAAGCTAAAATGGCTGCCAGTTACACGTCTGGGTGACGTGTTTCCGCTTCCACGTCATGTGGAGGAAAATGTCCCACTAAAATGGCTGCCAGTTGCCAGTTACACGTTGGGGTGACGTGTTTCCGCTTCCACGTCGTGCGGAGGGAAAATGACTCAATTAAAATGGCTGCTGGTTATACGTCAGACTGACGTGTTTGCACAGCCACGTCATGCGGATGAAATTGGGCCGACCGGCAGACATGCAGCGCACATACAACCCAGTGCCGCTGCCCTGCTCCCAGAAGATCCTTTGTCCCTGCGGGTGCTGCCTGGCCTCTGACTCACCGGAACAGCGAGGAATCCTGAGGGAAAGACGCTCCTGGTCGGTGGTGCGATCTTCACGCGCTGGGTAAGTGAATTGCCAATTGTAAGAATTTCGTCCAACACAGTAGGAGTTGATGAAACGTGCTTTATTTATTCTAAGCACAAATTATACAAGGAAGGCAGTGCAGTTGTCCCGTACGGTTCAACAACCATTCCTCAACTGTTGCCGTTCTCAAATGCCTCTATGTAAACATAACAAGAGTGTGCAGCATTACCAGCACGAGGCATTCGAGAACGGTGACAACTATTCTTTGCATACACTACAGACTGCTGCCCTGCTGTTGCCCTGCTGCCTTGCTGCCATCTGGCTCTGCTGAGAATTGCTCTGCAAGGGCTTGGATTGAGCTTGCCTCCTGTTTTCTGAAGTCTCAGGGTAAAAAAGACTTCATTTCTGCAAAGAACTCCTTGTGCGGTGAAATCTAAACGCACAGCCTGCCAGAAACGACACGTAGCCTGCATCGCGGTGAGGAAATCACTGCACATCAAACTGGAATGTCGCATGCCGGCTCCCCGAGTGGAGATTGACGCAGGGCCAGCATTGCGACCGGAACTTCGATGCAGAGACTAGAGAGAGGGTCCTTGCTTGGACAGAGGGTAACCTGACTGCCAACCAAAGACCCCATTTCTAACAATGGTGAAAAATTGTCTAACCCCAAAGGGCACCATTAATATTGAAAGAAGGCCATGGTAAAATGGCAAAAGGAGTGCACCAGTGGTATACAAGTTAAATGTCTCGTGGCTTACAGAGAACAGTTATACCTCTACAATGAGTGACTTCAGAAACTTCTTCAGATCTGCCACTGCAGACATTAACTGCTGTGAGTAAAGTTGAAGCGGACCCTGAACAAAAGAAACAGTTTTGCCTGTATAAAAATCCAAACTTTGACATTAGCTGAATCGCCTATAAATAGTTGCCTGAAATTTGTAAAGTCTAGTTACATAGTATGAGAAAGTGAAACATACCTAATATTTGTGTTAGTATCTCTCTGCAGTGGCAGGACAAAAGGCACGCTTCACTTAATATGCTAAAACAGGGGTTCCCAACCTGTGGTCAGGGGACCCCTGGGGGTCCAAGAAGCCTCCTAAGGGGGTCTGTGACAGCTTCGAAAATTAACTAATATTAACAGATTAATAAAGTGTGTATAAATATAATGGCTAAGTGTACGACTGAAAATGCAAATGTCAAGGAATTTAAACTGAAGGCTAAAAATGAAAGTAGTATCCTCAGATTGATTTGTGGAAGCAGAAAGGTGCATCAAACAGAATGTAGCATGGACGAAGTGAGGTTCCAATTGAATTTAAAAGAGCTCCAACTTTTTTATGTTATTTGTCTGCAAAGTAAATAAAATGTGTTATAATTTGTGTATGTGCTTGATGGAATGCTTGTTTCTGTATTTTTGTGTATTGGTTTGGGGTTCAAATTATCAAGAATGTTTAGGCAGGGTTGCTGGGCTTCCAGTAATGACGCAGTGAGGGGTCCCCGGATTCCACTATTGGCCAGTAGTGGTTCCACTAATGATAAAGTGAGTGTCCACAGAAGTCAAAAGGTTGGGAACCACTGGGCTAAAATAATTGTTTCTATGGTATAAGTTTACTCGTGAATAAAAGTCACATTTATCCCAAGTCCACCTATTACAGACTTTATCTACAGGCAATAATGAAGTTTTACAGTAATAAAATCCAGTGCCATACACTGATTTTGTTACATAAGGAGTAACAATTCTTTAATACATCTTGTTTTTCTCTATCTGAAAGCCTAGACAATACTTAAATCAGTTCTGACTAGACGTTTTCTTCTCAAGTGACAACTATAAACTTGGATGACATGTCAAAACCACTTCTGAGGGCAGAGAAGTAGTCATGGTTTGCTCACAAGAAAGAAGAGCATAGTTACCTAGAGGTCACCTGATGCCATTTATCTTGTAATCTGAGAGAGGGAAGTAGACAAAAACAGCAGATTGTACCACAAAGACCAGACTGAAGTCTGGGCATTTGGCAGCAAATAGATGGTAAGCATTGTCATAGCATGAGGGAGGCCTGAAAGAACGAATTATATCAGCTGTGCTCTGTTGAGAGGTATAAATAGGTCAAATGTCAGGCTATGTCTTCTGACATATTGCTGTTTATTCTTTTAACATGGGGAGTGGCGTTTACTTTTTCTCTGATTGTAAATTAGGAGAAGTGAATTATGTGATAATCAACATACACCGAAATATAAATACCTGTCTGAAGTGTGATGGAAACAGAACTCTCAATTGGACACTTAACTTAGTGATGCACATATGATAAATATTCACAGAAACCGATTTCCACAAATTATCATTCTCATGCTATAAAGTTTCATTGGTAAAATTGTATGTCTGTGCAAAGTTAGTGGCCATTTGAATGGAAAATGTGCTATCTGTAAATGGCAATGTGCTACCATACGATGCTTTAATATGACAGCTATTTAACCCAGAATGGGATTCTGTTTATCAAAAAATTTTCACTATAGTTTGATGCTTCCTAACTAATATATTTTCACTTAGAAAAGGGAAGATTTTTGACAAAATCAACCTCCATGATAATTCAATTTACTGCAAAATGCAGACATTTTTAAAAAAGCCTAAATAATTTGTAAGAAAGTGGGTTATTGATTCGGATGGATGCAAGCCCACCACAAGGAATAACACCACAAGCTTGCCAGGGTAAAACAAAGTTTCAATAATTTAATGCTGGACTCAACCTCCTGGTAGATGTGGCACGGAACAGAGAGGCTTTACTTAGAAACATCTGTAAAGTATTATATATATATATATATATATATATATATATATATATATATATATATATATATATATATATAGATAGATATATCTATATATCGATATATATATACATATATATATATATATATATATGATGTGAATGACTGTTCTTGATGCTGCAACTTTTAGAAAGTGAGCATTTTCTTGCTTATACCATTTCTGTGACTCTGCCTGTTTGTGGATTCCCTGTCTAGGTCAGTTTGACAGCTGGGCTGGTTGCACCTCACACTAGACAGTGACACAAAGGGAGCTGGGGTGTAGTCTGCATTTCCTGATGAGCCATCTGTGCTAGGAGGGAGGGGACGAGTGGTCACTCACACCTGAAAGGACTGTGCCTGCACTCACTCAGTGCCTGGGCAAGGCAGGATTTCACAATCAAGAGAGACTTAGGTTTGAAGTAGGCCTACTTCAAAGGAGAAAATGGGTATAAGAAGGGCACCCAAAACCACTGACTTTAGAACACTTCTGGAAACCAAGAGGAATCTCTGCCTGGAAAAGATCTGAAGAGCTGAGGAATAAGAGCTGCCCTGCCTGTGACTGTGCTTTGTGGAGCTATCTTGCAGTTGCTGCTTCTGCCCGTGCTAGAGGACAAAGACTGGACTTAGTGTGCCTTCCATCTTGTGAAGATCTCCAAGGGCTTGATTTAGAGCTTGCCTCCTGTTGTTTGAAGTCACAGGGACAGCAAAGACTCCTCTCTGCCAGCACCTGGAGTCTCCGGAGAGACTCCTACTCTGCCAAGTGGTGCCCATCCAGTTCATGGGACCCTGAAAGGAGAAGTTGACAGCCTAAGAGGAAGAAATCTACGTACAGAACGCTGTGTGGGGAAAAGATCGACTCGACTCAAATCTGCGGCTGAAAAATCAACGTGCGCCGGCTTCGCAGCTGAAAATCGACGCTCACCTGCAACGCGACCCAAAGATAGTCGCCCGGGGCTGGAAAAACGACGCACACCATCGCTGATGGAGGCTGGTGAGATCGCAACCCGCTCTGCGTGGTTTTCGGATTATCGTGCGGCTGGATTTCTGATGCAAGTACCGCTGGCCATGTAAAAACAACGCAAGGCCTGCCCGGACCAGAGAGTGCTGACCGGATCAACGCATTGCTCTCCTGTGGAGAGAAGAAATGACGCACGCCGACCCGACTAAAGGAGAAAGGACGCAAGGTCTCGTGAGTGAGTGATATCAATGCATCACAAGCCCTTTTTGACGCACACTTGCCCGTGCGGGGTTATTTTTGATGCACTCAAGGTACATTTTCACGCTAACATCGTTAGCGTTGTCTTTAAAATTACATGAAGAATCTTTTTGCATTTTTAGTGATAACTTGACTTGTGTATTGTGGATTTTTGTCATTTTGGTCTTGTTTTGTTTAGATAAATATTTTCTATTTTTCTAAACCTGTGTTGTGTCATTTTGCAGTGTTTTCATTAAGTTACTGTGTGAGTCGGTACAAATACTTTACACCTAGCACTCTGAAGTTAAGCCTACTGCTTGTGCCAAGCTACCAAGGGGGAAGCAGAGGTTAGCTGAGGGTGATTCTCTTTTACCCTGACTAGATTGAGGGTTCTTGCTTGGACAGGGGGTAACCTGACTGCCAAACAAAGACCCCATTTCTAACATTGGTGAACAGCAGTTGGGATTGGACTTGTATTTGTACTTGACATACAGTGATTAAGTGTGCACTACTGTTTTGAGTGCAGACCACTACGTGACCACATACTGCTTGTCTGGTGATTTTTGATTTTTCTCCTGTGCTTGGATTTTTCCCTACATCCATTTTTGTGGTAATCTTTGATTGACTTCTGAACTTCATTTGGGAACTTGTTTTCTGCCTTTTGGAACATTGCACTTTTGATGACTTTTCATCATGTCCCATTCTGGAGATGCATCAGTTGGAGCTGCTTTTGACCTGGAGAAATTGGAAAGCTACACCAAGGCTCAGTATAAGCAGTTCTGTAAAAGTTTGGACTGTCCCATTAAGAGCTCATCCAAGAAGAATGAGCTGGAAAATGCGCTGAGGGCCTGGGTGACAGCCAAGAGCACTGAAGGGCACACAGAGGATGAGGAGGATGAGGAGGAGGAAGAGCATTCCATACACAATGGTATTGTGGGTGGTCCTGTTATACCCAGGGAGAGGGTCTCCAGGGCAGGTAGCAGTGTCTCATCTAAGGGTCTGACCCTGAGGAATTGCAGGACGGTCATGCACAGAGGGAGCACCAGAGGGAGTTGGAGAAAATGAGGATAGCCATTGAGGAGAAAAAGTTGTTGTTGGCTCATGAGCTCAGCTTGAGGGAGCTGGATCAGAGGAGCCAGTCTAGTAGGGATGGTGGCAGCCACATCACAGTGCAGCCTGAGAGGAGGGTCCACATTCCTAAAGATCTTGTGAATGATTATAAAAGGGAGGACGACATATACTTGTGGTTTAAGGGGTAAGAGTCTGCTCTCCATATGAATCTGGCCCCTGAAGCTCATTGGAGGGTGGGTCTGTGGAAGCACTTTGAGGTAGAGGGGAGGGATACACTGACAGCCTTAGGGGATGCTCAGAATCTCACCTACACTATCATGAAGAATGCCCTACTCACACAAGGTATGGTCTCACCCCTAAGTAGTATAACGATAAGTTTAGGTCCTACAAGAAGAAAGGAATCCAAAACATGGTTGGAATGTGTTGATTCTTGTTGCAGGTCACTGGGTGGTTGGGTGAAGGGCAGTAAGGTAACTACGTATGAGGGGCTTTTCAATCTGATTGCTTGGGAGCACTTGCACAGTTTATGTTTTCCAGAGCTGCGCCAGCACCTGATTGACAGCAAGCTTACTGACCCTAGGAAGCATGCACAGGAAGCGGACCGCTGGGAGAGCACCAGGGTCCAGAGGAGGAATGGGGGAGACTACGCCAAGAGTGGGCAGGGTCCCTCTCAGAAGAAAGATGGGGGGCAAGGGTAAACGGGGGTTCTAAAGGGCCCCAAACTGATTCCCAGGGTAAGGATTCCCAACCCCCCAGTGAGAAGAAGCCATGGTTCTCCAAAGGGACGCCAGTGGCAGGTGGTCCCCCACGTACGTGCTATGCATGTGACCAGGTGGGTCATGTGAGGGGAGACCCCAAGTGCCCCAAAAGTACACCGGCACCAACTAGTGCGCTGTCCCAGGGTTTGGCCAGTGCAGTGCTTGGGGAGGAGTTGGTTCCAGGTGGGTGGGAGCCAGCCGAGATGACCCTTGTCTCACTGGGGGACAGTGCCTGAGAACACTAAGAAGTACAGGCAGTGGGTGACCATTAATGGACAGAGGGTGGAGGCTCTGAGAGACACAGGGTACAGTGTGACTACAGTGAGGAGTCACCTGGTGTCTGAAGAGCAGATCGATCCCCGGGTACTTCACCAAGCAGTTGCAGTGGACAACTCACAGCACCTGTACAGAGTGGCGCAGGTTCCCTTTGAAAGGGGGGGGGTCTCAGGTTCCTTGAAGGTGATCTCAGTTATGTTTGTGATTAGGTCAGTGCTGTCTATGCAATAGGAAAACAAATTTAGGACACAAGCCAACTAAAAGTAGTCCAAATAAATGGAAGCGTGCTCCAGTAAGCTGTTATCAGCAAAGAATATAGGCCTCCATGGGGGATTTAGTCTGTTTTGTGAACCTTAGGTAACATAAAAACAGGAGACTACTGGTTTACTTATCTGCAAAAACTGGCAATCCTCTATGCTTATCAGACCTCTCTGCTTCCAGTCATATATAGAGTGTGGTATATCGTAATGGTGTGTTTGTACATGTCAAAAGTGGTCAATTCATAACATTCTGATGCCTGTAACTGTCTGTGAGTCCTGTAAGTACTTATTAATGTCCCATAAGACAACATTTCCACCCTTATATGAGGGCTTAATGACAATGGTTGGGTCATTCCTTAAGGTGTCCAAAGCCAATTTCTGACCTCTAGTAACACTGTGGGCATTGTTGATCCTGGAACTGCGCCATATTGACATTAAATCCTGGATGGTAACCTCATGAAAGGCATCAATATTATCATGTGGGGTTATGAGATCTGGATCTGGGTTTGAAAGGATTCATATTTGGTCTATCAGTTTCTAAGTTTAGTGAGCATAAGAGAGCCCCCTCTAACTCCCAGTCCACTGAACCACCCTCCAATTCAATTAGGGTGGCCAATCCCTCAGTATTGCCCAGACATAAATCAAGTGTGGTCACTGAAAGGCATATTGGAAGAATTGACACAAACCTTATGTTTCATTTGATGTTGCAAATGTACTTTCATCAATTTAAGGTTATAAACGAATAAAAACAAGTTTATGCATATCAAGACAACCCTAATACTAAAAGAGACTCCGCATCTTTACTTAGTTCATGTGAAGACATATTTATAACAGTCAAGTTCTCACCCATTATTTTCTCTTGGTTTGCCATGTAGTTTTCCCATGCAACACACTGTTCTTTGTTGCTGCTTCCACCTCGTCAGGTGTTCCCCTTTTCCGTTGGTTCCTCTTTTTCCTTCCTGTGTTGTTTTACGCAGGCCCTTTTTGATTGGTAAAAACGATATTCCTCCAAAGATGAAAATGATGGGGTGTCCTTATTTCAGGATCTGGTTGTTCATCCAAGCCCAAATAAATATCTGAGCCAGGATCTGATGTAACAACTTCTTGCTGCCTCAAAGCCACTATTCATTTAAATTGTCTTATTGCTTCATCTTATTTCCTCCCAAAAGTTAAAATACGGCCACTTGCATACTCTTGTTTATCGCATCGAAATTTGGTCTTTTCTTAAGTTTAATTTCATGCTCAAACTTGGTCATTCTTTCTTCCATGTGCAAAAAAATGCCTGTTGATCCTCTTGTGCTGGATGTTTGTCAATGGTCTCTTTAACTTTTTAATCTCTTCACCAATGTGATCCAATTCCATCTTTGCATACTTAGATGGGAGACCACTCATGTTCTTACGGGTGGAAGCCATTCATTGTGACCCCCTCCTTTTCTGCTTGCCCTACAGTAAACTGTCTTATATTTTTTTGAGACTCCTGCGGGGTTGCTGAAGATTTTGTGCCAAAAGCATGACCGGAGCATTTTCAACCAAAATGTTAATGCACTTCTGCCAGCCAAGTCATGCCCGGTAAGTCAGTTTGTGCTTGTTTTCGAAAAAGCAAGCAACCAAAGTTAGAGTCCATGCCGCACAGAATTCTTCTCACTTTGCAAGGGGAATATTATGTATTTTCCTGTTTGTAAACAAGAATAGCAGCAGGCGCTCTCTGTCTGTTACACATGACAGGCTCTCAGGGGCTGTGTCACTGGCAGACTGTTGGCAGCTGTGCGGCTATCAAGCTGTGTCCAACAGGTCAGTCAGGAGAAACTGAGACATTCCCTCATCTCTAAATAAGGCAAATGGAACCAGGAGGATGTTCAGACCAAGGATTTGCAGTTTACAGCAAATGTCTTGCTATTGCCAACTTCTAAATGACCCTGGAAATCATTTCCTCATAGATTTACCTTTGGTAATGACTATAAATTGGTGGTTCTATTGATTCACATGGAAACTATTAAACATACCCATGCTTCCCACTTTTCATGTTGTGTTTATTCTACTCAATAAATTGTCAGCATAAAACTTCTCTAAGGAATAACCTTTGTCCTTAGCTAACCTACACAAATGAGTGAGAAGACACCCTTAAGGAAAGGATTGCTGGATTCAGAAAATAACTGATATTTATGAAAACAAAATATTTACGGGCATATTTACAAGAAAGTGGCGCGTAGGTCCAGATGCTCCACTTTTCTTGCGTCACCCCTGCCCCACTTAACAACACCAGGGTTGTGCCGTATTTAGAATACAGCACACCATGACAGTTGTTATGACAAAAGTGTCAAAAGTTTTGACGCTATTGTGGCACTTTTCTGCACTAGCGTCAAAAATGTTGATACTAGTGCAGCAAAGCACAGGGAGGCCCACTGATTAAAATGGGTGTGTCATTTTCACACCTCCTCTGATCAGGCGTTATGAATGACAGAATAAATGGCGCAGTGAAATGTAAATTTCACTGAGTCATTTTATCAGAGTTTCCTGCATCGGAACACCCCCCTTGCATACATTATCCCTCGCACAGGCATAATGTGGTGAAATGGATTACAAAGTGGTGCAATGCAAGCATTATGCCACTTTGTAAATATGGTGGGGGAGATAGGCCTCGTTACCACCGCCTCAGAGTGAAAAATAAATATGCTAGGGTGGTGCAAGGTGGTGCTAGGGGCTGGTAAATATGCCCCTTAGTACTTACATTACCACTATCTGGCATAAGTGCTCAATAGCACATGTCTCCCCAGTGGCACTGTTATGTTGTGGTGGGACAGGAAGGGGACAGGAAGGGGTAACTCCTAAAAATAAAATAGTGGCCGCTACCGTGCCAACATGCTGTAATGCTCACTGCTTCAAGTTGCATATCTTAATCTACCAGTGTCCTGTGACCTCGCTATGGAGGTTGATAAAGCAGCTGCAGCTTGGGCGTGCACCTGTCACATTGACATCTCTATTTTACCACTCACCACAAAGTTATACCAAGCCAACACAAAAGTGTCCTCCTGAGTTAGTACGCAACAACGGAGATCCCTTTCAGCAATTGCAGATGCAGTTTGATTCCATAAACAGTGCAATGGCAAGTGAGTGACACCAAGAAGGGCCTGTCTTAGTTGCAAACATGCCCCTTCAAGCTAAAGAACGACTATGCACACTTTTCCAGTAATACTGCCTTCTTTGTTCTATCAATAAGGATCTTACCACCTTCTCTTGTGAAGACTTATATTGTTGCATCCCATTCATCCTAAAATTGCCTAACCGTGTGTGTGTGTGTGAGCACACATGCATGTGTGAGCATGTCCAAGAGTGAGTATGTAGGATAGAATATTCAGGGTTGTAGCTTCAGGGGGAGTATTTGTGGTGTTACACCTCCTCAAAAATGTAGTCTGTAGTAAAAAGATGGATACAAGTGCTTTCAGTCAGGTAATTTAAAGAGTCAGTTGGATTTCACCTTGGATTTTTACATGCTTAGACTGACAAAAACACACACTCTCACTAGTGTATGTTTTGAATACCTTAAAAAATTTTGATTAGTTTGAAAAAATATTAGCCAAGATTCATGAAAAAGTGGTGCATCAGCTCTGATGATTCAACTAAAGAAACATTCATGGATATTCTCAGGGGCCTGGCTTGGTCAGAATGATTGATTGGGAGTCTGCGCTTCAGAGCTGATGTTCCACTTTTTTCTGCGCCTCCTACCGGCACTTAGCAACACCATGCTTGTGCCGTAATTAACATACAGTGCACCATGGTGGTAGTTAGAACAATAGCGTCAACATTTTTGACGCCATTGTGGTGCATTGCTACACTAGCGTCAAAAATGTTGACGCTAACGTAGCAAAGTGCAAGGAGGCCCATTGATTTAAACAGATTAATTATTTTAATGCCTGCTCTAAGCAGGAATTAAAAATGACAGAATGTGGCACAAGGATTACAAAGTGGTGCAATGCAAGCATTGCACCACTTCGTAAATTTGGTGCAGGGGAAATGCCACCTTAACGCCACATTGGTGGTGCTAGGGGCTTCTTAAATCTAGCTCATTATTTTTTAAGTACCCCTAACAATCTGCACTCCTCTCTCTTTTCACTGTCCATTTAAGGTCCCTCATGCTCTGCTTCTCATATCATGTGTTTTAACAAGATGTTCCACCATGATTGTTGGGAAATCGGAAGCACGGACCCCCCGATCAATCATACTGACCAAACCAGGCCCCTGAGAATGTCCATGAATGTTTCTTTTGTTGAATCATCCTTTGCTTCCTTTCTTGCATTTCCCTGAAACATTCCCTCAGCAATCTGATAATGGTACCTCTAAGATATAGTTCGATGTGCAAATAAGGTTGTTATTGTTGTTACCCTCACTGATAGGTTTGTGAGAGGACAGCATGCAGATTTTATGACGAACACATTGAAAACAGACATTCCAACATGTAAAAGCTTAGTTACGTATACTTTCACCAGACTAAGGAATCTAAGATAGATCTATTTTATGACCTTTATTAAAGCTACTTAGCCCATATAAATATAATCATGACATTTTTGTACATGTCTTTTGGCATTCTGGAATGATATACACAGTGTAACTACCAAAGTCACCTAGCTTTGCTGTTCTATAACTTCATTGACAACCAAGTTTGTAGAACTGCATGTTTTTACCTAAAAATAATATTATAACAGAACAAGACATAACTACTTTACATTTTAATAGAAAAAACACTGCTTTACTCATTAATCATGCCGATTTTGGCATGGATATTAAGGCAGCATTAATTAAGACATAACGCCTTGTGGATAAAATTAGAAATGGTCAGTTCAATCAATATTGTAATGATGACAAGATGTAGGACTTATTACTTTGTGGTAATACTCAGTATTTCTACATGGTTAAATTACTATACATCTCCTATTAATAATATGGTATATGTTGAAGTTCTACTTCTTGCCTCAGACAGAAATTACTTCTTAGGGTGGGAGATATATAAAAGAGAAAAATCTATCTATATGTCTCATCAAGGGCTCAATGTTCCAGCAAGCAAAGGCACAGTAAGGGAGCAGGGGTAGGTCTTTTGGAAAATGATGAAAGTGTCCGCGGACCAGCGCTGAGCCGGCTCACTGCAGGACACAAGTTTAAGATCAAACTAATGTACTGTGTGAGATAGTTCACTGGATTCTCAGCAGATGCATCCTGCTTGTAATGTAATATTGAGTGAATTTCCAAGCCTAATCTTTCAGAATGCTAAGATCTTCTCTCGGAAATGGCACCTTATGTCATTTTCAGAGGATTTCTTTTATGTCTGATGATCCGGAGAGAATTGAGCCGAACCAGTTGTGCGGTCAGCGTATGGTGATACAGAATTTTCTGGGCACATGCAACAAATCTTCAAGACACAGGAGGTTATGATGGAGTGAATTTCAAAAAGATGTTTCAGCAGGGTGTTAGTCTTTTTGAAAACGCGCAGTATCATAGCCTTCTTGAATATAGGCACATCCAGATAATGGACAAGCCTTATCAAATGAAATTGCATTTTTGTAATGCCTAGTTAGCTATGTCTACATGAATAGGCCTGCACAGAATTTCAATTATGCCAGAGTAATCAGAGTATATTTGGTAATGCAGCTTTTCTGTTTGATGCAGAATCACCAACAATTACGCAATAGCTCCTATTTGCATGATTTGGGTGAAAAACTCCTGCCACAAGAGCCCCTTGTGCAAGTGCTAGTGGCCACTCGCTAATCTTGTTCTACTGCATTTAGCCCTATTTCTTAGCGCAAAAATGCATCTTTGTGTCCATTTTGGACACAAGGGTGCATTTTGCACTAAGAAAATAAAACTAAATGCCAGGAGTAAGTTAGGCAAAATTCTTACCCCAACAGTACATTTAGCCAGAATCCTCTCTCGCTGGCTTGTTATGGTCTGCTGCGTTTAGCGCTATTTCTTGGCACAAAAATGCATCTTCAAGTCCAATTTGGGCACAAGGGCGCATTTTTGCGTTAAGAAATAGTGGTAATGCAGAATTACTCTTTTCACATAACTCTGCATAATTGGGCAGAAATTGTAAGGTTCTTCTGTGTGATTAAGCTACACAGAGCTACGCAAGTTTAGCCCACTGCTATCTATAAATAGTCATTGAATGAAAATGCCCACAAAGGAATTGCTGTGTTATTCAGATCTTGGTCATACATAGGCTGCATAATTGTGAATAGCATATTTCAGCCAAATGTGTATCAAACATTCTGCAAACACAAACTGAATTTTGAGCTAACTAATGGTATTTATATATGTGGAGCTTCTATAGCACAAATCTAGCCAAAAGGCAGTGGAGCTCTCTATGGGGTCAAAGACAAGCATAAAGTCAATAACTGGTGGCGAGATGGCTGGTTTGTTAACGGTTAATGCATTATGTGTAGATTTCTTTAGAGAGGTGAGTCTCTCTAAACCGAGGCAGTCCTGCTGGGTACGCGGATGCTGGTCCTCATTCTTTGTGCAGTGATATAAAGGGTGTCCTAGCTTTGGCCGTGCTGAGAACCACCAGCGATTTTCTGCTTTTCTAAAACATAAGCAGTGCTGATGGTCGTGATGGCTTTGTAAGTGAAAGTGGATCCAGCATGTATTTGTTGGTAATATATGCTAATCCTCTGATATCATTGCATATCATCAGAGGCAGGGTTTTGGCAGGTTTAGGGAGTTGTGTCTCCAAATTTTAGTTTGTATTATGAAGGTCAAACAGTATTATAGCTCACAACAAGTTATCCCAATGCACACACATTATAGTCGAAACCAAAACAAAGTTCTGCACTTAATATAACCAACGGCGCTGAATTTCTTATAGGAAAGCATTTGTCTGATCCCTGGTTATATATAACACATACTAGAAAAACATGGTATTTAACAAAGATACAGGTAAGAAAATAAAAACATCAAAAACAAGAAGGGACGTGCAGAATATAACACTGTTTAGGTTATTATGGGGAATATAAGCCACAGTCTTGACGTGCTGAATGATTGCTGACCAGGCAAAATAAATCTAACCCCTAATAGACTGTTTTATGGCAGAAATCACAAGTTCGTAATTGGCTGAAGCAGAATGGCTTTCCTTAGGGAAATGCATCTGGGACACCTGCAACAAGAAGCCACATCGCAATATAAGTAGAAATGACTTAATTTTGTAAGCTAGCCAGATAAAAATAAAATGCCAAAAACTAAGAAAATAAGATGCATTGATCAAAGTGTATGACAAAAACAAAACCGTTTCCATTAAAATCAATGGTAAGTAGAAAAACATTTGTTGGTTAATGTGGAGCAGCTGGCTCAAGATGGGACATGCCTGGATAAAACAATTGTGGTTGCTGCAGTGAACATTTTTATTTCTGGTCTTTGAAAGCTTATTTGATGTAAGATATCTTGAGTCAGGCAAAGCAGGAAACTGTAGCCATCAGAGCTATATGAGGTTGGCTATATCTGCTGAGCAATTCTGTAGTGGATGGGACCTTCACATATAATAGTTCAGATAGGGGAAACACTATAATTAAGCTGCTGAGGATCTGTCTTTTTTTAATAAACTTTATACTTTGTCCCCGCCTTCCAGCTTATGAAAAAGTTTTGTAAAGTCAGGTTCTTGACTCCAAAAGTCTCCAAAGACTTGGGATGGGTTCCTCAGACACCACTGCATAATTTGAAATTGCCTGAGAGTTTCTCATAAGTCTGATTCTGGTCAACAACAAAATGGCTAACGTCACTTGTTATGTGTGTTTTACTTTGCTATCACTAACTGCTTTGTCCATAGGACCTTCTGCACTCTGGAAGCACAGGGCCAAATTTTTAGAGGTGGGGGATAAATTGCGGTCCACCAGCAGAGTTGGCAGAATTTTGGCGACTCTGAGTTACACTTGCAATGCAGAGTTCCAGCCGAATTCCTCCAAACGCTGCGTGGCAGAGTGTTTTCTCACTCAAGGCTCGCCAATGGTAAGTTGGTGACCATGAGCGAGAATTGTCATCCCCTAGTGTGGTTTTTAGCAAGATGTTCCTAACACAGATGGTCGTGAGCATTTTCAGTGCAAAGGCTGCAGCTCAAGTAGAAAATCTACTCGAGTGGCAGCAAAACCAATTAGAGAAGCAGCGCCCTCTGGCATGCACCATGGTGCCATTCATGCTGATTTTTCAATGCGGAATGAGCTGCCGGCAATAAAAATCAGCGTGAGCAGCACAAAACTTGCCGATTTCTGCCAGTTCTTAAAACTCCATAGAATCTCACAGAGTTCGCATGTACTTCCACAGACTTCCACAGAGTGAAACTCCACTAGTTTCGCCCACCCTACACATTTTTAGAGAAGCAGGAAGAAAAAAGCATGGTTAGATGCTTTACTAAATGGCAGTGTACAACACTTTCTGCTCCAGGTCCACTATACAGCACTTTTTGCTCCAAGTCCACTCTTGAACAAAAGGGGAAGCACAAGACAGATTTGCTGGCAGGACCTAGATACCTGTGCTCTTGTGACTACCAGAAGACTAGCTCTTCTAGCATTTGGAGCACACTTCTAGTCCCTCATAGTCAAAACAAAACTGGGGATAGAACTTACCAATGGCCTGTTTCAATAAGTCGGAAATATTCTACAGAAGTGAAGCGTTCAGTCTTTTCCTCTCTCAGGCAACTTTATGATTGGAATGATTCAGTCAGGGCAATTTAAAAGGTAGACAAATAGCACTGAGCGATTCTGACAACGATTTCTAGGCATTGCCATCCCATCTTCCTGAGCAGTATGGCATGGTTCCTGTTCAAGTGATGTGTGTTCATTCAAAAGCTGGTTTATTGTTGTTTTATCCATTTATCGTGGCAAGAAAGGCATATCCTGTTTTCATGCTTATCTCCCATAACTCCACCCAGCCTGGCACCAGGCCCAGCATAACTTTTAGCTCCTAAAACCTGATCCGCATTTGCCAAAGAAGAGTTTGCTTCAAGGGCTATTGATGGTTAGCCAGGACCTGGAAGATCTAGAGATTATTTGCTCGCGTTGAAAGTATTCTGTGGGCATCCTTTGAAGTCAAATGGTGACCATCTCAGCCTTGTGTCAACTAATTGTGGAATTTAAAGGAGCTCTTTAAAATTACTGTAGCTGAGCTTCAGGAAGGCTGTATTTAAAAGTTAAAATACGAATGAGGCACTAAAGGAAATGAAAACCTGAGCATTGCATTGATTTCCTCGCACTGGACTATCTGTACCCTGAAGTTCTCATTTTAATACATTTTGTTGTCATACAATGTTAAACAGTGGTTTTAATCCATGATTCGCATGTAAAGCTGGCTTTTCAGCCTAGCTGTAGGAAACATGCACTGTCTAAAGCATGTTTTGTTTCTATTTGCAAGGGTGAAAAGTTTCCCTTACTCTTTCTCCACATTGTGTACAAGTTTCAAACTCTTGGTGCCCATATATGAAGGATCTGCCTATTGTCGGGCATTAGGCTAATGAGGATGTTCTATGTGATTAGAGCAGACGTTGTCGAGATTATTTAGGCATCTAGATCCATTACAGAGACCAAATACATCTGAAGTCCAGAATGAAAAATCAAGGGAAGATTGCAAGAAGACGGGTTTCCTCCCAATCACAACAAATTAAGTTGTCTTTAAAGAAACTATCCAGAATTTACTTCAAACTATTTTATTAGTCGATTTAAAGTGTATTTGGTAACTAATTTATGTGTGTGGTTACTATATAATTCTGTCCTGGATTACCTAAAATAAAATGTTACATAGTCATTTTAAATCGTAGGTTGGAGGGGCGTGGACAAGATGGCAGCAAGGTAAGACACGCCAGCCATACCTCCGACCCGTGCTGTTTAAAACAAGCATGGGTTCCCCACCCAAGGGAAGAATTCCACAAAATATTGGGGCCCCATCACATCATTATTTTACGAAGTAGGTGAGGGACCCGACAATTCTGTGCAACACATACCAGCAAACCCGGGAGGTGGAGTGCGATCTGCAGGTGCCATAAACAAAACGGTGACCGGCCTGAGGACTAGCAAGTAGAGCCCTACTAAGACACACCGCCTTGGACAGAGTACCATGAGCTACATCGCAGGAGAAAAGCTGTGTCGGCTGCATAAAACACTCATGGGATCCGCCATTTAGACCTTGCTCATGTGGTACCACGGAGCCATAATCCGATGACCAGAGTGGACTCTGACCCTGGGCTGCATACACAAGAGCATTGATGTCATCCTTGTGAGCCCTGAGCCTTCAGGCACCTCAAAGTTTTAATCACAGTGGCAGCAGGCCCCGGCCACTGACTAGAAACCTGCACTGGACATTTGACTACCCTAAGCTACACCGAGAGCTTCTGCAACCAGGATAAGGTGGTTCTGCGTGGAAAAGGAGGTGCATAGCAGCAAAGGGCCCAGAATGAGCTGGCGGCCCTCAGCATTCCCTCTGTATTAGTGCACAAGCAACTTGGTCTTAACTATCTGGGAGATGTTATAAGGCTTGCTCTGCTGTGGTTGTCTGCTGTGGAGCAGCGCTCACACAAATGGTGATCAGAGACTGTTTAAATCTTTCAGGGGCTCATAAAATGAATTGCTGTCACAAGTAAAAGGCAACCTATGTGCAATTAATAGTCAGGAACTGTTTGATAATGCATTGTGTATTGGTCATTTGTCCAAATCACTGGTTAAAAGTGAATTATTCAGGTCTATGGCTGAAAATAGAACGGAAGGGGAATTGTGGAAAAGGTTGGTGGAGTTGTACCTTCCATTGCGTACAACAACCAATATTGAGCCATCCCTGCTGAAGGTTCCGCGCCAGCAGATGTTCTAATTTGTAAGATTCAGGATCTGTTTGGCCCACTTCCTGGTGTTCTATCCCTCAAATATGCATACAGCGAAAGACTTGATATTGTGCCATTGTGTCTCATTAGCACCTCAGTCACACCTGCATATGTTTTTTTGGCAAGTGGTATAAAGAACAGAGAGTATGAATATTGAGGCCCCTCCTGAGACAGTTAAACATTAGGACATGTAAAGCTGCTTTGGAGCACCTTCAGCTGGTCCAAACCGAGGTGGTATGCCATGCTGTTTATAGATTCATTGTCTCTGTGGTTAAGCATGGGAGAGTAGTTGGGAAATAGAGGAATCCTAATGAGTGGTGAAATCGAATTAATGTTTTTGATTTTAACTCTGTTGAGTTAATGTCATTTTACCCCATGGCAATTTATCTGATCAGATCTCAATATATCGATTTTGTAATGAATTGTTTTAGTGTCTTTTTGCACTGTCACTTTACTCGTTAACTCATCTGATCACAATGTTTGATGATTACTGTTTTATAAGAGATTTTTCAATTTCATTTGTTTTGCATATATATGTGTGCTTTTATGGTTTGTAATAAACCGAAAAAAGCTTTTAAGAACTGATCTGACCCGACCCGATGACCCTGAGAATGCGCGGGATAGTGACTCTTCATACCCAGTAGCGCACAACTAGCAGGAACTTTTGTCCACTGGCTAGCACACATGTGGTACAGGATTAAAGCCTATGCAATCTGATCTTTACTGTTAGTTACCCTTACACAGGCGTGTGGTAAGCAGAATCAAAACCCCTTGTGGAAAGAAGGTCTGATAGAATGTACCTGAGGGACAGAAATCTTTGTGGGGGTGTCCCAGGCCCCCCCCCAGTACCAGGGGAGGCTGCTGAAAATGTCAAGGGGGGTGGGGGAGGGACGACCTGACGGGGGAAACAACTTTAAAAAAAAACACTTACCTTTCTCATTGGCGCAGCTCGCTGCCTACTGCCACCTCACGCTCTTCTTCTGGTGTCCCATCATTCACTAGGACACCAGCACAGGCTCCCCAGAAATCCTGGCACTACTTTCATGCTAAATCTAGCATGCAGGCAGTGCCAGGATTGCTCTGATCCGCTCGGACTGCTGCTCAGACACAACCCTGGGGTCTGTGCAGTTTCTCCAAGTGCACATGTGTGTTTGGCTGGCCTAAGACGGCTGACCAAACAAGCATGCACACTTAGGTGCACTCTCTCCTCTTCCACCCTTCCACCTCCCATGACCCAGCCCCGCCCCTCCCTGCACTGCTGGCTTAGACAGCAGATGAAAAATAAAACAATATTAAACTATTGTTTTATTTTTCATCTCCTGGCTCTTGGCTCTTGGCCAGGGATGCGACGCTGCTCGGCCAGTGTGGAGGAGCCGCCCCGCTCAGTACAACAATTACTAATAATCTCTTCTGCACTCATTTTAATCTGATAAATATGGTGCAGAGGAAAGGGAGAAAGGAGAACACCATCAATGGCATGCTATCTAAACCCCAGGGATCTAAATAGGAGACACAGGTGAACGCCACTCCATGCTCCCCCGGATGGGATGTCCTCATGGGCCAGCTATCCTCTCCAGTAGAGACACCACTGATTCATGAAGGAATTTTTCGGGGGCTTGAAATGGGACTTTCAACCTTGAAAGATGAACTGAGATCAGACATCCAATCACTAAAACATATTATTATTATTATTATGAAGCAACTAGTGGACAGGGTCAATGTTTTCAAAGGGCTGTGAGATGCTACAAAGGAGCATTTGGAATTTATGAGGAAAGATATTCTTATCCTTAAAGATTGCACAGAGGACCTGCAGAACCTCACATAGGACAATAAAAGTAGCTTGTGAAGACAGAGCATGAGGATTAAAGGTGTACCTTGGTCAGCAGAGGGAGATAATATAGAAGGCTTTGTTGAAAGACTGTTTAAGCTGACACTCCCTTGTCTGGATGAGGAGACATTATATTCTGATCTGCCTCACCTATTTTCACCAGAAATAGAATATTATGGAACCTGTGAGGAACTTAGAGAAGATGGAGTTTAAGAGTCATGAACTAGAATTATACCATGATTTGTGGATGCTAACTTTACAGAAATTACGTGAATTCTGCCCAACTACGGAATTATTAAAAAACATAGGTGTGATGGGGACACCCATTCAAACTGATCTTCACTTGGGAGGCCACCCTTTACCAGCTCAGATCACAGAAAGAAACCTGACAAATTCTGGGGCTGGACGACCCTCAAAGTTCAACAATAATTACCACAGGGCCCAGTCAGCAACTCCTGAACATGTCCCTAAACCTGGCTGTTGGAGGAAGGTGCTATCAGCAAAAAACTTCTGATGCCCCTAGCAGACATCATAGCTGCTGAGAGGCGGGCAGTACTATACAATATAAAGGAGGCTGGTGATTTTCAGGTCACAAAAAGGATGGCAAGTCACAATTTCACTCTGTGAGTACAATAACGACAAAAGGGGGGACTGAGCATTGAGAATTTAGACGGCCAGGGTGTAGGCAGGGGCACACCATCTATACACAAATAGAGAAGATACACGATTATCCAAAGAGGTTGGAGGTACGAAACTTCGGCCTGCTGGCCCTGTTATGTCCAAGTCAGGGGTGGGACACATATAGCTTGTGAGTGATTGTTGATTGTTTTTGCTGGGGTAGATGGGTAACGGGTTGGTGCACAGTGACCCTCCTACGCCCTCTCAATATCTGAGTACTCACTAACGTGGATGGGACATGGTTGCAGGTGGATAGAAACTTACAGTGCAGAGGAACACATACACATACAATTCCATTAGCAGACACATTTAAGGAGATCATGTAGAACATTGCCATGGATATAAGCAAGAGGGTGTTGGCTTTGAGCCTGTCCTTTGTAGATTACGCACTCACAGTATCATCCTTCAATGCCCCTAACACTGGTCAGAACAATTCCTTAAAACAGCGATTACCCACATTTTGCAATCATCTGATTAGGACTTTATTTCTCAATCTCATGATGAGTAGTAAATGATAGATCTATGCATAAAGAGAGACATGTTGGAGTGATCTCATTGGAGGGAAGGGCTTGGCTCCAAAAGGTGGTAATATTTGATATGTGGCAACACTTACACTCAAAATGAGCAACACTATACAAACTTCTCAGTGTTCATAAAACCTATGCATTAGCATCGCCTTTCTGGGTACCTCTACAGTGCTAAATGTGCACATTCCCATTCTGCTAGATGATTAGGAGATAGGAGCATCAGTCCTGTCTGACTATTCTCCATTCTGGACTACCTTGTGCATCCCCAGCTGCCTAAGCAGTACAACATGTGGCTCTTAAGAGATAATCTCCTTTATAGCCAACGAAATTGGACTGCCAATGGAGATGCTGTCTCCCAGTTTCTCAAAGAAATCAACACAGATAAAGTGACTCAACAAATACTATTAGGGGAACCCTTAATTCTCTAGGAGTGTCCAATAATAAGGATCACTCAATCAAACACACCCTGTGAGGGGATCAAGTTAGGAGACAGGAAGAAGAGCACAAAACATTGGAGACTCTAAGGCATGGCATGTCCTACAAGTGGAGTATTCTCAACTAAAGGTACTGGACACAGACAGGGATGAGTACGTACTCCTTAGAAAAAAGCAGAACTACTACAAATGAGGTAATAAAGCAGTAGGATCCTTTCTTGCATGTTCTGAGGACAAACATCGATAAAATTACATACCCTTAATTCCAACACAGACAGGGGCACTATGCATCTGTAATTGCGAGACTGAAGCGGGGTTCTGTGTGGAGGAGAAGCCCTGAAAATTGGACATGGTGTTACTACTTGTGAACGTCCCCCTTCCAAAGCTCCAGGATTCCCAGGCAGACCATCTGGGGAAGCCCATCAAGATGATAAAGCCATTGCTGCTTTATCAAGGCTCAAACTTCAGAAATCTCTGGGTCTTGATGGGTGTTAGAAATTGGGTCTCTAGTTGGCAGTCAGCTTACACCCAGTCCAAGTAGGTACCCTCACTCTAGTCAGGGTAAGGGAATCACAACCCTTAGATAACCACTGTTCACCCCCTTGGTAGCTTGGGACGAGTAGTCAGGCTTATCTCAGAGGCAATGTGTTAAGTCTTTGTAGCCACACAGTAACACAGTGAAAACACTAAAAATGAACACCACATGAGTTTAGAAAAATAGCCAATATTTATCTAAGTAAAACAAGACCAAAACAAAAGAAAATCAAAGATGTGAATTATAAAAGATTAAACTTCAATAAAGCACTGGAAGCACAACAGCTCCAACTGGTTCTATCATGGTGGCATGACAGAGTCGTTTCCAAAAGTCCACCGCTATTCGCGAAGGAGTGCGGCGTTGGTCACGGAGTTGAACGGATCCCAGATACAGTACCTTAGAAATGAGGCAGAGTCAAAGAAGTGGCACAGAGTTGGGAGGTGAGGCGTCGCTGGAGCCTGTGCAACATCGGTTCCGTACTGCTATGCAGGAGATGAGGCGGCAGCTCCTTTCTGCTATGCAGGGGAGTTGGTTCCCTAAGGAGACAGCAGAGGTGAGGGGGCATCTGCGGCAAGGCAGTAGTTCCTTACACTTGGCGGGGTCGATGAGTCCAGTGGGTCAAGATGCAATGGGGCAAACTCTCGGGGTCGTGGTCACATCACGGGCCACAGGCGTTGAGGCGCAGTCAGGTGTCATAGACGTCAGTGACATGGCACTCGAGACTCATGGTGTTGCAGGACTTCAGAGGCGCTGCTGCGGCATCGGGCCTGCGGGGTCGTTCGCAGTCGTCGCACTTCAGTGGGGACCATGGCTTCTGGTGCAGGCAGCGGCGCAGAGTAGAGCAGCGGTGCCAGTTATGGAGTCGTCCAGAGTCGATGTGCCTAGTTCTTCTTGTTTTATGCCAGACTTCACCACCAAGGGCCCAGAAACTGGAGTGGGCACCTCTTGGCAAAGTCAGGGTCCTCAGCAAAAGATCCCAGGGGCTGGCAGGTGAAGTATTTAATGTCCCTGAGACGACTTAACAGGAGGCAAGCTTAGTCCAAGCCCTTGGAGAAGCTTCACAAGCAAGATACACAGCAAAGTCCAGTCTTTCTCATCTCCAAAGCAGTAGCAGTAACCTCAGGCCAACCCAACAAAGCACACACAGCAAAGGGGCAGTGCTCTTCAGCTCTTCTCCTTGGCAGAGTCTGCTCTTGATCGAGAAGTGGTCTAAAAGTCTGGGGTTTTGGTTCCAATACATATACTCATTTCTGCCTTTGAGGTAGGCAAACATCAAGGGGAAGTCTCTTTTTTACACAAGACCCTACCTTTCCTGCCCTGGTCCCAGTCACACTCTAGGGGTTGGAGACTGTATTGTATAAGGGCAGGCAGAGCCCTACTCTGGTGCAAGTGTCATCTCCTCCTACCACTCTAGCCCAGGAAGACTCAGCAGTATATGCAGGGCTCACCTCGGCTCCCTTTGTGTGACTGTCTAGAGTGAATTCACAACCAGCCCAATTGTCACCCTGACGCAGAAATGTATTCCACAGCCAGGCAGAGGCACAGAATGGTTAAGCAAGAAAATACCCACTTTCTAAAAGTGGCATTTTCAAACACATAAGCTAAAAATAACCTTCACTAAAAGATATAGGGGGTCATTCTGACCCTGGCGGTCGGTGACCGCCAGGGTCACCGACCACGGGAGCACCGCCAACAGGCTGGCGGTGCTCCCTCGAGCATTCTGACCGCGGCGGTTCAGCCGCGGTCAGAAACGGAAAGTCGGCGGTCTCCCGCTGACTTTCCGCTGCTCGGGAGAATCCTCCATGGCGGCGGAGCGCGCTCCGCCGCCATGGAGGATTCTGACACCCCCCTGGAACAGGATGGCGGTAGGGGGTGCCCCAGACACTGAAATACGCGACGGGTGCAACTGCACCCGTCGCACCTTCCCACTACGCCGGCTCAATTCTGAGCTGGCGTCCTCGTGGGAAGGTAGATTTGCCCTGGGCTGGCGGGCGGCCTTTTGGCAGCCACCCGCCAGCCCAGGGCAAATCTCAAAATACCCTCAGCGGTCTTGCGACCGCGGAGCGGTATTTTGTCGGGGGAAGACTGGCGGGCGGCCTCCGCCGCCCGCCAGTCTCAGAATCACCCCCATAGTTTTAAAGTGTGAGTTCAGAGATCCCAAACTCTAAATTTCTATCTGCTCCCAATGGGAAATTATGCTTAAGAGATATTTCAAGGCAATCCCCATGTTAACCTATAGGAAAGATAGGCCTTGCAATAATGAAAACCTGGGCAGTATTTCACCAGGACATGTAAAACACAGTAGTGCATGTCCTACCTTTTAAATGTACAGCACCCTGCCCATGGGGCTACCTTGGGCCCACCTTAAGTGTTGGGTTATGTGGTGGAATGTTTTGGTGGAATGTTGACATGTAACGGTGTCTAAGCAACAGGACGGAATGCAGGGAGTGGAAAGATTGCGAGCAGTGACAGCAGTGTCAGTTGCTGCTGGAGCCGCTAGGGTTGGTACAGTCTTACTTACTGAAAATAAACCTTTGGAAGAGAAAACCTGGATGGCGTCTTTTTCAGTGGCAACGAGGATGGGATACCAAGGGTAGCCAACCCTGGCAGAGTGTCAACCGTGCTGGGAAGAAGCAGATTTGGGGCGCATCGTGCCAAAAAGAAATTGTGACCTGGAAACCAAGAAGTGTGGAGTGTACCGTGAAAAAGAACCTAGGAAAAACTGGGAAGGGCTGAACGTCTAAATGTAAAGCAGAAAACAAGGAGGAGCGTACTTAAGGATCCAGTCCTACAGGCTGAGGTACTGTGTAGTGAAGTCCGTAGGGTGTTTTGGTACTTTCTGTATGAGTGAACGCTAAGACAGATATGAACTGTGCGAACTATTTTTACAATATAAGTTTTACAACAGTATTTCGGGAACAGCGTGGGACGCGCGGCAGCGTATTCAAACCTACCGCGAGGAACAACCTTTACGAATCCTCCTACCGCAGAGGGGCTCGTGCAGGGAAGCTGTTACTGCACGGGTTGCTCCACCGCGCATCGGAGGATCACCATGAGGTACAGCCGTTGCGAAACCTCCCTCTGCAAGGGGGCTCGTGCAGAGAAGCTGTCACCGCGCGGGCTGCTTCACCGCGCGCATCGGGGTACAAGCGACGGAGGATGACGTTGCTGTAACTACGGCAACCAACGTAGAGACGCTCCGCATTACTGAAACAAGGGCAACTGCCTTTATAAAAAGGGACGAACGTTGTCAAAACAACGGCTCGTGCAGGGAAGCTGTTACTGCACGGTTTGCACTGTCATAAATTTGTTTTGTTCCATTGCTATTAACACAATGCAGTCAATCGCGCCTCCTCCCACGTTCTTGGCTGTACCTGGTGAACCGAATATGCCGTGGGAAGATTGGCAAGAAGCCTTCGAGACCTACTTGGAGGCTTTGGGTGGTGCTATTTTTACTTCTAAGCGAAAATTAGCTTTATTAAAACATAATCTGGGAGTGGAAGGCAGGAAAGTACTGAAAACCTTACCATGTGACAACTTTGCTGTAAATGGGGAAGGCTCTGATGAGGAGACAGAGGAGGATGATTTATATACCAGGGCCACGATAGCACTGGAAAATCATTTTAGTAAGAAAGTGATTATTGTGGTAGAACGTCACAAATTTTTCTCTAGAGCACAAGCACCCAGTGAATCGATTGACCAATTTGTAAGTGTTTTACGAACATTGGCGAATACGTGCAAGTTTAGGGATATGCACGAAGAAATAATAAGGGACCAGCTAATAAACCGCACTAAAAGTTTAAAGATTCAAGAAAAACTCTTAAGCATGAAGGATCCGTCTTTGGAGGAAGCGATTGTCATTGCACGGCGCATTGAAGATACTTCAAGATATATTAAGGAATTAGGAAAAAATGATGCTGAGCAAGTGACAATGCAAGAAGTTGATAGTGTTAAGAACAGTAATTGTGACAGGAAAGTTGAAGGGACAAGGAGATGCTATAGATGTGGTAGTATGAGACACATGGCCTTTTCTGGGAATTGTCCGGTGGCAAGTGTCAAATGTTTTAATTGTAACAAGGTGGGACATTTTTCAAAGATGTGTAACCAGAAGAAGAGTACAGTAAAAAAGAAAAGTATAAATTGTCTACAGAACGATTGTAATGAAGGGGACAAAACGTCTTCAGATGAAGATGTTGACCGCATACAGGTGTTCATGTTAGGCGAAGCCGTTCCAGAAGAAGATTTGCTCGAAGATGATATTATGTTGTTAGATAATGATCGCTACAGACCACCTAAGTGTGACGTGAGTTTAAATGGTATACACATCAGCATGTGGGCAGATTCTTGTTCCCCATACACGCTCATAGATAAGGATGCATGGGGTAAACTGGGCAAGGTGGAATTGACTGCTTCCAAAATTGCTCTGGTAGGGTATGGGGGTAGCAAGATACCGTTTATGGGGTGTTTCCATGGGATGGTAAGTTTTAAACAGAGGGAAGTCAAGTGTTGTGTGTATGTGGTGGAAACTGGAAAGTGTTTGCTGGGGTGGAAAGAGCAAAGGGCGTTAGGTATTATATTGAACCCTAATACTAAGGAACAAGTGTTGACTGTGTTACGTGATGAATCTAAAGCAAAGAGGTGGGAAGTAGAATTTCCAAGGTTGTTTGGAGGAAAACTAGGTTGTCTGGAGAAGTTTCAACATAGGGTCATCTTAAAGGAAGGTGCTGTACCCAAAGTAAATAAAGTGAGAGGGGTACCATTGGTGTTAAGAGATGCGCTGAAAGTTGAATTGGCAAGATTGCTGCAGTTGGGAGTGATAGAGGAGATAGAATCGTCAGAATGGTTGAGTCCGGTTGTGTTGGCTCGGAAACCCAACGCTAAGATTAGAATGTGTGTGGATTTGAGGGATTTAGACAAGGAGATATGGGTTGATAGACATCCTATCCCCAACATAAATGAGTTGTTGACCAGCATTCAAGGTGGTAAGGTGTTTTCCACACTGGATTTATCCAATGCGTATCATCAAATTGTACTGCATCCTGAGTCAAGGCATCTCACCTCTTTTATTACACCTGAAGGGGCATTTAGATTTGTGAGAATGCCATTTGGGTTGGTATCTGCTTCGGCAGTGTTCCAGAGGGTGATGCAGAGTTTATTGGGAGCGGTTAAGAATGTGAAATTCTTTCAAGATGATGTTTTAATGTGGGCAGAGAATGTGGAGGAACATAACAATGTGTTAAGAAGGGTATGTTCGATCCTGGAGGAAGCAGGCCTGACGGTTGAGATGAATAAGTGCAAGTTTGAGTGCAGTACAGTAGAATACCTGGGTCATACAGTGTCTGGTGATGGGATTAAGCCGAGAGTTGGATTAATGGAAGCTATTGAAAAGGCACCCAACCCTGTGGATAAAGATCAGTTGAGATCATTTTTGGGCTTGGCTGAATATTATGCAAAATTTGTAAAGAATTTTGCTGATATTGTCCAACCTTTAAGAGCGTTGATGAAGAAAAACCAAAAGTTTGAGTGGTCTGAGAAATGCCAACAAGCATTTGATACATTAAAGTGCAACATCATCGAGGCTGTCGAATTGAAACCATTTGTAACGAAAAATCGTACAATTATTTCCACAGATGCGAGTATGTATGGCTTGGGTGCAGTATTGATGCAAGTGAGTAAAGGGAGAGAGCATGTGATTGCATTTGCATCAAGAACGCTTAAAGGTGCAGAAAGCACATACTCTGCAATTGAAAAAGAAGCTCTTGCATGTTGGTGGGGGGTTCAACATTTCAGGAATTATGTTTGGGGTAGAAGGTTTGTATTACGAACCGACCATAAACCCTTGGTGGACATCTTTACAACAAAGGGTGCAAATCGCGCGTCTCCTCGAATAGCTAAATGGCTCTACAGATTGCAAGAGTATGATTTTGTAATTGAATATGTGCCGGGGATAGCAAATGTGAATGCTGACTGTCTATCTAGATTTCCAATTGAAGGATTCGTGGGTGAGGAAGATGAAGAATGGTTGGTGGCGGACATACAAGCTATGGAAACAAAAGCGCTAGAAGAGAGTGTATGGAAGAGGGAGATGGAAGAGGATGTGCAATTGAAATTGTTAAAGGATAATTTGAACAAACATTGGCGGGACTTAAGAGAAGATGTGTCAATTGTTTGAATTATCGGAACATAATGGTGTTTTGAGAAGAGGTGACAGAGTAATAGTACCGCGCAATTTGAGAAATAATGTATTGGGGATTTTGCATGAGGGTCATGGTGGAATGTCAGGTATGAAGAGGAAAGCTAGAGAGGATTTTTGGTGGCCAGGCATGGATCGTGATGTTGAGAGATATGTTAGAAATTGCGTGTGTTGTGCGTGCAGCGATAAAACACACGTTGGAAAGAGCACTCCTGTGGTCCCTATACCGTTTCCTCGTGAGCCATGGCAGAACGTGGGCATGGATGTGTGCGGTCCATTTGAATTGGATGGCCGCTGAACACCTGCATTTTCAGATTCGCACCGACCCAAGGACCACCCTCAGAGGATCCCTCGTCTACCGTCCTCCCGGACCTCGCGCCTCTTTCAGCGACGCCATCGCCGACTTCATCTCCCCGCACGCCCTCGCCTCACCGGACTACATCGTCCTAGGCGACCTCAACTTCCATCTGGAACAAAACAACGACCCCAACACCACCACCCTGCTCGACAACCTCGCCAACCTCGGCCTCAAACAACTGGTGAACACCGCCACCCACATCGCCGGACACACGCTCGACCCTATCTTCCCCGCCAGCAAACACGTCTTCTTCAGCCACACCTCTGCCCTACACTGGACCGACCACAGCTGCGTCCACTTCACATTCCGACGCGAGACCTCCCACCTCCGCACTCAACCCATCCCTCGTCGACAGTGGAACAAGATCCCTGAAGAGCAACTCTTCTCCGCTCTCGCCGCCAACCAACCCACCCTCACCACCGACCCCAACGACGCAGCTCTCAACCTCACAAACTGGATCTCCAACTGCGCTGACAACCTTGCTCCCCTCAAACGCATGCATCGACAGACCAACACCAAAAAACCTCTCTGGTTCTCTGACACCCTCAAAGAATAAAAAAAAACTTGTCGTGCCCTTGAGAAGGCCTGGCGCAAGGACCACACCGCTGACAACATGACCGCCCTCAAGAACGCTACACGCGAACACCACCACCTGATCCGCACTGCCAAAAGGAACTTTTTCACCGACAGACTAGACAAAAACAGCCACAACAGCAGAGAACTCTTCAGCATCGTCAAAGAGTTCTCCAACCCCAGCGCCAGCGCCAACGCCGTCACGCCCTCACAGGATTTGTGCGAATCCCTCGCCACTTTCTTCCATCGCAAGATCAGCGACCTCCACGACAGCTTCGGACACCAGACCCAACCATACACCACTGAACCCGCTTCCCCGGACATCACCCTCAACAACTGGACCCACATCAACACGGAAGAAACCAAATCCATCATGAACTCTATCCACTCCGGCGCCCCTTCGGACCCCTGCCCGCACTTCATCTTTAACAAAGCCGACGACATCATCGCCCCGCACCTCCAGACCGTCATCAACTCTTCTTTTTCTTCTGCTACCTTCCCCGAATGCTGGAAGCACGCTGAAGTCAACGCCCTACTAAAGAAACCTACGGCTGACCCAAGCGACCTGAAAAACTTCCGCCCCATCTCTCTTCTACCTTTCCCAGCCAAGGTAATAGAAAAGACCGTCAACAAACAGCTGACCACCTTCCTGGAAGACAACAACCTGCTCGACCCTTCACAAACCGGATTCCGAACCAACCACAGCACGGAAACCGCCCTCATCTCAGTCACAGACGACATCAGAACCCTGATGGACAACGGTGAAACAGTCGCCCTCATTCTCCTCGACCTCTCGGCTGCCTTTGACACCGTCTGTCACCGCACCCTAATCACCCGCCTACGCTCCACCGGGATCCAAGGCCAGGCCCTGGACTGGATCGCCTCCTTCCTCGCTAACCGCTCCCAAAGAGTTTACCTCCCTCCGTTTCGCTCAGAACCCACCAAGATCATCTGCGGCGTACCTCAAGGCTCATCGCTCAGCCCGACACTCTTCAATGTCTACATGAGCCCCCTCGCCGACATCGTACGCAAGCACGACATCATCATCACCTCCTACGCCGACGACACCCAACTTGTACTCTCCCTCACCAAGGACCCCGCCAGCGCCAAGACCAACCTACAAGAGGGTATGAAGGACGTCGCAGATTGGATGAGGCTCAGCCGCCTAAAGCTGAACTCTGAAAAAACGGAAGTCCTCATCCTCGGCAACACCCCGTCCGCCTGGGACGACTCCTGGTGGCCCACGGCCCTCAGCACCGCACCGACCCCCGCAGACCACGCCCGCAACCTCGGCTTCATCTTGGACCCTCTTCTCACCATGACCAAGCAAGTCAACGCCGTGTCCTCCGCCTGCTTCCTCACTCTCCGCATGCTCCGCAAGATCTTCCGCTGGATCCCCGCCGACACCAGAAAAACCGTGACCCACGCCCTTGTCACGAGTCGCCTGGACTACGGCAACACCCTCTACGCCGGGACCACCACCAAACTCCAAAACCGCCTGCAACGCATCCAAAACGCCTCGGCCCGCCTCATCCTCGACGTACCCCGCAACAGCCACATCTCCGCACACCTGAGACACCTGCATTGGCTCCCAGTCAGCAAAAGGATCACCTTCCGTCTTCTTACCCACGCACACAAAGCCCTCCACAACAAGGGACCGGAATACCTCAACAGACGCCTCAGCTTCTACGTCCCCACCCGCCCCCTCCGCTCCGCTGGCCTCGCACTTGCTGCCGTCCCTCGCACCCGCCGCTCCACGGCGGGTGGGAGATCTTTCTCCTTCCTGGCGGCCAAGACCTGGAACTCCCTCCCCACCAGCCTCAGGACCACCCAGGACCACTCCGCTTTCCGGAGACTCCTAAAGACTTGGCTGTTCGAGCAGCGATAACCCCCCCTTTCCCCCCTAGCGCCTTGAGACCCGCACGGGTGAGTAGCGCGCTTTATAAATGTTAATGATTTGATTTGATTTGATTTGATGTGGTAAAACCTATGCCATTGTGATGATGGATTACTATTCTAAATGGCCAGAGGTCAGTTTAGTGCGTGAGATCAAGTCTGGCGTGGTCATTGAATTTTGTGAAGAGGTGTGGAGGCGAGAAGGTTATCCCGAGGGGCTGGTGACTGATAATGGTCTGCAATTTACGTCTAATGAATTTAAGAACTATTTGGAGAACTGTGGGGTTAAGCATATCAAAACTGCTGTTGCACATCCCAGGGAAAATGGACTAGTGGAAAGATTTAACAGGGTGTTGGGAGAGAACATTCAGTTGGCTGTGCAAAATGGGTTGAGTTGGAAGAAGGAAATCAAGGATATGTTATGGAACTACCGCACCACTCTGCATTCTCTTACCATGGAAACTCCGTTTAAGTTATTGAAAGGGAGGAAACCGTGTACTAAGGCTGTGCCAGGGTGGATGGGCAAGGCTGGTAGAAAGAGAGTGAATGAGAGGAGATTGAGGATTCGTGTTGCTGAAGGGCAAGGGAGGTATGATGGCGGAGAAATGGGTGGTGTCGCGGAACGAAATCTGGCGGTTGGTGATTGGGTAAGAACAAAGAATTGGGAGAAGTCGAAAAAAGGCTTGTCCAGGTGGTCCGTACCCAAGCGCATAACGAAAGTGAGTAGATATAGTGTGGTTGTGGATGATGGAAGAAAATGGAATGTGGGTAGTGTGGTGAAATGTAATGAGTTGGAAATGAGAAAGTGGAAGAATGTTGCATGCGAGCATGGCGAGCAGGGTGAAGAGGGGAGGAAAACGGTGTTGGAGGAAAAGAAAAAAAGAATGGTCAAGAGACCAGATTATTTGAGGGACTACATTGCATAGGCAGTGTAGGCAACACATATATTATTGCTGAAGTTTTGACATTTATGTCCATGCAGGATATTTTGTTTTGGGAAATCATATTTAGTGTAAATAGTTATTGTATCTTATTTGTTATTAAGTTTATTTTGTTAAAGGAGGGAGATATGTTGGGTCATGTGGTGGAATGTTTTGGTGGAATGTTGGACATGTAACGGTGTCTAAGCAACAGGACGGACTGCAGGGAGTGGAAAGATTGTGAGCAGTGACAGCAGTGTCAGTTGCTGCTGGAGCTGCCAGGGTTGGTACAGTCTTACTTACTGAAAATAAACCTTTGGAAGAGAAAACCTGGATGGCGTCTTTTTCATTAGGGGTGCCTTACATGTACCTAAAGGGAAGGATTGGTTCTGGCAAGTGGGTGCACTTGCCAGGTCAACATGGCAGTTTAAAACTGCACCCACAGACACTGCAATGGCAGGCCTGAGACATGTTTGAAGGGCTACTCATGTGGGCGGCACAATCAGTGCTTTAGACCCTCCAGAAGCATTTTATCTACAGGCCCTGGGCACACATGGTGAACTATACTAGGGATTTACTAGTAAATCAAATATGTCATTCATGGACAACCAATCATAACCACAATTTACACAGGGAGAACTTGCACTTTAGCACTGATCAGCAGTGGTAAATTGCCCGGAGTACCAAAACCAGCAAAAATTAGATCCAGCACACAGTAAAAATACAGGAGACAGGGGCACTAAAACAGGGGAGACCACTCCAAGGATTCCAAGTCTAACTATGGGTACAGATCCCTGTGCTACAAGACCTTCTGTCAAGAAAAAGCAGCTGAGCTGTCCTTATGAAGCTATTCAACACATTGAGGAAAAGGGTGTAGGTCTCTACTATAATGCACAATGCAGTCATTGTAATTATACCTAAATCAGGGAGGGGCTTGCAACTGTGCTCTTCTTTTTGCCCAATATCACTGCTTAATATTGCTTAGTCTGGCTTTAGTCTGGACTACAACTGAGCAGACAACACAAAATGGATCCTTCACCTTATCGACAAAGATGGGTGTGCAGGTAAGGGAGTAGTTATTATTTCAGTCAATGCCAAAAAGGCATTTGATCATGTCCACTGGCCGTTTCATAAAGCAGTAAGGAGTAAGATGGAGCTGGGTCCAAGATTCATGCCTTGGGCCTTTGGAGGTTACAAAGACTCACAGACTAGGCTTAGGGTGAATGGCTCACTGACTTCTCCTATAGGGATAAGGAGGTGGACAGGGATGTCCACTACCCAGATGTCCACTCCCTCACCATTGAGCACCCTGCCATAGCTTTAAAGAGGAATAAGATGATTAAGGGAGAGACAATGGGTGAAACTGAGCACAAATTGAGCCTCTATTTCCTATTGAACTTATTCAATCATGAAGTATCCCCAAGGTCGGACTGGGATACGAACCAGGCCAGGGCACTGAAATAAAGGTGGTCGTTGTTAGCGAACCAGATATCTAAAGAGTGGCCCACATTTGCAAATCAGACTACTTTTGAATGGGTAAATACACATTAGAGAAGTATTTTGCAGAGTGTGGGAGGCTGCATTCATTTGCTTTTCCTGATGGCAATGTTTATTTTAGTATTAAGAATATCCACAGTAAATACCGGCCTACCTGACCATCAAACAAGCCCATAGACTGATAAAAATGTTCCACAAACTGATATGTGAGACCAGCCCATTGGGCTTGATTGCTCTATAGGCCTGTTCTACCCAGGGCACACTTCACAGCAGCACGCTCTGATCTTTACAGCTTGGAGAGGTTTTAAAATGAATACCCATAACACTAGCTGCTGGGCCTGGCTCTTGCTTTGGAGACACAGCAGACTCTACAATCATTGCTCCCACTTCCGTGGGAGAAAGACAGTATATGCTTCCTGGGGATACACGTTATCCCAACTGCTCACAAAATAACTATGGATAATTATGACAGATTGGTTCGCCAACTGAAATCTGACTTTTAGCCTTGACATGGTTCTGGTGTATTATGGATTGGACATGTCGCTGTGGCCAAGATGACAGCTTTGCCGAGATTTCTATTCCTGGCCCAATGCCTCTGTTTTCACCTAAAGGCATGTTGAACCCCATTGAACAACTCTTTACTAATTTCATCTGGACCCCAGACTCACAGCTATACAAATGTTCTGACTGATAGAAGAAGGAAGGCTGGGATTCTTCCATATCACCAATTATGACCATGCATCTCAATTGCACTATGTGGTAGAGTGGCATTGGAGGAGAAGTGAATACCACTGGGACTTTATGGATCAGTATGTTATGGGAATATATGGAAACCCCTAAGGCTTTCTTAAAAAAAAAACTGACCATGGGGCCTGGAGTCCTATCTTGTTATGTGCACAGCAGTAGCAGCTTGGGCTAGGGGAGTAGTGATGAAGGGCCTGGTCATGATCCTCTCTCCAATAACTGCAATACCTGACAACCCTTACTTCAACTCGAGCCTCAAAGAAGAGGTCTTTGCTGCATGGCATTTAGCTGGCTGTAAAAGGATCATGGTATGTTTGACCTAGAGATACATAAAATCATCACACATGGAAGGCAGTCTGGGAAGACAGCAGGCCAACTGAGGAGGGAGCGAGAGTTCGGTAGAATACTCAGGGAGCAAGAGTCGAAGGCTGTCTTCCAACGAGTAAGACAAGCTAGTGCAGCTTTTACGGAAACACTGATAAAAAATATCTTCTTCTTGGTACTACATCCCAGATCAGTTAGGTGCATGGAATCCCACTAAAGCCAGTACTTGCTACAGAGGTCGTGGGAACACGGGGTCACTGATACACTTGCTCTGCCACTGCGCTAATCTTACTAAATACTGTAACACGGTGTTAAACAACATGGATGCCATATCTCACCTCCAGATACTGAGGCTGCCAGCGTAAATAAGTCTTGAGGTTGACAGCGCCCTTTTGTACCCTCCTCAATCTCTATGGGGTAAGCTAATGACAGTTCTCTTGTCTACGGCCAAACAGCTTATTCTAGGGGGATGAGGAACAGCCAACAAAAACAGATCACTGGCAATGGTTATATAGGAAAGCGGATTTAATGGACATGGAAAAAAATCTCCATAACAATTGAGCAAAAGGGGAATGATTTTGCAAGGTGCTGGAATCCTTGTCCAGAATTAATCTCCTCTGAGTTTTGAGAATTAACCTAACCCCACTACCTCAGAATGACAACACGTGGGGATGTAGATTGACAGTGCTATCAGCTTGGAACAGAAGAAAGCAATGGGACACTGTGGGATCGCAGCCCTCCCCACAAGGGTTTTCAATTCACTATATTCTCTTCACTTCTGTGCCATATTTCAGGTTTAATATCAGTCACACTGGTAGACATTGGGAACAACTTTGATCCTTTTTTGAATCATCAAGGTTATGTTATTTTTAGAGCAGGCTGAGATTAATACCATCACATCACAAAAACATAAATCAGTGGGAATAACAGAAACATGCACTGTAATGCCAGATGGTGCAACAGGTAGTGACATCATACAACCAGTGATTCACCATGGTATGTTCTATTATCAGTTCTAATTGAAAACCAGGGGGTGTGGAATGTTAACCATGATTGTTAACATGCAGAAACAACCATCAAATGAAACAAGCAACATCTAGTCCGATTGCCTTAGTCACAGAGATAGCTCAGCCCAAAAAATGGGATGGGCAAAGTAGTCAAGAATGGTTGGTCTGGGAAGGGCAATGAAAATCACTGTAAGACTCCTCAAGTGAGTTAGTCAGTCTGGACAGAGGACTGCCTACTCAGGAGAGGGCAGGCACACGTGTATATTAGTACCAGTCAGCCTACACCTATCCAGCTTTAGACTAAGGGCTTCATTACGAGGGTGGCAGTCTTTAGACCACCAGCCTCGCTGTGGCGGTCTGACCGCTACATGAAGACCCTGGTGGTCCGAATGCCAGGGTTCTGCCAGCACTGCCAGGATCCATGATCCCGACTGCCTGGCAGTGGTGGAGTTCATAATCCGCCAGGGCAGCACTGCCTCAATGTTCACTGTCTGCCTTGCAGACAATGAACATTGCGATCGTGCTGGTGCACCCTGCGGGCTTCAGCATTGGTGCCAGCTCGATTACGAGCCGGAGGCAATGCTGTAGCCTTTTTCCCGCTGGGCCGGCAGGTGGAAACCAATGTTTCTGCCTGCCTGCCTGCCTAGCTGGAAACTCCTAATAGGTCAGGCGGAGAGGTCGCCGCAGAGGCGGCGACCACCCTGTCGGGAGTGCTCAAAATGAGGCCCTAAGTCATAACCTATGATTTTTTTTAAAGATACTGCGGAAACACAACACAAATACAGATTACATCATTTTTAAGTTTCAATACTTTCTATTGATTATTATAACAAAATAGTACCAAAGTATGATGGACATAGCTGCTTAATAAACCTACTTTTGTCTCTTCACCCTGTGAACTCCCATCTTTCATAGTTAAAACATTTCTTGTCCTTTGATGGTGTAAACCCCAGGTTTACCTCAACATAGTGTAAACAGCAATGTCAGAGGAGATTAAGTCCAGGAGCATTTTGGACGCACAAAGTTAACTAAACTTCCAAATGATGCATCATGGGGCTTCCATTGTGAAATTATGAAATGACACATGGGTATCAGTTGTGAAACAGAGCAGTTACGTACAACTTGTAGCATCATTATCTGTACGTTTGGGTGTTCATTACAAGTTATGTGCCAAAACGGATGCATTAATAGCAGCCGAAAATTACTAGTGCCATGGGGTACGACAATTATTGGATGTGCAAGTTTTCCACACAACCTGTTAATAGAAATGTCCTCCAAACTTGTACCTTGTAGGATTGATATTTGCAGTCTGTTTTTGCGGCACATGTGGCACACCAAAATGACTTACTACCTCCTCCATGGTAAACATCAGCCTTTGTTATTCCCTCTGCTTCCTGCTCTTCCTTCCAGAACGAAATTGTGAAGATAGTGCAGTACCTGCTCATATCGTGTTACTGCTCTCACCATCAAATTAAAGAATGTACGTACGGCCAGATTTATCATTAGATTGTGTTCCCTCCATGTCATGCATGGTGTTGCAAGGGCAACACAATTCTTAAGTCAGATTTACCAAGCCACGCAAGGCCACCTTACTTGGAAAATCTGGAGTAACACCAGGCAGTGCAAGTCACTGCTTCGCTTTACTCTGCCCAGGGAAATCATTACATGGGTGGACCATGGGTGTTCTTATGCATCCACCCATGTATTATGTTGCATTTGCAGAACTACCAAGACTGGTAAACCTGGCAATGTGCCAAAACTGTAAGCCTTCCCACGAGGAGAAATATCTTAATTTTTCCTTGTTTTCTGTTTCAAAGTGTGCTGCATTCTGCAGCGCACTTAGAAAGAGGAAAAATCCTCTAGGATTGCTTTTCTGTAGGAAGGTACTCCTTCCTGCACAAAAGGAATCCTAGCTGCAGAGCAGCCTCCCTTGCACCACGGCAGAAGGGTGCATGCGTTGGTGCCAGGCAGCCACAAGTGTGCCAGCTCAAGATATGGCGCTTTCCTGTCCTCTCCATTTGATGCAGCGCAGCAAGTTGTCTTGCTGCATTGCACTATATCAAATTTTGATAAATCTAGGCCTAAATTTCTTGATTATGGTGCCAAAGACAGAACAATCCATTGGCACTGATTATATGACGGAACACCGAATTAAAAACAACTACTAACCTTAACAACGAGGTCGGAACACCGACCTCGTCCTTACTACTAATGATTTTACCACGAATGCCTTAACAACGATATTTCGTTGTAAAGGCATTCCTGATAAAATCATTAGCAATAGGCACCATTCACCCTACATCCCTCACCCCACCCCCCCAACCCCACCCCAAAACCTAAACCCACCACTTACCTTCGCCAACTCCCTTCTTTGTACCTTAACCACGCATGTTCGTTGTTCAGAACATACGTAGTTAAGGCACAAAAATACGAAGTCGTGGTTAAAAAAAGCGTTGTTACGCTTTCGTTAACCACGACTTTCGTAATAAAAAAGTCGTAAAAAAGGATGTTTACCATTGGCACTGCTTTGTAAGCAAAACATATTTCCTTTAAATTGTATGCCTGAAAGCTGAATGTCAAATGGCTGTACAGGTAATAGGTAGGCTGTCCACTTTATGTCAGCCTTTCCCACGTTAGCACATTTATGTACTATAGAATATGTCTCTGAGCTGGTCAATTAAACCACTGGTTAAAAAGGTGGTGAAACAATGTGAATTCATCCTTAGTTTTCTTTGGGACAATGCTCAGAGAAGAAATTATAAGACCAAGGTGTGATAGATTGAAAAACAGTCCACCACCCTCAATATTTTGTCCTGGGATATGTTATTTTGTCTTTAATTTATTGAATATGTTTTTCCCAGAGGTGAGGACTTAGGGGAATTATATAGTGTTCTAAAACTATCTGACAAAACCTACTGTTGCAGCTGACATGTTTTTCATTGTTGGTGCTTCATCCATGGCTCAATTGTGTCTACTCTTCTGGGAGAACTGGCTCTTTGACAACACTACTCCACCATTGCCTACATGCCTGTATCTCACATCAAAACCTTGTCGGTCAAAATATTGGATGCATGGGTTTTTACTGTCGCATTCCGGGCCGTTAGCACCAGCTCATCGCCTATGTGTTTTTACAAGAGCCCCCTTCCTTAGGGGGGCGTGAGGCTGGCTAAATGTGATTAGGGGGCCTTCACCCTTAGCCAGCCACACTCCTCCCTCATGCCCCCTTCCTAAGGAAGGGTGCTCTGGTAAAAACACATAGGCAATGAGCACCCACTATCTGTGTGCATGGATGCTAGTGGCATAGTTAACTTAATCACCTGTAGCCAAATTAATTGTCAATTTTCCACCATAATTTCCTCATATCTAAATCTTGGTTTGCTCAGAATTCTTTATCATAACGTAGCCAAGCGAGGCCCTCAAAACTAATTGGTGGTATCATGATGATGTCTAGAATCTTGTATAATGTGACACAGCTTTCCAGAAGGTTTTTTACAAAATATAGTGACATATAAAGTGTATGCTGCTGACAATGTTGTTGGGTACCCTTGTTACTTGGTCAGCTCCATCACCTTTGCCTCTGAGCCTTCTTTGCATAACGTTTCTCTGCATAACAGCTTAAATGTGTATTTATCCATTAAGCTAAGTCTTTTCCTTTGTGTTCAGTAATATGTGTCCTCTCAGCAATTTAGCAATATGCATAGAGGGTAGTTTCTGTTCTGCAAAGCCACTGCTTTCTCCTCACCTGAAACTCCTAATAAACTCCTCCAGTATATTTTTCTTGCACTATGTCCTCTAATAAACTAATTCAATTCCTGCTTCACTCTAACATCACACTCAGAACATACCGGTTTACTGCTCGGCTGGTGTCCCATAAATCTCATGAAGCGCTCTGAAAATGTTCAAATTCAAGTCTCTGCCTTGTGTCATTCATCCCCTTTTAGATTCTCCCCACTCTTCTGCCTGCTTCACCACAGATGCCCCTTACAATTCTGGATCACTATGCTGTTGTATCTCATATATTTTGTTGCTCCATTGCCCGCATGCAAGGTCTTGCCCGTCATACATCCCTCCTTACCCGTAATGGGCTGTAGTTCCCTTCTCTCCTTGCCTCCCCACTCAAAGTCCATCTCAAGAACTGCTGTTTCATCCCATAATCTCCTCGGAACTATTAAACTTTGACGATGCCACTTCGCCAGTAGACCCAATCTCGCCACCACAACAGTTTTCCATTTTGAGATGCCCTCTTCTGTTTCTAGAATATTGCCATCCTTCACCACTATCCAGCCCAAATGGTGCCCTGTGGTCCTTCTCCTAGGAATGGGCCCTTGCCCCTACCCCATGTCCATGACCTGTCTGATGATTACCTATCTGCATCTTCCCCTGCAACTTGGGCCTATGTTCTTATTCACTCTTCATCTCTTGTCCCAAATCTTTCTATATTACATCCATTGTTACAGATTCTAATCTTCCTGAGGCTGAGGGAGTCCAATCCACCTCCACCCTCTCTTCCACATGCCAGACTGCCACACCTGTCTTATTCCTGTGCGCTGCGGCATATGCACTGGCCAAGCGATCTCTACTGACTTGTATTATACATTTTTACCTGATCTATTCCTTTATGCAGTGCTCCCAAACTCTCTTTCGTTTGTTCACCTTGTCCACCCTCAGACAGAGGATGGGGCATTGGACCTGCTTTCTGCCCTGAAGTCCTTAGACCATACTATCAGTTATCCCTTGACACTTTATTAGTGCCACCCTCCATCTTTCATTCAGTTCTGTTCAGCCCCAGAGGGCATCATTGTGTTGCCTTCTCTCTCTACAGAAGTTGCCTCCTCTCTCTACAGAAGTTGCAGATATGTTTGTGTGCCTAGGACAAGCCCCGATGGCCCTAAACTGCTTGTTTCCATCAACTGAGTTTTTTTGGGGGGAGATGCCTCATTTGCAGCCCATTACCCAGCACTGTGGTGGCTTGATCTGCATCTCCAGACTTGGGCTCAATATTTCTACCCTCTACCTTCTTGAGTGGCTGCATGTGCTTCTTCCCAACTGTGCGTGGTGAGCTACAGCCAAAACTGTTGCATACCCTCCCCAAATGTTGTGCTCCTGTGCCACCACGCAGTCATAAGTGCCACGAGGCACTTGACATAATCGCATTGCAGTTTTCTCACCATTCACAGCATTTTCATTCCACCTCTTTTTTTTGACAGAGCTCACAGTGGAGCCATCCTTACCACTTCACATAGTTGATTGAAGTATCTCTCTGAGCATGCACCTTTGGAGAGCCCTTCGTGCCCCAATGTCACACCCATCCATGCTACTCCAGCCCTCACTCTACCCACCGACGCAAAGAGAATAGATCCCCCCTCTGCGTGAAGCATGCAGTCAACTGCAGGTCTTAATCAATGATTTATCCAGAGATTACACATCCAAAAATGTTATTAGAATTGACATAATATGATTGATAATCGTTTCTCAATTCAAGGACTTCTGATGCAAAATTATATCAGCCTGGAAAATAACAGCAATTTTTTCTTCAGTAACAACTGGATTAGTAAATGATCCTATTTGTCTTTTGGTGACGGGACCATGGGGAATTTTCTGCCCGACCCCTGCATTATCTTAGAAGCACAAGAAAGAGGTCTGAGGAACATCTTCCTCAGAAGCATAATCATACCCACAGGGCCACTAAGAGTGAACTTGACTCACTACTTAAACATAGCTGTTGCTAACCCAAGAATATTTGCCTCTTAAAAGAAGACGTGAGACTATGGGGAGTGAGAACAGCTGATCTAAGCCTGTCAACATACGACCATCATTGTGAGACAAGTAGGCTTCATTGCAGCATTCACTTCATTCACAAATCACAAAGTAGATTTGATTGGTATTATTCCATGTCCTGAGGAGTAAATTGTAGAATATTTGCTGCTAATTCTTTTTAACAAACGTCGGTTTATGAGGGCGGTATTGCAGCACAACTGTGTTCTGTTCTCATGTTGTGTAGTTTTACTATGATATGTTCATATTTTGCTCGTGTGCTGTTCTGTTATGTTGTTGCTTTTGTATTTAATTAATGCCTTCCGCATGTTGACATAGAGAGAACTAAGGATATTTGACTGCTTCGCCGCGCTATAAAAAGTGATTGCATAATATTTGGTAATCTTATTTTTAAAATACTGTAATAATAGACCATTTTATCAACCTACAACAGAAAAAATGCCAAGTGGGCAATTCAAAACTGGTGAAGTTCAAATCAGACACATATCAATGCAGTAGATGCATTAATCCGCCAGACTACCTTAACGGATTATTTGTGGTCACCTCTCACTATACTTAGACCCATATTTATACTTTTTAGCGCTGCATTTGCGTCATTTTTTTACGCAAAAGCGGCGCAAACTTACAAAATAACAGGGCCAAATTTATACTTTTTTAGTGCTGCATTTGCGTCATTTTTTTATGCAAAAGTGGCGCAAACTTACAAAATACAATTGTATTGTGTAAGTTTGCGCCGCGTTTGTGTTAAAAAGCGGCAGAAATAAAGTATAAATATTGGCCCTAGTTGCAGTAACAGTGAAAGCAACTCACCCGTACTGGACATCAGAATAATTCGATATCAGAGACTGGATGAAATAATAGTGCGCTTTAAGAAGATTTAGGTGTAAAAGCACGTCTGTTACTGCCACAGTGAGGAAGATGCCATTTTGAGAATTAAGGCCACATTTCAGTGTACCTTAAGCCAGAAGCAATCTGCATATATATTTCATCGTGAAAGCCGACTAAATTAAATCGAACTGCAAAGAGTAATTTGTATATGTTGAGGTCTCCTCTTCAATTCAGAACCGCGGTCCCTCATAGCAGTCATTTTCGGATACAGAGAGTTATCTCAGGTTTGATGTCTTTTCATGTCAGCCTTTGTCTGCGCTTTACTTCCGCCTTTGATCTTCGCCCATCCGTGCGTTTCGCCCGCCAGAGAAATCAAAGCCGAATTGATAGCAAAGTGCATCAAAACCGTAGAAATACTGCAAAGCTAACTCGAAACATAAATCACTCCTTGGAAATGGAGAGAATGTACAGTATTAGGAGAAATATTGATTTAGCATCAGTCACAGGATTTTGCTAGTAGGAACCATCAATAATCCGCAGTGTCACTGACTCAGGAAAAATATAACCCAATGTACGATTTATCCAGCCTGAATGACATCACCCTGCTGTTGTGATGTTCTGTTCTCCTCGCCTTGAACAAGATGGGAGAACACAGGTAGGTTTGTTTGTGCGACTGAACACGGACCTGAGTCAGGGGTGCCCAGAGGCACCTACGGTTGCTAGATGTCATTTGGTACTCCCGGTACCACCCTTGATAACTTTGGCCACAGGGATTGTGTAGGAAGCAGCACGAACAAAAATTAAGCGTGGCTCTGGACATCCGGTTACTTTTCTGAGACAGCCTGTGATGTCATCCACGATCAGATGATTCAGGATGCCACATCTGCCCCTGACATTTTTTTTAATCGAAGGCATGGGTCAGCAGAGAATGGGGGTGACATTGTACCTCACCAGGAGAATCATAGTCTAGGAGGTTTAATAGAGAAGTGCGACATGCTTTAAAGTTCTATTGTCTCCAGTGATTCAGCTTCCAGATCATTGGTAGAAAGAGAGAAAGGACTGCATAACCGTTCTGGTTGCCACAAGAACTTTCTATTTGGGCGATGGCCCTTAGAGGTCCTTATTTATGAGGTCTAACAAAAGGTAGGCTATCAGGACACAAACAATAAGGGAAATCAGACGAGTGAACATTATGCGCTCCGGCACTGGGCTGCAACTGCTATTAAAAGGAGAGCAGCTGTTGTCTTTTTCCCATTAATGAAATTGGGTGGATCCCTCACCTCAGTTGCTCCTGACTAATGAACATGTAAGGCTTTAATTCCTCTGTCCAGGGCAAGGGACTCTAAACAAGGGATGCCCAGTGTAGGTCCAGCAGGACAGAATCCATGTCAGATTTTCAGGATATTCTCAGAAACTAAATTTGCAAATGATAAATCTAAATGGAAATAAAGTGTGGTTTCTTTTTGACAGTTAGCCACAAAATCTGCCATGTATCTACCCTACTTGGGCAGTGCTGCATTATGGAGCCAAGATGCTTCATTCCTCTCGAAGATGATGCAATCATAGCAACCAAAACATACACCTGAATTTGTCCAGCTACAACAGTCTCTGGGATCCCTGCTGCTTAAAACTACAACACGATATAGATAGTGTTCATGCAGAATTTTAATGAGTTTTACTAATGAATATTCATGTATTCTGAGTGTCAGATTAGCATAGAAATTGTATTAATTTAGAGAAAAATAATGCACGCATTTGAAGGCACGCCCACCAGAGTGGCCGCCATTGTTCACAAAGGGTACTTATTAATTGCTTATTAATATGAAATGTTGAGCTTTTGTTAGATTAATGTAGTAATGTCTCATATTAAAGGTTATGCATTATGTATTAGCTTTATTAATCGTAGGCCTTAACTTAGCAAGGTTTTGGCCTAGTTGCACGGCCTCATGTCAAGCTGCATTGCTTAGGTGTTAATAAAATGGCTGTCTAGAGAATTAAATTGTGATTTTCCACTGTACTGTCCATGTGCTTGTAGCTGAAGTTCTTTCTCTTGAGAAATTGCTTGCTAGAAGATGATGTATTTGCTAGTGTAACATTGTTTAATGTAACGTGTGTACGACTGACCTTCCCAGGAGAAGACAATAGACCCACTGACTGGAGTATAAGCTGCAATAATATCGATACCTGACGAGCCGAATGACGGGAGCGGAAGAAGAGGAACCAATTGTCGACATGTGAACCATGTACTAGTAGAATTGTATATTTGAAGTTTTAGTTCTATTGAACAAAGTGTGAACATGCGATTCCCTGACCAATTAGTATGTGGGAAGTAATTTTAGGAAATCTAACTTAGCCGGACTGCACCGAGGGGAGAAAGGCCATAAGCTATACTTTTTCATACTGCTTAAAGAGACTTTGCTTTTTCTGAACTTTGATGCTGAATCCTGATGTATTGCTGACCGAACTGATGTCCTGTTGACGAAGACTGTCACAGCTTGCTGAACCTATTGAGGATAGGTATACCATGACTATACTGACTGCCATGTCTATTTGCATTTGTTTCTGGGTACCAAACACTAATTCGATAGAGCCATAGTTAGATATTTTCCCAATTTTTTTTGTGACTAAATTATTTTGCATGAAGCCCAAACATGCTACTCTAATCCGATGTTAGTTAGGGTTCTCACTGATGAAGTTCGCTACATGTGATAACAGTTGATGTCTTTCCTTTGCTGAATCTAAATGTACGTTATATCGTTGGCGCAGTTATTCTTGCTATTAATTTGTACTGTAACATTAGAATGTGTAGCAGCACAAGCCTTTATTAGATTGCAATTTTTTCGCCGCTTTGGACAGCCAGTATTGTTTCTGTATGTTTACCATTTGACATTGAGATTGAGCTATGTGACATTAGCATTCTTAATATAGGGAAATAAACATTCTAACTTTTACATAAACGTGTGGTTAACATGGCCGAAAGGTCATGGTGAGTGGACCTTACTGACTCTTATTGTTTATTGATAATATTGATTATTGATGTTACTGATTGATTATTATTGATTTGTGTTTGTACGGGATATATGGTGGAAAACCTTGAAGCGAGTAAAAAGCTTTGTCTGCCTATTCGCGTCTCCCTTGTGAATTTACTTAAAAGCTTCTGACACGCTAACAATGGCACTAAAATGACCTTTCTATTCACTTTTGGCTCTGAACCGACTGACTGAAATTCAGGAAAAGGCTAAGAATATCCTCCTACTGGCAGTCTACAATGCAGCCAACTGTTTCCAGTTCCAGCTTACTGCTCGTCAACAAGTGATCTTCTGACCATGCAAGGACAACTGCCCCTGATCCTCTGTAACCCTTCCTCCACCAACCAACACAAACTGCTCTCAAGTGGTCTCTGTTAGCAAGATCTAAAAAAAATAACGGTAAACAAAATAACAGTTCCTCACAGATTCGAAGCACGTTAACTCACTTTAAGCACGCATTAGCAAAACCGTCTTTGCTAATGCTTTTTTCTGACAAATTGCCGCTGTCATCTTGGAATGGGTTTGATAAAATGTTACCAATGCCTTCAAAGATGGCTGGCACAGATGTGAGTGCATCTACGGCAGCCATATTTAAATATATTTTAAATGATTCTACAGACCTGTTCGAAGATGGTCACATGGATAAGTGTGTATCCATGGAGGCAATATTTGAATACATTTGTGATTATTGAACAATAGCATTGAAAGATGGCTGTAGTGGATGTGTGCTCTTCATTGGTGGCTATCTTTGAATGGATTTGTTAAAATTATAGAAATATATTTCTTGATGATAGCTACTTGTTCATGCACATGAACACTCACAGGAGGCCATCTTGAAATGAGTTAAAAACATTCTAGGATCGACATCTGCCAATTGGTGGGTGCAGAGAACTAAAAAAAAACAGTGAAATGGGAGGGCGGAGAGAGACGTGAAATGGGAAGGGGTGGGTAGCAACATAGGAGCAGAAGTAAAGGGGTATAAAAACTGAGTAGTATGGGCAGTGGGGAAGCAACTGTTAATACACTATATAACACTTAAAATTCGATTTACATCCAGTTTTGGTCGATGTTGTAGTCTTCTATATTTTTGTCCTTGATATTTTGGACTTTATGTACAAAGTCAGTATTTTTGTCAGTGATAATTGTTTGGTAATATTTTTGTCGCTGATATTTTTGTCAGTGATGTTTCATCGGACAACCCTCCATATAGAGCGCGAGCAAAGGCTTTACTGCTCAGACTTCAAAACCCAATATCATTTTCGTTTATTTTGCACCATAACTTTCTCTACAGAGGATTCCTGGTTTGCTTTAAAAAACTTGGGCCCATATTTATACTTTTTTAGTGCCGCATTTGCGCCGCTTTTTGACGAAAAAACGTCGCAAACTTACAAAATACAATTGTATTTTGCAAGTTTGGGCCGTTTCTGTGTCAAAAAATGACGCTAATGCGGCGCTAAAAAAGTATAAATATGGGCCTTGGTTCTATGTGGACTTTTGTATGTTTTTTGTATGTTTATTGAGTCACTGAAGGTGGTAAAGTGCTGCACAAGCAGACTAAAAAGACGTCGATAAAAACAATGTGATGTAATACACAATCTGCCTGAATGAGCGAAGCTGAAAATGCTTACATTGGTGAAAAAAAAGCTTATAGAATTGAGTGCAAGTAGCAGGAGATCCAAGCTATAAATCCAAGCTATTAGGTGAGGATCATATAGTGAATCGGTGGAAGAGTCTGTCAAAGAAAACCATTGAAAATATAGAGAGGCTAGGGGGATTTGTAGCAACAGTAATGGGAGGACCTGCAATTGCAGCTTAACCATTATTGTCATCAAAAGCAGTTGAATGAAATGCAGCTGTTTCAGGTCCCTCCAATCGAGGGAGCATGGAGGAGAGACTGAAACCTGTTAATGGAGAATTCCAGACCCTAGGAGCACATCCAGAAAAGAACAGGGCTTCTTCAAAGCAGGAGTTTCTAGTCAAAGGCACTTAGAGCTGCAGAGTGAACATGGTTCCCCCCAAAGATGGTCAGTTCTTCAACTATGTACTGAAGCTCGTTGTAGCCAATGCATTTCTTTAACAAATATAGATTCCTCAAAAGCATCTGAGTGGATAGTCACCTACTAAAAATGAATACACTTTCACCCAAGTCCCCCTAAAAGCGCTAGACCAAACAGGTTTTACTCCTATTACATGTACAAATACAAGCTAGATGGCTAGATGAAAAATACAAAAGCAAGGTGTAAAGGTTTAAGCGGGTGAACACAACTCAGCTCAGTGTAGGCAGAGGCAAGGCAAGTCTGGTATTTATAGGTGGGTGATTGCTTTTTGAAACACGCCTTTGGTGTGGCTATGTGACCAAGAGAAACTGGACCCCCTTTAGAACCATGTCCACGTAGTCATTTTCCAGGTCACCAGTACATTTCTCTCTTCTGAAAAGAGTTACTTTCCTTGCAGGCCTTTTCTGGAGCTCACCTGACATCAATGCCCAGGCCTGAATGCCAAGATTTCTAACCTGCAGGTTCATGAAACCAGGCAATGCTGGTCCTTGTTCTGCGAAGAGGACTTCAGTGTTGCACAGCTTAGACTTCTTTTACTGGCCTCTCAGACTTCCAAGCCTGCAGATAGTTGGAGAAAGATCCCTTATACTCAGATGTACGAGTTAGTGCATGTATTGATTTGTTCCCTGGATGGGTTTATGATGGCATTATAATGATGTTGATTAGCTGTTAGAAAGTTAGAGAAGGGATTCTCTTACCTGATCGAATTTACCAATGTATCGCCTTGTTCCTTCCTTCCATTTTAAATATTTCCACTTCTTCCTTAATATTTCACAGCCAATGTTTTATTTACCAGGATTCCTCTCACCTTTCTACTTACTTTTCCCTTCCATTTAAATGTTTTTCCTTTTTAGTTCTATGAACACTGAGATGCTCATTCAGAGCCTGCCAGGTGTGAAGCCCACCTGCTCGCCAGCTCAGGAGAGGCTATGACTGTTCCTGTTGCAGAGGACCACCCACCCTACTTAGAGGTCCCCACCTGGCTTGCTGGGACTTTGAAAGGTTTCACTGCAACCACCGGTGCAGTAACAGCTGTGAACTTTGCTGAGCTTTTTGTCATATATGCTGTGCGGGCTCAGCAAACTTCAGCAAAGTTTTTGTTTTCCAGAAACAAGCCACGCGCTGAAGCACAAAAACAACGACCCTGATCATAAGGAGTTATGTAAATGCCCTTGGCTGCTGTTGATTGATTCCCCTGCCTGAGAGGACAATACAGCAATAATCACACCGGCCAAAATAGGCCAGTCAAAGGATTTCCATGTTAGAGCCAGCCAGTGGTTGGAAACTCTTAGGGGCGTACTTCCAAGGAAGTGGCACATCAGCACCGATGAGCTACTTTTTTTGCGTCGCCCTGTAACCCCCCTAACTTCACCATGGTAGTGCTGTATTTACTATGCAGTGCACCATGGCACTCGATAGTTCAATAGCGTCATAATTTATTACGCTATTGTGGCACTTTGCTGTATTAACACCATAAATTATAGCGCTAGTCCAGCAAAGCACAGAGAGGCCCACAGGTTATTATGAGAGCGTCACTTTAACGTCTGCAGTGAGCAGACATTAAAAATGGCGAAAATAATGATTAAGTGAAATCTTGTAAATTTCACTGCTCCATTTTTTGGGCCTCCATGTGTGGGAACGCACCCCTTGCATACATTATACCTGGCACAGGTGTAATGTGGAGCAAGGGGTTACAAAGTTGCACAATGCATGCATTGCATCCTTTGTAAATAAGGCCCACAGTGGGGGCCTTCTTAATGTCTCCTTTGCGTAAAGAAAAATTACGGTAGAGTAGTGCAAGGAGGCGCAAGGGGCTTGTAAATATGCGCCTTTGTTTCCCCACCTCTAAATGGAATGGAGAACCATGTGCTTGATTGGAATGGAGCATCTGTATCTTAATCCCATTCTCTAAAGCCACTCAGAAGGCCCTAGTCTTATAAAAATATTTTCCTCTTTCCCCTATTGGTCCTATCATCTATGCTATTCTTTAGGGTTCGGCAGTGTTTCAAGCAACTTCATAATTGATTTTTCAAACTTCAACAGCTTTGCAGCCTTGGCACCTGGTGATGCTTAAAAAAAGAATGCAGAAAATTAAGTCTGTATAGCAGCTGGAACGTTCCTGCTGCTTGGCAGCCATTTTCCTCTTTTGGAGCTGCACCAGGGTTGTTCAGTGCTCATTTTTCCACTGCCAGAAGTACCAGGGGAAATCGCTGGAAACATGGAAGAAATGACATGTCTATAAAGCGTCAGGATCCTTGAGAGACAATATGGAAACTCAGAGCCTGATTGCCACCTTGGCGGATGGGATACTCCATCACAAACGTCACGGATATCCCACCTGCCGTTTTGCATGTTCTATAGGATATAATGAAACTTATAATACGGCGGACAGGATATCCGTTATGTTTGTGATGGAGTATCCCATCCGCCAAGGTCGTAATCAGGCCCTCAGTCATGCCCAGCCGAGTGTCCCATTCCTGTTGAGATTGACGTCTGACTGTAATAAAAGGACTGGGTTATGGGAAACTATAATGTGTGAAATGGGGGAACGATGCCATCCTTTGCAAAGTTCCCAGCCGTCAACTGATTGCTTAGGTGTCATTTTCACTTCACCCACCTCTACTATTCCCTTTGCACAGGGTGTTTAAAAGTACCCCAAAAGTACCCCGTATCCCTGGTGCTGGCACTGTCAATCCAGTTTTCTTCTGGGTCATTCACTAGTAAACTTTTGTCATCTGTTTGTCTGCTAAAAACACAGGCATTCTTTATCTTTGTCTTCCAGCGAGGTTTCCCATGATGAATTGTGCTTTTCTGATATACACTCTTTCTATTGCTGGCAATTCATCTTGGGCTTTCTTTAATTCAATTGTGTCTGGTCTTACACCTTTACTCTGCCACTGGGGCTCAGACCCTCCCTCCATGCAGGCATCCCTATGGCATTTGCCCCCTACCTTCCATGTTTACTCTTTCCACTATGCTGGAAACAATCCTCACCATTTATATGTTTTGAAAAGCAAGTGTCCTTAATAATTGTAAAGGCAAATGATGTACAAATGCCCACATGAAATACTAACAATAAGATTTTTATCTCATTTTCACATTTTGGTTACTTTGCTGTATTGATAAATATTGCATCAATGACAGCAGCCTTGAGACCCCGGTAGTTGTCCCACTGGCCTTGGCCTCTAATCCTCTGCTAGAAGAGCATCTGCCAAAAATGGAGAACCACATCAGGCAGGTGGGGACCTCTATACTTTGAAAGGAGCTTCAGGCGCAGCAGCTCCATTGAAAAATACTGCTGAGATGATGCCATATTTGTTGTGCATGCTCAGCATAATTTGTTTGTTCTCAAGAGACAAAGTTCAGGTTTCTTGAAGATAATGAAATCAACAATGTTGAGGTGCAAAGAGTTTTCTCTCTACCTGTGGTGGACATGATGGATCTATGTATGGGGAACCACCATCACCTGCAGTCCTGGGCTGAGAAATCTACTGATGGTGGCTGGGATCTCCGTAGGGTGAGGTGACAATTATTATGATTCGACAGCCAATAAGCAGAGAACATTCAAATCAGACGTTTCCAATGGTAGTGCAAATGGAGGGTCCGCAGTTAAAACCCCTGATGTTTCCTCACTTTTAAAAAGGGAGATGTGTTAGTGAGAGTGGTTCAGATGCCAATTTATGATGACTGCATCAATGATGACACATGGCATTCTTGGTTTACTGTGTATTTGGCAAATAATCAAGGAAAATTGAAAAATCCTATAAAATTGTCAATAACAAAAGTGGCTACAAAAAGTAGGCTTATGAAATCACAACAACAAACTGACATGAACCACATTGTTAATGGTTAGAAAGGGGGTCTTGGTTGGCGGTGAGGTTAGCCCCTGTCCAAGCAAGGACCCTCACTCTAGTCAGGGTAAAAGAGAATCACCCTCAGCTAACCCCCACTCACCCCCTTGGTAGCTTGGCACGACCAGCAGGCTTAACTTCAGAGTGCTAGGTGTAAAGTATCTGTACCAACACACACAGTAACTTAATGAAAACACTACAAAATGACACAACACAGGTTTAGAAAACCAGGAAATATTTATCTGAACAAAACAAGATAAAAACATCAAAAATCCACAATACACAAGTCAAGTTATCAATTAAAAACCAAAAAGAGTCTTCATGTAATGTTAAACACAACGCTAACTCTGTTAGCGTGGAAATGTACCTGGGTGCGTCAAAAATAACCCTGCATGGGCAAGTGTGCATCAAAAAGGGCTTGCGATGCATCGATATCACTCACGAGCGAGACCTTGCATAGTTTCTCCTTCAGTTGGGTCAGCGTGCGTCGTTTCTTTTCTCTGCAGGAGAGCAATGCCTCGATCCGGTCAGCATTCTCGGGTCCGGGCAAGCCTTGCGTCATTTTTACACGCCCAGTGATGTTTGCGTCGGAAATCCAACTGCACGATGAGCCGAAAACCAAGCAGCGCAGGTTGCGATCTCACCAGCCTTGTGCGTTGATATTTCAGTCGCGCCACAGATGAGCATCGATTTTCAGCCGCGAAGCCGGCAGTGCATCGATTTTTCAGCAGCAGATCAGAGTCGTGTCGATCTTTTCCCCGCATGGAGGTTGGTGCGTGGGTTCCTCACTTTTGGGCTGCCAACTTCTCCTTTCAGGGTCCCAGGAACTGGATGGGCACCACTTGGCAGAGTAGGAGTCTCAGCAGAAGCTCCAAGTGTTGGCAAAGAGAAGTCTTTGCTGTCCCTGAGACTTCAAACAACAGGAGGCAAGCTCTATAACAAGCCCTTGGAGAGTTCTTATCAAGAAGGAAGGCAACACAAAGTCCAGTCTTTGTCCTCTAGCACAGGCAGAAGCAGCAACTGCATGATAGCTCTACAAAACACAGTCACAGGCAGGGCAGCTCTTCTTCCTCAGCTCTTCTCCAGGCAGAGGTTCCTCTTGGTTTCCAGAAGTGTTCTAAAGTCTGTGGTTTTGGGTGCCCTTCTTATACCCATTTTGCCCTTTGAAGTAGGCTTACTTCAAAGAAAAGTCTCTCTTGTTTGTGAAATCCTGCCTTGCCCAGGCTAAGCCCCAGACGCACATCAGTGGGTTGGAGACTGCATTGTGTGAGGGCAGGCACAGCCCTTTTAGGTGTGAGTGACCACTACACCCTCCCTCCTAGCACAGATGTCTCATCAGGACATGCAGACTACGCCCCAGCTCCGTTTGTGTCACTGTCTAGTGAGAGGTGCAACCAGCCCAACTGTCAAACTGACCTAGACAGGGAATCCACAAACAGGCAGAGTCACAGAAATGGTTTAAGCAAGAAAATGCTTCCTGGGGGGCATACCTACCCCCACCAGGTCAGAGTTTACCCTCTGAACCTGGTCATCCATCCCAGTGTCACCACCCTGAGGTTGAACCATTGCTTGGCACCCCAGGACTTCCGGGGGGCACACTTACCCCCCTCAAGGAACACACCGTCCCCAAGGGCCACACAAGAGTCTGGCTGGTGCAGGTCTCCAGACCTCTGCCCATCTGACAGAGTCTGGATTCCCCCCAACCCAGAAATGGTCTCACCAAGGTCATTCCTAGGCAGCTCTGCTCTCAGAGCTGACCCCTGACCCTCCAGGTTCTCCATTGGGGTCCGCAACCCCCTCTCAACTCTTTGTCTGTACTTCTGCACCCTCTCACTAGGAGTGGTACTGCCACACACCAGAACTGGTGGGACACTGGCTACAGCCGCCCCTCCAGGTTCTCCTGATACTGTGGGTCTCCCTCAACAGATGGCCCTACGGTACAGGCTAGGCTCCCCTCCTGTTGTTCCCTCATGGAACCCTCCAGGACCTGGGACCGGCTCTCGGACACCTTGGGCCTCAGCCCGTTCCCATTCCCTCTCCTCGGAGACTGGACATGGGGTCCCTCATCCATCCCACTACACTGGGACCTACCTGGGACACTACAATCCTTCCCTACCTCACCTGGTTGGGAAATACCTAGACCACTCCCCTCAGGAGAACCCCCAAATGCCTCTTCAGACACCCTGCCCTTGGGGCTACCTAGGGCCTACCATAGGGGTGTCTTACATGTAAGAAAAGGGAAGGCTTAGGCCTGGCAATTGGGTACACTTGCCAAGTCGAATATACAGTTAAAACTGCACACACAGACACTGCAGTGGCAGGTCTGAGACATGATTACAGAGCTACTAATGTGGGTGGCACAACCAGTGCTGCAGGCCCACTGGTAGCATTTGATTTACAGGCCATGGGCACCTCTAGTGCACTTTACTAGGGACTTACTAGTAAATCAAATATTCCAATCATGGATAAACCAATCAACAAGACAATTTACACAGAGAGCATATGCACTTTAGCACTGGTTAGTAGTGGTAAAGTGCTCAGAGTTCAAAAGCCAACAGAAACAGGTCAGAAAAAATAGGAGGCAGGAGGCAAAAAGATTGGGGATGGCCCTGCATAAGCAAAAAAGTCCAACACAAACAAAGCAGGAACTCTTTCAGCATAGCAACTCTCGGTCCACAGGTATGTACTAGTGAGGCAGGTTTATAGCAGTGCCACCCTGCAGTACAGATGAAGCTATGCAAAGGCAGGATGCCTAGCAGAATCTCCCAGAAGGCTGTTTTATTCACAACAGACACTACTTAGCAGATCGAAGATCTTGTGATCGAAAGCATAGCTACACCTCTTTCCTCAGGTCAAAAGGATCCATCTGTCACCTTCACTCTGTGCTGTGGTAGAAACAGAGGGCCTGATTCTAAAACAAATGGCCATCTAGTTCTATTTGTTTACTTCTGGGTTTGAAGTGAAATTCTGTCTTCTTTTCTGTTTTTTTCAAATTCACAGATGATTCCAGAAGTACTCCTGGAAAGCTGTGATAGTCACAATTTCCTAGTGTGGGTTCTGCAATTCTTTTTCAAATTCTAAGAAACACTCCAATGGATGACATTGTCATATGTTTAAATGTACATTTATGAAGGTATAAATACCTCACAATAGTGTAATTGCCCTTTATAATGTTTTAATATTTTGTTCTACTAAGAATCCCCTTTCGCTACACCCGGTCAGAATGTAGATGTTTCCATTCCCATTAGTCCCATCCAGTCCCTGCCATTGGTTGAAGTACATTTCCGGCATTGCCCGCAATAGATATGGGCTGTGAAATCAATTGTTATTGGTTCCAAAATCAATGTTTATGACTGGAATGCCCACATCTAGTCCTGGTTAAATGGTAATTGACATTTTGCTATACCTGCATATGGCTTTACGCTTGGGGCATTGGTCAGTTGTGCACTGAAATGCAGGTCATAATCTTCAAGAAGAGCAAGGGAGGATGCAGTGAACGCTCAGCAAGGTAGGATACATCAAATTCAGGGTCACACTGACAAATCAAGAGTTGTTGTCAAAAGCTTTAAAACGGTAGTGAATGATGTCTTTTCGTTGATGGGATCAATTTGTCATCTTCTCCCAACTTACTATAGATTAAGTCAGTTCTCTAGAGTTCAACATCCTCCAATGATGCAAGCTTACAAGCCAAGGCTGGGCTTCATGAGGTCAAATACCACCTCTGAAATACATTGCTGGAGCTTGGTCAAATGCAGCAAGAACCATGAAATCTTGTTCGCCAATGTCATACCTTTCTGAGGCAAATTTAGCACCATGTCCCAGTCCTCTGAAGGCCTAAAATTAGGAAGTCCCTACTTTTCAGAATGCTAAATATCTTCCTCTTTGTCACTCTCAAAAGTTCCTAAACATCAAAGGAATGCTTCTAGGATACCAGTAGCAAGAGCCAGACCAAACACTCTCTTCATTCAGGACTCACCCAAAGTCCAGTCTCAAATGGTCTATTTCTTCTTTAAATATGCTGTTCTTGTCCTTTATTTCCCTGTGGACTAGTAGGTAGCATGTTGTAGCATGTTGTGATCTTAGAGTGTTCGGGCCCGATGGCTTTAGAATGAAATGTGATGCGTGAAAGGCATTCCAAACATGCCTAACCCTGGAGAATCACTTTCCACTGGCTGGATTGATGGCGATGCATGATTCAAGTCTTCACTCCTTCCTCAGTGAAGATGGGTATATTCTGACAGAATTCTTCTTGCATTCTGCAGGTCCAGTTGTGTTCTGATCTTTAGGGGAAGTATCCCTGATATATAGTGGTAAACGAGCAGTGGTTTGTGGAGTGTCATGACCTATATCCCCTAGTTCCAATGATGGGCTCTTCTTAACTTTTTAGCAATTCTTATGATGTGTGACTAAACTTTTCCAGGAGGCACTATAAGATCAATATGGCTGGAAAAAGACCAGCTTCAGAAGCAGGCTAGATGTCACACAAACTTCCTGTGATCCTCACTGCCATTTAGTACTAATTTTCCTCTCCTCAAATTCTCCAGCAATGCAGCTTCCGTAAATGCCTTTTGTCCTCGAAGCGGATCCACATAGGGGTTGTTCACATCTACTCTTGGCTAGCTCCTGGATTGAGGAAATCCAATAACTGGCAGTGCTGGAGGAAGAACCTGGAAGAATCAGTGTATGGGGATGCCAGTGCTAGGACAAACATATACAAGTCTTACGAAACTCATCTTCATTGCATTTGTACTAAACAAATTAGTTTACAAGTGTATTTGATTTTAATAACTATTAAAATAAATATGATAATGTTTTTTCCAACCAAGTTATGGAAATAAGAATTTTTGTGACATGAAGCAGGTCTTTGCAAAATGGGAAGGCTCTTTCAATCTGTGCAGTGAGTAGTACATTGGAATTCTATTTGAATTCTATTACTGTAGCAGCATATCAGCTACACATTTGGCATGTCTGTCTTGTGTACATTATGTGCCTTGAAATTTTTGGGCCTCTATGCACATGTTCTACATGGCGTAATTAATGTGAGAAGTATGCTTTTTAACATCAGAAAAAGTTTAGTGTTGCATTGATTTGCTGCAGAAGACATTTGCTTTAGTGGAAGTCCCCGTGCCTTGTTTTAAAGTCTCTTGTGTGTTTTTTTAAAGAACCATGCTGCAGTCCAAATATGATATTTGACTTTAATGTACTGTTTTGTATATTTTTACTGTGGAGACTCTGAGAAGGCAAATAATCCAATCTTGATTACCCAATTACTTATCATTATTTAAGAGTCAGAGCACTAGCAATACGAGGTGTTGGGCAAACTCTCAATTTCCACATGTTCAGCTAGGCCACTAAATTAGTCCAAAAATGAAATCAATCTAGGGAGACCATGGGAAAATACATATTTTTCTATGTGGCCGAACTACCTTTGTAAAGCAAAGTGACAATATCCACGCTCTGTACATGTTGGTAAGTATGTGGCCCTACCAGGCCACGTAATACACAAATTTGACCACAGAGGAGTATATGGGTTGGTTGGAACATGCTGCTTGTGTGAAGGAACTAATAATGGCTTGCTTTGCCAAGTCAGTACTTGCATTTTGTCATAGCTACAATCACATATGTGCAGAATGCACCTGATTTTCCACTCAACCTCACATTAACCTACTTTTTAGGTCGAGCGGGTAAGCGATCTACCTGTTGTAATCTATCTGTGAGCTTTTAACCACGCCCATCACTATCACTCGTTAATGGGCTTGCCTTTCAAAAATCCTTTGTTATCATTGGTAAATGGTTTACATTTGTCCGTCCTTGGGGCAGTTTGTTACCGCCTTGGCCAACGCCCCTGTTACATGGAAAATTGCACATTTGCCGATACGGTTGACTACGAGCTAACTTATTTTTCCTTTTGTGTTCCTCCTTCGCGCTCATGGCGGCCGTGGCACCTTGAATCGGCTCGCTTATGTTATCCTTTTTACTTTTCATTTTCAATTTATGTGGCAAGAAAATTCCAGTTAGGAATTTACAATGCTAATAGCTCTAACTTGAGCAAACGCTAGCCCCATTGCATTTCAAATGCTTGTTGTATCTACTTTGGCAAATTGTGCCTCAATGCCCAAAGTATACCTGCAGCTGGTGCCAGCGTAGGAAAGAAAATGTGCTAGTAAATAACATAAGCTTTTAAACCCCTATTTGTACTGATGTAACACTGTGTGTCCTTATTTAGAATGATCTAATAGGCTTATACATGTCAAGGCTTTAATCACCTTCTCTCTGCTAAGCCCTGCTTTAGATGGGTGAGTTGCTAACCTCTGGCATCTGCAAGGATGAAGATTAAATAAATGAGCAGAAACACTACATTGGGAAGCACTTTTCTTCACCGCCTGCCTTGATGGATTGGTCTAAATTAAAAGTAAGGTAATGGCTTGTAATGAGGATTGTGGTGGAAATCACTTGTTGTTGGAGTACTTCCAAAGTGAAAGCCCAGCTCACCTACCACAGGATGAACATGTGTTGCTGACATTGTAAGATGTGGATTAGGGGTCAATAGCAGGAACTGCCAAAACCTATTCACAAAAAATCACACAAGCTATTCCCAAATGAGTGCAAGACTCACAGCACCATTACTAGTCTCTGCTCATGTTGATATTAATATTAGCAAAACAAAACCGGAGAAATGAGCTGTGTGACTGAATAACACCACGCTGCCTATTGTGGTTCAAACACAGTCACAAAATACTAGTTTCTGTTTATATAATTGAATTTATTTTTACCTAAACCATAAAAGAACAAAATGTGCAAATTTCCCTGACTATGAGGAGGATCGTATGTTTTACTTTAAGTGAAACTGTTGATTCTTGCTTCAGTTATTTAATTCAATATTGACATATTGATTGATTATTTTCTTTCGCTGTCATCAGCCAGTAGATGCATGAGGGTAAGGGCAGCATCCCAGCACCTCCAAACTCAGACATAGCACAAAGGGAGAACAATGGAGTCCTGTAGTCACCCTAGCTTGTCCATCACCAGCAGGCAGAGAGCACATCTCCTCCTCAGTTTTTTGACTAGGTAACGTTATTAGGAAAGGGTATTAAATGGCAATAAATTGTTTAAACACGAGAAATGACATGGAAATGTATCACTAAATGTTTACACAAATTTGGAGGATACTTACATTCAGGTGTGAAGTACAGATTAGACTGACAGATAGGGGGTCATTACGACTTTGGCGGACAGAAAAGGACGCCCACTAAACATCCACAGTCAGGTTGCAGCCAGTGCAACCGCCTTCCTGCAGGCACCATTGCAAGTTCCCCACTGGGTCAGAGGGTGGAAACGAGGTTTCCGCCGGCTGGCTCAGCAGGGTACAGCCCACAACATTGATGCCGGCTCATAATTGAGCCGGCGGCAATGTTGTGGTGTGAAGGGTGCAATGCAGACAGTGAAATGCACGACAGGGCTGTCCATGGGGGCCCTTGCACTGCCCAGGCCAAGGGCCAAGGGCATAGGCAGTGCAGGGGCCCCTATGAAGCCCCCTGCACCCCGTCTCCACCAGCTTTTACATGGCGGTGCAACCGCCATGTAAAAGCTGGCGGAGAGGAGGTCGTAATGTAAAAGCTGGCGGAAAGGGGGTGGTAATCCTCCAGGGCGGCACTGCATGCATGCCCTGGCGGATTAGGACCGCCAGCACCACCAGTTCCTCCAGTGGAGGGAAACTGGTGGTGCTGGCGGTCCGGCCGTGGCCCAAGCACCACCGTCATAATATGGCGGTCTGACTGCCATCAAAGCAGTCGGGCCACCGCTTTGGCAGCGGTCAGATCGCCACCACCGCCAAGGTCATAATAAGAATCATAGTCAAAACGGTCTTAGTAACAATTTCTAGGAATGCAAAATTGTGGACACAGTCGCTCCTACTGCAGAGTAACACACACTAGAGGTGGCTATCACTGAAAAATTAGCAATAAACATGTAGGGCCTGATTTAGATTTTGGTGGAAATGTTACTTTGTCACAGACGTGACAGATTTCCAGTCTGCCTTACTACAAGTGCGTTATATCATATGGTATTTTTATTATGGTAGACAAGATCTGTCACATTTGTAATGTAGTAACAGGTCTCTCAAACTCTAAATTAGGGCTTAAGTCAGTGATGAGGAACATCTTCAGTGTTGTAGTATTTCTGCAGATATCAGTATATGACTGCAAATCATCTGCAACTCCAACGCAAGACAATTAATTGATTTCCCCAAAGCCATCCATTACTAAAGATTAGAATGTAAAAGGAAATGGGAATAGGGATTGGTGCCATCACTCAGTGTCCATTGGCACAAATTGTGGAATTTCTATTGCCTGGGCTCAAGAATAGGGGATGTATGAAAGAGAGTAAGAACGTATGAATGGGTCCTGCTTGATATATCACATCTCAATCTTTCAACTTTTCTAGAAGATAGACTAGGATTTGGGGGCTATTCCATACAGTAGCTCAGCAGGATACATGTTACATGAATTGCTTCAGGTTTCAACCTATACTGCAGGTAAGCTTAAAAGGCCTGATTGTCAAAGCTATGGAGAGAAAAGAAAGAAAACGTTTAGCAGAGGCACTTGTTGAAGGGTCTTCACACCATCAATTGTACACATATATAATTAAGCACCCAGTAGTAGAAATAATATAATAATTCCAGGAATAGCTTTGCTGCACTGCTCCAACAAACCTTTGTGAATTCCAGAGAGTTGGGAATAAGCCAACAGCAACACATTTTCCTCCAGCTTTTATGAAGCAGACCCAACGTGAGATATCTAGGATGACGAGCAATGCATGAGGTTGATTTACCTACATCGCTACTCAAACCTCACACAGACAAACATGCAATGAACACTAAAAACTTAAAAGGGAATTTACTCTAACTCACAGCCTTTGAGCACATTTATATGGGTACTATTTCACAGGCATGAGCAAGAAACAACCATATCAGACAACATAACCACCATTTTTGAAGACCATTTCTCAAAGGCATAATTTAATTGCTCTCTATGCCAAAGTATAAAGGACCCACTGGCCCATCAAAACTCATTTAGAGTAAATTAAAGAAATAGAAAGTGTTAAAGGGTCAAAGAGATTCTCACAAAATATGTATAGTGCATCATTTCAACATTCTCACAACTCCAAGACACTCTCCGTTTAGATATGTAGATCACAGACAAAGCACATCTACAGACAGATACCATTTGCTGTCTCAGTTTTGGGAATATTTTTAAGCATTCCTTCTTTTAAGAATAAAAGCAATTACCTATTATTTAAACTGCAAGTAATAGAATCAAACATGCCATAGATTGGTGACATATTAGTACCTGTCTGGATGTCCTCAAACAACTCGAATGATCCTGTCCTGCTTCCGTTGAAGAAAATTTAGTGGAAATCCAGTTGAATAGTACTGCAAAGTCTCCATTAAATTTGGAAATTGTCAATTGTCATGGGTTGAAACTTCAAAGCCTGATGAGCAAGTCCAGAAGTTTCTACCTGGAAAAGCAAGCACTGCAACAGAAAAATAAATGGAATCTTTAATGTTCAGTCTTCACCACAATTGAAATCAACACATTAGAAGGATAACATTGAAAACAGAAATTGCATCTAGTAGAAGCATAAGATTTATGAGGAAACTCATTGATAAGCACTGCATGTTAGGGGACAGGGACATGTTTGACAGCAATGAAAGGTATGCTGCTTGAAACTGGACGGTCACTGAATGGCACCCTGGAAAGTGATTGCAGCTATGTGCATTGGTTTGCCATTGCTGGGAAGCCAGGCTTAAATATCATGATTATGATGATGATGCCCTTGCAAAGTACTTCTATTGAATGCATCTCTAGCTTGTGAAATGAAGTTAAGTGATCAAGGTGATAAGGAAAATACCAAATAAATTGTTACAGGGCAGTACTCGTAGCCCACAGCCCTACACCCCCAAAGTGTTAGGAAAGTCAAAGTGATGGTGGTATAAAGCCTGGACATACCACTGGGCCAACTTTCAGCAATTATACATTTAGGCTTTAGAATGTAGGAATAGCCTAATGAACAATCACTATATCTAATTAGAAAAAGGGTGTTGTGTCGCCATTTTAGTTATAGCTCCATGCACGTTATTTTAGCATACTAGGCCTGCAGCTGTGCACTTTAACCTACATATATTGTATTCAGATCCATTTCATTATTCTTACAATAGCCACTTTTGCGGTCTTGTTTTATTTCTCTCTATCTAGCTGTTTTTGCCTAGGCCAGCACTCTGTTCTCAAACAAGACATTATTGCTCACTCTGTGATTCTTTCAAGGCTGCAGTAAGATAGGTTGCCGGTGAACGTGGTACAAGTTTTGTCTCTGACATTCATGGAAAAACACACATCCTTACGTAGGGACATTTTCTCAGAACATCAGCTGTTTTATTATAAAAACACTTCCCTGTCCCTTACACGTTAGAGGGAGATTCCAGCCAGAGAACCACGACTGTATGCTGATTCCTGAACGTTTTGCTACAGCTGCTTATGCAGACTTCAGGCCTTTGCTCAGTTATATGGGATGACGTCTTCCCAGGGGAACCTGAAGGGAAGAATTAGAGCTTACCACGTTGTGCTCTATTATAGCCTAGGTAGTAATTAGTGTATTGACTCTAGTGATAATAAGGTAGCGTTAATTCTATGCTTTACTCTCCTTGTCACAATTTTAATTTTCCATTGCAGGATCGTCCTGGTTATTGCAGCCCATGCTTTGCTATCTAAGATGCAGTCTGTTAGAAATTGGGTCTTTGGTTGACAGTCAGGTTACCCCCTGTTCAAGCAAGGACCCTCACTCTAGTCAGGGTAAAAGAGAATCACCCTCAGCTAACCCCTGCTTACCACCTTGGTAGCTTGGCAGAGCAGTAGGCTTAACTTCAGAGCGCTAGGTGTAATTTATTTGTACCAACACACACAGTAACTTAATGAAAACACTACAAAATGACACAAAACCGGTTTAGAAACATAGGAAATATTTATCTAAACAAAACAAGACCAAAACGACAAAAATCCGACATATACAAGTAAAGTTATGAATTTTTAGAGATTAAACTTAAAAATAGCGCTTAGAAACAAAAATGCTTCGATGAGATGTTAACACGGCGTCGTGACGGAGTCGTTCCCAACAAGCCGACACCAGCGGCGCCGGACACGGAGTCGTATAGACCCCTAAGTACAGTACTTGGTGAAGTGTGAAAAAAAGCCGATGCGCGAAGTCGGGGATCGCGGCGTCTGTGTGAAACGTTGAATCCATGCACTTCGAGCGGCGTCGTTCACGACGTGGTGCGGCGACTTCCACCGATGCCGATGCTGCGAAGACCGTCGCGTTCCAGCGAGGGTCACGGCGTCGGGTGCAGGCGGCGTTACCGGATTCAGCAGCGGCGTCGGTCCGGAGTCGTCCAAAGTCGATTTCCTTGGGTTTCCACCAGCTTTCCTTTCAAGGGCCCAGGGACTGGATAGGGCACCACATGTCAGAGCAGGAGTCTCTCCAGAGACTCCAGGTGCTGGCAGAGAGAAGTCTTTGCTGTCCCTGAGACTTCAAACAACAGGAGGCAAGCTCTAAACCAAGCCCTTGGAGATTTCTTCACAAGATGGAAGGCACACAAAGTCCAGTCTTTGCCCTCTTACTCTGGCAGAAGCAGCATTGCAGGAAAGCTCCACAAAGCACAGTCACAGGCAGGGCAGCACTTCTTCCTCAGCTATCAGCTCTTCTCCAGGCACAGGTTCCTCTTGGTTCCAGAAGTGTTTCTGCAGTCTGTAGATTTGGGTACCCTTCTTATACCCATTTTAGTCTTTGAAGTCACCTTTCTTCAAAGGGGACTCACACCTACTTGTGAAATCCTGCCTTGCCCAGGCAAGGCCTCAGACACACACCAGGGGGTTGGAGCCTGCATTGTCAGAGACAGGCACAGTCCTTTCAGATGAGAGTGACCACTCCACCCCTCCCTCCTAGCAGAGATGGCTGATCAGGAAATGCAGGTTACACCCCAGCTCCCTTTGTGTCACTGTCTAGTGATAACGCGTCCAACCCTTATAAATTACCTGTACCTGGACACGTTGGAGGTCGGTGAATCTTTTAACCGAGTCGGGCTCTCCTCATCCTCAATAGTCGAGTCACTCAGATCAATAATCAATAACTGTTGTAGTCAGTAATCAGTACTCAATTGATAGATCAATATAACACATCAGAAATCAATAATAGTTGGTATTTCGGCGCACCATGACCTTTCAGTCATGAATAACCACACCAGTTTTTTTTTAGAAATTAGTGAATTTATTTCCCTATATTAACAAAGCTAGCACTATATATATATGTCTCAAGACCAATTGATATATGTATATGAACATTACTAGCTGTCCATAACGGCGGATGAAACGCAATCTACGTAAAATCTGAATAATGATACACTCTGTTATAGCAATGCAAATCACCAATGTGACTAACTGTATTTGACTAATTGCATACATTCGGTCAGCATAACAAGATTTCAATTCTTCATGATACATTGAATGAATACCTCGACTAACCTCTAATTAGCATTGGCATGTGGGACTTCATGCAAAACGAATTTAGTCAACACAAATTTAGAAAACTTCTAGCTAGGACCCTATCAAAATAGCAGTTGGTACCTAAAAGGAAAACACAATGCATAATACATTTATCCTTTCATATTTACCAAATACAATCAGCATTCAAGAAAAGTCTTCGTCCTTCAGGTACCGGTTGATCAGCATGGGGCAAATTTCAAAGGGGCAAAGTTAAGGGCAAACTTCCTTGCAGCGGCAAGGAGAATAGGGCAAAGTTACTGCATGGGCAAGACGGGGGCAAATCAAAGTTAAAGTCTCTAGGGTGAGAATTCTTAAAGTCTCTTTCTCTCAGATAGAGGAAAGGGCATCAGGGTGTCGTCCAAAATGGAGTCTGGCATCAGGCTTCAAACTGGCATCGAGGAAAATGGCTGACTTCTCTTTGTCCGGTAGGTTTAAATAAGAAACATTCCAAATTCTGCAGGGTCTTCCATTGGAGGGTTCATAGGTTGGCTTCAAATTGTCCAATCAAAAATTGTCTTTTACTAGCGCTCATTTATGCATACATTGTCCTTGGAGCCTTGGAACACAACTTGTATCATGGTTTGCCAATTATTTTACTATCTGTACCTTCATTGTCCGCACCTGCAGAGACTGACCTTGTATCAAACGGGATGTAACCGGCCTAGCACGAAACCTTGGAGATAAGTGTACCAGCCAGTTTCTACTGGAAAAATACAACTTCAAGCAAGAATATATGTTTCATTAGTTCAAGGAAAAAAAAAATCACGCAGTTAGAATTTGAAACCAAGCAACTAGGCCAAAGCCTGTACTAAATTTAAGCTAAGCAAAACAGTTTTCAAACAAGAAATCATGGCATACATTTGCGATTATGACGGATTACTACATTTTCAATACTTCATGATTAATAAAGCTCGTTTACAATGATGGCGAACTACCCTGAGGGCACAATTTCCCTTGTACATTATTTCTTTACTAAAATCACACTTCATTATATGTATTGATTACACGGTATACATGAATATATGTCGGACCTTCTTTTTCTGCGTCATCAATCCCTCCTCTGATGACTAATTATGTCATCACATCAAATCTACCCACAAATTTTATTCCATTAAAATTCTGTATAGTAATTTGGCACTTCAGTCAATTCCCTTTTTCTTTTAGTCCCTTTTGACTTTTCCCTATATATTTCCACCATTTTGTTCTCTATTTTCTCTTCTCTCTTTCTTTTGTTCCTTGCTTTTAACATTTTGAAAGCTTTCCACATTCCCCAAGAGCCTAATAAACAAATTAATATTATCAATATTCCCTTTACTATTTTTAGCAACAATCCGTTCCAAATGTTGCTGAGCCAATTTCCCACAGAAGCAAATCCTTTTCCAACTTTCTCCCAAACTCCGGGTTCTTTCAATTCCTTTAAATCTACACTTTCTTTAGTTAAATTTGTAAGCATTGTTCTAATTTTTCCACTGTTGTCTGGTATATTTGTACAACAGTGTCGTGTACCAAGCATTTTGCAAACGCCGCCATCCTTTGCTAAAAGAATGTCTAAGGCAAGCCGATTTTGAAGAGTCATAGCTCTTTCTGCAGCAAGTTCAGCATCCATCAGGATTATAGCTCCTGAAAACTTTGTCAGCATGTTATCCACAATAGTAGACAACTTTCGTATTTTGATTGAATTCAATATGACTCCTACTGAAGGAATCAATGCTCCAAATATATCTCCTACCACACCAGAAGCTGTCTCCCTTTTCTGAGCACGATGTGATTCAGACAGCCTTGGAAATTTCTTTAAGTCGTCTAGTTGGTAAACCCTTGGGAACACTATTCCCAAATAACACCTCCCATACCATCCTTTAGGAAGACGATAATAGGCGTTGAGTCCACAAATATAATGTACTCCAGGAATAACTGGGTCTTGTCCATTCAGCATGAACGTCCACTTAGATTGAAATGCATACATATGTTTACATTCAATCGTTCCCACAAAAACTGTGTCATAATATGATGGAAATCTATGTATACAAAATCTTCCTACATGCAATGTATCTAAAGCTATTTTCCCTTGTGTCTTTATTGCAGCAAAAGCATAATTATCTACAGACGTCCTTTCGTGTAATTCCCTCTCTAATTTCTCCTTCATTTCATTCTTCCTATCATCAGTGCGGTCTAAAAATTATATTTCTACTGGTGAAAGCAAGCATGTAAGGTTCTCTCTATGTGCGTGAGCTGTGTGAAAAGGTGACATCGGTTCGAAGAATTCCCTCATTAATTTGGCATAATAATCTCGAGCTATCTTACTTAAATGCCCTATTATGGGGACATATGCAAAAGTAACATCGTAATTAGTATAGAAATAATGAATGTCCTTTTGAGCATAAAATCTGGAAGCTACTATACTACATGTAATTCCATACGTAAGAGGCATGCTGTGATACGTTACCCCTTCCACTACTGAGGTAGGTATTTGTGTACACACATAACAATCTTTCGCATCCATGGTCTCAACATACTCACTCAGTAAGCGATAGAAAATGTTAGATGAAAGTTCCTTCTTATCATGCAAGTGTCTCTCGTCTTGCTCAAGTCTCTTCAGAGCTGTTAGTTCAGTAACGATAATAGGTTTAGAAGTAGAAGCATCATTCGTCTCACTCTCACTTTTACCATGCATTCCAAGAACTATTGCTACAATGATTAGTACGCATGCGGTTATTAAGCCTATACACATGTATTTACAACACTTCATCTTACGCCCTTGTGTAGTGAAACTAGTCATGATCTGTATAAAATCAGAAAGTTGAAGACACTTTATCAAAGCGTATTTGCAGGTATTTACAAAGCTGAACGAGTTCAATGTTCACACAGTTTTCTTTAGCAGCTTAATCTCTTATCGGTTAGCAGCGTTGTCTCAAAATCGGTTTCAAAGGCAATCAAGTTAGCAATGTCTTAGCCGGTTGAAAAGTCAATCAGGTAATCAATGGTTTCAATCAACAGAGTCCATAAAGTTTTTATTTCCAAAATGAAGTTCTGTCTCTTCGTTTTCAAGACTGAGGGATACGAATTCGTCTGACCAATCGTTATTGGCTACGTACGCCCACTCCGGACCGGAATACCTCCTGCTCGGTATCCTTTTTCTTTTCAATTTTGCATCTCTCTTTGATTCTTTCTCACTGGTACTTTCCTCTTTGGCCAAGTCCTTTTCTTCACTTGGTGTTGGTACTACGACAGACACTTCCTTTCTTTTCTCTTTCACTCTTGGCCCTTCACTGTCATTCAACGTTTCTCTAGTCCTTAATTTTACTGGCGATATGCTTGATCTCCTTTTCGCACTGGGTCCACTTGATGGACCTGCAATCTCTTCTGAAGGAGTTTGAGCAGTTTCGTTCTGTTCTGCCTTGTCCCCTCCTTCTGGGGAGTCAATCAGGTTTTCCTTTTCTTTTTCTGTATCGTCTGCTTCTGGGAAAGCCCTCCTCTGATCAGGCTCTCCTGCTTCTTCACCTGTTTCGAGCCCTTTGTCACAGTTACTTTCTTCAGGCTCTTTGTCACTTTCAGCTGCTTCAGGCTCTTTGTTACCTTCAGCTGCTTCGTCGCTTTCTGAGGCTCCTCCTGGGTCTTCCCCAAGTGAATCAGTTGCTTCGTCCTCAGAGAATATCTCTCCCTCCTCTATTTCTGCCTGTTCGCTTCTAGTTCTGTTTCACTCTGCCTCAGCGCTTGGTACTTTGTTATCAGGTACTGGCAACTTCAGCGCTTCAACTTCCTCGTCTGTGGGACACAATACCCTCTTTGTGTGACTAGCATGAATCCAGTTGGGAACTCCCGCACACTTCACAGTGGTGGTAGTCGTCAAAATCACTTGGAAAGGTCCTTTCCAACGGGGTTCCAAACACGACTTCCTCACGTGCTTCTTTATCACGACCCAGTCACCTGCTTTCAGGGCGTGTCCTGGACCTTGGATCGGTGGCAAGGTGGTTGCCTCCACCTGGTGAGAGAAAGATCGAACCACATCAGCTAGACCTTTGCAGTAGTCTAACACCATATCATCTGTAATATTCAAAAGCGCATTTGCAGGAACTGCTGGAAGTCTCATAGCTCTGCCCATGAGAATCTCATGTGGGGACAGTCCAGTCTTTCTGTCAGGGGTGTTTCTCATTGACATTAGTACCAAAGGCAATGCGTCAGGCCATTTCAAGTTTGTCGATGCACATATTTTCGCCATTCTCGATTTCAATGTGCCATTCATTTGCTCCACTAGACCTGATGCTTCAGGGCGGTAGCTACAATGCAGCTTTTGCTCAATGTTCAGTGCTGCACAAAGCAATTTTATTACTTCATTATTGAAGTGACTTCCCCTATCTGATTCTAAAGAGATCGGGAATCATAAACGTGGTATTAACTCTCTCAAGAGTAGTTTTGCAACTGTGAGACTGCCATTTCTGCGTGTAGGGTATGCTTCAATCCAGTGACTAAAAATGCACACAACCACCAACACATACTTCAAGCCTCCATGCACAGGCATCTCAATGAAGTCCATTTGCATCCTGCTGAATGGACCCCCTGCTCTTCCAATGTGGCTCAAATTTACTACGGTTCCCTTCCCTGCGTTCATCTGTTGGCAAATGACGCAACAGTGGCAAACTGCTTAAGCAACTTGACGGAATTTGGGGTTAAACCAATCAGTTTTAAATAACCTAATCATGGCATCCCTCCCAAGATGAGCTTGTCCATGGTAAAATCTGGCTATCTGTGTCAAAAGGCTATTTGGAAGAACGAATTTCCCTTCACTTGAAACCCATAATTCATCTAGTCTCTTTACACATTGTGATTTGGTCCACGAGAGTTTTTCATCCTCACTGACATCATTCTGTAGGGATTTCAATTCGTCCATCGTATCTATCACCTTTAGAGCAAATATTTCGCTTGGTTCGAGTTCTGGTTCACTTATCAAATTCCATTCATCCCTAAGCAATATACAGTTCAATGCGCAAAACCTTGCGACTTGATCCGCATATCCATTTCCCAGAGAAACATAATCTTGTCCCTTCGAGTGTGCACTGCATTTTACCACTGCTACTTCTCCTGGTAGTTGGATGGCATGTAACAATTCTTTTATTCTTTCGCCATTTTTCACTGGCGATCCTGAAGAGGTCATGAAGCCTCTCTGTGACCACAATTGTCCGAAATCATGCACTATTCCAAACCCGTACTGGCTGTCAGTGTAAATAGTAACTTTCATCAATGCAGAAAGTTGGCAAGCTCTAGTAAGGGCTACCAATTCTGCTACCTGTGCAGAGTAAACTCCTTGAAGCCAAGATGCTTCCAAGACACCTGTTACCGTGCATACAGCGTACCCTGCTTTCAATACACCCAGTGCATCTCTTAAACATGAACCATCAACAAAAATAATTTGATCATTTTCTTCCAAGCGGGTATCTTTGATATCAGGTCTTGGTTTCGTGCAAAATTCAGTCACCTGAAGACAGTCGTGCTCGATGTCTTCAGCGTTCTCAATTTCAGCATTTTCACTGGGAAACAAGGTTGCTGGATTCAACGTAGTGCACCTTTTCAGCTGCACATTAGGTGATCCCAGAATTATTGTTTCGTACCTTGTAAGTCTAGCACCAGTCATGTGCTGTGTTCGGGAACGTGTCAAAAGTATCTCAACTGAGTGAGGGACCATGACTGTTAAAGGGTGTCCCATCACTATTCCTTCACTCTGAGTGAGGCTGATACCAACTGCGGCTACGGCGCGCAAGCACCCTGGCAGTGCTGCTGCGACCGGATCCAAAGTAGCTGAAAAATATGCTACTGGTTTGTTTACGCCACCATGGGCTTGGGTCGAGACAGACAAGGAACATGCATCACGTTCATGCCAAAACAATGTGAAAGGCTTTGTGTAGTCAGGCATACCTAAAGCTGGAGCCCTGCACATGCATTCCTTCAATTCAATAAAAGCATCCATCTCTTCTCCTTTCAGTTCAATTTCATCCAATGCATCCTTCTGGGTCAGTTTCAGTAAAGGTTTTGCTAGGGTTGAGAAGTTGGGAATCCACTGGCGACAGTAACTCACCATTCCCAAAAACTTCCTCACCTCCCTCCTCGTCTTTGGGGGACTCATTTGAAGCACACTTGTTATTCTTTCCTTCATTATTCTCCGTGACCCTTTCTCTATTTGATGACCCAAATATTTCACTTTCTTCTGACAGAACTGTAATTTTGAAGGAGACACCTTGTGTCCATTCCTTCCCAAATGGTTCAATAGGGCAATGGTGTCGGCTGTGCAGTCACTTTCTGTCTTAGATGCAATCAGTAAGTCGTCAATGTACTGTACTAGGGTTGACTCGAATGGCAATTCCAACGCTTCTAAATCTTTCTTTAGAATCTGATTGAAAATTGACGGTGACTCCGAAAACCCTTGAGGAATTCAACACCAACTGTAAACTCTGTCTAAGAATTTGAAACAAAAGAGAAATTGGCTGTCCTCATGAAGAGGCACCAAAAAGAATGCTTGTGACAAGTCGATGACTGAGAACCACTCGGCATCGCAAGGGACTTGAAACATTATCACAGCTGGATTTGGTACTACAGGGCAACATTTTATTATTATTATGTCATTTATTTTCCTCAAGTCCCGCACAATTCGGACCTTTCCACTTGGCTTTATTAGTCCCATGATTGGTGAATTACATGGACTGCTTAACACTTCTTTCAGTACTCCCTGTTTTACAAACTCATCAATGAGTTGGGCGACTTTCATGAGGGTGTCTTGTGCCATATGGTACTGTGGGGTCTGGGGAAAGGTTACATTGGGTTTTATAGTCACTTTCACTGGTTCCACTCCTTTCACCAATCCTACCTCTTTTCCTGTCATATCCCACACTTCTTTTCCGACTGTTTCCTGTAACTCAGCTGGAATATCTGCTTCAGTGATCATCGGAAAAAGGGTAATCAGAGGATACTCTTCATCGACAGTCTCCATCTCATCCCCTTCTACACTGTCCTCTTCTTCCCCATCACTGCTCGTCTGAATTCTAATTCCATCGTTCGAACACATAATCGAACATCCCAATTTGCACAATAGGTCTCTCCCTAACAGTGATATCGGGCTTGAGTCACATACCACAAAATTATGTGACCCTTGATAGTTACCAATTCTGACTTGTACTGGATCTGTGATTGGGTTCGTCAGGTACCTGTTTGCTACTCCCACTACTTGAACTGTTCTCCCTGAAAGTGGCAAATTTGGCACTTCAATGCTCCTAACAGTGGAACGTGTAGCTCCTGTGTCAACCAAGAATGAAACGCGATGACCCATAACTCTTCCCTCCACATACGGACCCTTTTGATCAACTTCCAAAGATGCTGCAAGCACACAATTTCCCTCCTCATCGGAACTTCCACTCTCCCATACATCGTTTATTCCATTCTCGCTGTGTAGTGGGAATTGGTGTACTGTGTCATTTTGACTCATTCCCTGACCCGTGACCTGTTGAGGAAGCATTGCTTGCTGCTGATTCATTGGTGCTAAGGGTATTTGCATTTGCTGATTAGGTACCATAGGAAACTGCTGTTGCATTGGCTGCAATTGTGTCATTTGCACATGAGGCATTTGCACCTGTTGCGGTTGCATGGGTTGTAAACCCTGCATCTTGTTTATATTGTTTTGAAAATTTGGGTTCGGACCTCTCGGTTTCGGTCCTCTCATAGTCTGGAACGCATTGACATCATTGTTTTGCTGACCTACACCTTCCTGCACCATCATTGGGCACTCCCGTTTCCAATGCCCGACGATTCCGCACGTGTGACATGGCATCACCTTCTTCATTGCCTGTATACCATTTGGAATCATAACGGTATTCAAATCAGGACCATTATTCACAAAACCTCCTCGGCCTCTGCCTCTCATCTGCGGCTGAAACATAGCATTTCCCTGCTGCTGCTGCTGCGGCATCTGTTGTTGAAAACCTTGCAAACCTTGTAAACCTGTCTGGGCTGCTCTGAGCTGCATCACCATCACCTTTTCTTTCAATCTTTTCTGTTTGGTCTCAATCTCATCACTGCAGTATTTCGCATAATTCAACACTTCATCGATCGACTTTGACTGCCAACAAATCAAATGCGATTTAATCATCTGGCTAATTTCGGGTCTCAGCCCTTCCACAAACCTCAACACAAAATGGAGCATGTCCTTTGGCTCAATCGTTTCCGTGCCACTATAATTTTTAAACGCTTTCAACAACCTCTCATAATACGCGTGTATAGATTCTTTAACCTCTTGAGCGGTCCTGTCAATCCTTTGCCAATCCACATTTTTCGACGCAACCTTGGTTTTCAAGTGCTCGATCACCTTGTGGTACAAACTCATTACCGTAGGTGATAGCGCACCTGTGTCCCTATCTCTCTCTGGTTCACTCGTCGGCTAACCTACAGCCCTTTTACAATCTTCCCACAAATCTGCCGGAACCACAATTTCAAATAAAGTATTCAAGTCTTCCCAGAGACACTTCGCGAGTTTCACAAATCTATCTGTTTGTTGATACCACTCAATCGGCTTCTCTCTCAATTTGGGAAAGTCATCCGTAAAGGATTGAATATCGCACCTGTGCCATGGTACATGTACAATTTTTGCACCTGCTGTCTCTCTCATTGGTAACATGGTTATCAGATCGTCATTCTGTTGTTTTTTCTCATTCCGCTCTAGAGTATTTTCTTTCTTTTTGTCCTTTTTCTTAACCCACCTGCTTTCCCACTTGTCTAAACATCTCCAGACCTGTGCACTCTGCAGTATCTCTTTAAGGTGTGTTTTCATCCCTGCGGATCTCATGTGTTCAAAATCTTTTGTCTCAAAGTCTAACCTGTAACTTCTGCTCAGGTGTTTAGTCTTACCTATATCGATCTCGTTTCTGTCTGCGATTTCTTGTAACTTCTTATGTATGTTGCTCACTTCTCTTGTAATCCTAGGGCACATGTATCTTAGTTCTTCCTCTGTGTATGATTCTAATCTGTTCAAACCCATTGTTCCCTCAACCAGTTCATCTGCCTCCATGCCCAACCTTATTTTATTCAGGTATTCTTCTCCCTTCCCGCTTGATGTACTCTGTGGGGAGTTCAGGCTGTTGAACCATTGTGTTAACTGTTGCGCGTTCAGTCCCATCAGTGTAGCAGTTACATCAACTGCCATTGACGGTTTCTGTAATGTTTCAGTCTGTGAGGTTAACGGTACTAATAGTGGTGGATGTGACCTTACTACGGTTGACGGAGCACAAATTGGAATTGGACTAAATTCCGACAAGGACCCAGATCCATTTGACAGTGTCGCTATCGGAGTTGCCTCTGGAGTGGTTTCTATGCATCTTCTCTCTGTCCCATTCTGTATCATTAACCCTTGGTCGCTTGTGCTTGAATTTTCCTGTATGTACAGTGGTACTGGTGGACCTACAGTGATAGGTAGGGATATCGCGTCTGGATTCTGTCTGTTCCCCGAATTCTGTGGCATGTTAATCCCCACATTGTGGTTCATCATTGCTGACGTACCTAACTGGCTTTCTACTACTCGCACTTCTTGTGTCTGCTTTTGGGTCATCGAGAACTGTGTTGATTCAGCTTGAATCAATGTCGGTCTCTGATAGTTTTGTCCTCCCTGCGCCATTGAATCGGAAGCCATTCCCACATTATGCTCATCGCAGCAGTGCCTTTGAACCTGTGGCTGATAGTTATCAGCAGGTTTCAATGTTGGCACGTCTGGTTACATTCTCTGAATCTGTGGTATTCGTGGTGAGAAAGGCATGTCAGAGCTGCTCGGCCTCTGGGATACTCTCAAATTTGGTGTTACATTACCCTGTATTGGTTCTGGAGGGGCAGAACTAATGCTTGAGCCTTTTTCGCTTTCCACGTATGGTGGTGGGCGATCATTCAGCAATTGTATAATGAACTCCTCATCATCTGACTCGTCTCCCCTTTTCAAGTTTCTATTGCTTTCTCTCTCTCTGGACTGACTCCTGTTTGTCTTATAGGTGGCTTTCCTTCCTTCCGTCTCCGCTTCATTAGTAATCGCTGGAAACAATTTAATCCCCTGCAATACGTCTGATCTCCAAACCTTTTGTGTACTGTCCCATCTAGCATCCGCTAGTGTCTTTTCTACTTTCCTTATCCTTGTCTCAAATTTCTTTTGTTGTTGGTTTCTAGCTATTAGCTCCCAAATTGCTAGTGCCTCAAACTGTGCTGGTCTTGGAGGTACTTTCATGTCGTATAGCGCAAATCTCAGATTTTCTAAAACTCTTAGATTAAACGACCCGTGGATAGGGAACGCTACACTTCCATGTTTCTCTGTCAATTTGCACCATTGTTTTAACCATAGACATGGCGCTACACCCTTTTCTTCAATGACGATGTAAGCTGGTGTACCCTCAGGCGGTGTTTCTTCTCCTACATTTGCTTTAATATAAACATCTCCCCTCATGGCACTCTTAAATGCTTTGAAAAATTTCATCTTTCCGTCTTTTGTTTTTCTAAAATATGTAATCAATAAGCGACTTTAATTCCCGGAATACTCTTCGCTTGCCTTTCCCCTTCCAATTGCGCTTCACGGACTGCGTCCAATCCGTGCGCGACCCTTCTCACCAACCGACCTATCCCAGCGCGGCTCCTAGTGACGTCACACTCACACACTGCGGCTGACAAAGTCCCGCGGCTTGTCCTCTTTTCATTCGGCTTCACTCATAAACTAATTTCTGCAATATAACGCGAGCACTTAACCAAAAAGAATAAAACAAATCTGTCGGTTTACTACAGGAAAGGTAATACAATCGCTTCAGAAACCTTAGGGATTTTTCACTAGCCTCAGCAGTTATTCCATCTTTCTCGGTTTCCCACTTTCGCAAGCAAAATTTGACCCGCAAACTTTACTCTCAACTGATCAATGAACTATTCTAGTGCACTTTAGAATTCGTCAAATCTCAAAGTCGAAGTTTTCTTTCACTCCGCAACATTCATACCGACTTGTTGACCACGCCCGATCAACCTATTAAACCTGACCAGATCACAACATCAAACAAGTGTCACATACACTTTTCAACATACTCCGGAGTCTCTTGACCTCGCAGGGCCCGTTTCAACATCAACAACCACGTGGACAATTTTTCTGCTCAAAGCGCTACACACACGTGAAGTTCGACGACTTCCCTACTCTCACACCTTTGGAGGAACACTCCTCTAATATCTTTTAACTCCTTAAATCCTCACAAACTTCTCAATTAATCTGCGGCGATAAGCTGTGCAAGCGTGAAACCCTAACTTCACTCATACCGTCACTAGAAATGCTGAGACCATTCTCATACCTCCATGTTCCTCATTCGCAAGCTCCGAGATCCCGGGAAAGTCATTGGGGACTTAGGGCATCATCATCTCTCCAACTTGTTTTATCAAAGAAAATTCTAACCTGACTCTGTCTATTGTTCGGATGGGGTCCCAAAGGGCTAAACCATCAATCTCTGCTACCATCTACTGATAACGCGTCCAGCCCTTATAAATTACCTGTACCTGGACACGTTGGAGGTCGGTGAATCTTTTAACCGAGTCGGGCTCTCCTCATCCTCAATAGTCGAGTCACTCAGATCAATAATCAATAACTGTTGTAGTCAGTAATCAGTACTCAATTGATAGATCAATATAACACATCAGAAATCAATAATAGTTGGTATTTCGGCGCACCATGACCTTTCAGTCATGAATAACCACACCAGTTTTTTTTTTTGAAATTATTGAATTTATTTCCCTATATTAACAAAGCTAGCACGATATATATATGTCTCAAGACCAATTGATATATGTATATGAACATTACTAGCTGTCCATAACGGCGGAAGAAACGCAATCTACGTAAAATCTGAATAATGATACACTCTGTTATAGCAATGCAAATCACCAATGTGACTAACTGTATTTGACTAATTGCATACATTCGGTCAGCATAACAAGATTTCAATTCTTCATGATACATTGAATGAATACCTCGACTAACCTCTAATTAGCATTGGCATGTGGGACTTCATGCAAAACGAATTTAGTCAACACAAATTTGGAAAACTTCTAGCTAGGACCCTATCAAAATAGCAGTTGGTACCTAAAAGGAAAACACAATGCATAATACATTTATCCTTTCATATTTACCAAATACAATCAGCATTCAAGAAAAGTCTTCGTCCTTCAGGTACCGGTTGATCAGCATGGGGCAAATTTCAAAGGGGCAAAGTTAAGGGCAAACTTCCTTGCAGCGGCAAGGAGAATAGGGCAAAGTTACTGCATGGGCAAGACGGGGGCAAATCAAAGTTAAAGTCTCTAGGGTGAGAATTCTTAAAGTCTCTTTCTCTCAGATAGAGAAAAGGGCATCAGGGTGTCGTCCAAAATGGAGTCTGGCATCAGGCTTCAAACTGGCATCGAGGAAAATGGCTGACTTCTCTTTGTCCGGTGGGTTTAAGTAAGAAACATTCCAAATTCTGCAGGGTCTTCCATTGGAGGGTTCATAGGTTGGCCTCAAATTGTCCAATCAAAAATTGTCTTTTACTAGCGCTCATTTATGCATACATTGTCCTTGGAGCCTTGGAACACAACTTGTATCATGGTTTGCCAATTATTTTACTATCTGTACCTTCATTGTCCGCACCTGCAGAGACTGACCTTGTATCAAACGGGATGTAACCGGCCTAGCACGAAACCTTGGAGATAAGTGTACCAGCCAGTTTCTACTGGAAAAATACAACTTCAAGCAAGAATATATGTTTCATTAGTTCAAGGAAAAAAAAAATCACGCAGTTAGAATTTGAAACCAAGCAACTAGGCCAAAGCCTGTACTAAATTTAAGCTAAGCAAAACAGTTTTCAAACAAGAAATCATGGCATACATTTGCGATTATGACGGATTACTACATTTTCAATACTTCATGATTAATAAAGCTCGTTTACAATGATGGCGAACTACCCCGAGGGCACAATTTCCCTCGTACATTATTTCTTTACTAAAATCACACTTCATTATATGTATTGATTACACGGTATACATGAATATATGTCGGACCTTCTTTTTCTGCGTCATCACTAGTGCGAGGTGAAAAACAACCCAACTGTCAAACTGACCCAGACAGGGAATCCACAAACAAGGCAGAATCACAGAATGGTTTAAGCAAGAAAATGCTCACTTTCAAAAAGTGGCATTTTCAAACGCACAATCTTAAAATCAACTTTACTAAAAGATGTATTTTTGAATTGTGACTTCAGGGACCCCAAACTCCACATGTCCATCTACTCTCTAGGGGAATCTACATTTTAATGATATTTAAAGGTAGCCCCCATGTTATCCTATGAGAGAGACAGGCCTTGCAACAGTGGAAACGAAGTTGGCAGTATTTCACTGTCAGGACATATAAACCACATTACTATATGTACTACCTTATCCATACACTGCACCCTGCCCTTGGGGATACCTAGGGCCTACCTTAGGGGTGCCTTACATGTAAGAAAAGGGAAGGTTTAGGCCTGGCAAGTGGTTACACTTGCCAAGTCGAATTTACAGTGTAAAAATACACACACAGACACTGCAGTGGCAGGTCTGAGACATGATTACAGGGTTACTTGTGTGGGTGGCACAATCAGTGCTGCAGGCCCACTAGTAACATTTGATTTACAGGTCCTGGGCACCTCTAGTGCACTTTACTAGGGACTTAACAGTAAAACAAATATGCCAATCATGGAGAACCAATTACGTACACATTTTAAACAGGAGCACTTGCACTTTGCACTGGTTAGCAGTGGTAAAGTGCCCAGAGTAATAAAAACAGCAAAATCAGAGTCCAGCACACATCAACAACCTGGGGAACAGAGGCAAAAAGTTAAGGGAGACCACGCCAAGGATGAAAAGTCTAACACAGTCGCTTCATTATTGAAACATCTACTGCCTCTGTTTGTCATTGTGTATGTGAGACTAATGTAACTGAGAGAAACGGATGAGACCTGAGTGACCACGGTTTCCCTAAGAAAACAATTATGTCATGCGCTTGGCTACCCAATCATCCCTGCCCTTGGGTAGAGATGAGGCACTGCTAATTAGCCGGAGCAAAACCCAGATTAGAGCGACAAGTGTCACCTGTTGTGGGTCAGACCCAGCCTCCCACACCGCAGGCGATTTTGCCGTCTCAAAATCCAGTAGTCTCATTAGAACAATGAGAGCCTACACGAGACCTGAGAAATTAAAATGTATGCCCTGAGGTGGTATGCCAGTGGGTGTTCCATGGTAGAGATGGAGAGACAGGCTGACACGTTTTGCAGACAAGCTCATCTTTGCTATGCATTGCTGAACATCTACATGAATAATGAGATAATATTTAAAAGAATGCAAAAAATATTCTTCACTTGAGTGATGATCACAATAAATATGAAACCTGTGTTTGCTTGTTTCTGCTTATTGACAAGAGGGGATTCAAAGAAGTATATTGTGGTACAACACGAAGAACAGAAACATTATCACTGCAAGTAGTATCTGATGTTCCTCCTATGCAACCAGCTTCCCAAGAAAAGCTTCCGTGTACCTGGTAGATCGCGTAGTCACCCGCCTTTAATGAAAAAGCAGAATAGTCGGGCAATACCTCAGCACAGTAGGTTGCTAAACTATAGTTTTCAGAGGCCTGTTGGACAATCTCAACAAAGGGCAACAGTTTGGATGGGGTGAATCAACCACATGTATTTTTTTATTTATGTATGTATTTATTTGCCTATTTATTTATTTATTTATCTATTTATTTACTTATGTTTGTTTCAGTTTTATATGGAGCAAATGTTACTCAGAGGGATTCGAGCACTTTGCACAAATTGAATATTTTATAAGGAAAATCGGGAGGTTACAATAAAAGAACAACAAAAGAAATAATGGAAAGCCAATGCTGCCCCTCAGATACAGTAAACGGGAAGGAAGTCATATAAAATATGCCACATAGAAGAAGAAACCAGGAGGTGTCAATCTAGGCTCCAGAATACATCAATAGAGAATAAAATCATGTACACTATGTCCAGAGGTAGGAAGGGGATGAGAGAAGGAAAGTTATACGTGAACATAACAGCCGGACTAATGTGGGGAGAGAAGGAATGAGAGGCTGAATTAAATTTCAGTAGAAGAGATGTGCTAGCCATGTTGCATTCTTTCTTGTAATATGATGGTTCTAGGAGACGTATGGCAGGGGGGTAAAGGACAATCACAGAGAAGTTTAGGGAGAGACATGCACCCAATTCACAAAAAAGTAATTACTTCTAAAGTTACTACAACCACAAATAGACCCTAAACAGTAGTAATTGACTACTGCTCAGAGCTGGAGTAAGTCCAGCACCACACATGGCCAACTACTGGTACAGCAACAGCTCCCCACTCAAAAGAATGGAGGCAAGGACTTTAATTAAACTGTATATAAAATAAAGTTACATTCAATAAAAACAATAGGGACAATATAAATAAATGTATTTAATGTTACAAAAATATCTAAAAATAAAACATATTTATTATTTAATTGTAAAATATTTTAACAACCCTTTTAGAATTTATAAATTAATGGTTGCTGTTCGATTCAATCAATTTCTAAAATTCTTTAGCAAAGTTTGGTTTGAAAGCATAAATTTAAAAATCGGTGGCCTAACATTGCATATAAATAAAAGACAATGTTTTTCAGATTTTGATCAAGGTGTGTCTCTCTATTCAAACTGAATCAAAGTTAGAGTTCTAAGTCTGTCTAAGTGGAATATTTTGTAATAGAACTATCTCTTCCTCCTTTAGATTCACAGTGACTACTACTCGGGTCTCTTAAACAAGATAAATTGGCTTCCTTCTAAAGTTCACATGAATCTAAAAGCAGATTTGCAGAACTGAATCGAGTCCTGACCGGTGTGTAGATCAATACAACACTAGAAGTTCAGGTCGTGATATGAAATTCAATTTGCAAGCCAATTTTTACCAGATTCCTACATTTGTCATAGATTGACAGTATGCTGAACACATTATTAGACCTGCCAGTCTATAAATGATTAATACTTCCAGAACATGGGCAAGCGACAGTGTTCTTTCAGGATGCACTATACTAAAATACCAAGGATTGAAGGGGGTCGATGCAATATAATTTACAAGAACGGATTACTTTTGGATACATTGATTGGAAAGGGTTAGCAATTCAGCAATGATGGAATTTCTTTAGCACTATACAGTGTATAGTACAGTTTATAAACAATCATATTACTACCCATTCCTATGAGGTGCTGAAAGAACCATCCACAGAACTCTGGCCTCCTACTAGTAACAAGGACCTATCTTTTTATGTGCAGAGACTCTGCACAGGTAAAAATACTACTCATAAATCCCTTTGTGAATAGCAAACAATCGTAAACTTACACAAAAGAGTAAACTTATCTTTGTGAATCAGGCCCTTACTTTCCACAACACAATTGTTCCAGAGAGTACTAAATAAACATAGCCAAAACTACAGCTTAATGGAGAATGATATATAATAATAATATGCATGTTGTATATGTATATATTTGAGTATATCTGGAATAATGTACATTTATGTGTGTGTATGCATATCTATCCATCTATAGTTACAGCTGTATCTATGTATATATAGAGATATATGTATATGTTATTCTAGCCATGTAGGTGTATGTGTAGATATATATATATAGTATATTTTGTAACTTAAGAAGAAGACACTGCAGTTATCCCTTTGAACGGGATGACTATGACTGTAGTATAAATTACTGATTTGAGTGTGTGTCTTTGCTGAGTTATATTTTACTTTCATGTGTTGTTATTTATTAGTAGTAATATAGCAAGATCTTAAGCATAGTGTCTGGTGTGCAAGTTATGGTTGCATGGCTATTGTGCGAGTTATAGATTGTGGTCATAATCATAACACATGAATTTCAGTGGTTTTATAAGTCTAATTAGTACCCAAAAATATACTTTGAAAATGATAGACAATGGCATCAGCGGTGTCATGTGATATCCTGTGATATCATCAGTTATGTAATCTGAAGGTCATTAGTGATGTCAGTAATGATGTAATTTAACACTTCAGGAGTTATATCACATGTTAGGTCATAAGCAGTGTATGAAGGGTGTGTAAGTTATAACTTGTTTACCACTCTACAATTGATGCATTTCAGTGGATTTTAGATGTTGTTTTGTAACAATAACTGTAATTTAACTAAACTTTAGTGAATTTCTGAGTTTCTAAAATGTATGTCACTGTCTTAAAACCAGGCCAAACCCTGCACTCAATCCCCCCATTGGCCACAGGGGCTGTCTTGTGGCAGGCCCCGCGCCATCAACCCAAGGGCTGCCGACTGCAGCTGCTCATGGCTTTTGCCCATGAAAAGCAGGGGGTTTGGCTACAGACACTCGTCTTCTGCAGGCTCTGCACCCAACGTGCCCATGTACTGCTAACCACCATAAGCGTCCAAACCACATTTACTTTTTAAAATTTATTTTGCATACTCTGGGGGTACTCGCCATGCAAGCTCTCACCTCGTGATACAAAGGTACCATGCGAGCTTCCCTGGGGAAAGTGGAAGCTTATGGAGTGGTTCCAACAGTCGTGCTGCAGTAGCAGAAGCCCAAAAAACACTTTTTTTCTTTTTAACCTCTGGGTGAGTCGCTCTGGGCCCCTCCCCTCAACAAGTTTCTGTGGGTCAGAGACAACCTACCCTTCCCCAGAGTACCCAAGTCGTGTAATAACAGCCACAATATTTTCTTATGAATTGTTGCCAGCCAACCAGATCATACAGGATTGGTACTGGTCTTGTGGTAGGAAATGGCTGACAGCCAATGAGAAGGTCCTATTTTTATTTTTATTTTCAGATACATAGACACCCCCACAAGATAAAACACCTAGATGTATGTAAGCCTTTGACCCCTTCAAGCCAGACCTGAGCACCTTTTTAAAAAGTAATTTCTCAAAAACGGATGACCGGACAAAAAACACACTTTCTGTGTAAAGTTCTAACTTTCTGTCAAAATTGATGTAGGTCCGTTCAGCCATTTTTTCTGTGTCAGAGACCAAAGCGTTCTATGGGAATAAACATGGGAAATCAATATTTGGTACCCTCTCTTTCATGGGCCATGGCTTAATGGATCAGCAAACATTTTCCATCAAGGAGCCAAAGCGGATGAACATTTTATTTTTTACTTTCATGAAGCCTCAGCAAACAGCATTGGTTACTATGGAAACAAAAAATGCTCTTCCTGTGGAAAGTCTTAGCTAACTATATATACACAGTGGAATTAACATGAGACGTATTTTCATGGAAACCAAACAGTAGCAAATTCTGTACCCAGAGTGATCTAAACATGTTATTCATGCCCTCCATGCATTGTTTCTTTCTCATATTTTTGACCGAGTGTAAAAGGTTACACAGATGTAGATGAATACTATTTTTTGTCATTTTAGAAATGTGCCCACCTGAAGGACCAATTAACGGATCAAGCATATTTCTAATTAGTAAGAAGCTTTGGAATTGAAGTCAGTCTTCTTCAGTCCGTCTTGTCCCCAACTTCGATACTGTTTAAAACTCTATCGGAGTCTGTTTAAATCTGCTGTTATTCTCCTGTTTTTCTAAGTCCCCCTTTCTCATCATACATTTTTGATGTCATGTGATATATGTATATTCCTATTTTAATGTTTTGTCAACGTTTTGAATAGTAAAATGCAGGACACCAAAGCATTTACCCTATGGCCCTTAGTAATTGACAATGCTTAATAAGGGATATTGTTCATGTTCACTTATTCCCACCAAAAAACACTTCTAAGCCTCTATGTCTCCTTGACTCCCTACTGATCTCACTGAATAAATTCTTGAATTGCTGCTTTTGCGGTTGTTCTGTTTTTTTTAAGCACCTGGGACTTCTGGACATGTTAAGTATTCTGCTCTTGGCAATGCTGTGAGGGAATCACAGCAGTAAATGTTGCGATATCCACTCACTCACACATATTTTCCGGGTAGATGCAGGTCCCAAAATTGTTCTTGCCCCACCAGCATTTTCAAAATGTTCCTGAGAGGTATTACTACAATACTTATAGACGTATAGAATATATACAGTAATAGCGTGCGTACTGAACAGTTCCATTACGTAATCATCTAAGCTTATTTATGTTTAGTTTCTCTTTTCTGAGCTGGTTGTTTGGTCGATGTTAGGCATTTTATTTATGCTTTGATGCACCCACCAATCAGAATCGACGATGTTACTTTAGGTCTTCCTTGATAAGAACACACCTCAATGTTTCTAGGTTAACCTTTAAGTCTTGCAACAGGAGCTTGGGAGAGTTTTTTTTTTATAAAGGGGGAGAAGATGACAGGGTGTAATTCCAATTGATTCCTGGTAGTATAACTGCTGTAAAATACATTTTTCCAAAATAAATACTTACACCCAGCGTACTACTACTCACTGGTACACACACATTCTGTACAGCCAGGTAAGTTTCATTCTTTGTTCTCTAGTCTCTCATGTTTTGGACTATTCCTGTTTAAATAGATTGGATATTGGTGACGGGACTTAGGAATTCACATGACACAACTTAACATGTTTCTGTTTTTTTGTCTGCTTGCTTTCTGTGCGTAAATAGCATTATAACGATAGAAGACTGCTGTGCGATATGGAAAAATGCAATGAAGAAATATATTATGTTGATCAATCGAATCGTTTTACTTGAATCTCATTGGCGATATAAATAACCCATTTATTTGGAACGATTGTCTTGGCGGTCTAACCTCACAGTAACAAGACCTACCCCTCCCCCTTGCCCGCCCCCCCCCCCCCCATTTGGAGAACTGAGTCTAATTATATCTGATTCCATGCATTACTTTTAATGAACGTTTATTCCATTCCTTTATTTTACCTCATTGATTTTATATAGCGCTGATAATGGAAAGAGGCTGGTTCGAAGCATTTGACGTGCCACATGTGGTGAACAGGAGAGTTCCAGTGGGTTCTGTCGTTGTGATCAATGCAGAGGCAGCAGGATTTGGCAGACGATCTCTATTTCAAGGTACAGTCAGCTTTAATGTAGTCAAACGGCCTCTCGGATTTAGGGCCAAATTTTTTTAAAAAGTGGTGGTCATCCAATACACTGCCACTTTTCTTGCACCCCCCAATGCCACCATGCGTGCGCTGCATTTATAATGCGCACACCATTGCGGTATTAGGAACAATAGCGTCAACATTATTGACGTTATTGTGGCACTTTGCTCCACTAGCGTCAAAAAATGTTATGCAAAGTGCAAGGAGGCCCATCGATTACAATGCGTGCGTCCTTTTAAAGACTGCCTTCAGCAGGCGTTAAAACTGATAAAATATTTTTTAGAGCCTCCTTGCACCAGAACACCCCCTTTGCATACATTATGCATGGCACATGCATAATGTGGCGCAAAGGGTTACAAAGTCGCACAATGCATGCATTGTGCCACTTTGTAAATATGGCGGGGGAACAGGCCACTTTAGCGTAAAAAATGTGACTTTAAGGCTGTGACTTTAGTGGTGCAAGGATTCTAACATACCTACATTGGTACAGGTTTCGAAGACTCACCCATCCATTTATAGCAGGAATATTTAATCAGACTTGCGTATTTTGTTTATATTGAGTAAAATGGATCAGAAAATGTAGAATCGTTTCTTTATGGTGAAAAGAGCAGAGGTGAGTGGAAGGCTTGGATTTCTGTAAGAGATAGCCCTCAGGACTGCTGATGCCGACAGACTAGAGAGAGAGAGATTTTCCGGCTTAAAATAGCCGCCCGCGTGCGCTCGCTCGCTGCCTGGTCTTGGCAGAGCGCGCGCCGACTCCTCGGCTCATTCCGTCTTATCCATTATTCAGGAGGGTAATCACGGATCTATAAACACAGCCAGCCAGAGAGTGCTGGAACGCGAGGCAGCCTGGAAGAGAACCAAGCGCAGTTCAGTGCGCGTTTGTTTCAGAGAATGTACTCGAAACCAACAATATTTGCCTTCCCTTCCTTCCAGCCTCTTCACTGAATTAACACCTAAGCGGATGTGACTGGGAGGGAATATAGAGCAGTTGAGGCTTGCGTACGCAGCGCCCATCCTCTGCACCCTCTTGTCCGTCCGCGTGACTGCTGGGAATAACTTCCGCTATGCAGTAAACTGCCGGCGCGTGCCAAGTGCACCGGCCTGTGGACACTGAGGCAAGCAAGGAAATTGGGCCCTCCATCCCTGGTATCATAGTAAACCACAGTCACTAATTGTAGTTGATGTGGCGTCATGGCCAGACTTTGGCATGGGCGAGCTGTGGCCATCCTCAGGGCACCATCTCTCACAGTGGCGCACAATCTGACTTCTGAACACAGAACGGGCCTAGCGTTGCCTCGCTTTACTCATCAACAGTAGTGAGACACCTTTGAGCACCGCCCGGGCCCTATCTCAGCGAAGTGGAATCATCACAGACACCCTGGCCCTGGTGCCACTGCAACTGCTGCGCTATTGGCAGCCACGGCCCCGGATTCAGGGGCTACGTGGACAAGGTGCCAGCTTTGTCCTGTCCTGTGGATGGGGTAGGTTCATGTCACTACACTGTTGAGAAATCCAGTAAGAACATGATTCCCGAAAGGCTGTTAGATTCTAGGCTCCAAAGAACAGGGATGATGGAGACAACTTGATTTGCGTAAACGTGGGTCTTCAGACCTTTGCCGAAAATGAAATGGTCTGTAGTAAGAGCCAGCGTCACAGGAAGTTGGCTAGTTGCAAATGGTATCCAGTTGTGAAAGAAAACACACACTTGGAGAAGCCCGAGGAGTTCAATACATGCTTCATGTCAAAAATATTGCAAGGAGCAAAATATTCTAGCTGTGAATTCGCAGCGCAACAGAGCACCGCTCCGCCATCTGTGCTGTTGAAGCATACAATGTGAACTTTGCTTTGAATTTCACTTTCTTTTATATCATTAACTTCAATGCAGCAAGCAGAGGATAAAACCACATGATCAAAGAGAACCTCTATAGCCGCTGACAGAAAGGTGACTAAGGGGCATATTTATACTCCGTTTGCGCCAAAATTGCGTCGTTTTTTTTGACGAATTTTCGACGCAAAACTAACTCCATATGTATACTTTGGCGTTAGACGCGTCTAGCGCCAAAGTCCATGGAGTTAGCGTAATTTTTTAGCGTGGACACCTACTTTGCGTTAATTATATGCAAGGTAGGCGTTCCTGTCTAAAAAATCGACTCCGAGGCATGTGCGTGGGATTTATACTCCCGGGCAAAAATCACGCCCGGGAGTGGGCGGGTCAAAAAAAATGACGTACGTCCGCTTTTGCGCAGTTTTTTAGCGCCTGCAAAATGCAGGAGTTAAGGGACCTGTGGGCTCTGAAGGAGCCCAGAGGTGCCCCCCCATGCCCCCAGGGACACCCCCTGTCACCCATGCCCACCCCAGGAGGACACCCAAGGCTGGAGGGACACATCCCAGGGACATTAAGGTAAGTTCAGGTAAGTGTTTTTTAAAAAAAAATTTGTGGCATAGGGGGGCCTGATTTGTGCCCCCCTACATGCCACTATGCCCAATGACCATGCCCAGGGGACAGAAGTCCCCTGGGCATGGCCATTGGGCAAGGGGGCATGACTCCTGTCTTTGCTAAGACAGGAGTAATTTCTATGGGGGTTGGGAGTGAAAAAAAATGGCGCAAATCGGGTTGAGGCAAAAAAATTGCCTCAACCTGACTTGCCCCATTTCTTGACGCCCAAGCTCCATATCCCCCTACGCCGGCGCTGCCTGGTGCACGTCGTTTTTTTTAACGCACACCAGACGGCGCCGGCGGCTAACGCCGGCTAACGTCATTCAATAAATACGGCGCCCGCATGGCGCTTCAGAATGGCGTTAGCCGGCGCTAATTTTTTTGACGCAAAACTGCGTTGGCGCAGTTTTGCGTCAAAAAGTATAAATATGGGCCTAAATCTTCTCGTGGGAAGAATGAAACACCTCGGGAAGGAGATACAGGGGCATATTTATACTCTGTTTGCGCCGGATTTGTGTTGTTTTTTTTTTCCGCAAATCCGACGCAAAGCTAACTCCATATTTATACTTTGGCGTTAGACCCGTCTAGCGCCAAAGATCTTGGAGTTTGCGTCATTTTTTAGCGTGGACACCTACCTTGCGTTAATGATATGCAAGGTAGGCGTTCCCTTCTAAAAAATGACTCTAAGGCATGTGCGCCTTATTTAAACTCCCGTGCAAAAATGACGCACGGGAGTGGGCGGTCCTTAAAAAATGACGTCCAGCCGCTTTTGCGTCATTTTTTGTCTTTGCTAAGACAGGAGTCATTTCAATGAGGTTTGGGCGTAAAAAAAAATGGCGCAAATCGGGTTGAGGCCAAAATTTTGCCTCAGACCTGACTTGCCCCAATTTTTAACGCCCAAGCTCCATTTTCCCCTACGCCGGCGCTGCCTGGTGTGAGTCATTTTTTTTGACGCACACCAGTCAGCTGCGCCGGCTAACGTCATTCAATAAATAAGTCGCCCGCATGGCGCTTTGGAATGGCGTTAAAATTTTTGACGCACAACTGCGTTGGCACAGTTGTGCGTCAAAAAGTATAAATATGGCCCACAGTGCGGTTGGGTAAAAGGCTGATTTCACCTAGTTCGTGATTTCTCACTGGTCTGTGCCAAGTTCAAAACAAGGATTTGCTTACTTGAAAAGCCAGGCTAAAAGTGCATCGTGCAACACAGACAAGCAACACAGCAGTATGTTTAAAATCTGTTATTGTGCAATAATAAAGCTTTTGAAAGTGTTTTAAGCAGGTATAAAAACAGCTTCTCATATTTTCTTATAAGCAGAAACAAATGTGCTATCACAATGCATTCAGCTGTTAGTGCATGGGTTACTTAGACATATGATGACTGCTATTTTCAGGTATAGCTGCTAATGCAGAACTTGTCAACAGAAATAACACGAGAGAGCTAATTAGAATTCATTATTGTTAATTGCCGTTCAGGGAGGAGAAAAGAAACAGGAAGGCAGCATATGTTGCTTCCATAGTGTAAAGGGGAATTGTCAGGGGTATAAGATTTTGGAGAGATTTTGGAAAACGGTAAATAACATTTTAAAATATTAAATTGTAGTAAATGAGGACACATGGAATTAAGGTAAGTAGATTATCCCCATTCACTGCACTGAGAAAAGAATTACAAACAACTTGAAAAGGAGGGTGTTGGACTTTTGCTTATGCAGGGTCATCCCCAGTATTTTTTGCCTCCTACCTCCTATTTTTTTCTGACATGTTGCTGTTGGCTTTTCAACTCTGAGCACTTTACCACTGCTAACCAGTGCTAAAGTGCATATGCTCTCCTGTTTAAATTGTATGTAAGTAGTTCATCCATGATTGGCATATTTGAATTACTAGTAAGTCCCTAGTAATGTGCACTAGAGGTGCCAGGGCCTGTAAATCAAATGCTACTAGTGGGCCTGCAGCACTGGTTGTGCCACCCACATAAGTAACCCTGTAATCATGTCTCAGACCTGCCACTGCAGTGTCTGTGTGTGTATTTTTACACTGTAAAGTCGACTTGGCAAGTGTACCCACTTGCCAGGCCTAAACCTTCCCTTTCCTTACATGTAAGGCACCCTTAAGGTATGCCCTAGGTAGCCCCAAGGGCAGGGTGCAGTGTATGGATAAGGTAGGACATATAGTAATGGGGTTTATATGTCCTGACAGTGAAATACTGCCAATTTCGTTTTCACTGTTGCAAGGTCTGTCTCTCTCTCATAGGATAATATGGGGGCTACCTTTAAATATGATTAAAGTGTAGATTCCCCTAGAGAAGAGATGGACAGGTGGAGTTTGGGATCCCTGAACTCACAATTTAAAAATGCATCTTTTAGTAAAGTTGATTTTGAGATTGTGAGTTTGGAAATGCCACTTTTAGAAAGTGAGCATTTTCTTGCTTAAACCATTCTGTGACTCTGCCTTGTTTGTGGATTCCCTGTCTGGGTCAGTTGACAGTTGGGTTGTTTTTCACCTCACACCAGACAGTGACACAAAGGGAGCTGGGGTGTGATCTGCATTTCCTGATTAGCCATCTCTGCTAGGAGGGAGGGGTGGAGTGGTCACTCTCATCTGAAAGGACTGTGCCTGCCTCTGACAATGCTGTCTCCAGCCCCCTGGTGTGTGTCTGAGGCCTTGCCTGGGCAAGGCAGGATTTCACAAGAAGGTGTGAGTCCCCTTTGAAGGAAGGTGACTTCAAAGACTAAAATGGGTATAAGAAGGGCACCCAAACTTACAAACTTTAGAAACACTTCTGGAACCAAGAGGAACCTCTGCCTGGAGAAGAGCTGATAGCTGAGGAAAACGTGCTGCCCTGCCTGTGACTGTGCTTTGTGGAGCTTTCCTGCAGTGCTGCTTCTGCCAGAGTAAGAGGGCAAAGACTGGACTTTGTGTGCCTTCCATCTTGAAGAAGAAATCTCCAAGGGCTTGATGTAGAGCTTGCCTCCTGTTGTTGAAGTCTCAGGGATAGCAAAGACTTCTTCCTGCCAGCACCTGGAGTCTCTGGAGAGACCCCTACTCTGCTCTGTGGTGCCCTTCCAGTTCCTGGGACCCTGAAAGGAGAGGCTGGCAGCCTAAGGACAAAAATACACGCACCGAGCACCGTGCGGAGAAAAGATCGACGCGAATCCGATCGCGGCTGAGAAAACGACGCGACGCCGGCTCCGCAGCTGAGAAACGACGCCGCAGGAAACGCGACCGGAGAATCGACGCCCGGAGCAGGAGAAACGACGCGCAGCATCGCTGACGAAGGCTGAGAGATCGCAACCAGCGCCGCGGGACTTTCGGACCGTCGCGTGGCTGGCTTTTTCGACGCGCCTCGCCGTGCCGAGCTGTTTTCGACGCACATACCCGTGCAGGGTTATTTTCGACGCACACCGCCCGTGCGGGGTTATTTTTGCCGCAAACCAGGTACATTTTCACGCTAGCAGCGCTAGTGTGGTGTTACAACTACCTAAAGACTCTTTTTATTTTAAACCTTTAAAAAATCATAACTTGACTTGTGTATGTTGGATTTTTGTCGTTTTGGTCTTGTTTTGTCTAGATAAATATTTCCTATTTTTCTAAACTGGTGTTGTGTCATTTTGTAGTGTCTTCATTAAGTTACTGTGTGTGTTGGTACAAATACTTTACGCCCAGCACTCTGAGGTTAAGCCTACTGCTCTGCCAAGCTACCAAGGGGGTAAGCAGGGGTTAGCTGAGGGTGATTCTCTTTTATCCTAACTAGAGTGAGGGTCCTTGCTTGAACAGGGGGTAACCTGACTGTCAACCAAAGACCCCATTTCTAACATTGGTGACCAGCGGTCGGGATTGGACTTGTATTTGTACTTGACATACAGTAATTAAGTGTACACTACTGTTTTGATCTCAGACCACTACGTGACCACATACTACTTGTCTTGTGATTCTGCTTTTTGTTCTCTGATGTCCTCCTGGAAGTATTGATGATATTTTTGGACTTTGTTTTTTGGTTGTGAAGCCTTTGCAGAAATGGAAGTCAATTTCTGGCACCTATCTATGTATAAAAAGTGGCAGCTTAAAGCATTCTGCATGGAAAGGGGACTGGCTGTGAACAAGGAATCCAGAAGGGAGGATCTTGAGTCAGCCCTGTTTCAGGATGAATTGAAACGTTGTCAGGCAACACCACCAAATGAGTCTGAGGAGGATAACTACTCTGAGGAGGAGGACTACTCCAAAGAGGAGGGCAGTGGCCCTGAGGAGGGAACAGAAAGAGATGATAGGCTCCTAGCTCGAATCCGGAGTCTGGAAGAGCTTAAGAGGGCCGAGGAGAAGAGGGCCTTAGTCCTGGCAGAAAGGAGGAGGGACTTAGAGATTAAAAAAATGATTTATGCTTACGAGCTTAAATTGAAAGAGCTGGAAGTCATGAGGGCTGAGTCCAGCTGGAATGGTGGCAGCAACAATTGTATATCCAGTGATGCTGCAGAAGTGCACATGCCCAGAGAGGTGGTGCCCTACTTGAAGGAGGGAGTTAACACACGCCAGGAGGTTCAGGGGTATGAGGTAGCTCCAGTGATGCACAGGGTCCCTGAGGTGGATTGGGGAACTGGCATGGGGAGTCATATTCCTACTGGTGGGAGGGACACTCTACTGACTCTAGGTGAGAGTGACAGGGAGAGGGGTTCCCCCCAGGTAGAAGTCCTGGTTATGGAGTGTGAAAACATCCCAGAAGAGTGTGGGTTGAGTGTCAGGGACAGTCAGGTACTGTCTCACCAGTCTCAGGAGGGTGATGTGGGGTGCTTTTTCAAAGCAGAGTCACTGGATGGTTGGGTGAAGGGTACTTTGGTTAATTCATGTGAGGGGCTGAGTGATGTAATTGCTGGAGAGCATATGTCTAGTCCTTATTTTCCAGAGCTATGCCAACACCAGGTGGAGTGTGAGTTCTCTGACCCCAGGGAGCTTACAATGGAGGCAGACTGCTGGGTGAGTACCAGAGAGTCTGAAGAGGCATTTGGGGGTGCTCCTGAGAGGAGTGGTCTAGGTAGTTCCCAACCAGGTGAGGTAGGGAAGGATTGTAGTGTCCCAGGTAGGTCCCAGTGTAGTGGGATGGGTGAGGGACCCCATGTCCAGTCTCAGAGGAGAGGGAATGGGGATGGGTTGAGGCCCAAGGTGCCCGAGATCCGGTCCCAGGTCCTGGAGGGTTCCCTGCGGGAACACCAGGAGGGGAGCCTAGCCTGTACCATAGGGCCATCTGTTGAGGGAGACCCCACAGTGTCAGGAGAACTTGGGGGGGCCGCTGTAGCCAGCGTCCCACCAGTTCTGGTGTCTGGCAGTACCACTCCTAGTGAGGGGGTGCAGAAGTCCAGACAGAGGGTTGAGAGGGGGTTGCGGACCCCAGTGGAGAACCTGGAGGGTCAGGGGTCAGCTCTGAGAGCAGAGCCCCCCATGAATGACCTTGGTGAGACCATTTCTGGGTTGGGGGGAATCCAGACTCTGTCAGATGGGCAGAGGTCAGGAGACCTGCGCCAGCCAGACTCTTGTGTGGCCCTTCGGGACAGTGTGTCCCTTGAGGGGGGTAAGTGTGCCCCCCTGGAAGTCCTGGTGTGCCAGGCAATGGTTCAACCGCAGGGTGGTGACTCTGGGTTGAATGATCAGGTTCAGGGGGTAAACTCTGACCTGATGGGGGGTAAGTGTGCTCCCAAGGAAGTCCTGGTGTGCCAGGCAGTGGTTCAACCGCAGGGTGGTGACCCTGGGTTGGATGACCAGGTTCAGAGGGTAAACTCTGACCTGGTAGGGGGTAGGTATGCCCCCCAGGAAGTCCTGGTTTGCCAGGCAGTGATCCAGTCTGTGGGTACAGACCCTGGATTGGGAGGCCAGGTTAAGGGTGTCCCCCCTGACCTGGAGGAAGGGGCTACTGCTAACAGTACCTCTACCATGTTGTCTTCTGGGGGGGCCGCTCCTAGTTGGGGGGTTCAGGACCCCAGAAGAGAGGGCAGGGGGAGGGGAGCCTCACCCCTGGCCCTGGTCCAACCTGAAGGTACAGACCCCAGGTTGGAGGATCAGTTGCAGGTTAACATCCCTGCACTGATGGAAGAATTGTGCAGGACTGCTTCTACAAGCACCCTGACAGTTTTTGACTCTGGGGGTGCCGCTTCTGCAGGGAGGTTACAGAGCCCCAGAGGGGAGGACCAGGGTCAGGTTGTCATCCCTGACCTGGTGGAAGAGAGAGTGGTCAAAGGGTGCCAGGCACCTGGGGCTACCACCCCCCACTCTCCACAGTCACAGTGGGTAGAGAGGCCTGAGGTCGGGCTCTCATCCCTGACAGTTGTCTGGGGCCACTGTGGCTTGCTGTCCTGGTGGACAGAGTTGCCCCTGGGGGGGGGAGGACGAGAGTCACACCCCGGGGGTGGAGTGGGCAACACCACTGTGTTGGCCCTGGTGGTACTATCTGCCCATTGCAATACATCTGTGAGCAAAGTAAAGTTAGGTGTTGCACAGATGGTGTCTGTAGATGTGGAGAAGGGTTCCCCATGGGTTAGCTTAGTGGGCCCTGAGAGTATGGACAGAGGGATCCAACTGGAGTCAGGAAGGCGTAGAACTGGAGCATGCCCCTGCTGTTGTGGGCCTGGGTCCCTGTTCTATCGCCCCAATCAGGGAAGTACATCAAGGTATTGATTGTTCTCCCCTGGCTTTAGGCTGGTAGGGGGTCGTGTTGGACTTTTGCTTATGCAGGGTCATCCCCAGTATTTTTTGCCTCCTACCTCCTATTTTTTTCTGACATGTTGCTGTTGGCTTTTCAACTCTGAGCACTTTACCACTGCTAACCAGTGCTAAAGTGCATATGCTCTCCTGTTTAAATTGTATGTAAGTAGTTCATCCATGATTGGCATATTTGAATTACTAGTAAGTCCCTAGTAATGTGCACTAGAGGTGCCAGGGCCTGTAAATCAAATGCTACTAGTGGGCCTGCAGCACTGGTTGTGCCACCCACATAAGTAGCTCTGTAATCATGTCTCAGACCTGCCACTGCAGTGTCTGTGTGTGTATTTTTACACTGTAAAGTCGACTTGGCAAGTGTACCCACTTGCCAGGCCTAAACCTTCCCTTTCCTTACATGTAAGGCACCCCTAAGGTATGCCCTAGGTAGCCCCAAGGGCAGGGTGCAGTGTATGGATAAGGTAGGACATATAGTAATGGGGTTTATATGTCCTGACAGTGAAATACTGCCAATTTCGTTTTCACTGTTGCAAGGTCTGTCTCTCTCTCATAGGATAATATGGGGGCTACCTTTAAATATGATTAAAGTGTAGATTCCCCTAGAGAAGAGATGGACAGGTGGAGTTTGGGATCCCTGAACTCACAATTTAAAAATGCATCTTTTAGTAAAGTTGATTTTGAGATTGTGAGTTTGGAAATGCCACTTTTAGAAAGTGAGCATTTTCTTGCTTAAACCATTCTGTGACTCTGCCTTGTTTGTGGATTCCCTGTCTGGGTCAGTTGACAGTTGGGTTGTTTTTCACCTCACACCAGACAGTGACACAAAGGGAGCTGGGGTGTGATCTGCATTTCCTGATTAGCCATCTCTGCTAGGAGGGAGGGGTGGAGTGGTCACTCTCATCTGAAAGGACTGTGCCTGCCTCTGACAATGCTGTCTCCAGCCCCCTGGTGTGTGTCTGAGGCCTTGCCTGGGCAAGGCAGGATTTCACAAGAAGGTGTGAGTCCCCTTTGAAGGAAGGTGACTTCAAAGACTAAAATGGGTATAAGAAGGGCACCCAAACTTACAAACTTTAGAAACACTTCTGGAACCAAGAGGAACCTCTGCCTGGAGAAGAGCTGATAGCTGAGGAAAACGTGCTGCCCTGTCTGTGACTGTGCTTTGTGGAGCTTTCCTGCAGTGCTGCTTCTGCCAGAGTAAGAGGGCAAAGACTGGACTTTGTGTGCCTTCCATCTTGAAGAAGAAATCTCCAAGGGCTTGATGTAGAGCTTGCCTCCTGTTGTTGAAGTCTCAGGGATAGCAAAGACTTCTTCCTGCCAGCACCTGGAGTCTCTGGAGAGACCCCTACTCTGCTCTGTGGTGCCCTTCCAGTTCCTGGGACCCTGAAAGGAGAGGCTGGCAGCCTAAGGACAAAAATACACGCACCGAGCACCGTGCGGAGAAAAGATCGACGCGAATCCGATCGCGGCTGAGAAAACGACGCGACGCCGGCTCCGCAGCTGAGAAACGACGCCGCAGGAAACGCGACCGAAGAATCGACGCCCGGAGCAGGAGAAACGACGCGCAGCATCGCTGACGAAGGCTGAGAGATCGCAACCAGCGCCGCGGGACTTTCGGACCGTCGCGTGGCTGGCTTTTTCGACGCGCCTCGCCGTGCCGAGCTGTTTTCGACGCACATACCCGTGCAGGGTTATTTTCGACGCACACCGCCCGTGCGGGGTTATTTTTGCCGCAAACCAGGTACATTTTCACGCTAGCAGCGCTAGTGTGGTGTTACAACTACCTAAAGACTCTTTTTATTTTAAACCTTTAAAAAATCATAACTTGACTTGTGTATGTTGGATTTTTGTCGTTTTGGTCTTGTTTTGTCTAGATAAATATTTCCTATTTTTCTAAACTGGTGTTGTGTCATTTTGTAGTGTCTTCATTAAGTTACTGTGTGTGTTGGTACAAATACTTTACGCCCAGCACTCTGAGGTTAAGCCTACTGCTCTGCCAAGCTACCAAGGGGGTAAGCAGGGGTTAGCTGAGGGTGATTCTCTTTTATCCTAACTAGAGTGAGGGTCCTTGCTTGAACAGGGGGTAACCTGACTGTCAACCAAAGACCCCATTTCTAACAGAGGGGCAAAGCCAAAGACCAAAATATGAGATCAAGCCCATCAGAATCACTACTGGATTTGCATTTATTGAAGAATGTGTTGCCATTTAAAAGAAGTGCTGTACATAGGGTCAGAAAACACATAATAACATTTATAGTTGGTGTGGTTACAAAAGGAACATTGCTATATGAGGGTATAATTAATGAGGCAAAGACAAGGTTAATAAGATGACCATTAAAAATGGTAGTATATTTAGGCCCACTCTATCTGCTTGTGTTGCCTTCAGGAGTGGGCCTCGCCCGGCAGTTCACTATGAGCTGTTCCCATGGGGAGCAGTATCCGAACTTATTTGCAAAGAGATGGGCCACTATCTTGAGTTGCATAGTGGGTGGAAATGATTGGTTGACTTCTACACCGAGTAAAGCTTAGGCTATTTGCAAGACTTTCTCTGATCAAATTTTGTGTGTTTCATGCAATGCCAAAAGTGATATGGACCACTTGTTTGCCATGCCACAGGACCTATTCTATACCTCACTAATAGAGCCAAATAGACCGTAAACCGGTCTGCTGTTGTTTGTGTTTCCTTCTGGAGGGGAATTTGCCTGCAGTTTGGGATGGACTGTGTTAGAAATGGGGTCTTTGGTTGACAGTCAGGTTACCTCCTGTTCAAGCAAGGACCCTCACTCTAGTCAGGGTAAAAGAGAATCACCCTCAGCTAACACCTGCTTACCCCCTTGGTAGCTTGGCAGAGCAGTAGGCTTAACTTCAGAGTGCTAGGTGTAAAGTATTTGTACCAACACACACAGGGGCATATTTATACTCCGTTTGCGCCGAATGTGCGTCAAAATTTTTGACGCACTTTCAGCGCAAACGTTGCCCCATATTTAAACCCTGACGCCCGATCCGGCGCACAAGGAAAATGGCGCTGTGTGCGCCAGTTTTTGGAAGCGGCACCCCGCCCTGCGTTAATGACATGCAGGGTAGGCGTTCCCGTCCAAAAACAGACGCACATAGCGGTGCGTGGTATTTATGCTTCAGGGCAAAAATCACTCCAGCGCGGCAGGCGGTGCAAAAAAATGGCGCAAAGCACGAATATCGTGAAATTTTAACGCCTGGGTCAGGGCAGGCGTTAAAATGGGGCAAACACACCTGTACTTAATCAGAACACACAGAACAAACAACAGAGCAGCAGAGCAGCAGAGCAGCAACAGGGAGACATGGAGGTGATTTTTCTACAATGTGACCGTAGACGCAGAGCCCTGCAGCAACAACAGCAGCCACAACAACAACAGCAGGGACCCCAAAGACAGCGCAGAAGGCAGGAGAGGATATTCCACCCAAGAACAACCCTGCATGGCCTCAGGGAACGAGACATCATCCAGAGGTACCGGTTGAACTGGCAGGCCATTCAGCAGCTGCTGACAAATATTGAACAGCAATTGGCCCCCACTTTAGTGACTCCACGCACTATCCCAACCGAAACAAAGCTGCTTGCCGTACTTCACATGCTGGCAAGTGGCTCCTTTCAGACAACTGGTGCCCTGGTTGGTGGAATCTCACAACCATCTTTCTCCGCATTCCTGCCTAAAGTACTGGATGCCATCATTGGACTGACACCCCGCCACATCTGCTTCCCTAACACAGTGCAGAAGCAGCAGGAAACTAAACAGGGGTTCTACGCCATCAGTGGCTTTCCGCACGTCCTTGGTGCAATCGACTGCACACACGTACGCCTTGTGCCACCTGCTGCGAGTGAACACCTCTACCGCAACAGGAAGCACACACATTCCATCAACGTGCAGGCCATAGTCGATCACCAAGGACTGATCAGCAACATTGTGGCTAAATATCCTGGGAGTGTACATGACGCATTCATCTTCCGTCACTGCACCATCAACCAACACTTCCAGGATGGACGGTATGGCAATGGACTACTTGCTGGTAAGGACAAAAATCTACTTATATACTCACTGCACAGAAACCCTCTAGGATAAACAACCCATACACCACAATAGCAACACCTAGACAGGAACACACTGAGGTACTCACATCACTAGCCATGTTTCACAAGTCACCATTGAACCTCTCACACCTTGGAATTTACTCCACAGCTTAGTGTGAAGACATTCATGACTGTGGTTGCCTAAATGTCACCTTGCAAATTGGAAGTCTCACAATAACCTGTACACTAATACAATGCATAACTTTTAAGGGATGGGATGGCCTGGGTATGTTCAATTGAACGTCTCTAATACCCTTTCATGCTTCAACTCTGCATGGAACTATCATCACACCCCCAGTGAGGACACACGGACACCTGTGTCACAAGTCACAATGCAAGGGAGGGCACACTGTACTTGAGAAACCGATACATCCTGCTGACAAACAGTTAGCCAACAAACAATTGCTCAGCCAAGGAAAAAAAACAATGCCAAAGTTTCCACCAACAACCATAGGTTGTCACATTAGTACACAAAATAGTCACAGACAACACAACACAACTACTTCCATCAAAGATACGTACAACAGTGCCTCCTACATCTAATTGATACCATTCTGTGTTTCTCTTTCAGCTGATCAGGGGTATGGCATCCAGCCTTGGCTAATGACACCATGTGGGAACCCAAATACTGCTGCTGAGCGGGCATACAATGACGCCCACAAGAGGACACGCAGCATTGTGGAGCGGACCTTTGGGATCCTAAAGTCAAGGTTCCGCTGCCTTGACATCACTGGCGGAAGCCTACTATACTCTCCAGAGATGGTCTGCAAGATCATATGCACTTGTGCCATATTACACAATATTTGTGTAAAAAGGAACATTCCCCTCCTTGAACCGGACCCAGACATGCCTGCGGATGATGATGAGGAGGATGCTGGCCTGCAACAGGAGGGGGAACAACCTAACACCGCAGCAGGAGTGCGTAGGCACCAACAGCTTGTGAACAATTTTTTTACTTAAGTTATTATAATCACTTGTATTCCACACTTGTAAATAAACACAGATAACAAACACCACATCATGCTTTGGCCTATTCATTTCTGACCACCTTTAGTTTGAAATAGCTGAAGATGAATGTCGTCTCATTGATCAAGAATGCCATTAAAATTCATCACACCAAAAATAAACATCACAACTGTATGCACAGAGGGTAGGATGTGACATGATACATTATCATACACAGAGCCCAACAAGAGTACAAATGTGACAATTACACATGCCGGATCCAAACAACTGAAACAGTCTCTCATCCAGCCCATAATTGGAGATCATTTGAAAGTCACATTACACGTGTTCAGAGACTGGGTGGGACCATCCATGTGTACGTGACCATGTCATCAATGGCTACTCTCAAGTGTGTGATATGAGCAATACACAATAGCTACAACATCAGCTGCCACTAACTCAGGAGGAGACCTTGAAGTTACAGTGACAACATACACCCAGACAGGTGATAGTGGATCCACATTCCAACACACAGGTACACATATGTCATACAATCAATCTAATATTTGAAAGTAGACCATCACAGTTGTGTCCCAGTCTGAACCTAGCAGGAAGATTGTAACATGACACTAAACCAGTTTATGCAGAAAGGGACACAGACAACAAAAATATTCTTCTCATTATCACATCGGGAACGCTGAGAGTCTTGCAAACATAGTCATAGTAAAATGGTATGCAAGTTTGCTCCAATTCATCCTTACTGCAAACGTCAAATGGGCTATTGAGATGAATGAATGGTCAACAGTCATTCATACCATATGGCCTTACATTAGCCCGCTGCTGCAGGTTTGCCATGATATAATAAATATACTCCATGGATACAGTAGCTATTCTGGATGGTCAAATCCTAGGGTGCTGGTGGCCTAAGTCCACCTCTACCGCCCCCAAAACATGCAAGAATCATGTACTTGTGAACCACACACATGCATAAGGCACATGTGTGGCCTCCATGTCACAAGTCCAACACAAATCTGAAACACAAAATCATAATGGGACATGCTCAGCCCCATAAAAACTGAAAGTGACTCTCCCACTCCCTGTTAGGACTACAGATAAAAGCATCACCATCATAAATGTGGACACATTTTGGAGACGGAATACATAATGGTATCCCATCCATCATTTCAAAATAGCCATCAGCAATTACACCAAATATGTCGTCAAATATGGTCAATACATTAGTTAACGTATCCCAAACATTACAGTGTGAATGCCTTCTATACATAAAACCACGGACATGTGTCATATACAAACACATATGTGTATCACATCGCACCGTTTGACCATGACAAATCCCCTTTCCAAAGCTAAAAACATGAAGACATAAGGAAAAATTTGCTCCATATTCGACGCATACAGCATGGCCGTCATAATTTGTTCACGTACATGTGTGCACACAATGCAGAGTCAAATACAAATGTATCCAAAAGTGTCTTAATGTTTTGCCTTCAAAGTATAATTTACATCCACAATATTTTTGACTCTGCATCATGTGCACTACTGTACGTGTAAAAAAAATGACGCCCATGCTGTATGCGTGGTAAAATTGACGCTACATGGACAATATGTTGGTCATCTCATGTACATTATAAAATATTAATATTCATATCATATTTTGTCACTCCGCATCATGTGCACTACTGTACGTGTAAAAAAAATGACGCCCATGCTGTATGCGTGGTAAAATTGACGCTACATGGACAATATGTTGGTCATCTCATGTACATTATAAAATATTAATATTCATATCATATTTTTTCACTCCGCATCATGTGCACTACTGTACGTGTAAAAAAAATGACGCCCATGCTGTATGCGTGGTAAAATTGACGCTACATGGACAATATGTTGGTCATCTCATGTACATTATAAAATATTAATATTCATATCATATTTTTTCACTCCGCATCATGTGCACTACTGTACGTGTAAAAAAAATGACGCCCATGCTGTATGCGTGGTAAAATTGACGCTACATGGACAATATGTTGGTCATCTCATGTACATTATAAAATATTAATATTCATATCATATTTTTTCACTCCGCATCATGTGCACTGTAATGCGTAAAAAAAAAAATGACGCACAACTGTGTATGCGTGAAAATATGACGCAAAACGGGAAAATAAAAACGGCGGCCATTTTCTGCAGGAAGTGATGTAATAGGATATCCTGTTTACAAATTCTGTACTGGGAGTTAACTTTCACTTTCACTTTGCAGTCTCAGATTTATCTAGACTGTGTGGTTGTGTGAAAGGTGTTGTCCTGTGTTTTACTGCTTTTGTGTCCTGTGTGCCTTGTATTTTGTCTTAGTGTCAATCTATTATTGTTGTATAACATTGTCTCAGTCTGTTTAGTGTTATTTTGTCTATACCTGTGATAGTTTGTATTGTCAGTGGGAGTCTGTTGTGGGTAGCATAGTTTGGGGGGTTAGTTGGGCTATTTTTCTCCTTCTTCTTTTTCTTTCACACCTCTACCTTTCCCCATTTCCCACTTTTACTTTCATATTTATTTTGTCCAGCATTAGTCCTCTCAATATGTCAGGTAGGCCTCGCCTGTCCAGGATGGGTGAAGACGAATTGGGGGGGTTCCTATGGCTAGTAAGCCATTTCCTGCCACTAATGCTGGAAGCTGGGGGCCGTGTGATACAGGGGTATCACACGGAGGCGAGGAAAATCCGGTGGGAGAAGGTGCGCCATCACCTGGTCCGGGTCTACGGGAGTATGAGAAATGTACACCAACTCAAGCACCGCTGGGCAGATCTGGTCACCAGGGAACAGGACCTGCTGGACCACCTGGGACTCCGGATTGGTGGCCATGTTGGTGAGTAAAAATCTATTAAATGGGAATGATAGAAATCTGTGTGTGAACATGTGATGATTGTTAGCCAATCTGCAAAATAAGTAGCTGACTGTGTGTAATGCTAGGGAAACCTAGGCCCATGGTTATACACATAAATCCCCATATTTTGCAACACATGTACACGCAATAACAGCATTAAAATCCAACATCTATTTGTATTTTGCTAAGTCGCCCCCTCTCTGCGTCACAAAATGTTGCAAATGCTGCGCTACCAAGGTATACATATGTGTCCTAATGTGTATTTGTTGCAGAATGTGTATGAAGACCTATGCTACCAGTCCGATGGCTCATTTTTGCAATACTTACCAGATGCCTGTAGCTGCATGTAATGTAGTGTTGCATTTGTGTCAGAAAAGCAACACGTGAACTGCTCTATTTGTACTCCACTGGTCATAATGGCCAGTGAGTACGTCATGTAGAAACAACATACCTACATATGCAGACGCCATAGCTAGACAGAAAATTGGAAACACATGATGATGCTATACATGTGTGTTGCCTTCACGTCACATGAAGTTAGTCATGTTGTTCACACATATGTCACATGTGTGTCTGGTTGCTGTGTGTTGAACCTGTCCACATAGCCTGTTTGATTGTGAGTGGTCATGCAGTCCTCATGGAACCAGTTTTGGAATGTCTCTCTGGGATGCACATGCTGAGATGTATGGTTAACATTATTGTTGGGGCATACTAATGGAGGATTAACTTGGACGACACATGACTGTCCTGGCCACTGCATGAGTGTAGTAGGGTGTGACACTGGAGCAGGAGACTCATCCAATGATAATGTTGAATACAAAGTTATCCATGCGGGATGAGCATGTGTCAAAGTCGATCATTACCATGTCATATTTACACAGTGTCATTGTAACAGAAATCATTTGTCCGTTCACCCAGTCTGAGTATAATCTTTGTTTCATGCTTTACAGGTGGACCAGCCCCGTACACCGTGGGAGAGGTGGCCCATTTTGACGACCCCAATACCTACAGTGAGTGTCGCCTGAGTGCTATTTACATTGTTTGGTAATGACGCATGATGGATTACTGTGTGTTAAAGAGAATTAATGATTTGATGTGCTGGCCATTCATTGGCTTTGTTCTTTTAGTGTGATATCAAATTTGAATTATGTTTCTGCAAAGCAATACGTAGTCATCTCTCAGATTGAGGGGCTGTAGCCCATTCAATTAGGCCGGCAATTGGGAATGGTATGACTCATTTTTAATACACTGGTCAATGTTAGACTTGGTCAGGGACTTGCCATCAACTGAGTCTGCATATCAGACTGACAGTCTCCCAGATAGCTTAGGCACATGGCTTTGATGACAAATGCTTCTTCCTAGTTGAGGATGGACTGTGTACACTGTAGGTTGGATCTTCCGGGGGCATGTACTTCCACAAGGTGAACTCGAAGTGTGTGTGACTTGAGTGCAATGCCCTAGGTGTTCAGTTGAATCATGTGAATGGGTGTACTACCTCCTCTGTGTGTGTTGTTAAACATGCCTCACTAATAGTATGTTATGTTGGGCTAAGTCATACCAGTTTGACATGTGTGGACCTGGGATGTGACAAGGTTGGGCTGACTACAACGTGTTGCTAGCCCTTCATAGGTGTTGTGTGTGAAGGCACATACTTGTTGAACTTTCTGTACACTCCTGGGTGTGCATTGAACATGGGATTGTTGGTTGTTCTTCCCACACCACCCACAAAGACTGGGATCTTACTGTGAAACAGGGTACCTAGGACTGTAGCAACCAGTATGTTACACGTCCTTAACACCTTTTGTGACTTGAGTTAGTACCTTGGGCCAGAGTGAGAAAAATGTCTACATGTTGCAAATGGCATAAATATATGTGTGGGATTTGCAAACGTCTGTTTCCTATTCCAAAATGTATTTGGGGGTCATGTACATATTAGCAAAATGCTTTTCAAAATTGAAATATTAAAGGGTTTTACCAGACCTACTTGCAAATCACAGTGGTAGGCAATCCCATTTGCAACCGAGTACGTGGTTGCAAAGTGAGTAGCTGTTATCATCCACTTGAAGTGGATGGTAACCAACTTGCTGACTGGAAGGGGTCCTCATTGTAAAGCTTCACCTTTGTGAGTGGACTAAAATAATCCTGCGCAAAACAGCCAGTGGTCTAAGGGACCAATAATTACCGTGAAAATTTCCAAGTTGAATTGTTGTGATTGAAAACTAATTGCAGCTCATTTTCCTTTCCGGTAAACGGCCATACACTTGGGGAAAAATAACTTGCTTATTTTAAAAGCAGTCACGTCTATGGAGTTCTGCTGGTCCCAGCAGGCCTCCATCCCCGTGAGTGCCCATGTTGCTAAGGTGGGGCAACTTGGAACCCACATCATTGATGTTCATGAGGTGGGTTTTAGGGACCCCATAGTGACTCGCAGACGGTGTCAGAGACACCGTTCTGCTTTGCAAATTGCTAGTTGATTTTTCTAAATTCCTACATCTGACCCCTAGTGTGGACATATGATTCTGGGCCAGGGGTTCAATCTTAGCACACAACTAATTCCAAATGCTATTGAGTGAGGAGTGTGAGTGTTATCACATAGAATGACATATGTACTGAAGTCAGTATGCGGAAGAGCTGGTGCCATAATGTCAAATGCCTTAGGTATGATTTGGATGAGTAGTTTCGGGTGATGTCATCCATCATGTAGAGACATGGATATGCTATGTGTGATATGACCTTAGGTATGCATGATTCACATGTACTTCCTCTGAGCCTTTCCGTGAACTATGTTGTAACAATTGCTGCAAACAATACATTTCTAGTAATGGACAAATGACCCATTGTGGTATTCAACCCACTGTAAATTCAATGCTCAATATTTCCCTTTTCTCTTCACAGCTGCAAACATGAGTGCCGCAGAGCGCAACAATTTTGAGCGCAGTGCAATGAGGTACAGGCACATCCTGCAGGTGCAGTGTGGGTATCGGAGGATGGCCCGCAGATATAATTCGGATCGGGCCTCCGGGGCGTGGTATGCCACACCACAGGCTCCCCCAACGGTGCCACCTACAACCACCGCCACTACAACCACCAGGTCTGCCCAAGGGGACCCAGCGACGGACCAGGCATCTTCATCAAGACCTGGACCCAGCCGTGTGTTGGGAGCAGGGCTGTCCCGTGGCCACTCCACTCCAGCACCAACATCCACCTCCACCGGCACGCAGACCAGCACTGAGCCTCTTATTGACCCTGCAGCCTTCCAGGCATTGTCTAGAAAATTGGACAGGTTAATTGGCAAGGTGGACAACCTGACGGAGGACATGGCTGAGGTGAAGAAGAAGGTGCGCTCCATCCGGCGCACACCTCAGAGGGCAAATCTTTAGTCATTTTGCCCTCCTGAACTTTTACCCCTCCCCTCTCACCTCTTTCCTTTTTCATACTGTTAGTTGGGTTTGGGGGGTTAGTTATAGGATAAGTATAGGAAATTAGCTTAGTTAGTGTTAGGTAAGAGGGTGGGGGGTCCTTATTCTTTCTATCTAATATTTTTGTGTGGTGGGTGGGTGGGGGGCAATGTTGGGATTCCTGTTTAATAAAAAATAAAAAAATAAAATAAAAAAAAAATACAAAAAAATATATGTTTGTTTAGGATAGTATAGTATGTGTGTAGGTTAGTAAGTGTTGTCCTGCATGTGTCTTGTCTCTTAATGGTGGGTGGGGGGTTGATGTTTAGATCGTTTCGTTACATGTGTAGAGTAAGTTTAGCTTAGGTTAGTTAGGGACAGTTGTGGGTTAGTAGTAGTCAGGTTAGATTAGTGTAGGTTTACCTTTCCCTTAGTTGCCTCTTTTATTACTACTTTTAAATAAAAAAATGTGTTAACCCTTTACCTGATGCGTTAGGTGCTACCTTTTCATGGCCTTGACATCAGTGTAGCAGAAAGTTTAAGTATGACATTTGTGTTCCATGCTCGCTATCCCCAGGCTTATGAGGTTTAACATGCCAGCTACCCGTGTGCTGACTTGGTAAGTATCCACCATGTTGGAGAGCCACCATTGGTAGTTGTTAGACCTGACATGCCTTAGGGTGGTCACCCCTAACTTTTTGCCTGCCTCCCTCCACTTTTTGGACCCTGTTTTGCTGGCTTTTAGACTCTGCGCACTTTACCACTGCTAACCAGTGCTAGAGTGCATATGCTCTCTTCCTTTTTAAACACGGTAACCCTGGCTCATACCTGATTGGACTATTTAATCTACTTATAAGTCCCTAGTAATGTGCACTACATGTGCCTAGGGCCTGTAGAATAAATGCTACTAGTGGACCTGCAGCACTGGTTGTGCCACCCACTTAAGTAGCCCCCTTAACCTTGTCTCAGGCTTGCCATTGCAAGGCCTGTGTGTGCAGTTTCACTGCCACCTCGACTTGGCATTTAAAAGTACTTGCCAAGCCTAGAACTCCCCTTTTTCTACATATAAGTCACCCTTAATGTGGGCCCTAGGTAACCCCTAGGGCAGGGTGCTGTGAGGGTAAAAGGCAGGACATGTACTTGTGTAGTTATATGTCCTGGTAGTGTAAAACTCCTAAATTCGTTTTTACACTACTGTGAGACCTGCTCCCTTCATAGGCTAACATTGGGGCTGCCCTCATACACTGTTGAAGTGGCAGCTGCTGATCAGAAAGGAGCAGGAAGGTCATATTTAGTATGGCCAGAATGGTAATACAAAATCCTGCTGACTGGTGAAGTAGGATTTAATATTACTATTCTAGAAATGCCACTTTTAGAAAGTGAGCATTTCTTTGCACTTAAATCTTTCTGTGCCTTACAATCCACGTCTGGCTGGGCTTGGTTGACAGCTCCTTGTGCATTCACTCAGACACACCCCAAACACAGGGTACTCAGCCTCACTTGCATACATCTGCATTTTGAATGGGTCTTCCTGGGCTGGGAGGGTGGAGGGCCTGCTCTCACACAAAGGACTGCCACACCCCCTACTGGGACCCTGGCAGACAGGATTGAACTGAAAGGGGACCTGGTGCACTTCTTAGCCACTCTTTGAAGTCTCCCCCTCTTCAAAGGCACATTTGGGTATAAAACAGGGCCTCTGCCCTACCTCATCAGACACTTGCTGGAGAAGAAACCTGAACCAGAAACTACATCCTGCCAAGAAGAACTGCCTGGCTTCTCAAAGGACTCACCTGTCTGCTTTCTACAAAGGACTGCTGCCTTGCTGTTGCCCTGCTGCCTTGCTGAACTCTTTTATGGCTGTGAAAGTGTTCTCCAAGGGCTTGGATAGAGCTTGCCTCCTGTTCCTTGAAGTCTCAGGGCCAAAAAGACTTCTCTCTTTTACTTGGACGCTCCGTGCGCCGAAAATTTCGACGCACAACTTGTTTCGCGGCGAGAAAAACGCCGCACTCCGACGCTGATCAACGCGACGCTCTGGGGACGATCGAAGATCCGACGCATGGCCTCGCAAGGACAACGCCGCCGGATCTCTAGAGGAGAAATCGACGCGACGCCTGCCGTGAGATCGTAATTTCAACGCGCAGCCCCGCAGATCGAAGTCTAGAGGAGAAATCGACGCGACGCCTGCCGTGAGATCGTAATTTCGACGCGCAGCCCCGCAGACCGACGCGCAGCCGGAGAACAAGCAGGAAAATCCACGCACAGACCCGGGACATCTGGTAATCCCCGCGATCCACAGAAAGAGACTGTCCACGTGCCGGAAAATGACGCCGACTTCCCCGCGTGAAAAATAACGACACAAGTCCGTGTGTGCTGAGGAGAAATCGACACACACACCAGTTTTCCACGCACCTCTTCTCCTGTGGCCCTCTGAGGAGATTTTCCACCAGAAACCAGGTACTTTGTGCTTGAAAGAGACTTTGTTTATATTCTAAAGACTTAAGACATTTTATATCACTTTTCCGTGATACTTCTACAAGTTTCCATTGCAACCTTATTCTTTTTGACCTACAATTATCCTGATAAATATTATATATTTTTCTAAACACTGTGTGGTGTATTTTTGTGGTGCTATATGGTGGTATTGTATGATTTATTGCACAAATACTTTACACATTGCCTTCTAAGTTAAGCCTGACTGCTCGTGCCAAGCTACCAGAGGGTGGGCACAGGATAATCTTGGATTGTGTGTGACTTACCCTGACTAGAGTGAGGGCTTTTGCTTGGACAGGGGGTAACCTGACTGCCAACCAAAAACCCCATTTCTAACATTGGTGATCAGCGGTGAGGATAGGACTTGTATTTGTGCAGTGACATACAGTAGCTAAGTATTTCACTACCTACCCACAGTTGAAGGTCAACTTGGTCTTTATCTCTTTTTGAAAACCCGATTTTTTTTCTGACAATTTTCAAAAACTAAATCCTCACTCAACATGTCTCTGACTGGGTCTCAGACAGGGGACTTTGACCTAGTCCAGTTGGATACATATACGGTCAAACAACTAAGAGGATTCTGCAGGGCACTGAGGGTACCCACCCAAGGGGCCTCCAGAAAGGAGGACTTTCAAGTGGCGCTGAGGGCCTGGTCAGAAGCCCATTTAGAGGATGATGAGGAAGAGGAGCCAGAAAATGGCACCTCAGAGGAATTTTCACTATCTGTGGATGGTGTTACCACTGCAATTGTGCCCCCTTCCAGACCAGGGAACAGTGTCTCTATGCAAAGCCTGACCGCAGAGGAAAGGAGAGAGGAAAGGGAGTTCCAATTGCAAATGGCAAAACTGAAAATTGAGGCCAAACAAGCTGAGGCTGAAAGAGCAGCCAAACAGATTGAAGCTGAAAGAACAGCCAAACAGATTGAAGCTGAAAGAACAGCCAAACAAGCAGAAGCTGAAAGAGCAGCCAAACAGGTGGAAGCTGAAAGAGCTTTGGCTGAAAAGAAACTATTGTTGGCTCATGAACTGAGTCTCAAGGAGCTGGAGATCAAGGCGAGACAGTCTGAATCCAGCAATAATGGTGGCAGCATACAGACAGGACCTGCTGGAGAAAAGAAGGTTCGTATACCCAAAAATGTGGTGCCCAGTTTTGTGGTGGGAGATGACATAGATAAATGGTTAGCTGCTTATGAAGTTGCACTAAGGGCTCATGAGGTTCCTGAAGGGCAATGGGGGGTAGCTATGTGGGGTTATGTGCCACCTTTGGGGAGGGACACACTTCTCACACTGGATCAACCTGATCAAAACACATACCCACTTCAGAAAGCCACTTTGCTTGCCAAGTTTGGGCTGACCCCTGAGGGATACCGTCAGAGGTTCAGGGACAGCACCAAACAACACACACAAACATGGGTAGATTTCTTTGACTTTTCCAGTAAGGCACTGAATGGATGGGTGCGGGGCAACAAAGTAAATGACTATAAAGGGTTATATGACTTGATTCTGAGAGAGCATATGCTTAATACTACTTTTACAGAGTTGCGCCAGCACTTGGTAGATAGTAAGCTGACTGATCCCAGGAAGCTTGCTGAGGAGGCGGACCTCTGGGTTAGCACCAGTGTGTCCAAAAAGGTACCTGGGGGGGACTCACACAAAGGTGGTCAGGGTTCCCAACATAAGAAAGAGGGGGGAGATAAACTTACAGATAAGGAACTCTCAAAAGGCCCCCAAAAGAATTCCCAGGGAGGGGGTGGCAACCATTCCTTCTCTAGATTTGGGAGGAAGCCAGGGACATTTGATAAGTCAGGGAGATCCAACCCCAAATGTATGGAGTGTTACCAGTATGGGCACTATAAAGGCGACCCCCAGTGCTCCAAAAGGGCACCGTCCACTACCGGACAGACACCTGGGATAACTAGTGTAGCGCTTGGAGGGGAGATGGACCCAGATAGCTTGGGGGAGCAAGTAGAGATTTCCCTAGTGTCCCTGGGAGAAAGACAAATGGTGCCCAAAGCCCACATGCCCCGAAATACTTCCAAGTACAGGCAGTGGGTCACCATTAATGGGCAGAAGGTGGAGGCTCTGCGTGACACAGGAGCCAGTATGACTACTATCCAGAGTCAGCTGGTGTCCCCGGAGCAGATAGTCCCTAATACATTCCACCAGGTCATAGTCGCTGACAATCGTGAGAGTCACCTACCGGTGGCTCTGGTTCCCTTTGAGTAGGGGGGGGGGTCTCTGGTACTCTGAAAGTAGCTGTGAGTCCTGCCATGCCTGTAGATTGTCTGTTAGGCAATGATCTTGAGCACACTGCTTGGAAAGAAGTAGAGCTCAAATCTCACCTGGAGATGTTAGGGTTACCTGAGTGGGTCTGCATGACCACCAGGTCCATGGCTGCCCGGGAAGGGAGTCAAGGGCGTCTGGAGCCTGGAAAAATGGCCCAGACAGCCGCCCAAGAGGGGGGCCTTGGGCACGGGAAACCCGCCTCCAATGTTCCCACGGGGGTAGACGAGGTCCCTGAGGAAGAAGAGGCCCCCGAGCCAACCGGGGAGGACATAGCTGCCCTGGGTAACCTACCTGAACTTGCTGGCTGGCAAGTAGAGGGGGGGCCAACCAGGGAAGCATTCTGCAAGGCGCAGAGAGAATGCCCCACCCTTGAGGGTCTGAGGAAGCAGGCCACAGACCACAGACCACGCAGCAGGTGACGCCTCTGGCGCTCACCATATTTACTGGGAGAATGATCTCCTTTACAGTGAGCGTAGAATTCCAGGTCCTGGGCCACACCGTGTGCTGGTGGTCCCCCAGTGTTACCGGAAATTCCTACTAGGCCTGGCTCACGACATTCCCCTGGCAGGACACCTGGGCCAAGACAAGACCTTTGACAGGCTTAACACCCACTTTCATTGGCCCAGAATGAGGAAAGCCTCAGATAACTTCTGCAGAGCTTGCCCCACCTGCCAGGCTAGTGGGAAGGCAGGAAAACGGCTTAAAGCTCCCCTGATCCCACTCCCGGTCGTTGGCACCCCCTTTGAAAGGGTGGGCATCGACATTGTTGGTCCCTTGGACCCCAAAACTGCCCTGGGAAACAGGTTTATCCTGGTTTTGGTGGACCATGCCACCCGCTATCCAGAGGCAATCCCTCTGAGAACAGTGACTGCAAAGGTGGTGACCCGAGCCCTGATGGGAATATTTACCCGTGTGGGATTCCCTAAGGAGGTCGTGTCTGACAGGGGCACAAACTTCATGTCTATATACATGAAGACCCTGTGGGATGAGTGTGGGGTGACCTACCGGTTTACCACCCCTTATCATCCTCAAACCAACGGGCTGGTTGAGAGATTCAACCAGACCCTGAAAGGCATGATTGGTGGCCTGACTGAGGCCATGAGGCGTAAGTGGGACGTTCTCTTACCTTGCCTGTTGTTTGCTTATAGAGAGGTGCCCCAGAAAGGGGTGGGGTTCAGCCCCTTTGAGCTTCTCTATGGTCACCCTGTCAGGGGACCCCTAAGCATCGTTAAGGAGGGCTGGGAGAGAGCTCCCCAGACCCCTCCCCAGGATGTGGTCAGCTACATGCTGGCCCTCCGCAAACAAACCCAACGCTTCTGGAAAGAGGCCCAGAGTAACCTCGAGGCCAGTCAAGAGGTGATGAAGGAGTGGTACGACCAAAAGGCCACTCTAGTTGAGTTCTCACCTGGAGACAAAGTTTGGGTGATGGAGCCAGTAGAGCCCAGGGCTCTCCAGGACCGCTGGACTGGCCCCTTTGAGATCAAGGAGCGTAAAGGGGAGGCCACTTACTTAGTGGACCTCAAGACCCCCAGGCAACCCCTAAGGGTCCTCCATCACAACCGGCTCAAACCTCACTTTGAGAGGTCTGAGGTCAGTATGCTCCTAGTCACCGATGAGGGCATGGAAGAGGAGAGTGAACCTCTCCCCGACCTCCTCGCTGTCAAAGAAGGGGATGGGTCAGTAGGGGGTGTCATTCTCTCTGACTCCCTGACTCCAACACAGAGAGGGGACTGCTATGAGTTGCTAGAGCAGTTCTCCCCCCTGTTCTCCCTTACACCTGGACTAACCCACCTCTGTGTGCATGACATTGACACAGGTGACAGTGCTCCTGTAAAGAACAAAATTTACAGGTTGTCAGATAAAGTGAAGGCCAGCATCAAGGAGGAGGTCTCCAAGATGTTGACTCTGGGGGTTATTGAGAAATCCAGTAGTCCCTGGGCCAGTCCTGTGGTATTGGTTCCCAAGGCTACTGCCCCAGGTGCAAAACCAGAACTCCGGTTCTGTGTGGACTACCGGGGTCTCAATTCAGTCACCCGGACTGATGCTCACCCCATCCCCCGAGCTGATGAGCTCGTTGACAGGCTAGGCGCTGCCAAGTTCCTGAGTACGTTCGATCTTACTTCCGGGTACTGGCAGATTGGCCTGACTAAGGGGGCTAAAGAAAGATCGGCTTTTTCCACCCCTGATGGCCATTACCAATTCCGGGTGATGCCATTTGGGCTGAAAAATGCCCCCGCTACCTTCCAACGGTTGGTTAACGGGGTCCTAGCTGGTAAAGATGCCTTCTGTGCAGCTTACCTAGACGACATAGCTGTCTACAGTTCCAGCTGGGAGGAACACCTGCTCCACCTCAAGGAGGTGCTTCAGGCCCTGCAACAGGCAGGCCTGACTATCAAGGCTAGTAAGTGCCAGATTGGGCAGGGTTCCGTGGTGTACTTGGGACACCTCGTAGGTGGTGGAAGGGTGCAGCCGCTCCAGGCCAAGATTGAAACTATCAAGGCCTGGCAACCACCTAGAACACAGACTGAGGTGAGAGCCTTTTTGGGCCTCACTGGATACTACCGCAGGTTCGTCAAGGGCTATGGCACCATTGTGACACCCTTGACTGAACTCACTTCCAAGAAACAACCTAGGTTGGTGAATTGGACAGAGGCCTGTCAGAAAGCCTTTGATTCTCTGAAGGAAGCCATGTGCACGGCCCCCGTGCTCAGGGCCCCTGACTACTCCCAGGAATTTATTGTTCAGACAGACGCTTCAGAGCATGGCATAGGGGCTGTTCTAGCACAGCTGAATGACGAGGGCTCAGACCTACCAGTAGTCTTTATTAGCAGAAGACTATTACCACGGGAACAAAAGTGGAGTGCTATTGAGAGAGAAGCATTTGCTGTGGTCTGGGCACTGAAGAAGCTAAGACCCTACCTGTTTGGGACTCACTTCCGGGTTCAGACAGACCACAGCCCCCTCAGATGGCTCATGCAGATGAGGGGTGAGAATCCAAAACTCTTGAGATGGTCCATTTCCCTACAGGGGATGGACTTTACGGTGGAGCATCGCCCAGGGGCTGACCAGGACAATGCTGATGGTCTCTCCAGATACTTCCGCCTTAGCGATGAGAGCTCCCAGGAGGTCGGGTAGCTCTCCCCACTTTCAGCTGGGGGGGACACATGTTAGACCTGACATGCCTTAGGGTGGTCACCCCTAACTTTTTGCCTGCCTCCCTCCACTTTTTGGACCCTGTTTTGCTGGCTTTTAGACTCTGCGCACTTTACCACTGCTAACCAGTGCTAAAGTGCATATGCTCTCTTCCTTTTTAAACACGGTAACCCTGGCTCATACCTGATTGGACTATTTAATCTACTTATAAGTCCCTAGTAATGTGCACTACATGTGCCTAGGGCCTGTAGATTAAATGCTACTAGTGGACCTGCAGCACTGGTTGTGCCACCCACTTAAGTAGCCCCCTTAACCTTGTCTCAGGCTTGCCATTGCAAGGCCTGTGTGTGCAGTTTCACTGCCACCTAGACTTGGCATTTAAAAGTACTTGCCAAGCCTAGAACTCCCCTTTTTCTACATATAAGTCACCCTTAATGTGGGCCCTAGGTAACCCCTAGGGCAGGGTGCTGTGAGGGTAAAAGGCAGGACATGTACTTGTGTAGTTATATGTCCTGGTAGTGTAAAACTCCTAAATTCGTTTTTACACTACTGTGAGACCTGCTCCCTTCATAGGCTAACATTGGGGCTGCCCTCATACACTGTTGAAGTGGCAGCTGCTGATCAGAAAGGAGCAGGAAGGTCATATTTAGTATGGCCAGAATGGTAATACAAAATCCTGCTGACTGGTGAAGTCGGATTTAATATTACTATTCTAGAAATGCCACTTTTAGAAAGTGAGCATTTCTTTGCACTTAAATCTTTCTGTGCCTTACAATCCACGTCTGGCTGGGCTTGGTTGACAGCTCCTTGTGCATTCACTCAGACACACCCCAAACACAGGGTACTCAGCCTCACTTGCATACATCTGCATTTTGAATGGGTCTTCCTGGGCTGGGAGGGTGGAGGGCCTGCTCTCACACAAAGGACTGCCACACCCCCTACTGGGACCCTGGCAGACAGGATTGAACTGAAAGGGGACCTGGTGCACTTCTTAGCCACTCTTTGAAGTCTCCCCCACTTCAAAGGCACATTTGGGTATAAAACAGGGCCTCTGCCCTACCTCATCAGACACTTGCTGGAGAAGAAACCTGAACCAGAAACTACATCCTGCCAAGAAGAACTGCCTGGCTTCTCAAAGGACTCACCTGTCTGCTTTCTACAAAGGACTGCTGCCTTGCTGTTGCCCTGCTGCCTTGCTGAACTCTTGTCTGGCTGTGAAAGTGCTCTCCAAGGGCTTGGATAGAGCTTGCCTCCTGTTCCTTGAAGTCTCAGGGCCAAAAAGACTTCTCTCTTTTACTTGGACGCTCCGTGCGCCGAAAATTTCGACGCACAACTTGTTTCGCGGCGAGAAAAACGCCGCACTCCGACGCTGATCCACGCGACGCTCTGGGGACGATCGAAGATCCGACGCACGGCCTCGCAAGGACAACGCCGCCCGACCTCTAGAGGAGAAATCGACGCAACGCCTGCCGTGAGATCGAAATTTCAACGCGCAGCCCCGCAGATCGAAGTCTAGAGGAGAAATCGACGCGACGCCTGCCGTGAGATCGTAAGTTCGACGCGCAGCCCCGCAGACCGACGCGCAGCCGGAGAACAAGCAGGAAAATCCACGCACAGACCCGGGACATCTGGTAATCCCCGCGATCCACAGAAAGAGACTGTCCACGCACCGGAAAACGACGCCGACTTCCCCGCGTGAAAAATAACGACGCAAGTCCGTGTGTGCTGAGGAGAAATCGACGCACACACCAGTTTTCCACGCACCTCTTCTCCTGTGGCCCTCTGAGGAGATTTTCCACCAGAAACCAGGTACTTTGTGCTTGAAAGAGACTTTGTTTATATTCTAAAGACTTAAGACATTTTATATCACTTTTCCGTGATACTTCTACAAGTTTCCATTGCAACCTTATTCTTTTTGACCTACAATTATCCTGATAAATATTATATATTTTTCTAAACACTGTGTGGTGTATTTTTGTGGTGCTATATGGTGGTATTGTATGATTTATTGCACAAATACTTTACACATTGCCTTCTAAGTTAAGCCTGACTGCTCGTGCCAAGCTACCAGAGGGTGGGCACAGGATAATCTTGGATTGTGTGTGACTTACCCTGACTAGAGTGAGGGCTTTTGCTTGGACAGGGGGTAACCTGACTGCCAACCAAAAACCCCATTTCTAACAGTAGTGTGCATTGATCATCAAGGTTTGGGGTTGGTATGTATCCTACTTCACAAAGAGTGCTTCCAGACTTGTTATTGTAGGTAAATAGATAGGTCGGACAGCATTGTGAAGTTCAGGGAGAGCTTTATAGATGATGATTTGTTCACACTCTTGTCTTGTTGCTGTCATTGCTGACCTACATCATGTGTGTACTGATTCAGCATTAATTTCCTTCATGGAAGTATACGCCGTAAGGGTGATTGATGCTGTGTAATTTGTTTATCATTCCTTTCATTCTACAGCATAATTTCAAATTTTAGTATTGCATGGTGCCTACATTTCTCAGCCACCATTAGTTGTGTAGAATAGCTATAGATGGTGCATCATTCTGTCCAACACAGCATGATTGTGTGTGCTTAGTCCCTTCATCAGTTATTTTCCTCAGTATAGTAAAGCTATGATGCAATCCTGGCCACTGCACAGATGTTTCAGTATACATGAAATCAGGACAGTAGTATAGAGAATCAACATGGTTGCCACACAGCCACTTTGGAGTTATCTACTGCACAGTTGAATTTTGAAATGACACAGAGACACAATAGGTGTGCAAGTGATATTTATTTATAGGTGGTGTAGTGCAAAATGTCCATTCACCATGTTTGCTGACTCCTTTCTGGTGCATTATTACATGGTGATCCTACAGAAGGGGTGTGGATGATGCTCCTGACATGCTGGGGTGATGTCACAGACAGTGCAGAGGAACATGAAATGCCAATTGGTAGGAGAGAAACATTCATTGGCAAGGTGGACAAGTCATACAGTGGATTGCCAAACAGTCGTTGAGGTTAGTTGTAGTGAGACTGGCATGTGGCAAAACGTAGGACCTTGGTCAGAGTAGGGCATGGTGCAGGGACTAGGGCTTCCGGGTACTCTTGCGTGTGAATGTTATCTGTTCCATGTCTTCTTCTTCTGATGTGTGTGTTGCCTGGTGTGTCCTTGTTGTTGTTGGTTGTGAAGGGGCAACACACACCTCAGTGTTAGAAGACATGGAGGCAGACATCCCGGGGGCTGATCCCTGTTGAGTAAGGAAGGGCAGTACTGCAGCAAGGAGGGCCTGCTGGTTTTTCAGAATGGCAGCCACATCCCGATGGTAGGCAGCCAGGTCGGCCCTGAGGGGTTCTATGTTGCATTCGTGCACACGTTGAGTGGCTTGCAGTTGGAGTTGTTGTGTCAACTGGATGACAGCTGTGCCAATTTCCTTCAGTGTTTTTGAAATGTCCTCCAAGAGCAAAGTTCTGGCTTGCATTGCAGCTGCCTGATCAGCAGTTGACAACATGCACGAACGCACCCCCTCAAGGCTGGCTGCCATATTTTGCATCCCCACCGCACCTCCTTTGCCAGCTCCCGCTGGACCCCAACAACAGTTCTTTCGAAGCTGGTGCGAGTGTCGTCAGAGTCCTCAGCTGTGTTGGAGCTGGCAGGTCTTACAATTGGGGTAGCGGGTGGTTCTACTGTGGTGGCTGCTTCTTCTGTGCTCCTCCTTGTGACTGAAGGTGGGGTTTGGAGGCTTTCAAGGACCATGTCAAGGGTCTCTTGTGGGAGGTTGATGGTCTCGTCATCCATGTCATCAGGGAACTCATGGACAGACAGATCAGCAGGAGATCCGTGTTCCTCTGCAATGAAACAGGGTACAATTAGTGTGTCTGTGTTGTGACAATTTTGCAGTAAGATACAAGCCTTTGGATGCCTTAACATTGTACTCTGTGTTTGTCTAGGTATCTGCTGTCCGTCATAGGGCATTGTTGTAGGCCTATGGCCCACCTGTGTGTCACATGTTTGATATGGAGCTATCAGACATGTCTGCCTGATCGCCTCTAGCTGTTGCTTTGTAATTATTTAGGAATAGGCGTTTTTTTCTCCTACTCCTCACTCGGTGTTTCACTATTGTTATGGAGGGACATTTTGTAGGGTGGGCTCTCATTATCCAACATGTGAGTCTTGGCTTTCTAGGCAGCAGGATAGCTAATGGTGTGGGGGACTAAGTTTGACCCACTTGTAAATAACTCTGTCACCCAGATATTCAATTTAGCTAAGACTAACTAGCAGTGCCTCTGGTCTCCCACATCACAGGAATGTTTACACATCCGAGCGCATGACATCTTTGGAACTTCTCAGGGAAGTGGTGGTCACTCAGGTCCTACACATTTCTATCTTTTCCGGTATGTTACCATACACAAATGACAAAGACAGTATTAGTTTGATATGAAGTTTCATTGTACAACTGACTTGTAGGAATTTCTGTGTGAGCCCCAATTACACAAACAATACACACTGTTAGAATTGAAATAGTCCGCAGGAGAGTAATACATTAGTACACAGCTTTCATGGTGCCTAACAGTTTCTACTCTCCCTCTGCATGTTCTATGTATAGCACAGCATGTTAAGTTTGGAGGTTGCCTGTCAGAATCACAGGGGAGACATCATCCCTCATATCAGAGGAATGGGCTGGGATCTGGTTGTGCATCAGCAGCAAGGCAGGCAGCATCTAGTTGTGATTTTCTGTTTGGAAACTCCCCCATGCGTGTCTTGGGACAAGGAAGTGAATGTAAAAGACATATGTCATGGTGATGACAAAGTTTCCCTACGCAGGAATGCCAAACCTTAACCCCTACCACATCTATCAGCAACGTACCAGACGGTATCCTTGACTGGGGCACAGAGTGAATATGTTCTGGCAAACTCCAGTGCAGAAGTAGGCAAAACAGTGTGATTTGACTAATTAAAAACACCCTAGGACTGACTATTTGCTACATTAACTGATAGGAAGGGCAATGAGAATCATTTAGTGCAAATTGCTCTGAGGCACTTAGATGTGAGCAAATGAGTATAAGTACAATCAGGGTAAGATGCACAAAGGCCTAAAGCCTGAAGCTAATGCGCAAAGTATACGTTACACTTACAACACTACACTTTGACTGACTGTGGGTGATGTGACTGCCCTGGCAGCACACTTGCCTCTCAGGCCCTGCCCCATACACTTTTTATTCACATTGCATGATCTGTACATGTCACGTGGCATTACCTATGCATGTCAATGTTAGGATGTGGTATGGATGTAAACATTCTTGATGTTTTGAGATGATGTTGGGTGATGTGTATTTAATTGGATTGGCCTGTTTATCGTATGAATGTCCTATTTGTTTGTCCGACTTTGCAGGTGTGTTTCAGTGACCAGTTGCCTGTGTCCCCTCCTCAATGTTGTTGTCTGAGCAGTATGACATTAGTGATGTAGCCTTGTTAGCCAGGCACGTGAGGGACCCTGACGTATGCAGCATGTGTGTATCGTTAGTGCTGTGTGGCTCCTATTGCTGTTTACTTAGGCTTATGTATGTGTCAGTTATGGACATTCGGCATTTGAGTGTACTGGTACCTTTGTCTTATTTCTAGGAGTAGTTGCAGATGTCATCCTCACCCCCTAATTTAGGTATGTATGTTCCAGGGTGGGGTTCCTGCCATTTGGTACTATAGCTGCACAGAGATGAGAGGTGTTATTGTCAACTGTGGTTGCAGTTAAGTTACAGTTGTTGTATTTGCTACTGCATTACAGGTAGGGACCTAGTTGATGGGGAATAGATTTTGCAATACAAGTGCCTGGATGTGGATTTGAGGTAGTGTCCTTCCCACCTGTCACTGCTTTCCCTTGGCTCTCTTGTTGTACTTACAGGATGTCCCCGTGGGACTGTTGTTGTTGCTGTATTTTGTCGTGCCCCAGCTTCGGTCAGTACTGGGCATGCCTCCCTGCCGTGCCCCTTTCCCCATGCCACTTCATATATGTGCTGACTTACATGCATTGTGTAGTAGGTATCCCCCCCCTGCTTACAGTCCCCATTGTTGTATTATGATTCCCCATGCGACTTACCCTGCATGTGCGTAGTGTCGTGGTAGTCTGCGCTGTCCAGTCCTTGAATCCCTGTGACGATCTCCTCCGGGATGACGGCTGCGACCATCTCCTCCATGTGGTCCAGGGCCTCCTGTTGTGCTGGACTCCCCCCTCCAGTCTGCATTGCTGCCTTCCTGTTCCTGGCCATTTTCTCTTTGGTCCTACGTTTGCAGTCATGCCAGCGTTTCTTACACTCGGTGACTGTCCGGCGTTCTTCAGCCACCCTGTTAATCTTGTCCACAATTTGTTTCCAGATGGCCTCTCTCCTACTGAGTGGCAATTTAGAGGTGATGAAAAGTTGGTGCTGGTGTTCCGTCACCTCTTTCACCAGGATTTCCTGCTCCTCTGCACTGAAGCGACACTTTCTTTTTTTTTTTAAAAGGTCCTGGTTCCTGTATGCTTCCTCCTGGCTGGTTCCTGGTCTGCTCTCATCCTCCTGGGGTCTGTTGGGGCATCTAGGATCCATTTTGGGTCTCCTCTCCTGAAAGGGCAGTTTTCGCGCAAAAATGTGACGCAATTGCGTGAAAAAAAACGGCGTTTTCACGATTGCGCTGTCGTAAATCGACCCACAGTGATGTGCGTCGCATTTACGTTGGTTTCCTTTACGACAGACAGACGCTGTCTGCGTCACGAAATAATCACTCCCACCTGTTGGTTGCGCCGCCGTATGTCAAAGTATAAATTTGACGCCCGCATGGCGCATCCAAATGGAGTTAGACGGCGCAATTTTTTTTGGCGCAAAACTGCGTTAGCGCAGTTTTGCGTCAAAAAGTATAAATATGTCCCACAGTAACTTAAACCCTTCAATGCGGGCAACGGCCACTGGCCGACGCCCGCACTACCTCCCTGGTGCGGGTCTGGACCAGTGGCCGACACCAGGGAGGGTATTAATAAATCCTCGGGTGCGTCGCACCCGAGGATTTATTTATTTTTTTTCTTTCCCCCGGCAGACACAGAAGCTTCCGTGTCTCCCCCCCCCCCTTTGTGACGTCAGCGCCGTTACAAAGTTGTTTTCCCCATCGAAGCAGGAAGCAGCCTTGCGGCCGCTTCCTGCTTCGATGGGGAAAACGGCCTTCCCCACGTTCGGGAAGGCCCCGTAAGAAAGGGGAGAGTCTCCCCTTTCTTACGAGGCCTTCCTGAAAGTGTTTCCTGGCCCCCGGTCGCAGCTGTGCTGCGATTGGGGGCCAGGAAACACTTTCAGGTTTCCTGGCCCCCCCGATCGCAGCACAGCTGCGATCGGGGGGCCAGGAAAACTTTCAAAAGGCCTCGTAAGAAAGGGGAGACTCTCCCCTTTCTTACGAGGTCTTCTGAAACTGTTTCCTGGCACAGCTGCGATCGGGGGCCAGGAAACCGTTTCAGAAGGCCTCGTAAGAAAGGGGAGAGTCTCCCCTTTCTTACAAGGCCTTCTGAAAGTGTTTCCTGGCCCCCGATCGCAGCTGTGCTGCGATCGTGGGCCAGGAAACACCACTAGACGCCAGGGATTTCACTTGGGGGGGTCGGCCCCCTCGGAAAACGGGCCGCCGCCCCCCACCCGGGGCATTTTTTTTTTTTTAAAAAGGTAGGTGCCCCCTGGGGGAGGGGCGCGATTGCGCCCCCCCCCTAGGGGATTTTTTTTTTCCAAAAATAAAAATAAAAAATAAAATAAAAAGACAGGGGGTCGCCCGTGGGCAGGGCGACCCCCTGTGGGGGCAATATTTTTTTTAGATGTTGTAGGGTTTCCCTGGGGGCCATTTTGGCCCCCAAGGAAACCGTACAACAACTACAAAAAATAGATCTATATATAGATCTATATATATAGATATATCTATGTAGATATATCTATGTACATGGATATATCTATAGATATATCTATGTAGCTATATATAGATAGATAGATCTATAAATATCAATCAATCAAAGAGATTTATAAAGCGCGCTACTCACCCGTGAGGGTCTCAAGGCGCTGGGAGGGGGACGGGGGGAGGCAAAGGGGCTGGGAGGTTCACTGTTCGAAAAGCCAGGTTTTGAGGCCCTTCCTGAAAAGAAGTAGGTTTTGGGTCTTGCGAAGGTGGGTTGGGAGGGCGTTCCAGGTTTTGGGTGCAAGGTAGGAGAAGGATCTGCCCCCGGTGGTGGTGTGTTTGATGCAGGGGACAGAGGCGAGAGAGAGGTCAGCTGAGCGGAGGTTTCGTGTGGGGGTGTGGAAGGTGACTCTCGTTGAGGTAGACAGGGCCTGTGTTGTGGAGTGATTTGTGTGCGAGGATGAGGATCTTGAAGGTGATCCTTTTGTCAATGGGGAGCCAGTGGAGGGATTTGAGGTGTGGAGAGATGTGTTCGTGTCCGGGGAGGTCGAGGATGAGTCGTGCTGCTGAGTTCTGGATGCGTGTAGTTTGCGCTTGAGTTTTAGAGTGGTGCCGGCGTAGAGGGCGTTTCCGTAATCAAGTCTGCTGCTGATGATTGCGTGAGTGACAGTTTTTCTGGTCTCTGTGGGGATCCATTTGAATGTTTTTTTCAGTATACGGAGTGTGTTGAAGCATGAGGAGGTGAGAGTGTTGATTTGTTGGGTCATCGAGAGGGAGGAGTCTAGGATGATGCCGAGGTTGCGTGCGTAGTTGGCGGGGGTGGGTGCAGGGCCTAGCGTGGTGGGCCACAATGAGGGGTCCCAGGTGTTTTTGTGTGGGCCAAAGAGGATTATTTCGGTTTTGCTTGAGTTGAGTTTCAGGTGGTTGGCTGTCATATATATATCACTTTTGTCAATATGTGTGTGCTTTCCCTGGGGGGAAAAGGGTCAGACTTGTCTAGTGGCAGTTTTAGTGCCATAAAGAAGCGCAGAAGGTTTATATGCCTACTGCAAAGAGCAAATCTGTATTTTATGTAAATAGCTGAGTACATTAGTAAAGTCAGCCATTACCTGCGCTATAATACCAATGAAATGTATGTGCGGGTGGAGGGCGGCTATGGAGAGATGAAGGGCACTTTTGCTGGGTGGTAATGAGGGAATCCGAGGAGGAGGGAGTGTGAGCACCAATAATGATTGTTGGACTGGGCGCAGGAGGTGCTAAAGACTGTGACGATTGGTATGTGACAAGGTGTTTTTTGAGTGTCTTGAAAGAACGTGCTGATTGAGGGAAGAAGCGCAGGTAAGGTGGCCTCTACTGTTGCACTTATCTCACACACACCATCGATTTTGTGACTGTCTACGTAGGCTAGTGTTTTAGAGCAACAGTTTAGCCAATAGCAGAGATGGCATCTTGATGGATGACTGCTGCCTGCACTCGGGTTATAGAGGACCGCTCTGACATAGGATCAGAGACTGATACATCAGATACTGAGACAGCATCTGAGGGATAGGACAATGGGAGTGATTTTTCAGTCAGAGGAGTCCCATTCGATAACTCCTCTTCCAGTACATTATGAGGGAGGTGATGAGGACAGTCCTGCTGTCCCTTCGCAAGCTGTTTGTGCAACTGGGTAATAGTGGGTTAGCCCAACCCAGAGAGCAGGTGAATGCGGCGGCAAGCAGAAAGAGAGAGAGTGCTCTCTTGGGAGCTCCCCAATTTAGTTCAGCCCCAAATTCCACCACCCAAATCGTATTGTGGAGACATCAAAATTATCTATGGCAAAACAAACTGGTTTTGTAAGGCAGGCCTCTGTGTTTTTGGTCCTGGATTCGGCGGCCATATAGAGAAACACACTAAACCCAAACATTTCTGGAAACTAGACATTCGGGGGAGTCCACAGAGGTGTGACTTGTGTGAATTCCCCAAAGTTTTCTTACCCAGAATACCCTGCAAAGCTGAAATGTTGAATGAAAACTCTATTTTTCTCGCATTTCTGTCACACAAACAACAGGAATATGCTGGGATCCACAAAATTCCTACCACCCAGTGACTCCTCACCTGTCCTGATAAAAACACTACCCCACTTGAGTGCCTACACCTAGTGCCTGCGTCAGGAATGGATCACCCCAGGGTCAACAGCTGCCTCACGTAAGGACCAACATTGACCGTTGTGTGATCTATTCCTGTCGCGGGCACCAGGCCTACCCACACAAGTGTGGTATCATATTTATTGGGAGACTTGGGGAACGCTGGGTGGAAGGAAATTTGTGGCTCCTCTCAGATTCCAGAACTTTCTGTCACCGAAATGTGAGGAAAATGTGTTATTTTAGCCACATTTTGAGGTTTGCAAAGGATTCTGGGTAACATAACCTGGTCAGAGCCCCACAAGTCACCTCATCTTGGATTCCCCTGGGTTTCTAGTTTTCAAAAATGCGCTGGTTTGCTAGGTTTCCCCAGGTGCCGGCTGAGCTAGAGGCCAAAATCCACAGGTAAGCACTGTTTTCTAGAACAAAAATGTGATGTGTCCACGTTGTGTTTTGGGGCATTTCCTGTCGCGGGCGCTAGGCCTACCCACACAAGTGAGGTTTAATTTTTATCGGGAGACGTGGGGGAACTCTGGGTGGAAGGAAATTTGTGGCTCCTCTCAGATTCCAGAACTTTCTGTCACCATAATGTGAGGAAAACGTGTTTCTTTTGCCAAATTTGGAGGTTTGCAAAGGATTCTGGGTAACAGAACCTGGTCAGAGCCCCACAAGTCACCCCATCTTGGATTTCCCTAGGTCTCTAGTTATAAAAAATGTACATGTTTGGTAGGTTTCCCTAGGTGCCGGCTGAGCTAGTGGCCAAAATGTACAGGCAGGCACTTTGGAAAAAACAGCTGTGTTTTCTGTCAAAAAATGGGATGTGTCCACGTTGTGTTTTGGGGCATTTCCTGTCGCGGGCACTAGGCCTACCCACACAAGTGAGGTATCATTTTTATCGGGAGACTTGGGGCAACGCTGGGTGGAAGGAAATTTGTGGCTCCTCTCAGATTCCAGAACTTTCTGTCACCGAAATGTGAGGAAAACTTTTTTTTTTGCCACTTTTTGAGGTTTGCAAAGGATTCTGGGTAACAGAACCTGGTCAGAGCCCCACAAGTCACCCCATCTTGGATTCCCCTAGGTCTCTAGTTTTCAAAAATGCACAGGTTTGGTAGGTTTCCGTAGGTGCCGGCTGAGCTAGAGGCCGAAATCTACAGGCAGGCACTTTGGAAAAAACAGCTGTGTTTTCTGTCAAAAAATGGGATGTGTCCACGTTGTGTTTTGGGGCATTTCCTGTCGCGGGCGCTAGGCCTACCCACACAAGTGAGGTTTAATTTTTATCGGGAGACTTGGGGGAACTCTGGGTGGAAGGAAATTTGTGGGTCCTCTCAGATTCCAGAACTTTCTGTCACCATAATGTGAGGAAAACGTGTTTCTTTTGCCAAATTTGGAGGTTTGCAAAGGATTCTGGGTAACAGAACCTGGTCAGAGCCCCACAAGTCACCCCATCTTGGATTCCCCTAGGTCTCTAGTTTTCAAAAATGCACAGGTTTGGTAGGTTTCCCTAGGTGCCGGCTGAGCTAGAGGCCAAAATGTACAGGCAGGCACTTTGGAAAAAACAGCTGTGTTTTCTGTCAAAAAATGGGATGTGTCCACGTTGTGTTTTGGGGCATTTCCTGTCGCGGGCACTAGGCCTACCCACACAAGTGAGGTATCATTTTTATCGGGAGACTTGGGTGAACGCTGGGTGGAAGGAAATTTGTGGCTCCTCTCAGATTCCAGAACTTTCTGTCACCGAAATGTGAGGAAAACTTTTTTTTTTTAGCCACTTTTTGAGGTTTGCAAAGGATTCTGGGTAACAGAACCTGGTCAGAGCCCCACAAGTCACCCCATCTTGGATTCCCCTAGGTCTCTAGTTTTCAAAAATGCACAGGTTTGGTAGGTTTCCGTAGGTGCCGGCTGAGCTAGAGGCCAAAATCTACAGGTAGGCACTTTGCAAAAAACAGCTCTGTATTCTGTCAAAAAATGTGATGTGTCCACGTTGTGTTTTGGGGCATTTCCTGTCGCGGGCGCTAGGCCTACCCACACAAGTGAGGTATCATTTTTATCGGGAGACTTGGGGGAACGCTGGGTGGAAGGAAATTTGTGGCTCCTCTCAGATTCCAGAACTTTCTGTCACCGAAATGTGAGGAAAACTAGTTTTTTTAGCCACTTTTTGAGGTTTGCAAAGGATTCTGGGTAACAGAACCTGGTCAGAGCCCCACAAGTCACCCCATCTTGGATTCCCCTAGGTCTCTAGTTTTCAAAAATGCACAGGTTTGGTAGGTTTCCGTAGGTGCCGGCTGAGCTAGAGGCCGAAATCTACAGGCAGGCACTTTGGAAAAAACAGCTGTGTTTTCTGTCAAAAAATGGGATGTGTCCACGTTGTGTTTTGGGGCATTTCCTGTCGCGGGCACTAGGCCTACCCACACAAGTGAGGTATCATTTTTATCGGGAGACTTGGGGGAACGCTGGGTGGAAGGAAATTTGTGGCTCCTCTCAGATTCCAGAACTTTCTGTCACCGAAATGTGAGGAAAACTTGTTTTTTTAGCCACTTTTTGAGGTTTGCAAAGGATTCTGGGTAACAGAACCTGGTCAGAGCCCCACAAGTGACCCCATCTTGGATTCCCATAGGTCTCTAGTTTAAAAAAATGCACAGGTTTGTTAGGTTTCCCTATGTGCCGGCTGAGCTAGAGGCCAAAATCTACAGGTAGGCACTTTACAAAAAACAGCTCTGTATTCTGTCAAAAAATGTGATGTGTCCACGTTGTGTTTTGGGGCATTTCCTGCCGCGGGCGCTAGGCCTACCCACACAAGTGAGGTATCATTTTTATCGGGAGACTTGGGGGAACGCTGGGTGGAAGGAAATTTGTGGCTCCTCTCAGATTCCAGAACTTTCTGTCACCGAAATGTGAGGAAAACTTGTTTTTTTAGCCACTTTTTGAGGTTTGCAAAGGATTCTGGGTAACAGAACCTGGTCAGAGCCCCACAAGTCACCCCATCTTGGATTCCCCTAGGTCTCTAGTTTTAAAAAATGCACAGGTTTGGTAGGTTTCCCTATGTGCCGGCTGAGCTAGAGGCCAAAATCTACAGGTAGGCACTTTGGAAAAAACAGCTGTGTTTTCTGTCAAAAAATGGGATGTGTCCACGTTGTGTTTTGGGGCATTTCCTGTCGCGGGCACTAGGCCTACCCACACAAGTGAGGTATCATTTTTATCGGGAGACTTGGGGGAACGCTGGGTGTAAGGAAATGTGTGGCTCCTCTCAGATTCCAGAACTTTCTGTCACCGAAATATGAGGAAAACTTGTTTTTTTTGCCACTTTTTGAGGTTTGCAAAGGATTCTGGGTAACAGAACCTGGTCAAAGCCCCACAAGTCACCCCATCTTGGATTCCCCTAGGTCTCTAGTTTTCAAAAATGCACAGGTTTGGTAGGTTTCCCAATGTGCCGGCTGAGTTAGAGGCCAAAATCTACAGGTAGGCACTTTGCAAAAAACAGTTCTGTATTCTGTCAAAAAATGTGATATGTCCACGTTGTGTTTTGGGGCATTTCCTGTCGCGGGCGGGCGCTAGGCCTACCCACACAAGTGAGGTATAATTTTTATCGGGAGACTTGAGGGAACGCTGGGTGGAAGGAAATTTGTGGCTCCTCTCAGATTCCAGAACATTCTGTCACCATAATGTGAGGAAAACGTGTTTCTTTTGCCAAATTTGGAGGTTTGCAAAGGATTCTGGGTAACAGAACCTGGTCAGAGCCCCACAAGTCACCCCATCTTGGATTCCCCTAGGTCTCTAGTTTTCAAAAATGCACAGGTTTGGTAGGTTTCCCTAGGTGCCGGCTGAGCTAGAGGCCAAAATGTAGAGGCAGGCACTTTGGAAAAAACAGCTGTGTTTTCTGTCAAAAAATGGGATGTGTCCACATTGTGTTTTGGGGCATTTCCTGTCACGGGCACTAGGCCTACCCACACAAGTGAGGTATCATTTTTATCGGGAGACTTGGGGGAACGCTGGGTGGAAGGAAATTTGTGGCTCCTCTCAGATTCCAGAACTTTCTGTCACCGAAATGTGAGGAAAACTTTTTTTTTTTAGCCACTTTTTGAGGTTTGCAAAGGATTCTGGGTAACAGAACCTGGTCAGAGCCCCACAAGTCACCCCATCTTGGATTCCCCTAGGTCTCTAGTTTTCAAAAATGCACAGGTTTGGTAGGTTTCCGTAGGTGCCGGCTGAGCTAGAGGCCGAAATCTACAGGCAGGCACTTTGGAAAAAACAGCTGTGTTTTCTGTCAAAAAATGGGATGTGTCCACGTTGTGTTTTGGGGCATTTCCGGTCGCGGGCACTAGGCCTACCCACACAAGAGGTATCATTTTTATCGGGAGACTTGGGGGAACGCTGGGTGGAAGGAAATTTGTGGCTCCTCTCAGATTCCAGAACTTTCTGTCACCGAAATGTGAGGAAAACTTGTTTTTTTAGCCACTTTTTGAGGTTTGCAAAGGATTCTGGGTAACAGAACCTGGCCAGAGCCCCACAAGTGACCCCATCTTGGATTCCCATAGGTCTCTAGTTTTAAAAAATGCACAGGTTTGGTAGGTTTCCCTATGTGCCGGCTGAGCTAGAGGCCAAAATCTACAGGTAGGCACTTTGGAAAAAACAGCTGTGTTTTCTGTCAAAAAATGGGATGTGTCCACGTTGTGTTTTGGGGCATTTCCTGTCGCGGGCACTAGGCCTACCCACACAAGTGAGCTATCATTTTTATCGGGAGACTTGGGGGAACGCTGGGTGGAAGGAAATTTGTGGCTCCTCTCAGATTCCAGAACTTTCTGTCACCGAAATGTGAGGAAAACTTTTTTTTTTTAGCCACTTTTTGAGGTTTGCAAAGGATTCTGGGTAACAGAACCTGGTCAGAGCCCCACAAGTCACCCCATCTTGGATTCCCCTAGGTCTCTAGTTTTCAAAAATGCACAGGTTTGGTAGGTTTCCGTAGGTGCCGGCTGAGCTAGAGGCCAAAATCTACAGGTAGGCACTTTGCAAAAAACAGCTCTGTATTCTGTCAAAAAATGTGATGTGTCCACGTTGTGTTTTGGGGCATTTCCTGTCGCGGGCGCTAGGCCTACCCACACAAGTGAGGTATCATTTTTATCGGGAGACTTGGGGGAACGCTGGGTGGAAGGAAATTTGTGGCTCCTCTCAGATTCCAGAACTTTCTGTCACCGAAATGTGAGGAAAACTTTTTTTTTTTAGCCACTTTTTGAGGTTTGCAAAGGATTCTGGGTAACAGAACCTGGTCAGAGCCCCACAAGTCACCCCATCTTGGATTCCCCTAGGTCTCTAGTTTTCAAAAATGCACAGGTTTGGTAGGTTTCCGTAGGTGCCGGCTGAGCTAGAGGCCGAAATCTACAGGCAGGCACTTTGGAAAAAACAGCTGTGTTTTCTGTCAAAAAATGGGATGTGTCCACGTTGTGTTTTGGGGCATTTCCGGTCGCGGGCACTAGGCCTACCCACACAAGAGGTATCATTTTTATCGGGAGACTTGGGGGAACGCTGGGTGGAAGGAAATTTGTGGCTCCTCTCAGATTCCAGAACTTTCTGTCACCGAAATGTGAGGAAAACTTGTTTTTTTAGCCACTTTTTGAGGTTTGCAAAGGATTCTGGGTAACAGAACCTGGTCAGAGCCCCACAAGTCACCCCATCTTGGATTCCCCTAGGTCTCTAGTTTTCAAAAATGCACAGGTTTGGTAGGTTTCCGTAGGTGCCGGCTGAGCTAGAGGCCGAAATCTACAGGCAGGCACTTTGGAAAAAACAGCTGTGTTTTCTGTCCAAAAATGGGATGTGTCCACGTTGTGTTTTGGGGCATTTCCTGTCGCGGGCACTAGGCCTACCCACACAAGTGAGGTATCATTTTTATCGGGAGACTTGGGGGAACGCTGGGTGGAAGGAAATTTGTGGCTCCTCTCAGATTCCAGAACTTTCTGTCACCGAAATGTGAGGAAAACTTGTTTTTTTAGCCACTTTTTGAGGTTTGCAAAGGATTCTGGGTAACAGAACCTGGTCAGAGCCCCACAAGTGACCCCATCTTGGATTCCCATAGGTCTCTAGTTTTAAAAAATGCACAGGTTTGTTAGGTTTCCCTATGTGCCGGCTGAGCTAGAGGCCAAAATCTACAGGTAGGCACTTTACAAAAAACAGCTCTGTATTCTGTCAAAAAATGTGATGTGTCCACGTTGTGTTTTGGGGCATTTCCTGCCGCGGGCGCTAGGCCTACCCACACAAGTGAGGTATCATTTTTATCGGGAGACTTGGGGGAACGCTGGGTGGAAGGAAATTTGTGGCTCCTCTCAGATTCCAGAACTTTCTGTCACCGAAATGTGAGGAAAACTTGTTTTTTTAGCCACTTTTTGAGGTTTGCAAAGGATTCTGGGTAACAGAACCTGGTCAGAGCCCCACAAGTCACCCCATCTTGGATTCCCCTAGGTCTCTAGTTTTAAAAAATGCACAGGTTTGGTAGGTTTCCCTATGTGCCGGCTGAGCTAGAGGCCAAAATCTACAGGTAGGCACTTTGGAAAAAACAGCTGTGTTTTCTGTCAAAAAATGGGATGTGTCCACGTTGTGTTTTGGGGCATTTCCTGTCGCGGGCACTAGGCCTACCCACACAAGTGAGGTATCATTTTTATCGGGAGACTTGGGGGAACGCTGGGTGTAAGGAAATGTGTGGCTCCTCTCAGATTCCAGAACTTTCTGTCACCGAAATATGAGGAAAACTTGTTTTTTTTGCCACTTTTTGAGGTTTGCAAAGGATTCTGGGTAACAGAACCTGGTCAAAGCCCCACAAGTCACCCCATCTTGGATTCCCCTAGGTCTCTAGTTTTAAAAAATGCACAGGTTTGGTAGGTTTCCCTATGTGCCGGCTGAGCTAGAGGCCAAAATCTACAGGTAGGCACTTTGGAAAAAACAGCTGTGTTTTCTGTCAAAAAATGGGATGTGTCCACGTTGTGTTTTGGGGCATTTCCTGTCGCGGGCACTAGGCCTACCCACACAAGTGAGGTATCATTTTTATCGGGAGACTTGGGGGAACGCTGGGTGTAAGGAAATGTGTGGCTCCTCTCAGATTCCAGAACTTTCTGTCACCGAAATATGAGGAAAACTTGTTTTTTTTTGCCACTTTTTGAGGTTTGCAAAGGATTCTGGGTAACAGAACCTGGTCAAAGCCCCACAAGTCACCCCATCTTGGATTCCCCTAGGTCTCTAGTTTTCAAAAATGCACAGGTTTGGTAGGTTTCCCAATGTGCCGGCTGAGTTAGAGGCCAAAATCTACAGGTAGGCACTTTGCAAAAAACAGTTCTGTATTCTGTCAAAAAATGTGATATGTCCACGTTGTGTTTTGGGGCATTTCCTGTCGCGGGCGGGCGCTAGGCCTACCCACACAAGTGAGGTATAATTTTTATCGGGAGACTTGAGGGAACGCTGGGTGGAAGGAAATTTGTGGCTCCTCTCAGATTCCAGAACATTCTGTCACCATAATGTGAGGAAAACGTGTTTCTTTTGCCAAATTTGGAGGTTTGCAAAGGATTCTGGGTAACAGAACCTGGTCAGAGCCCCACAAGTCACCCCATCTTGGATTCCCCTAGGTCTCTAGTTTTCAAAAATGCACAGGTTTGGTAGGTTTCCCTAGGTGCCGGCTGAGCTAGAGGCCAAAATGTAGAGGCAGGCACTTTGGAAAAAACAGCTGTGTTTTCTGTCAAAAAATGGGATGTGTCCACATTGTGTTTTGGGGCATTTCCTGTCACGGGCACTAGGCCTACCCACACAAGTGAGGTATCATTTTTATCGGGAGACTTGGGGGAACGCTGGGTGGAAGGAAATTTGTGGCTCCTCTCAGATTCCAGAACTTTCTGTCACCGAAATGTGAGGAAAACTTTTTGTTTTTAGCCACTTTTTGAGGTTTGCAAAGGATTCTGGGTAACAGAACCTGGTCAGAGCCCCACAAGTCACCCCATCTTGGATTCCCCTAGGTCTCTAGTTTTCAAAAATGCACAGGTTTGGTAGGTTTCCGTAGGTGCCGGCTGAGCTAGAGGCCGAAATCTACAGGCAGGCACTTTGGAAAAAACAGCTGTGTTTTCTGTCAAAAAATGGGATGTGTCCACGTTGTGTTTTGGGGCATTTCCGGTCGCGGGCACTAGGCCTACCCACACAAGAGGTATCATTTTTATCGGGAGACTTGGGGGAACGCTGGGTGGAAGGAAATTTGTGGCTCCTCTCAGATTCCAGAACTTTCTGTCACCGAAATGTGAGGAAAACTTGTTTTTTTAGCCACTTTTTGAGGTTTGCAAAGGATTCTGGGTAACAGAACCTGGTCAGAGCCCCACAAGTCACCCCATCTTGGATTCCCCTAGGTCTCTGGTTTTCAAAAATGCACAGGTTTGGTAGGTTTCCGTAGGTGCCGGCTGAGCTAGAGGCCGAAATCTACAGGCAGGCACTTTGGAAAAAACAGCTGTGTTTTGTGTCAAAAAATGGGATGTGTCCACGTTGTGTTTTGGGGCATTTCCTGTCGCGGGCACTAGGCCTACCCACACAAGTGAGGTATCATTTTTATCGGGAGACTTGGGGGAACGCTGGGTGGAAGGAAATTTGTGGCTCCTCTCAGATTCCAGAACTTTCTGTCACCGAAATGTGAGGAAAACTTGTTTTTTTAGCCACTTTTTGAGGTTTGCAAAGGATTCTGGGTAACAGAACCTGGCCAGAGCCCCACAAGTGACCCCATCTTGGATTCCCATAGGTCTCTAGTTTTAAAAAATGCACAGGTTTGTTAGGTTTCCCTATGTGCCGGCTGAGCTAGAGGCCAAAATCTACAGGTAGGCACTTTGCAAAAAACAGCTCTGTATTCTGTCAAAAAATGTGATGTGTCCACGTTGTGTTTTGGGGCATTTCCTGCCGCGGGCGCTAGGCCTACCCACACAAGTGAGGTATCATTTTTATCGGGAGACTTGGGGGAACGCTGGGTGGAAGGAAATTTGTGGCTCCTCTCAGATTCCAGAACTTTCTGTCACCGAAATGTGAGGAAAACTTGTTTTTTAGCCACTTTTTGAGGTTTGCAAAGGATTCTGGGTAACAGAACCTGGTCAGAGCCCCACAAGTCACCCCATCTTGGATTCCCCTAGGTCTCTAGTTTTAAAAAATGCACAGGTTTGGTAGGTTTCCCTATGTGCCGGCTGAGCTAGAGGCCAAAATCTACAGGTAGGCACTTTGGAAAAAACAGCTGTGTTTTCTGTCAAAAAATGGGATGTGTCCACGTTGTGTTTTGGGGCATTTCCTGTCGCGGGCACTAGGCCTACCCACACAAGTGAGGTATCATTTTTATCGGGAGACTTGGGGGAACGCTGGGTGGAAGGAAATTTGTGGCTCCTCTCAGATTCCAGAACTTTCTGTCACCGAAATGTGAGGAAAACTTGTTTTTTTAGCCACTTTTTGAGGTTTGCAAAGGATTCTGGGTAACAGAACCTGGTCAGAGCCCCACAAGTGACCCCATCTTGGATTCCCATAGGTCTCTAGTTTTAAAAAATGCACAGGTTTGTTAGGTTTCCCTATGTGCCGGCTGAGCTAGAGGCCAAAATCTACAGGTAGGCACTTTACAAAAAACAGCTCTGTATTCTGTCAAAAAATGTGATGTGTCCACGTTGTGTTTTGGGGCATTTCCTGCCGCGGGCGCTAGGCCTACCCACACAAGTGAGGTATCATTTTTATCGGGAGACTTGGGGGAACGCTGGGTGGAAGGAAATTTGTGGCTCCTCTCAGATTCCAGAACTTTCTGTCACCGAAATGTGAGGAAAACTTGTTTTTTTAGCCACTTTTTGAGGTTTGCAAAGGATTCTGGGTAACAGAACCTGGTCAGAGCCCCACAAGTCACCCCATCTTGGATTCCCCTAGGTCTCTAGTTTTAAAAAATGCACAGGTTTGGTAGGTTTCCCTATGTGCCGGCTGAGCTAGAGGCCAAAATCTACAGGTAGGCACTTTGGAAAAAACAGCTGTGTTTTCTGTCAAAAAATGGGATGTGTCCACGTTGTGTTTTGGGGCATTTCCTGTCGCGGGCACTAGGCCTACCCACACAAGTGAGGTATCATTTTTATCGGGAGACTTGGGGGAACGCTGGGTGTAAGGAAATGTGTGGCTCCTCTCAGATTCCAGAACTTTCTGTCACCGAAATATGAGGAAAACTTGTTTTTTTTGCCACTTTTTGAGGTTTGCAAAGGATTCTGGGTAACAGAACCTGGTCAAAGCCCCACAAGTCACCCCATCTTGGATTCCCCTAGGTCTCTAGTTTTAAAATATGCACAGGTTTGGTAGGTTTCCCTATGTGCCGGCTGAGCTAGAGGCCAAAATCTACAGGTAGGCACTTTGGAAAAAACAGCTGTGTTTTCTGTCAAAAAATGGGATGTGTCCACGTTGTGTTTTGGGGCATTTCCTGTCGCGGGCACTAGGCCTACCCACACAAGTGAGGTATCATTTTTATCGGGAGACTTGGGGGAACGCTGGGCGTAAGGAAATGTGTGGCTCCTCTCAGATTCCAGAACTTTCTGTCACCGAAATATGAGGAAAACTTGTTTTTTTTGCCACTTTTTGAGGTTTGCAAAGGATTCTGGGTAACAGAACCTGGTCAAAGCCCCACAAGTCACCCCATCTTGGATTCCCCTAGGTCTCTAGTTTTCAAAAATGCACAGGTTTGGTAGGTTTCCCAATGTGCCGGCTGAGTTAGAGGCCAAAATCTACAGGTAGGCACTTTGCAAAAAACAGTTCTGTATTCTGTCAAAAAATGTGATATGTCCACGTTGTGTTTTGGGGCATTTCCTGTCGCGGGCGGGCGCTAGGCCTACCCACACAAGTGAGGTATAATTTTTATCGGGAGACTTGAGGGAACGCTGGGTGGAAGGAAATTTGTGGCTCCTCTCAGATTCCAGAACATTCTGTCACCATAATGTGAGGAAAACGTGTTTCTTTTGCCAAATTTGGAGGTTTGCAAAGGATTCTGGGTAACAGAACCTGGTCAGAGCCCCACAAGTCACCCCATCTTGGATTCCCCTAGGTCTCTAGTTTTCAAAAATGCACAGGTTTGGTAGGTTTCCCTAGGTGCCGGCTGAGCTAGAGGCCAAAATGTAGAGGCAGGCACTTTGGAAAAAACAGCTGTGTTTTCTGTCAAAAAATGGGATGTGTCCACATTGTGTTTTGGGGCATTTCCTGTCACGGGCACTAGGCCTACCCACACAAGTGAGGTATCATTTTTATCGGGAGACTTGGGGGAACGCTGGGTGGAAGGAAATTTGTGGCTCCTCTCAGATTCCAGAACTTTCTGTCACCGAAATGTGAGGAAAACTTTTTTTTTTTAGCCACTTTTTGAGGTTTGCAAAGGATTCTGGGTAACAGAACCTGGTCAGAGCCCCACAAGTCACCCCATCTTGGATTCCCCTAGGTCTCTAGTTTTCAAAAATGCACAGGTTTGGTAGGTTTCCGTAGGTGCCGGCTGAGCTAGAGGCCGAAATCTACAGGCAGGCACTTTGGAAAAAACTGCTGTGTTTTCTGTCAAAAAATGGGATGTGTCCACGTTGTGTTTTGGGGCATTTCCGGTCGCGGGCACTAGGCCTACCCACACAAGAGGTATCATTTTTATCGGGAGACTTGGGGGAACGCTGGGTGGAAGGAAATTTGTGGCTCCTCTCAGATTCCAGAACTTTCTGTCACCGAAATGTGAGGAAAACTTGTTTTTTTAGCCACTTTTTGAGGTTTGCAAAGGATTCTGGGTAACAGAACCTGGTCAGAGCCCCACAAGTCACCCCATCTTGGATTCCCCTAGGTCTCTAGTTTTCAAAAATGCACAGGTTTGGTAGGTTTCCATAGGTGCCGGCTGAGCTAGAGGCCGAAATCTACAGGCAGGCACTTTGGAAAAAACAGCTGTGTTTTGTGTCAAAAAATGGGATGTGTCCACGTTGTGTTTTGGGGCATTTCCTGTCGCGGGCACTAGGCCTACCCACACAAGTGAGGTATCATTTTTATCGGGAGACTTGGGGGAACGCTGGGTGGAAGGAAATTTGTGGCTCCTCTCAGATTCCAGAACTTTCTGTCACCGAAATGTGAGGAAAACTTGTTTTTTTAGCCACTTTTTGAGGTTTGCAAAGGATTCTGGGTAACAGAACCTGGTCAGAGCCCCACAAGTGACCCCATCTTGGATTCCCATAGGTCTCTAGTTTTAAAAAATGCACAGGTTTGTTAGGTTTCCCTATGTGCCGGCTGAGCTAGAGGCCAAAATCTACAGGTAGGCACTTTACAAAAAACAGCTCTGTATTCTGTCAAAAAATGTGAGGTGTCCACGTTGTGTTTTGGGGCATTTCCTGCCGCGGGCGCTAGGCCTACCCACACAAGTGAGGTATCATTTTTATCGGGAGACTTGGGGGAACGCTGGGTGGAAGGAAATTTGTGGCTCCTCTCAGATTCCAGAACTTTCTGTCACCGAAATGTGAGGAAAACTTGTTTTTTTAGCCACTTTTTGAGGTTTGCAAAGGATTCTGGGTAACAGAACCTGGTCAGAGCCCCACAAGTCACCCCATCTTGGATTCCCCTAGGTCTCTAGTTTTCAAAAATGCACAGGTTTGGTAGGTTTCCCTATGTGCCGGCTGAGCTAGAGGCCAAAATCTACAGGTAGGCACTTTGGAAAAAACAGCTGTGTTTTCTGTAAAAAAATGGGATGTGTCCACGTTGTGTTTTGGGGCATTTCCTGTCGCGGGCACTAGGCCTACCCACACAAGTGAGGTATCATTTTTATCGGGAGACTTGGGGGAACGCTGGGTGTAAGGAAATGTGTGGCTCCTCTCAGATTCCAGAACTTTCTGTCACCGAAATATGAGGAAAACTTGTTTTTTTTGCCACTTTTTGAGGTTTGCAAAGGATTCTGGGTAACAGAACCTGGTCAAAGCCCCACAAGTCACCCCATCTTGGATTCCCCTAGGTCTCTAGTTTTAAAAAATGCACAGGTTTGGTAGGTTTCCCTATGTGCCGGCTGAGCTAGAGGCCAAAATCTACAGGTAGGCACTTTGGAAAAAACAGCTGTGTTTTCTGTCAAAAAATGGGATGTGTCCACGTTGTGTTTTGGGGCATTTCCTGTCGCGGGCACTAGGCCTACCCACACAAGTGAGGTATCATTTTTATCGGGAGACTTGGGGGAACGCTGGGCGTAAGGAAATGTGTGGCTCCTCTCAGATTCCAGAACTTTCTGTCACCGAAATATGAGGAAAACTTGTTTTTTTTGCCACTTTTTGAGGTTTGCAAAGGATTCTGGGTAACAGAACCTGGTCAAAGCCCCACAAGTCACCCCATCTTGGATTCCCCTAGGTCTCTAGTTTTCAAAAATGCACAGGTTTGGTAGGTTTCCCAATGTGCCGGCTGAGTTAGAGGCCAAAATCTACAGGTAGGCACTTTGCAAAAAACAGTTCTGTATTCTGTCAAAAAATGTGATATGTCCACGTTGTGTTTTGGGGCATTTCCTGTCGCGGGCGGGCGCTAGGCCTACCCACACAAGTGAGGTATAATTTTTATCGGGAGACTTGAGGGAACGCTGGGTGGAAGGAAATTTGTGGCTCCTCTCAGATTCCAGAGCATTCTGTCACCATAATGTGAGGAAAACGTGTTTCTTTTGCCAAATTTGGAGGTTTGCAAAGGATTCTGGGTAACAGAACCTGGTCAGAGCCCCACAAGTCACCCCATCTTGGATTCCCCTAGGTCTCTAGTTTTCAAAAATGCACAGGTTTGGTAGGTTTCCCTAGGTGCCGGCTGAGCTAGAGGCCAAAATGTAGAGGCAGGCACTTTGGAAAAAACAGCTGTGTTTTCTGTCAAAAAATGGGATGTGTCCACATTGTGTTTTGGGGCATTTCCTGTCACGGGCACTAGGCCTACCCACACAAGTGAGGTATCATTTTTATCGGGAGACTTGGGGGAACGCTGGGTGGAAGGAAATTTGTGGCTCCTCTCAGATTCCAGAACTTTCTGTCACCGAAATGAGAGGAAAACATGTTTTTTTAGCCACGGTTTGAGGTTTGCAAAGGATTCTGGGTAACAGAACCTGGTCAGAGCCCCACAAGTCACCCCATCGTGGATTCCCCTAGGTCTCTAGTTTTAAAAAATGCACAGGTTTGGTAGGTTTCCCTATGTGCCGGCTGAGCTAGAGGCCAAAATCTACAGGTAGGCACTTTGGAAAAAACAGCTGTGTTTTCTGTCAAAAAATGGGATGTGTCCACGTTGTGTTTTGGGGCATTTCCTGTCGCGGGCACTAGGCCTACCCACACAAGTGAGGTATCATTTTTATCGGGAGACTTGGGGGAACGCTGGGTGGAAGGAAATTTGTGGCTCCTCTCAGATTCCAGAACTTTCTGTCACCGAAATGTGAGGAAAACTTTTTTTTTTTAGCCACTTTTTGAGGTTTGCAAAGGATTCTGGGTAACAGAACCTGGTCAGAGCCCCACAAGTCACCCCATCTTGGATTCCCCTAGGTCTCTAGTTTTCAAAAATGCACAGGTTTGGTAGGTTTCCGTAGGTGCCGGCTGAGCTAGAGGCCAAAATCTACAGGTAGGCACTTTGCAAAAAACAGCTCTGTATTCTGTCAAAAAATGTGATGTGTCCACGTTGTGTTTTGGGGCATTTCCTGTCGCGGGCGCTAGGCCTACCCACACAAGTGAGGTATCATTTTTATCGGGAGACTTGGGGGAACGCTGGGTGGAAGGAAATTTGTGGCTCCTCTCAGATTCCAGAACTTTCTGTCACCGAAATGTGAGGAAAACTAGTTTTTTTAGCCACTTTTTGAGGTTTGCAAAGGATTCTGGGTAACAGAACCTGGTCAGAGCCCCACAAGTCACCCCATCTTGGATTCCCCTAGGTCTCTAGTTTTCAAAAATGCACAGGTTTGGTAGGTTTCCGTAGGTGCCGGCTGAGCTAGAGGCCGAAATCTACAGGGAGGCACTTTACAAAAAACAGCTCTGTATTCTGTCAAAAAATGTGATGTGTCCACGTTGTGTTTTGGGGCATTTCCTGCCGCGGGCGCTAGGCCTACCCACACAAGTGAGGTATCATTTTTATCGGGAAACTTGGGGGAACGCTGGGTGGAAGGAAATTTGTGGCTCCTCTCAGATTCCAGAACTTTCTGTCACCGAAATGTGAGGAAAACTTGTTTTTTTAGCCACTTTTTGAGGTTTGCAAAGGATTCTGGGTAACAGAACCTGGTCAGAGCCCCACAAGTCACCCCATCTTGGATTCCCCTAGGTCTCTACTTTTAAAAAATGCACAGGTTTGGTAGGTTTCCCTATGTGCCGGCTGAGCTAGAGGCCAAAATCTACAGGCAGGCACTTTGGAAAAAACAGCTGTGTTTTCTGTCAAAAAATGGGATGTGTCCACGTTGTGTTTTGGGGCATTTCCTGTCGCGGGCACTAGGCCTACCCACACAAGTGAGGTATCATTTTTATCGGGAGACTTGGGGGAACGCTGGGTGTAAGGAAATGTGTGGCTCCTCTCAGATTCCAGAACTTTCTGTCACCGAAATATGAGGAAAACTTGTTTTTTTTGCCACTTTTTGAGGTTTGCAAAGGATTCTGGGTAACAGAACCTGGTCAAAGCCCCACAAGTCACCCCATGTTGGATTCCCCTAGGTCTCTAGTTTTAAAAAATGCACAGGTTTGGTAGGTTTCCCTATGTGCCGGCTGAGCTAGAGGCCAAAATCTACAGGTAGGCACTTTGGAAAAAACAGCTGTGTTTTCTGTCAAAAAATGGGATGTGTCCACGTTGTGTTTTGGGGCATTTCCTGTCGCGGGCACTAGGCCTACCCACACAAGTGAGGTATCATTTTTATCGGGAGACTTGGGGGTACGCTGGGTTTAAGGAAATGTGTGGCTCCTCTCAGATTCCAGAACTTTCTGTCACCGAAATATGAGGAAAACTTGTTTTTTTTGCCACTTTTTGAGGTTTGCAAAGGATTCTGGGTAACAGAACCTGGTCAAAGCCCCACAAGTCACCCCATCTTGGATTCCCCTAGGTCTCTAGTTTTCAAAAATGCACAGGTTTGGTAGGTTTCCCAATGTGCCGGCTGAGTTAGAGGCCAAAATCTACAGGTAGGCACTTTGCAAAAAACAGTTCTGTATTCTGTCAAAAAATGTGATATGTCCACGTTGTGTTTTGGGGCATTTCCTGTCGCGGGCGGGCGCTAGGCCTACCCACACAAGTGAGGTATAATTTTTATCGGGAGACTTGAGGGAACGCTGGGTGGAAGGAAATTTGTGGCTCCTCTCAGATTCCAGAACATTCTGTCACCATAATGTGAGGAAAACGTGTTTCTTTTGCCAAATTTGGAGGTTTGCAAAGGATTCTGGGTAACAGAACCTGGTCAGAGCCCCACAAGTCACCCCATCTTGGATTCCCCTAGGTCTCTAGTTTTAAAAAATGCACAGGTTTGGTAGGTTTCCCTAGGTGCCGGCTGAGCTAGAGGCCAAAATGTAGAGGCAGGCACTTTGGAAAAAACAGCTGTGTTTTCTGTCAAAAAATGGGATGTGTCCACATTGTGTTTTGGGGCATTTCCTGTCACGGGCACTAGGCCTACCCACACAAGTGAGGTATCATTTTTATCGGGAGACTTGGGGGAACGCTGGGTGGAAGGAAATTTGTGGCTCCTCTCAGATTCCAGAACTTTCTGTCACCGAAATGTGAGGAAAACTTTTTTTTTTTAGCCACTTTTTGAGATTTGCAAAGGATTCTGGGTAACAGAACCTGGTCAGAGCCCCACAAGTGACCCCATCTTGGATTCCCATAGGTCTCTAGTTTTAAAAAATGCACAGGTTTGTTAGGTTTCCCTATGTGCCGGCTGAGCTAGAGGCCAAAATCTACAGGTAGGCACTTTACAAAAAACAGCTCTGTATTCTGTCAAAAAATGTGATGTGTCCACGTTGTGTTTTGGGGCATTTCCTGCCGCGGGCGCTAGGCCTACCCACACAAGTGAGGTATCATTTTTATCGGGAGACTTGGGGGAACGCTGGGTGGAAGGAAATTTGTGGCTCCTCTCAGATTCCAGAACTTTCTGTCACCGAAATGTGAGGAAAACTTGTTTTTTTAGCCACTTTTTGAGGTTTGCAAAGGATTCTGGGTAACAGAACCTGGTCAGAGCCCCACAAGTCACCCCATCTTGGATTCCCCTAGGTCTCTAGTTTTAAAAAATGCACAGGTTTGGTAGGTTTCCCTATGTGCCGGCTGAGCTAGAGGCCAAAATCTACAGGTAGGCACTTTGGAAAAAACAGCTGTGTTTTCTGTCAAAAAATGGGATGTGTCCACGTTGTGTTTTGGGGCATTTCCTGTCGCGGGCACTAGGCCTACCCACACAAGTGAGGTATCATTTTTATCGGGAGACTTGGGGGAACGCTGGGTGTAAGGAAATGTGTGGCTCCTCTCAGATTCCAGAACTTTCTGTCACCGAAATATGAGGAAAACTTGTTTTTTTTGCCACTTTTTGAGGTTTGCAAAGGATTCTGGGTAACAGAACCTGGTCAAAGCCCCACAAGTCACCCCATCTTGGATTCCCCTTGGTCTCTAGTTTTAAAAAATGCACAGGTTTGGTAGGTTTCCCTATGTGCCGGCTGAGCTAGAGGCCAAAATCTACAGGTAGGCACTTTGGAAAAAACAGCTGTGTTTTCTGTCAAAAAATGGGATGTGTCCACGTTGTGTTTTGGGGCATTTCCTGTCGCGGGCACTAGGCCTACCCACACAAGTGAGGTATCATTTTTATCGGGAGACTTGGGGGAACGCTGGGTGTAAGGAAATGTGTGGCTCCTCTCAGATTCCAGAACTTTCTGTCACCGAAATATGAGGAAAACTTGTTTTTTTTGCCACTTTTTGAGGTTTGCAAAGGATTCTGGGTAACAGAACCTGGTCAAAGCCCCACAAGTCACCCCATCTTGGATTCCCCTAGGTCTCTAGTTTTCAAAAATGCACAGGTTTGGTAGGTTTCCCAATGTGTCGGGTGAGTTAGAGGCCAAAATCTACAGGTAGGCACTTTGCAAAAAACAGTTCTGTATTCTGTCAAAAAATGTGATATGTCCACGTTGTGTTTTGGGGCATTTCCTGTTGCGGGCGGGCGCTAGGCCTACCCACACAAGTGAGGTATAATTTTTATCGGGAGACTTGAGGGAAAGCTGGGTGGAAGGAAATTTGTGGCTCCTCTCAGATTCCAGAACATTCTGTCACCATAATGTGAGGAAAACGTGTTTCTTTTGCCAAATTTGGAGGTTTGCAAAGGATTCTGGGTAACAGAACCTGGTCAGAGCCCCACAAGTCACCCCATCTTGGATTCCCCTAGGTCTCTAGTTTTAAAAAATGCACAGGTTTGGTAGGTTTCCCTAGGTGCCGGCTGAGCTAGAGGCCAAAATGTAGAGGCAGGCACTTTGGAAAAAACAGCTGTGTTTTCTGTCAAAAAATGGGATGTGTCCACATTGTGTTTTGGGGCATTTCCTGTCACGGGCACTAGGCCTACCCACACAAGTGAGGTATCATTTTTATCGGGAGACTTGGGGGAACGCTGGGTGGAAGGAAATTTGTGGCTCCTCTCAGATTCCAGAACTTTCTGTCACCGAAATGTGAGGAAAACTTTTTTTTTTTAGCCACTTTTTGAGGTTTGCAAAGGATTCTGGGTAACAGAACCTGGTCAGAGCCCCACAAGTCACCCCATCTTGGATTCCCCTAGGTCTCTAGTTTTCAAAAATGCACAGGTTTGGTAGGTTTCCGTAGGTGCCGGCTGAGCTAGAGGCCGAAATCTACAGGCAGGCACTTTGGAAAAAACAGCTGTGTTTTCTGTCAAAAAATGGGATGTGTCCACGTTGTGTTTTGGGGCATTTCCGGTCGCGGGCACTAGGCCTACCCACACAAGAGGTATCATTTTTATCGGGAGACTTGGGGGAACGCTGGGTGGAAGGAAATTTGTGGCTCCTCTCAGATTCCAGAACTTTCTGTCACCGAAATGTGAGGAAAACTTGTTTTTTTAGCCACTTTTTGAGGTTTGCAAAGGATTCTGGGTAACAGAACCTGGTCAGAGCCCCACAAGTCACCCCATCTTGGATTCCCCTAGGTCTCTAGTTTTCAAAAATGCACAGGTTTGGTAGGTTTCCGTAGGTGCCGGCTGAGCTAGAGGCCGAAATCTACAGGCAGGCACTTTGGAAAAAACAGCTGTGTTTTGTGTCAAAAAATGGGATGTGTCCACGTTGTGTTTTGGGGCATTTCCTGTCGCGGGCACTAGGCCTACCCACACAAGTGAGGTATCATTTTTATCGGGAGACTTGGGGGAACGCTGGGTGGAAGGAAATTTGTGGCTCCTCTCAGATTCCAGAACTTTCTGTCACCGAAATGTGAGGAAAACTTGTTTTTTTAGCCACTTTTTGAGGTTTGCAAAGGATTCTGGGTAACAGAACCTGGCCAGAGCCCCACAAGTGACCCCATCTTGGATTCCCATAGGTCTCTAGTTTTAAAAAATGCACAGGTTTGTTAGGTTTCCCTATGTGCCGGCTGAGCTAGAGGCCAAAATCTACAGGTAGGCACTTTGCAAAAAACAGCTCTGTATTCTGTCAAAAAATGTGATGTGTCCACGTTGTGTTTTGGGGCATTTCCTGCCGCGGGCGCTAGGCCTACCCACACAAGTGAGGTATCATTTTTATCGGGAGACTTGGGGGAACGCTGGGTGGAAGGAAATTTGTGGCTCCTCTCAGATTCCAGAACTTTCTGTCACCGAAATGTGAGGAAAACTTGTTTTTTAGCCACTTTTTGAGGTTTGCAAAGGATTCTGGGTAACAGAACCTGTTCAGAGCCCCACAAGTCACCCCATCTTGGATTCCCCTAGGTCTCTAGTTTTAAAAAATGCACAGGTTTGGTAGGTTTCCCTATGTGCCGGCTGAGCTAGAGGCCAAAATCTACAGGTAGGCACTTTGGAAAAAACAGCTGTGTTTTCTGTCAAAAAATGGGATGTGTCCACGTTGTGTTTTGGGGCATTTCCTGTCGCGGGCACTAGGCCTACCCACACAAGTGAGGTATCATTTTTATCGGGAGACTTGGGGGAACGCTGGGTGGAAGGAAATTTGTGGCTCCTCTCAGATTCCAGAACTTTCTGTCACCGAAATGTGAGGAAAACTTGTTTTTTTAGCCACTTTTTGAGGTTTGCAAAGGATTCTGGGTAACAGAACCTGGTCAGAGCCCCACAAGTGACCCCATCTTGGATTCCCATAGGTCTCTAGTTTTAAAAAATGCACAGGTTTGTTAGGTTTCCCTATGTGCCGGCTGAGCTAGAGGCCAAAATCTACAGGTAGGCACTTTACAAAAAACAGCTCTGTATTCTGTCAAAAAATGTGATGTGTCCACGTTGTGTTTTGGGGCATTTCCTGCCGCGGGCGCTAGGCCTACCCACACAAGTGAGGTATCATTTTTATCGGGAGACTTGGGGGAACGCTGGGTGGAAGGAAATTTGTGGCTCCTCTCAGATTCCAGAACTTTCTGTCACCGAAATGTGAGGAAAACTTGTTTTTTTAGCCACTTTTTGAGGTTTGCAAAGGATTCTGGGTAACAGAACCTGGTCAGAGCCCCACAAGTCACCCCATCTTGGATTCCCCTAGGTCTCTAGTTTTAAAAAATGCACAGGTTTGGTAGGTTTCCCTATGTGCCGGCTGAGCTAGAGGCCAAAATCTACAGGTAGGCACTTTGGAAAAAACAGCTGTGTTTTCTGTCAAAAAATGGGATGTGTCCACGTTGTGTTTTGGGGCATTTCCTGTCGCGGGCACTAGGCCTACCCACACAAGTGAGGTATCATTTTTATCGGGAGACTTGGGGGAACGCTGGGTGTAAGGAAATGTGTGGCTCCTCTCAGATTCCAGAACTTTCTGTCACCGAAATATGAGGAAAACTTGTTTTTTTTTGCCACTTTTTGAGGTTTGCAAAGGATTCTGGGTAACAGAACCTGGTCAAAGCCCCACAAGTCACCCCATCTTGGATTCCCCTAGGTCTCTAGTTTTAAAAAATGCACAGGTTTGGTAGGTTTCCCTATGTGCCGGCTGAGCTAGAGGCCAAAATCTACAGGTAGGCACTTTGGAAAAAACAGCTGTGTTTTCTGTCAAAAAATGGGATGTGTCCACGTTGTGTTTTGGGGCATTTCCTGTCGCGGGCACTAGGCCTACCCACACAAGTGAGGTATCATTTTTATCGGGAGACTTGGAGGAACGCTGGGTGTAAGGAAATGTGTGGCTCCTCTCAGATTCCAGAACTTTCTGTCACCGAAATATGAGGAAAACTTGTTTTTTTTGCCACTTTTTGAGGTTTGCAAAGGATTCTGGGTAACAGAACCTGGTCAAAGCCCCACAAGTCACCCCATCTTGGATTCCCCTAGGTCTCTAGTTTTCAAAAATGCACAGGTGTGGTAGGTTTCCCAATGTGCCGGCTGAGTTAGAGGCCAAAATCTACAGGTAGGCACTTTGCAAAAAACAGTTCTGTATTCTGTCAAAAAATGTGATATGTCCACGTTGTGTTTTGGGGCATTTCCTGTCGCGGGCGGGCGCTAGGCCTACCCACACAAGTGAGGTATAATTTTTATCGGGAGACTTGAGGGAACGCTGGGTGGAAGGAAATTTGTGGCTCCTCTCAGATTCCAGAACATTCTGTCACCATAATGTGAGGAAAACGTGTTTCTTTTGCCAAATTTGGAGGTTTGCAAAGGATTCTGGGTAACAGAACCTGGTCAGAGCCCCACAAGTCACCCCATCTTGGATTCCCCTAGGTCTCTAGTTTTCAAAAATGCACAGGTTTGGTAGGTTTCCCTAGGTGCCGGCTGAGCTAGAGGCCAAAATGTAGAGGCAGGCACTTTGGAAAAAACAGCTGTGTTTTCTGTCAAAAAATGGGATGTGTCCACATTGTGTTTTGGGGCATTTCCTGTCACAGGCACTAGGCCTACCCACACAAGTGAGGTATCATTTTTATCGGGAGACTTGGGGGAACGCTGGGTGGAAGGAAATTTGTGGCTCCTCTCAGATTCCAGAACTTTCTGTCACCGAAATGTGAGGAAAACTTTTTTTTTTTAGCCACTTTTTGAGGTTTGCAAAGGATTCTGGGTAACAGAACCTGGTCAGAGCCCCACAAGTCACCCCATCTTGGATTCCCCTAGGTCTCTAGTTTTCAAAAATGCACAGGTTTGGTAGGTTTCCGTAGGTGCCGGCTGAGCTAGAGGCCGAAATCTACAGGCAGGCACTTTGGAAAAAACAGCTGTGTTTTCTGTCAAAAAATGGGATGTGTCCACGTTGTGTTTTGGGGCATTTCCGGTCGCGGGCACTAGGCCTACCCACACAAGAGGTATCATTTTTATCGGGAGACTTGGGGGAACGCTGGGTGGAAGGAAATTTGTGGCTCCTCTCAGATTCCAGAACTTTCTGTCACCGAAATGTGAGGAAAACTTGTTTTTTTAGCCACTTTTTGAGGTTTGCAAAGGATTCTGGGTAACAGAACCTGGTCAGAGCCCCACAAGTCACCCCATCTTGGATTCCCCTAGGTCTCTAGTTTTCAAAAATGCACAGGTTTGGTAGGTTTCCGTAGGTGCCGGCTGAGCTAGAGGCCGAAATCTACAGGCAGGCACTTTGGAAAAAACAGCTGTGTTTTGTGTCAAAAAATGGGATGTGTCCACGTTGTGTTTTGGGGCATTTCCTGTCGCGGGCACTAGGCCTACCCACACAAGTGAGGTATCATTTTTATCGGGAGACTTGGGGGAACGCTGGGTGGAAGGAAATTTGTGGCTCCTCTCAGATTCCAGAACTTTCTGTCACCGAAATCCGTGGAAAACTTGTTTTTTTAGCCACTTTTTGAGGTTTGCAAAGGATTCTGGGTAACAGAACCTGGCCAGAGCCCCACAAGTGACCCCATCTTGGATTCCCATAGGTCTCTAGTTTTAAAAAATGCACAGGTTTGTTAGGTTTCCCTATGTGCCGGCTGAGCTAGAGGCCAAAATCTACAGGTAGGCACTTTGCAAAAAACAGCTCTGTATTCTGTCAAAAAATGTGATGTGTCCACGTTGTGTTTTGGGGCATTTCCTGCCGCGGGCGCTAGGCCTACCCACACAAGTGAGGTATCATTTTTATCGGGAGACTTGGGGGAACGCTGGGTGGAAGGAAATTTGTGGCTCCTCTCAGATTCCAGAACTTTCTGTCACCGAAATGTGAGGAAAACTTGTTTTTTAGCCACTTTTTGAGGTTTGCAAAGGATTCTGGGTAACAGAACCTGGTCAGAGCCCCACAAGTCACCCCATCTTGGATTCCCCTAGGTCTCTAGTTTTAAAAAATGCACAGGTTTGGTAGGTTTCCCTATGTGCCGGCTGAGCTAGAGGCCAAAATCTACAGGTAGGCACTTTGGAAAAAACAGCTGTGTTTTCTGTCAAAAAATGGGATGTGTCCACGTTGTGTTTTGGGGCATTTCCTGTCGCGGGCACTAGGCCTACCCACACAAGTGAGGTATCATTTTTATCGGGAGACTTGGGGGAACGCTGGGTGGAAGGAAATTTGTGGCTCCTCTCAGATTCCAGAACTTTCTGTCACCGAAATGTGAGGAAAACTTTTTTTTTTTAGCCACTTTTTGAGGTTTGCAAAGGATTCTGGGTAACAGAACCTGGTCAGAGCCCCACAAGTCACCCCATCTTGGATTCCCCTAGGTCTCTAGTTTTCAAAAATGCACAGGTTTGGTAGGTTTCCGTAGGTGCCGGCTGAGCTAGAGGCCAAAATCTACAGGTAGGCACTTTGCAAAAAACAGCTCTGTATTCTGTCAAAAAATGTGATGTGTCCACGTTGTGTTTTGGGGCATTTCCTGTCGCGGGCGCTAGGCCTACCCACACAAGTGAGGTATCATTTTTATCGGGAGACTTGGGGGAACGCTGGGTGGAAGGAAATTTGTGGCTCCTCTCAGATTCCAGAACTTTCTGTCACCGAAATGTGAGGAAAACTAGTTTTTTTAGCCACTTTTTGAGGTTTGCAAAGGATTCTGGGTAACAGAACCTGGTCAGAGCCCCACAAGTCACCCCATCTTGGATTCCCCTAGGTCTCTACTTTTAAAAAATGCACAGGTTTGGTAGGTTTCCCTATGTGCCGGCTGAGCTAGAGGCCAAAATCTACAGGCAGGCACTTTGGAAAAAACAGCTGTGTTTTCTGTCAAAAAATGGGATGTGTCCACGTTGTGTTTTGGGGCATTTCCTGTCGCGGGCACTAGGCCTACCCACACAAGTGAGGTATCATTTTTATCGGGAGACTTGGGGGAACGCTGGGTGTAAGGAAATGTGTGGCTCCTCTCAGATTCCAGAACTTTCTGTCACCGAAATATGAGGAAAACTTGTTTTTTTTGCCACTTTTTGAGGTTTGCAAAGGATTCTGGGTAACAGAACCTGGTCAAAGCCCCACAAGTCACCCCATGTTGGATTCCCCTAGGTCTCTAGTTTTAAAAAATGCACAGGTTTGGTAGGTTTCCCTATGTGCCGGCTGAGCTAGAGGCCAAAATCTACAGGTAGGCACTTTGGAAAAAACAGCTGTGTTTTCTGTCAAAAAATGGGATGTGTCCACGTTGTGTTTTGGGGCATTTCCTGTCGCGGGCACTAGGCCTACCCACACAAGTGAGGTATCATTTTTATCGGGAGACTTGGGGGTACGCTGGGTGTAAGGAAATGTGTGGCTCCTCTCAGATTCCAGAACTTTCTGTCACCGAAATATGAGGAAAACTTGTTTTTTTTGCCACTTTTTGAGGTTTGCAAAGGATTCTGGGTAACAGAACCTGGTCAAAGCCCCACAAGTCACCCCATCTTGGATTCCCCTAGGTCTCTAGTTTTCAAAAATGCACAGGTTTGGTAGGTTTCCCAATGTGCCGGCTGAGTTAGAGGCCAAAATCTACAGGTAGGCACTTTGCAAAAAACAGTTCTGTATTCTGTCAAAAAATGTGATATGTCCACGTTGTGTTTTGGGGCATTTCCTGTTGCGGGCGGGCGCTAGGCCTACCCACACAAGTGAGGTATAATTTTTATCGGGAGACTTGAGGGAACGCTGGGTGGAAGGAAATTTGTGGCTCCTCTCAGATTCCAGAACATTCTGTCACCATAATGTGAGGAAAACGTGTTTCTTTTGCCAAATTTGGAGGTTTGCAAAGGATTCTGGGTAACAGAACCTGGTCAGAGCCCCACAAGTCACCCCATCTTGGATTCCCCTAGGTCTCTAGTTTTCAAAAATGCACAGGTTTGGTAGGTTTCCCTAGGTGCCGGCTGAGCTAGAGGCCAAAATGTAGAGGCAGGCACTTTGGAAAAAACAGCTGTGTTTTCTGTCAAAAAATGGGATGTGTCCACATTGTGTTTTGGGGCATTTCCTGTCACGGGCACTAGGCCTACCCACACAAGTGAGGTATCATTTTTATCGGGAGACTTGGGGGAACGCTGGGTGGAAGGAAATTTGTGGCTCCTCTCAGATTCCAGAACTTTCTGTCACCGAAATGTGAGGAAAACTTTTTTTTTTTAGCCACTTTTTGAGGTTTGCAAAGGATTCTGGGTAACAGAACCTGGTCAGAGCCCCACAAGTCACCCCATCTTGGATTCCCCTAGGTCTCTAGTTTTCAAAAATGCACAGGTTTGGTAGGTTTCCGTAGGTGCCGGCTGAGCTAGAGGCCGAAATCTACAGGCAGGCACTTTGGAAAAAACAGCTGTGTTTTCTGTCAAAAAATTGGATGTGTCCACGTTGTGTTTTGGGGCATTTCCGGTCGCGGGCACTAGGCCTACCCACACAAGAGGTATCATTTTTATCGGGAGACTTGGGGGAACGCTGGGTGGAAGGAAATTTGTGGCTCCTCTCAGATTCCAGAACTTTCTGTCACCGAAATGTGAGGAAAACTTGTTTTTTTAGCCACTTTTTGAGGTTTGCAAAGGATTCTGGGTAACAGAACCTGGTCAGAGCCCCACAAGTCACCCCATCTTGGATTCCCCTAGGTCTCTAGTTTTCAAAAATGCACAGGTTTGGTAGGTTTCCGTAGGTGCCGGCTGAGCTAGAGGCCGAAATCTACAGGCAGGCACTTTGGAAAAAACAGCTGTGTTTTCTGTCAAAAAATGGGATGTGTCCACGTTGTGTTTTGGGGCATTTCCTGTCGCGGGCACTAGGCCTACCCACACAAGTGAGGTATCATTTTTATCGGGAGACTTGGGGGAACGCTGGGTGGAAGGAAATTTGTGGCTCCTCTCAGATTCCAGAACTTTCTGTCACCGAAATGTGAGGAAAACTTGTTTTTTTAGCCACTTTTTGAGGTTTGCAAAGGATTCTGGGTAACAGAACCTGGCCAGAGCCCCACAAGTGACCCCATCTTGGATTCCCATAGGTCTCTAGTTTTAAAAAATGCACAGGTTTGTTAGGTTTCCCTATGTGCCGGCTGAGCTAGAGGCCAAAATCTACAGGTAGGCACTTTGCAAAAAACAGCTCTGTATTCTGTCAAAAAATGTGATGTGTCCACGTTGTGTTTTGGGGCATTTCCTGCTGCGGGCGCTAGGCCTACCCACACAAGTGAGGTATCATTTTTATCGGGAGACTTGGGGGAACGCTGGGTGGAAGGAAATTTGTGGCTCCTCTCAGATTCCAGAACTTTCTGTCACCGAAATGTGAGGAAAACTTGTTTTTTAGCCACTTTTTGAGGTTTGCAAAGGATTCTGGGTAACAGAACCTGGTCAGAGCCCCACAAGTCACCCCATCTTGGATTCCCCTAGGTCTCTAGTTTTAAAAAATGCACAGGTTTGGTAGGTTTCCCTATGTGCCGGCTGAGCTAGAGGCCAAAATCTACAGGTAGGCACTTTGGAAAAAACAGCTGTGTTTTCTGTCAAAAAATGGGATGTGTCCACGTTGTGTTTTGGGGCATTTCCTGTCGCGGGCACTAGGCCTACCCACACAAGTGAGGTATCATTTTTATCGGGAGACTTGGGGGAACGCTGGGTGGAAGGAAATTTGTGGCTCCTCTCAGATTCCAGAACTTTCTGTCACCGAAATGTGAGGAAAACTTTTTTTTTTTAGCCACTTTTTGAGGTTTGCAAAGGATTCTGGGTAACAGAACCTGGTCAGAGCCACACAAGTCACCCCATCTTGGATTCCCCTAGGTCTCTAGTTTTCAAAAATGCACAGGTTTGGTAGGTTTCCGTAGGTGCCGGCTGAGCTAGAGGCCAAAATCTACAGGTAGGCACTTTGCAAAAAACAGCTCTGTATTCTGTCAAAAAATGTGATGTGTCCACGTTGTGTTTTGGGGCATTTCCTGTCGCGGGCGCTAGGCCTACCCACACAAGTGAGGTATCATTTTTATCGGGAGACTTGGGGGAACGCTGGGTGGAAGGAAATTTGTGGCTCCTCTCAGATTCCAGAACTTTCTGTCACCGAAATGTGAGGAAAACTAGTTTTTTTAGCCACTTTTTGAGGTTTGCAAAGGATTCTGGGTAACAGAACCTGGTCAGAGCCCCACAAGTCACCCCATCTTGGATTCCCCTAGGTCTCTAGTTTTCAAAAATGCACAGGTTTGGTAGGTTTCCGTAGGTGCCGGCTGAGCTAGAGGCCGAAATCTACAGGCAGGCACTTTACAAAAAACAGCTCTGTATTCTGTCAAAAAATGTGATGTGTCCACGTTGTGTTTTGGGGCATTTCCTGCCGCGGGCGCTAGGCCTACCCACACAAGTGAGGTATCATTTTTATCGGGAGACTTGGGGGAACGCTGGGTGGAAGGAAATTTGTGGCTCCTCTCAGATTCCAGAACTTTCTGTCACCGAAATGTGAGGAAAACTTGTTTTTTTAGCCACTTTTTGAGGTTTGCAAAGGATTCTGGGTAACAGAACCTGGTCAGAGCCCCACAAGTCACCCCATCTTGGATTCCCCTAGGTCTCTAGTTTTAAAAAATGCACAGGTTTGGTAGGTTTCCCTATGTGCCGGCTGAGCTAGAGGCCAAAATCTACAGGTAGGCACTTTGGAAAAAACAGCTGTGTTTTCTGTCAAAAAATGGGATGTGTCCACGTTGTGTTTTGGGGCATTTCCTGTCGCGGGCACTAGGCCTACCCACACAAGTGAGGTATCATTTTTATCGGGAGACTTGGGGGAACGCTGGGTGTAAGGAAATGTGTGGCTCCTCTCAGATTCCAGAACTTTCTGTCACCGAAATATGAGGAAAACTTGTTTTTTTTGCCACTTTTTGAGGTTTGCAAAGGATTCTGGGTAACAGAACCTGGTCAAAGCCCCACAAGTCACCCCATCTTGGATTCCCCTAGGTCTCTAGTTTTCAAAAATGCACAGGTTTGGTAGGTTTCCCAATGTGCCGGCTGAGTTAGAGGCCAAAATCTACAGGTAGGCACTTTGCAAAAAACAGTTCTGTATTCTGTCAAAAAATGTGATATGTCCACGTTGTGTTTTGGGGCATTTCCTGTCGCGGGCGGGCGCTAGGCCTACCCACACAAGTGAGGTATAATTTTTATCGGGAGACTTGAGGGAACGCTGGGTGGAAGGAAATTTGTGGCTCCTCTCAGATTCCAGAACATTCTGTCACCATAATGTGAGGAAAACGTGTTTCTTTTGCCAAATTTGGAGGTTTGCAAAGGATTCTGGGTAACAGAACCTGGTCAGAGCCCCACAAGTCACCCCATCTTGGATTCCCCTAGGTCTCTAGTTTTCAAAAATGCACAGGTTTGGTAGGTTTCCCTAGGTGCCGGCTGAGCTAGAGGCCAAAATGTAGAGGCAGGCACTTTGGAAAAAACAGCTGTGTTTTCTGTCAAAAAATGGGATGTGTCCACATTGTGTTTTGGGGCATTTCCTGTCGCGGGCACTAGGCCTACCCACACAAGTGAGGTATCATTTTTATCGGGAGACTTGGGGGAACGCTGGGTGGAAGGAAATGTGTGGCTCCTCTCAGATTCCAGAACTTTCTGTCACCGAAATATGAGGAAAACTTGTTTTTTTTGCCACTTTTTGAGGTTTGCAAAGGATTCTGGGTAACAGAACCTGGTCAAAGCCCCACAAGTCACCCCATCTTGGATTCCCCTAGGTCTCTAGTTTTCAAAAATGCACAGGTTTGGTAGGTTTCCCAATGTGCCGGCTGAGTTAGAGGCCAAAATCTACAGGTAGGCACTTTGCAAAAAACAGTTCTGTATTCTGTCAAAAAATGTGATATGTCCACGTTGTGTTTTGGGGCATTTCCTGTCGCGGGCGGGCGCTAGGCCTACCCACACAAGTGAGGTATAATTTTTATCGGGAGACTTGAGGGAACGCTGGGTGGAAGGAAATTTGTGGCTCCTCTCAGATTCCAGAACATTCTGTCACCATAATGTGAGGAAAACGTGTTTCTTTTGCCAAATTTGGAGGTTTGCAAAGGATTCTGGGTAACAGAACCTGGTCAGAGCCCCACAAGTCACCCCATCTTGGATTCCCCTAGGTCTCTACTTTTCAAAAATGCACAGGTTTGGTAGGTTTCCCTAGGTGCCGGCTGAGCTAGAGGCCAAAATGTAGAGGCAGGCACTTTGGAAAAAACAGCTGTGTTTTCTGTCAAAAAATGGGATGTGTCCACATTGTGTTTTGGGGCATTTCCTGTCGCGGGCACTAGGCCTACCCACACAAGTGAGGTATCATTTTTATCGGGAGACTTGGGGGAACGCTGGGTGGAAGGAAATTTGTGGCTCCTCTCAGATTCCAGAACTTTCTGTCACCGAAATGTGAGGAAAACTTTTTTTTTTAGCCACTTTTTGAGGTTTGCAAAGGATTCTGGGTAACAGAACCTGGTCAGAGCCCCACAAGTCACCCCATCTTGGATTCCCCTAGGTCTCTAGTTTTCAAAAATGCACAGGTTTGGTAGGTTTCCGTAGGTGCCGGCTGAGCTAGAGGCCGAAATCTACAGGCAGGCACTTTGGAAAAAACAGCTGTGTTTTCTGTCAAAAAATGGGATGTGTCCACGTTGTGTTTTGGGGCATTTCCGGTCGCGGGCACTAGGCCTACCCACACAAGAGGTATCATTTTTATCGGGAGACTTGGGGGAACGCTGGGTGGAAGGAAATTTGTGGCTCCTCTCAGATTCCAGAACTTTCTGTCACCGAAATGTGAGGAAAACTTGTTTTTTTAGCCACTTTTTGAGGTTTGCAAAGGATTCTGGGTAACAGAACCTGGTCAGAGCCCCACAAGTCACCCCATCTTGGATTCCCCTAGGTCTCTAGTTTTCAAAAATTCACAGGTTTGGTAGGTTTCCGTAGGTGCCGGCTGAGCTAGAGGCCGAAATCTACAGGCAGGCACTTTGGAAAAAACAGCTGTGTTTTCTGTCAAAAAATGGGATGTGTCCACGTTGTGTTTTGGGGCATTTCCTGTCGCGGGCACTAGGCCTACCCACACAAGTGAGGTATCATTTTTATCGGGAGACTTGGGGGAACGCTGGGTGGAAGGAAATTTGTGGCTCCTCTCAGATTCCAGAACTTTCTGTCACCGAAATGTGAGGAAAACTTGTTTTTTTAGCCACTTTTTGAGGTTTGCAAAGGATTCTGGGTAACAGAACCTGGCCAGAGCCCCACAAGTGACCCCATCTTGGATTCCCATAGGTCTCTAGTTTTAAAAAATGCACAGGTTTGTTAGGTTTCCCTATGTGCCGGCTGAGCTAGAGGCCAAAATCTACAGGTAGGCACTTTGCAAAAAACAGCTCTGTATTCTGTCAAAAAATGTGATGTGTCCACGTTGTGTTTTGGGGCATTTCCTGCCGCGGGCGCTAGGCCTACCCACACAAGTGAGGTATCATTTTTATCGGGAGACTTGGGGGAACGCTGGGTGGAAGGAAATTTGTGGCTCCTCTCAGATTCCAGAACTTTCTGTCACCGAAATGTGAGGAAAACTTGTTTTTTAGCCACTTTTTGAGGTTTGCAAAGGATTCTGGGTAACAGAACCTGGTCAGAGCCCCACAAGTCACCCCATCTTGGATTCCCCTAGGTCTCTAGTTTTAAAAAATGCACAGGTTTGGTAGGTTTCCCTATGTGCCGGCTGAGCTAGAGGCCAAAATCTACAGGTAGGCACTTTGGAATAAACAGCTGTGTTTTCTGTCAAAAAATGGGATGTGTCCACGTTGTGTTTTGGGGCATTTCCTGTCGCGGGCACTAGGCCTACCCACACAAGTGAGGTATCATTTTTATCGGGAGACTTGGGGGAACGCTGGGTGTAAGGAAATTTGTGGCTCCTCTCAGATTCCAGAACTTTCTGTCACCGAAATATGAGGAAAACTTGTTTTTTTTGCCACTTTTTGAGGTTTGCAAAGGATTCTGGGTAACAGAACCTGGTCAAAGCCCCACAAGTCACCCCATCTTGGATTCCCATAGGTCTCTAGTTTTAAAAAATGCACAGGTTTGTTAGGTTTCCCTATGTGCCGGCTGAGCTAGAGGCCAAAATCTACAGGTAGGCACTTTACAAAAAACAGCTCTGTATTCTGTCAAAAAATGTGATGTGTCCACGTTGTGTTTTGGGGCATTTCCTGCCGCGGGCGCTAGGCCTACCCACACAAGAGAGGTATCATTTTTATCGGGAGACTTGGGGGAACGCTGGGTGGAAGGAAATTTGTGGCTCCTCTCAGATTCCAGAACTTTCTGTCACCGAAATGTGAGGAAAACTAGTTTTTTTAGCCACTTTTTGAGGTTTGCAAAGGATTCTGGGTAACAGAACCTGGTCAGAGCCCCACAAGTCACCCCATCTTGGATTCCCCTAGGTCTCTAGTTTTTAAAAATGCACAGGTTTGGTAGGTTTCCGTAGGTGCCGGCTGAGCTAGAGGCCGAAATCTACAGGCAGGCACTTTGGAAAAAACAGCTGTGTTTTCTGTCAAAAAATGGGATGTGTCCACGTTGTGTTTTGGGGCATTTCCGGTCGCGGGCACTAGGCCTACCCACACAAGAGGTATCATTTTTATCGGGAGACTTGGGGGAACGCTGGGTGGAAGGAAATTTGTGGCTCCTCTCAGATTCCAGAACTTTCTGTCACCGAAATGTGAGGAAAACTTGTTTTTTTAGCCACTTTTTGAGGTTTGCAAAGGATTCTGGGTAACAGAACCTGGTCAGAGCCCCACAAGTCACCCCATCTTGGATTCCCCTAGGTCTCTAGTTTTCAAAAATGCACAGGTTTGGTAGGTTTCCGTAGGTGCCGGCTGAGCTAGAGGCCGAAATCTACAGGCAGGCACTTTGGAAAAAACAGCTGTGTTTTGTGTCAAAAAATGGGATGTGTCCACGTTGTGTTTTGGGGCATTTCCTGTCGCGGGCACTAGGCCTACCCACACAAGTGAGGTATCATTTTTATCGGGAGACTTGGGGGAACGCTGGGTGGAAGGAAATTTGTGGCTCCTCTCAGATTCCAGAACTTTCTGTCACCGAAATCCGTGGAAAACTTGTTTTTTTAGCCACTTTTTGAGGTTTGCAAAGGATTCTGGGTTACAGAACCTGGCCAGAGCCCCACAAGTGACCCCATCTTGGATTCCCATAGGTCTCTAGTTTTAAAAAATGCACAGGTTTGTTAGGTTTCCCTATGTGCCGGCTGAGCTAGAGGCCAAAATCTACAGGTAGGCACTTTGCAAAAAACAGCTCTGTATTCTGTCAAAAAATGTGATGTGTCCACGTTGTGTTTTGGGGCATTTCCTGCCGCGGGCGCTAGGCCTACCCACACAAGTGAGGTATCATTTTTATCGGGAGACTTGGGGGAACGCTGGGTGGAAGGAAATTTGTGGCTCCTCTCAGATTCCAGAACTTTCTGTCACCGAAATGTGAGGAAAACTTGTTTTTTAGCCACTTTTTGAGGTTTGCAAAGGATTCTGGGTAACAGAACCTGGTCAGAGCCCCACAAGTCACCCCATCTTGGATTCCCCTAGGTCTCTAGTTTTAAAAAATGCACAGGTTTGGTAGGTTTCCCTATGTGCCGGCTGAGCTAGAGGCCAAAATCTACAGGTAGGCACTTTGGAAAAAACAGCTGTGTTTTCTGTCAAAAAATGGGATGTGTCCACGTTGTGTTTTGGGGCATTTCCTGTCGCGGGCACTAGGCCTACCCACACAAGTGAGGTATCATTTTTATCGGGAGACTTGGGGGAACGCTGGGTGGAAGGAAATTTGTGGCTCCTCTCAGATTCCAGAACTTTCTGTCACCGAAATGTGAGGAAAACTTTTTTTTTTTAGCCACTTTTTGAGGTTTGCAAAGGATTCTGGGTAACAGAACCTGGTCAGAGCCCCACAAGTCACCCCATCTTGGATTCCCCTAGGTCTCTAGTTTTCAAAAATGCACAGGTTTGGTAGGTTTCCGTAGGTGCCGGCTGAGCTAGAGGCCAAAATCTACAGGTAGGCACTTTGCAAAAAACAGCTCTGTATTCTGTCAAAAAATGTGATGTGTCCACGTTGTGTTTTGGGGCATTTCCTGTCGCGGGCGCTAGGCCTACCCACACAAGTGAGGTATCATTTTTATCGGGAGACTTGGGGGAACGCTGGGTGGAAGGAAATTTGTGGCTCCTCTCAGATTCCAGAACTTTCTGTCACCGAAATGTGAGGAAAACTAGTTTTTTTAGCCACTTTTTGAGGTTTGCAAAGGATTCTGGGTAACAGAACCTGGTCAGAGCCCCACAAGTCACCCCATCTTGGATTCCCCTAGGTCTCTACTTTTAAAAAATGCACAGGTTTGGTAGGTTTCCCTATGTGCCGGCTGAGCTAGAGGCCAAAATCTACAGGCAGGCACTTTGGAAAAAACAGCTGTGTTTTCTGTCAAAAAATGGGATGTGTCCACGTTGTGTTTTGGGGCATTTCCTGTCGCGGGCACTAGGCCTACCCACACAAGTGAGGTATCATTTTTATCGGGAGACTTGGGGGAACGCTGGGTGTAAGGAAATGTGTGGCTCCTCTCAGATTCCAGAACTTTCTGTCACCGAAATATGAGGAAAACTTGTTTTTTTTGCCACTTTTTGAGGTTTGCAAAGGATTCTGGGTAACAGAACCTGGTCAAAGCCCCACAAGTCACCCCATGTTGGATTCCCCTAGGTCTCTAGTTTTAAAAAATGCACAGGTTTGGTAGGTTTCCCTATGTGCCGGCTGAGCTAGAGGCCAAAATCTACAGGTAGGCACTTTGGAAAAAACAGCTGTGTTTTCTGTCAAAAAATGGGATGTGTCCACGTTGTGTTTTGGGGCATTTCCTGTCGCGGGCACTAGGCCTACCCACACAAGTGAGGTATCATTTTTATCGGGAGACTTGGGGGTACGCTGGGTGTAAGGAAATGTGTGGCTCCTCTCAGATTCCAGAACTTTCTGTCACCGAAATATGAGGAAAACTTGTTTTTTTTGCCACTTTTTGAGGTTTGCAAAGGATTCTGGGTAACAGAACCTGGTCAAAGCCCCACAAGTCACCCCATCTTGGATTCCCCTAGGTCTCTAGTTTTCAAAAATGCACAGGTTTGGTAGGTTTCCCAATGTGCCGGCTGAGTTAGAGGCCAAAATCTACAGGTAGGCACTTTGCAAAAAACAGTTCTGTATTCTGTCAAAAAATGTGATATGTCCACGTTGTGTTTTGGGGCATTTCCTGTCGCGGGCGGGCGCTAGGCCTACCCACACAAGTGAGGTATAATTTTTATCGGGAGACTTGAGGGAACGCTGGGTGGAAGGAAATTTGTGGCTCCTCTCAGATTCCAGAACATTCTGTCACCATAATGTGAGGAAAACGTGTTTCTTTTGCCAAATTTGGAGGTTTGCAAAGGATTCTGGGTAACAGAACCTGGTCAGAGCCCCACAAGTCACCCCATCTTGGATTCCCCTAGGTCTCTAGTTTTCAAAAATGCACAGGTTTGGTAGGTTTCCCTAGGTGCCGGCTGAGCTAGAGGCCAAAATGTAGAGGCAGGCACTTTGGAAAAAACAGCTGTGTTTTCTGTCAAAAAATGGGATGTGTCCACATTGTGTTTTGGGGCATTTCCTGTCACGGGCACTAGGCCTACCCACACAAGTGAGGTATCATTTTTATCGGGAGACTTGGGGGAACGCTGGGTGGAAGGAAATTTGTGGCTCCTCTCAGATTCCAGAACTTTCTGTCACCGAAATGTGAGGAAAACTTTTTTTTTTTAGCCACTTTTTGAGGTTTGCAAAGGATTCTGGGTAACAGAACCTGGTCAGAGCCCCACAAGTCACCCCATCTTGGATTCCCCTAGGTCTCTAGTTTTCAAAAATGCACAGGTTTGGTAGGTTTCCGTAGGTGCCGGCTGAGCTAGAGGCCGAAATCTACAGGCAGGCACTTTGGAAAAAACAGCTGTGTTTTCTGTCAAAAAATTGGATGTGTCCACGTTGTGTTTTGGGGCATTTCCGGTCGCGGGCACTAGGCCTACCCACACAAGAGGTATCATTTTTATCGGGAGACTTGGGGGAACGCTGGGTGGAAGGAAATTTGTGGCTCCTCTCAGATTCCAGAACTTTCTGTCACCGAAATGTGAGGAAAACTTGTTTTTTTAGCCACTTTTTGAGGTTTGCAAAGGATTCTGGGTAACAGAACCTGGTCAGAGCCCCACAAGTCACCCCATCTTGGATTCCCCTAGGTCTCTAGTTTTCAAAAATGCACAGGTTTGGTAGGTTTCCGTAGGTGCCGGCTGAGCTAGAGGCCGAAATCTACAGGCAGGCACTTTGGAAAAAACAGCTGTGTTTTCTGTCAAAAAATGGGATGTGTCCACGTTGTGTTTTGGGGCATTTCCTGTCGCGGGCACTAGGCCTACCCACACAAGTGAGGTATCATTTTTATCGGGAGACTTGGGGGAACGCTGGGTGGAAGGAAATTTGTGGCTCCTCTCAGATTCCAGAACTTTCTGTCACCGAAATGTGAGGAAAACTTGTTTTTTTAGCCACTTTTTGAGGTTTGCAAAGGATTCTGGGTAACAGAACCTGGCCAGAGCCCCACAAGTGACCCCATCTTGGATTCCCATAGGTCTCTAGTTTTAAAAAATGCACAGGTTTGTTAGGTTTCCCTATGTGCCGGCTGAGCTAGAGGCCAAAATCTACAGGTAGGCACTTTGCAAAAAACAGCTCTGTATTCTGTCAAAAAATGTGATGTGTCCACGTTGTGTTTTGGGGCATTTCCTGCCGCGGGCGCTAGGCCTACCCACACAAGTGAGGTATCATTTTTATCGGGAGACTTGGGGGAACGCTGGGTGGAAGGAAATTTGTGGCTCCTCTCAGATTCCAGAACTTTCTGTCACCGAAATGTGAGGAAAACTTGTTTTTTAGCCACTTTTTGAGGTTTGCAAAGGATTCTGGGTAACAGAACCTGGTCAGAGCCCCACAAGTCACCCCATCTTGGATTCCCCTAGGTCTCTAGTTTTAAAAAATGCACAGGTTTGGTAGGTTTCCCTATGTGCCGGCTGAGCTAGAGGCCAAAATCTACAGGTAGGCACTTTGGAAAAAACAGCTGTGTTTTCTGTCAAAAAATGGGATGTGTCCACTTTGTGTTTTGGGGCATTTCCTGTCGCGGGCACTAGGCCTACCCACACAAGTGAGGTATCATTTTTATCGGGAGACTTGGGGGAACGCTGGGTGGAAGGAAATTTGTGGCTCCTCTCAGATTCCAGAACTTTCTGTCACCGAAATGTGAGGAAAACTTTTTTTTTTTAGCCACTTTTTGAGGTTTGCAAAGGATTCTGGGTAACAGAACCTGGTCAGAGCCACACAAGTCACCCCATCTTGGATTCCCCTAGGTCTCTAGTTTTCAAAAATGCACAGGTTTGGTAGGTTTCCGTAGGTGCCGGCTGAGCTAGAGGCCAAAATCTACAGGTAGGCACTTTGCAAAAAACAGCTCTGTATTCTGTCAAAAAATGTGATGTGTCCACGTTGTGTTTTGGGGCATTTCCTGTCGCGGGCGCTAGGCCTACCCACACAAGTGAGGTATCATTTTTATCGGGAGACTTGGGGGAACGCTGGGTGGAAGGAAATTTGTGGCTCCTCTCAGATTCCAGAACTTTCTGTCACCGAAATGTGAGGAAAACTAGTTTTTTTAGCCACTTTTTGAGGTTTGCAAAGGATTCTGGGTAACAGAACCTGGTCAGAGCCCCACAAGTCACCCCATCTTGGATTCCCCTAGGTCTCTAGTTTTCAAAAATGCACAGGTTTGGTAGGTTTCCGTAGGTGCCGGCTGAGCTAGAGGCCGAAATCTACAGGCAGGCACTTTACAAAAAACAGCTCTGTATTCTGTCAAAAAATGTGATGTGTCCACGTTGTGTTTTGGGGCATTTCCTGCCGCGGGCGCTAGGCCTACCCACACAAGTGAGGTATCATTTTTATCGGGAGACTTGGGGGAACGCTGGGTGGAAGGAAATTTGTGGCTCCTCTCAGATTCCAGAACTTTCTGTCACCGAAATGTGAGGAAAACTTGTTTTTTTAGCCACTTTTTGAGGTTTGCAAAGGATTCTGGGTAACAGAACCTGGTCAGAGCCCCACAAGTCACCCCATCTTGGATTCCCCTAGGTCTCTAGTTTTAAAAAATGCACAGGTTTGGTAGGTTTCCCTATGTGCCGGCTGAGCTAGAGGCCAAAATCTACAGGTAGGCACTTTGGAAAAAACAGCTGTGTTTTCTGTCAAAAAATGGGATGTGTCCACGTTGTGTTTTGGGGCATTTCCTGTCGCGGGCACTAGGCCTACCCACACAAGTGAGGTATCATTTTTATCGGGAGACTTGGGGGAACGCTGGGTGTAAGGAAATGTGTGGCTCCTCTCAGATTCCAGAACTTTCTGTCACCGAAATATGAGGAAAACTTGTTTTTTTTGCCACTTTTTGAGGTTTGCAAAGGATTCTGGGTAACAGAACCTGGTCAAAGCCCCACAAGTCACCCCATCTTGGATTCCCCTAGGTCTCTAGTTTTCAAAAATGCACAGGTTTGGTAGGTTTCCCAATGTGCCGGCTGAGTTAGAGGCCAAAATCTACAGGTAGGCACTTTGCAAAAAACAGTTCTGTATTCTGTCAAAAAATGTGATATGTCCACGTTGTGTTTTGGGGCATTTCCTGTCGCGGGCGGGCGCTAGGCCTACCCACACAAGTGAGGTATAATTTTTATCGGGAGACTTGAGGGAACGCTGGGTGGAAGGAAATTTGTGGCTCCTCTCAGATTCCAGAACATTCTGTCACCATAATGTGAGGAAAACGTGTTTCTTTTGCCAAATTTGGAGGTTTGCAAAGGATTCTGGGTAACAGAACCTGGTCAGAGCCCCACAAGTCACCCCATCTTGGATTCCCCTAGGTCTCTAGTTTTCAAAAATGCACAGGTTTGGTAGGTTTCCCTAGGTGCCGGCTGAGCTAGAGGCCAAAATGTAGAGGCAGGCACTTTGGAAAAAACAGCTGTGTTTTCTGTCAAAAAATGGGATGTGTCCACATTGTGTTTTGGGGCATTTCCTGTCGCGGGCACTAGGCCTACCCACACAAGTGAGGTATCATTTTTATCGGGAGACTTGGGGGAACGCTGGGTGGAAGGAAATGTGTGGCTCCTCTCAGATTCCAGAACTTTCTGTCACCGAAATATGAGGAAAACTTGTTTTTTTTGCCACTTTTTGAGGTTTGCAAAGGATTCTGGGTAACAGAACCTGGTCAAAGCCCCACAAGTCACCCCATCTTGGATTCCCCTAGGTCTCTAGTTTTCAAAAATGCACAGGTTTGGTAGGTTTCCCAATGTGCCGGCTGAGTTAGAGGCCAAAATCTACAGGTAGGCACTTTGCAAAAAACAGTTCTGTATTCTGTCAAAAAATGTGATATGTCCACGTTGTGTTTTGGGGCATTTCCTGTCGCGGGCGGGCGCTAGGCCTACCCACACAAGTGAGGTATAATTTTTATCGGGAGACTTGAGGGAACGCTGGGTGGAAGGAAATTTGTGGCTCCTCTCAGATTCCAGAACATTCTGTCACCATAATGTGAGGAAAACGTGTTTCTTTTGCCAAATTTGGAGGTTTGCAAAGGATTCTGGGTAACAGAACCTGGTCAGAGCCCCACAAGTCACCCCATCTTGGATTCCCCTAGGTCTCTAGTTTTCAAAAATGCACAGGTTTGGTAGGTTTCCCTAGGTGCCGGCTGAGCTAGAGGCCAAAATGTAGAGGCAGGCACTTTGGAAAAAACAGCTGTGTTTTCTGTCAAAAAATGGGATGTGTCCACATTGTGTTTTGGGGCATTTCCTGTCGCGGGCACTAGGCCTACCCACACAAGTGAGGTATCATTTTTATCGGGAGACTTGGGGGAACGCTGGGTGGAAGGAAATTTGTGGCTCCTCTCAGATTCCAGAACTTTCTGTCACCGAAATGTGAGGAAAACTTTTTTTTTTAGCCACTTTTTGAGGTTTGCAAAGGATTCTGGGTAACAGAACCTGGTCAGAGCCCCACAAGTCACCCCATCTTGGATTCCCCTAGGTCTCTAGTTTTCAAAAATGCACAGGTTTGGTAGGTTTCCGTAGGTGCCGGCTGAGCTAGAGGCCGAAATCTACAGGCAGGCACTTTGGAAAAAACAGCTGTGTTTTCTGTCAAAAAATGGGATGTGTCCACGTTGTGTTTTGGGGCATTTCCGGTCGCGGGCACTAGGCCTACCCACACAAGAGGTATCATTTTTATCGGGAGACTTGGGGGAACGCTGGGTGGAAGGAAATTTGTGGCTCCTTTCAGATTCCAGAACTTTCTGTCACCGAAATGTGAGGAAAACTTGTTTTTTTAGCCACTTTTTGAGGTTTGCAAAGGATTCTGGGTAACAGAACCTGGTCAGAGCCCCACAAGTCACCCCATCTTGGATTCCCCTAGGTCTCTAGTTTTCAAAAATGCACAGGTTTGGTAGGTTTCCGTAGGTGCCGGCTGAGCTAGAGGCCGAAATCTACAGGCAGGCACTTTGGAAAAAACAGCTGTGTTTTCTGTCAAAAAATGGGATGTGTCCACGTTGTGTTTTGGGGCATTTCCGGTCGCGGGCACTAGGCCTACCCACACAAGAGGTATCATTTTTATCGGGAGACTTGGGGGAACGCTGGGTGGAAGGAAATTTGTGGCTCCTCTCAGATTCCAGAACTTTCTGTCACCGAAATGTGAGGAAAACTTGTTTTTTTAGCCACTTTTTGAGGTTTGCAAAGGATTCTGGGTAACAGAACCTGGTCAGAGCCCCACAAGTCACCCCATCTTGGATTCCCCTAGGTCTCTAGTTTTCAAAAATTCACAGGTTTGGTAGGTTTCCGTAGGTGCCGGCTGAGCTAGAGGCCGAAATCTACAGGCAGGCACTTTGGAAAAAACAGCTGTGTTTTCTGTCAAAAAATGGGATGTGTCCACGTTGTGTTTTGGGGCATTTCCTGTCGCGGGCACTAGGCCTACCCACACAAGTGAGGTATCATTTTTATCGGGAGACTTGGGGGAACGCTGGGTGGAAGGAAATTTGTGGCTCCTCTCAGATTCCAGAACTTTCTGTCACCGAAATGTGAGGAAAACTTGTTTTTTTAGCCACTTTTTGAGGTTTGCAAAGGATTCTGGGTAACAGAACCTGGCCAGAGCCCCACAAGTGACCCCATCTTGGATTCCCATAGGTCTCTAGTTTTAAAAAATGCACAGGTTTGTTAGGTTTCCCTATGTGCCGGCTGAGCTAGAGGCCAAAATCTACAGGTAGGCACTTTGCAAAAAACAGCTCTGTATTCTGTCAAAAAATGTGATGTGTCCACGTTGTGTTTTGGGGCATTTCCTGCCGCGGGCGCTAGGCCTACCCACACAAGTGAGGTATCATTTTTATCGGGAGACTTGGGGGAACGCTGGGTGGAAGGAAATTTGTGGCTCCTCTCAGATTCCAGAACTTTCTGTCACCGAAATGTGAGGAAAACTTGTTTTTTAGCCACTTTTTGAGGTTTGCAAAGGATTCTGGGTAACAGAACCTGGTCAGAGCCCCACAAGTCACCCCATCTTGGATTCCCCTAGGTCTCTAGTTTTAAAAAATGCACAGGTTTGGTAGGTTTCCCTATGTGCCGGCTGAGCTAGAGGCCAAAATCTACAGGTAGGCACTTTGGAATAAACAGCTGTGTTTTCTGTCAAAAAATGGGATGTGTCCACGTTGTGTTTTGGGGCATTTCCTGTCGCGGGCACTAGGCCTACCCACACAAGTGAGGTATCATTTTTATCGGGAGACTTGGGGGAACGCTGGGTGTAAGGAAATTTGTGGCTCCTCTCAGATTCCAGAACTTTCTGTCACCGAAATATGAGGAAAACTTGTTTTTTTTGCCACTTTTTGAGGTTTGCAAAGGATTCTGGGTAACAGAACCTGGTCAAAGCCCCACAAGTCACCCCATCTTGGATTCCCATAGGTCTCTAGTTTTAAAAAATGCACAGGTTTGTTAGGTTTCCCTATGTGCCGGCTGAGCTAGAGGCCAAAATCTACAGGTAGGCACTTTACAAAAAACAGCTCTGTATTCTGTCAAAAAATGTGATGTGTCCACGTTGTGTTTTGGGGCATTTCCTGCCGCGGGCGCTAGGCCTACCCACACAAGAGAGGTATCATTTTTATCGGGAGACTTGGGGGAACGCTGGGTGGAAGGAAATTTGTGGCTCCTCTCAGATTCCAGAACTTTCTGTCACCGAAATGTGAGGAAAACTAGTTTTTTTAGCCACTTTTTGAGGTTTGCAAAGGATTCTGGGTAACAGAACCTGGTCAGAGCCCCACAAGTCACCCCATCTTGGATTCCCCTAGGTCTCTAGTTTTAAAAAATGCACAGGTTTGGTAGGTTTCCCTATGTGCCGGCTGAGCTAGAGGCCAAAATCTACAGGTAGGCACTTTGGAAAAAACAGCTGTGTTTTCTGTCAAAAAATGGGATGTGTCCACGTTGTGTTTTGGGGCATTTCCTGTCGCGGGCACTAGGCCTACCCACACAAGTGAGGTATCATTTTTATCGGGAGACTTGGGGGAACGCTGGGTGTAAGGAAATGTGTGGCTCCTCTCAGATTCCAGAACTTTCTGTCACCGAAATATGAGGAAAACTTGTTTTTTTTGCCACTTTTTGAGGTTTGCAAAGGATTCTGGGTAACAGAACCTGGTCAAAGCCCCACAAGTCACCCCATCTTGGATTCCCCTAGGTCTCTAGTTTTCAAAAATGCACAGGTTTCGTAGGTTTCCCAATGTGCCGGCTGAGTTAGAGGCCAAAATCTACAGGTAGGCACTTTGCAAAAAACAGTTCTGTATTCTGTCAAAAAATGTGATATGTCCACGTTGTGTTTTGGGGCATTTCCTGTCGCGGGCGGGCGCTAGGCCTACCCACACAAGTGAGGTATAATTTTTATCGGGAGACTTGAGGGAACGCTGGGTGGAAGGAAATTTGTGGCTCCTCTCAGATTCCAGAACATTCTGTCACCATAATGTGAGGAAAACGTGTTTCTTTTGCCAAATTTGGAGGTTTGCAAAGGATTCTGGGTAACAGAACCTGGTCAGAGCCCCACAAGTCACCCCATCTTGGATTCCCCTAGGTGTCTAGTTTTTAAAAATGCACAGGTTTGGTAGGTTTCCCTAGGTGCCGGCTGAGCTAGAGGCCAAAATGTAGAGGCAGGCACTTTGGAAAAAACAGCTTTGTTTTCTGTCAAAAAATGGGATGTGTCCACGTTGTGTTTTGGGGCATTTCCTGTTGCGGGCACTAGGCCTACCCACACAAGTGAGGTATCATTTTTATCGGGAGACTTGGGGGAACGCTGGGTGGAAGGAAATTTGTGGCTCCTCTCAGATTCCAGAACTTTCTGTCACCGAAATGTGAGGAAAACTTTTTTTTTTTAGCCACTTTTTGAGGTTTGCAAAGGATTCTGGGTAACAGAACCTGGTCAGAGCCCCACAAGTCACCCCATCTTGGATTCCCCTAGGTCTCTAGTTTTCAAAAATGCACAGGTTTGGTAGGTTTCCGTAGGTGCCGGCTGAGCTAGAGGCCGAAATCTACAGGCAGGCACTTTGGAAAAAACAGCTGTGTTTTCTGTCAAAAAATGGGATGTGTCCACGTTGTGTTTTGGGGCATTTCCGGTCGAGGGCACTAGGCCTACCCACACAAGAGGTATCATTTTTATCGGGAGACTTGGGGGAACGCTGGGTGGAAGGAAATTTGTGGCTCCTCTCAGATTCCAGAACTTTCTGTCACCGAAATGTGAGGAAAACTTGTTTTTTTAGCCACTTTTTGAGGTTTGCAAAGGATTCTGGGTAACAGAACCTGGTCAGAGCCCCACAAGTCACCCCATCTTGGATTCCCCTAGGTCTCTAGTTTTCAAAAATGCATAGGTTTGGTAGGTTTCCGTAGGTGCCGGCTGAGCTAGAGGCCGAAATCTACAGGCAGGCACTTTGGAAAAAACAGCTGTGTTTTCTGTCAAAAAATGGGATGTGTCCACGTTGTGTTTTGGGGCATTTCCTGTCGCGGGCACTAGGCCTACCCACACAAGTGAGGTATCATTTTTATCGGGAGACTTGGGGGAACGCTGGGTGGAAGGAAATTTGTGGCTCCTCTCAGATTCCAGAACTTTCTGTCACCGAAATGTGAGGAAAACTTGTTTTTTTAGCCACTTTTTGAGGTTTGCAAAGGATTCTGGGTAACAGAACCTGGCCAGAGCCCCACAAGTGACCCCATCTTGGATTCCCATAGGTCTCTAGTTTTAAAAAATGCACAGGTTTGTTAGGTTTCCCTATGTGCCGGCTGAGCTAGAGGCCAAAATCTACAGGTAGGCACTTTGCAAAAAACAGCTCTGTATTCTGTCAAAAAATGTGATGTGTCCACGTTGTGTTTTGGGGCATTTCCTGCCGCGGGCGCTAGGCCTACCCACACAAGTGAGGTATCATTTTTATCGGGAGACTTGGGGGAACGCTGGGTGGAAGGAAATTTGTGGCTCCTCTCAGATTCCAGAACTTTCTGTCACCGAAATGTGAGGAAAACTTGTTTTTTAGCCACTTTTTGAGGTTTGCAAAGGATTCTGGGTAACAGAACCTGGTCAAAGCCCCACAAGTCACCCCATCTTGGATTCCCCTAGGTCTCTAGTTTTAAAAAATGCACAGGTTTGGTAGGTTTCCCTATGTGCCGGCTGAGCTAGAGGCCAAAATCTACAGGTAGGCACTTTGGAAAAAACAGCTGTGGTATCTGTCAAAAAATGGGATGTGTCCACGTTGTGTTTTGGGGCGTTTCCTGTCGCGGGCACTAGGCCTACCCACACAAGTGAGGTATCATTTTTATCGGGAGACTTGGGGGAACGCTGGGTGTAAGGAAATTTGTGGCTCCTCTCAGATTCCAGAACTTTCTGTCACCGAAATATGAGGAAAACTTGTTTTTTTTGCCACTTTTTGAGGTTTGCAAAGGATTCTGGGTAACAGAACCTGGTCAAAGCCCCACAAGTCACCCCATCTTGGATTCCCCTAGGTCTCTAGTTTTCAAAAATGCACAGGTTTGGTAGGTTTCCCAATGTGCCGGCTGAGTTAGAGGCCAAAATCTACAGGTAGGCACTTTGCAAAAAACAGTTCTATATTCTGTCAAAAAATGTGATATGTCCACGTTGTGTTTTGGGGCATTTCCTGTCGCGGGCGGGCGCTAGGCCTACCCACACAAGTGAGGTATAATTTTTATCGGGAGACTTGAGGGAACGCTGGGTGGAAGGAAATTTGTGGCTCCTCTCAGATTCCAGAACTTTCTGTCACCGAAATGAGAGGAAAACTTGTTTTTTTAGCCACGTTTTGAGGTTTGCAAAGGATTCTGGGTAACAGAACCTGTTCAGAGCTCCACAAGTCACCCCATCTTGGATTCCCCTAGGTCTCTAGTTTTCAGAAATGCACAGGTTTGGTAGGTTTGCCTAGGTGCCGGCTGAGCTAGAGGCCAAAATGTACAGGCAGGCACTTTGGAAAAAACAGCTGTGTTTTCTGTCAAAAAATGGGATGTGTCCACGTTGTGTTTTGGGGCATTTCCTGTCGCGGGCACTAGGCCTACCCACACAAGTGAGGTATCATTTTTATTGGGAGACTTGGGGGAACACTGGGTGGAATTAAATTTGTGGCTCCTCTCAGATTCCAGAACTTTCTGTCACCGAAATGTGAGGAAAACTTTGTTTTTTTAGCCACTTTTTGAGGTTTGGAAAGGATTCTGGGTAACAGAACCTGGTCAGAGCCCCACAAGTCACCCCATCTTGGATTCCGCTAGGTCTCTAGTTTTCACAAATGCACAGGTTTGGTAGGTTTCCCTATGTGCCGGCTGAGCTAGAGGCCAAAATCTACAGGTAGGCACTTTGCAAAAAAACAGCTCTGTATTCTGTCAAAAAATGTGATGTGTCCACGTTGTGTTTTGGGGCATTTCCTGTCGCGGGCGCTAGGCCTACCCACACAAGTGAGGTATCATTTTTATCGGAAGACTTGGGGGAACGCTGGGTGGAAAGAAATTTGTGGCTCCTCTCAGATTCCAGAACTTTCTGTCACCGAAATGTGAGGAAAACTTGTTTTTTTAGCCACTTTTTGAGTTTTGCAAAGGATTCTGGGTAACAGAACCTGGTCAGAGCCCCACAAGTCACCCCATCTTGGATTCCGCTAGGTCTCTAGTTTTCACAAATGCACAGGTTTGGTAGGTTTCCCTATGTGCCGGCTGAGCTAGAGGCCAAAATCTACAGGTAGGCACTTTGCAAAAAAACAGGTCTGTATTCTGTCAAAAAATGTGATGTGTCCACGTTGTGTTTTGGGGCATTTCCTGTCGCGGGCGCCAGGCCTACCCACACAAGTGAGGTATAATTTTTATCGGGAGACTTGGGGGAACGCTGGGTGGAAGTAAATTTGTGGCTCCTCTCAGATTCCAGAACTTTCTGTCACCGAAATGTGAGGAAAACTTGTTTTTTTAGCCACTTTTTGAAACTGTAGGTTTCCCTACAAGTAGGCACTTTGGAAAAAACAGCTGTGTTTTCTGTCAAAAAATGTGATGTGTCCACGTTGTGTTTTGGGGCATTTCCTGCCGCGGGCGCTAGGCCTACCCACACAAGTGAGGTATCATTTTTATCGGGAGACTTGGGGGAACGCTGGGTGGAAGGAAATTTGTGGCTCCTCTCAGATTCCAGAACTTTCTGTCACCGAAATGTGAGGAAAACTTGTTTTTTAGCCACTTTTTGAGGTTTGCAAAGGATTCTGGGTAACAGAACCTGGTGAGAGCCCCACAAGTCACCCCATCTTGGATTCCCCTAGGTCTCTAGTTTTAAAAAATGCACAGGTTTGGTAGGTTTCCCTATGTGCCGGCTGAGCTAGAGGCCAAAATCTACAGGTAGGCACTTTGGAAAAAACAGCTGTGTTTTCTGTCAAAAAATGGGATGTGTCCACGTTGTGTTTTGGGGCATTTCCTGTCGCGGGCACTAGGCCTACCCACACAAGTGAGGTATCATTTTTATCGGGAGACTTGGGGGAACGCTGGGTGTAAGGAAATTTGTGGCTCCTCTCAGATTCCAGAACTTTCTGTCACCGAAATATGAGGAAAACTTGTTTTTTTTGCCACTTTTTGAGGTTTGCAAAGGATTCTGGGTAACAGAACCTGGTCAAAGCCCCACAAGTCACCCCATCTTGGATTCCCCTAGGTCTCTAGTTTTCAAAAATGCACAGGTTTGGTAGGTTTCCCAATGTGCCGGCTGAGTTAGAGGCCAAAATCTACAGGTAGGCACTTTGCAAAAAACAGTTCTGTATTCTGTCAAAAAATGTGATATGTCCACGTTGTGTTTTGGGGCATTTCCTGTCGCGGGCGGGCGCTAGGCCTACCCACACAAGTGAGGTATAATTTTTATCGGGAGACTTGAGGGAACGCTGGGTGGAAGGAAATTTGTGGCTCCTCTCAGATTCCAGAACTTTCTGTCACCGAAATCAGAGGAAAACGTGTTTTTTTAGCCACGTTTTGAGGTTTGCAAAGGATTCTGGGTAACAGAACCTGTTCAGAGCCCCACAAGTCACCCCATCTTGGATTCCCCTAGGTCTCTAGTTTTCAAAAATGCACAGGTTTGGTAGGTTTGCCTAGGTGCCGGCTGAGCTAGAGGCCAAAATGTACAGGCAGGCACTTTGGAAAAAACAGCTGTGTTTTCTGTCAAAAAATGGGATGTGTCCATGTTGTGTTTTGGGGCATTTCCTGTTGCGGGCACTAGGCCTACCCACACAAGTGAGGTATCATTTTTATTGGGAGACTTGGGGGAACGCTGGGTGGAATGAAATTTGTGGCTCCTCTCAGATTCCAGAACTTTCTGTCACCGAAATGAGAGGAAAACTTTGTTTTTTTAGCCACTTTTTGAGGTTTGGAAAGGATTCTGGGTAACAGAACCTGGTCAGAGCCCCACAAGTCACCCCATCTTGGATTCCGCTAGGTCTCTAGTTTTCACAAATGCACAGGTTTGGTAGGTTTCCCTATGTGCCGGCTGAGCTAGAGGCCAAAATCTACAGGTAGGCACTTTGCAAAAAAACAGCTCTGTATTCTGTCAAAAAATGTGATGTGTCCACGTTGTGTTTTGGGGCATTTCCTGTCGCGGGCGCTAGGCCTACCCACACAAGTGAGGTATCATTTTTATCGGAAGACTTGGGGGAACGCTGGTTGGAAGGAAATTTGTGGCTCCTCTCAGATTCCAGAACTTTCTGTCACCGAAATGTGAGGAAAACTTGTTTTTTTAGCCACTTTTTGAGTTTTGCAAAGGATTCTGGGTAACAGAACCTGGTCAGAGCCCCACAAGTCACCCCATCTTGGATTCCGCTAGGTCTCTAGTTTTCACAAATGCACAGGTTTGGTAGGTTTCCCTATGTGCCGGCTGAGCTAGAGGCCAAAATCTACAGGTAGGCACTTTGCAAAAAAACAGCTCTGTATTCTGTCAAAAAATGTGATGTGTCCACGTTGTGTTTTGGGGCATTTCCTGTCGCGGGCGCCAGGCCTACCCACACAAGTGAGGTATAATTTTTATCGGGAGACTTGGGGGAACGCTGGGTGGAAGTAAATTTGTGGCTCCTCTCAGATTCCAGAACTTTCTGTCACCGAAATGTGAGGAAAACTTGTTTTTTTAGCCCCTTTTTGAAACTGTAGGTTTCCCTACAAGTAGGCACTTTGGAAAAAACAGCTGTGTTTTCTGTCAAAAAATGGGATGTATCCACGTTGTGTTTTGGGGCATTTCCTGTCGCGGGCACTAGGCCTACCCACACAAGTGAGGTATCATTTTTATCGGGGGACTTGGGGGAACGCTGGGTGGAAGGAAATTTGTGGCTCCTCTCAGATTCCAGAACTTTCTGTCACCGAAATGTGAGGAAAACTTGTTTTTTTAGCCACTTTTTGAGGTTTGCAAAGGATTCTGGGTAACAGAACCTGGTCAGAGCCCCACAAGTCACCCCATCTTGGATTCCCCTAGGTCTCTAGTTTTAAAAAATGCACAGGTTTGGTAGGTTTCCCTATGTGCCGGCTGAGCTAGAGGCCAAAATCTACAGGTAGGCACTTTGGAAAAAACAGCTGTGTTTTCTGTCAAAAAATGGGATGTGTCCACGTTGTGTTTTGGGGCATTTCCTGTCGCGGGCACTAGGCCTACCCACACAAGTGAGGTATCATTTTTATCGGGAGACTTGGGGGAACGCTGGGTGTAAGGAAATTTGTGGCTCCTCTCAGATTCCAGAACTTTCTGTCACCGAAATATGAGGAAAACTTGTTTTTTTTGCCACTTTTTGAGGTTTGCAAAGGATTCTGGGTAACAGAACCTGGTCAAAGCCCCACAAGTCACCCCATCTTGGATTCCCCTAGGTCTCTAGTTTTCAAAAATGCACAGGTTTGGTAGGTTTCCCAATGTGCCGGCTGAGTTAGAGGCCAAAATCTACAGGTAGGCACTTTGCAAAAAACAGTTCTGTATTCTGTCAAAAAATGTGATATGTCCACGTTGTGTTTTGGGGCATTTCCTGTCGCGGGCGGGCGCTAGGCCTACCCACACAAGTGAGGTATAATTTTTATCGGGAGACTTGAGGGAACGCTGGGTGGAAGGAAATTTGTGGCTCCTCTCAGATTCCAGAACTTTCTGTCACCGAAATCAGAGGAAAACGTGTTTTTTTAGCCACGTTTTGAGGTTTGCAAAGGATTCTGGGTAACAGAACCTGTTCAGAGCCCCACAAGTCACCCCATCTTGGATTCCCCTAGGTCTCTAGTTTTCAAAAATGCACAGGTTTGGTAGGTTTGCCTAGGTGCCGGCTGAGCTAGAGGCCAAAATGTACAGGCAGGCACTTTGGAAAAAACAGCTGTGTTTTCTGTCAAAAAATGGGATGTGTCCATGTTGTGTTTTGGGGCATTTCCTGTCGCGGGCACTAGGCCTACCCACACAAGTGAGGTATCATTTTTATTGGGAGACTTGGGGGAACGCTGGGTGGAATGAAATTTGTGGCTCCTCTCAGATTCCAGAACTTTCTGTCACCGAAATGAGAGGAAAACTTTGTTTTTTTAGCCACTTTTTGAGGTTTGGAAAGGATTCTGGGTAACAGAACCTGGTCAGAGCCCCACAAGTCACCCCATCTTGGATTCCGCTAGGTCTCTAGTTTTCACAAATGCACAGGTTTGGTAGGTTTCCCTATGTGCCGGCTGAGCTAGAGGCCAAAATCTACAGGTAGGCACTTTGCAAAAAAACAGCTCTGTATTCTGTCAAAAAATGTGATGTGTCCACGTTGTGTTTTGGGGCATTTCCTGTCGCGGGCGCTAGGCCTACCCACACAAGTGAGGTATCATTTTTATCGGAAGACTTGGGGGAACGCTGGTTGGAAGGAAATTTGTGGCTCCTCTCAGATTCCAGAACTTTCTGTCACCGAAATGTGAGGAAAACTTGTTTTTTTAGCCACTTTTTGAGTTTTGCAAAGGATTCTGGGTAACAGAACCTGGTCAGAGCCCCACAAGTCACCCCATCTTGGATTCCGCTAGGTCTCTAGTTTTCACAAATGCACAGGTTTGGTAGGTTTCCCTATGTGCCGGCTGAGCTAGAGGCCAAAATCTACAGGTAGGCACTTTGCAAAAAAACAGCTCTGTATTCTGTCAAAAAATGTGATGTGTCCACGTTGTGTTTTGGGGCATTTCCTGTCGCGGGCGCCAGGCCTACCCACACAAGTGAGGTATAATTTTTATCGGGAGACTTGGGGGAACGCTGGGTGGAAGTAAATTTGTGGCTCCTCTCAGATTCCAGAACTTTCTGTCACCGAAATGTGAGGAAAACTTGTTTTTTTAGCCACTTTTTGAAACTGTAGGTTTCCCTACAAGTAGGCACTCTCGAAAAAACAGCTGTGTTTTCTGTCAAAAAATGGGATGTATCCACGTTGTGTTTTGGGGCATTTCCTGTCGCGGGCACTAGGCCTACCCACACAAGTGAGGTATCATTTTTATCGGGGGACTTGGGGGAACGCTGGGTGGAAGGAAATTTGTGGCTCCTCTCAGATTCCAGAACTTTCTGTCACCGAAATGTGAGGAAAACTTGTTTTTTTAGCCACTTTTTGAGGTTTGCAAAGGATTCTGGGTAACAGAACCTGGTCAGAGCCCCACAAGTCACCCCATCTTGGATTCCCCTAGGTCTCTAGTTTTCAAAAATGCACAGGTTTGGTAGGTTTCCCTATGTGCCGGCTGAGCTAGAGGCCAAAATCTACAGGTAGGCACTTTGGAAAAAACAGCTGTGTTTTCTGTCAAAAAATGGGATGTGTCCACGTTGTGTTTTGGGGCATTTCCTGTCGCGGGCACTAGGCCTACCCACACAAGTGAGGTATCATTTTTATCGGGAGACTTGGGGGAACGCTGGGTGGAAGGAAATTTGTGGCTCCTCTCAGATTCCAGAACTTTCTGTCACCGAAATATGAGGAAAACTTGTTTATTTAGCCACTTTTTGAGGTTTGCAAAGGATTCTGGGTAACAGAACCTGGTCAAAGCCCCACAAGTCACCCCATCTTGGATTCCCCTAGGTCTCTAATTTTAAAAAATGCACAGGTTTGGTAGGTTTCCCAATGTGCCGGCTGAGTTAGAGGCCAAAATCTACAGGTAGGCACTTTGCAAAAAACAGTTCTGTATTCTGTCAAAAAATGTGATATGTCCACGTTGTGTTTTGGGGCATTTCCTGTCGCGGGCGGGCGCTAGGCCTACCCACACAAGTGAGGTATAATTTTTATCGGGAGACTTGAGGGAACGCTGGGTGGAAGGAAATTTGTGGCTCCTCTCAGATTCCAGAACTTTCTGTCACCGAAATGAGAGGAAAACGTGTTTTTTTAGCCACGTTTTGAGGTTTGCAAAGGATTCTGGGTAACAGAACCTGTTCAGAGCCCCACAAGTCACCCCATCTTGGATTCCCCTAGGTCTCTAGTTTTAAAAAATGCACAGGTTTGGTAGGTTTGCCTAGGTGCCGGCTGAGCTAGAGGCCAAAATGTACAGGCAGGCACTTTGGAAAAAACAGCTGTGTTTTCTGTCAAAAAATGGGATGTGTCCACGTTGTGTTTTGGGGCATTTCCTGTCGCGGGCACTAGGCCTACCCACACAAGTGAGGTATCATTTTTATTGGGAGACTTGGGGGAACGCTGGGTGGAATGAAATTTGTGGCTCCTCTCAGATTCCAGAACTTTCTGTCACCGAAATGTGAGGAAAACTTGTTTTTTTAGCCACTTTTTGAAACTGTAGGTTTCCCTACAGGTAGGCACTTTGGAAAAAACAGCTGTGTTTTCTGTCAAAAAATGGGATGTGTCCACGTTATGTTTTGGGGCATTTCCTGTCACGGGCACTAGGCCTACCCACACAAGTGAGGTATCATTTTTATCGGGGGACTTGGGGGAACGCTGGGTGGAAGGAAATTTGTGGCTCCTCTCAGATTCCAGAACTTTCTGTCACCGAAATGTGAGGAAAACTTGTTTTTTTAGCCACTTTTTGAGGTTTGCAAAGGATTCTGGGTAACAGAACCTGGTCAGAGCCCCACAAGTCACCCCATCTTGGATTCCCCTAGGTCTCTAGTTTTCAAAAATGCACAGGTTTGGTAGGTTTCCCTATGTGCCGGCTGAGCTAGAGGCCAAAATCTACAGGTAGGCACTTTGGAAAAAACAGCTGTGTTTTCTGTCAAAAAATGGGATGTGTCCACGTTGTGTTTTGGGGCATTTCCTGTCGCGGGCACTAGGCCTACCCACACAAGTGAGGTATCATTTTTATCGGGAGACTTGGGGGAACGCTGGGTGGAAGGAAATTTGTGGCTCCTCTCAGATTCCAGAACTTTCTGTCACCGAAATATGAGGAAAACTTGTTTATTTAGCCACTTTTTGAGGTTTGCAAAGGATTCTGGGTAACAGAACCTGGTCAAAGCCCCACAAGTCACCCCATCTTGGATTCCCCTAGGTCTCTAATTTTAAAAAATGCACAGGTTTGGTAGGTTTCCCAATGTGCCGGCTGAGTTAGAGGCCAAAATCTACAGGTAGGCACTTTGCAAAAAACAGTTCTGTATTCTGTCAAAAAATGTGATATGTCCACGTTGTGTTTTGGGGCATTTCCTGTCGCGGGCGGGCGCTAGGCCTACCCACACAAGTGAGGTATAATTTTTATCGGGAGACTTGAGGGAACGCTGGGTGGAAGGAAATTTGTGGCTCCTCTCAGATTCCAGAACTTTCTGTCACCGAAATGAGAGGAAAACGTGTTTTTTTAGCCACGTTTTGAGGTTTGCAAAGGATTCTGGGTAACAGAACCTGTTCAGAGCCCCACAAGTCACCCCATCTTGGATTCCCCTAGGTCTCTAGTTTTAAAAAATGCACAGGTTTGGTAGGTTTGCCTAGGTGCCGGCTGAGCTAGAGGCCAAAATGTACAGGCAGGCACTTTGGAAAAAACAGCTGTGTTTTCTGTCAAAAAATGGGATGTGTCCACGTTGTGTTTTGGGGCATTTCCTGTCGCGGGCACTAGGCCTACCCACACAAGTGAGGTATCATTTTTATTGGGAGACTTGGGGGAACGCTGGGTGGAATGAAATGTGTGGCTCCTCTCAGATTCCAGAACTTTCTGTCACCGAAATGTGAGGAAAACTTGTTTTTTTAGCCACTTTTTGAAACTGTAGGTTTCCCTACAGGTAGGCACTTTGGAAAAAACAGCTGTGTTTTCTGTCAAAAAATGGGATGTGTCCACGTTATGTTTTGGGGCATTTCCTGTCACGGGCACTAGGCCTACCCACACAAGTGAGGTATCATTTTTATCGGGGGACTTGGGGGAACGCAGGGTGGAAGGAAATTTGTGGCTCCTCTCAGATTCCAGAACTTTCTGTCACCGAAATGAGAGGAAAACGTGTTTTTTTAGCCACGTTTTGAGGTTTGCAAAGGATTCTGGGTAACAGAACCTGTTCAGAGCCCCACAAGTCACCCCATCTTGGATTCCCCTAGGTCTCTAGTTTTCAAAAATGCACAGGTTTGGTAGGTTTGCCTAGGTGCCGGCTGAGCTAGAGGCCAAAATGTACAGGCAGGCACTTTGGAAAAAACAGCTGTGTTTTCTGTCAAAAAATGGGATGTGTCCACGTTGTGTTTTGGGGCATTTCCTGTCGCGGGCACTAGGCCTACCCACACAAGTGAGGTATCATTTTTATTGGGAGACTTGGGGGAACGCTGGGTGGAATGAAATTTGTGGCTCCTCTCAGATTCCAGAACTTTCTGTCACCGAAATGTGAGGAAAACTTGTTTTTTTAGCCACTTTTTGAAACTGTAGGTTTCCCTACAGGTAGGCACTTTGGAAAAAACAGCTGTGTTTTCTGTCAAAAAATGGGATGTGTCCACGTTATGTTTTGGGGCATTTCCTGTCACGGGCACTAGGCCTACCCACACAAGTGAGGTATCATTTTTATCGGGGGACTTGGGGTAACGCTGGGTGGAAGGAAATTTGTGGCTCCTCTCAGATTCCAGAACTTTCTGTCACCGAAATATGAGGAAAACTTGTTTTTTTAGCCACTTTTTGAGGTTTGCAAAGGATTCTGGGTAACAGAACCTGGTCAAAGCCCCACAAGTCACCCCATCTTGGATTCCCCTAGGTCTCTAGTTTTAAAAAATGCACAGGTTTGGTAGGTTTCCCAATGTGCCGGCTGAGTTAGAGGCCAAAATCTACAGGTAGGCACTTTGCAAAAAACAGTTCTGTATTCTGTCAAAAAATGTGATGTGTCCACGTTGTGTTTTGGGGCATTTCCTGTCGCGGGCGGGCGCTAGGCCTACCCACACAAGTGAGGTATAATTTTTATCGGGAGACTTGAGGGAACGCTGGGTGGAAGGAAATTTGTGGCTCCTCTCAGATTCCAGAACTTTCTGTCACCGAAATGAGAGGAAAACGTGTTTTTTTAGCCACGTTTTGAGGTTTGCAAAGGATTCTGGGTAACAGAACCTGGTCAGAGCCCCACAAGTCACCCCATCTTGGATTCCCCTAGGTTTGGTAGGTTTGCCTAGGTGCCGGCTGAGCTAGAGGCCAAAATGTACAGGCAGGCACTTTGGAAAAAACAGCTGTGTTTTCTGTCAAAAAATGGGATGTGTCCAAGTTGTGTTTTGGGGCATTTCCTGTTGCGGGCACTAGGCCTACCCACACAAGTGAGGTATCATTTTTATTGGGAGACTTGGGGGAACGCTGGGTGGAATGAAATTTGTGGCTCCTCTCAGATTCCAGAACTTTCTGTCACCGAAATGTGAGGAAAACTTGTTTTTTTAGCCACTTTTTGAGGTTTGCAAAGGATTCTGGGTAACAGAACCTGGTCAGAGCCCCACAAGTCACCCCATCTTGGATTCCGCTAGGTCTCTAGTTTTCACAAATGCACAGGTTTGGTAGGTTTCCCTACGTGCCGGCTGAGCTAGAGGCCAAAATCTACAGGTAGGCACTTTGCAAAAAAACAGCTCTGTATTCTGTCAAAAAATGTGATGTGTCCACGTTGTGTTTTGGGGCATTTCCTGTCGCGGGCGCTAGTCCTACCCACACAAGTGAGGTATCATTTTTATCGGAAGACTTGGGGGAACGCTGGGTGGAAGGAAATTTGTGGCTCCTATGAGATTCCAGAACTTTCTGTCACCGAAATGTGAGGAAAACTTGTTTTTTTAGCCACTTTTTTAGGTTTGCAAAGGATTCTGGGTAACAGAACCTGGTCAAAGCCCCACAAGTCACCCCATCTTGGATTCCCCTAGGTCTCTAGTTTAAAAAAATGCACAGGTTTGGTAGGTTTCCCAATGTGCCGGCTGAGTTAGAGGCCAAAATCTACAGGTAGGCACTTTGCAAAAAACAGTTCTGTATTCTGTCAAAAAATGTGATGTGTCCACGTTGTGTTTTGGGGTATTTCCTGTCGCGGGCGCTAGGCCTACCCACACAAGTGAGGTATCATTTTTATCGGGAGACTTGGGGGAACATAGAATAGCAAAACAAGTGTTATTGCCCCTTATCTTTCTCTACATTTTTTCCTTCCAAATATAAGAGAGTGTGTAAAAAAGACGTCTATTTGAGAAATGCCCTGCAATTCACATGCTAGTATGGGCACCCCGGAATTCAGAGATGTGCAAATAACCACTGCTCCTCAGAACCTTATCTTGAGTCCATTTTGGAAATGCAAAGGTTTTCTTGATACCTATTTTTCACTCTTCATATTTCAGCAAATGAATTGCTGTATACCCAGTATAGAATGAAAACCAACTGCAGGGTGCAGCTCATTTATTGGCTCTGGGTACCTAGGGTTCTTGATGAACCTACAAGCCTTTTATATCCCCGCGACCAGAAGAGTCCAGCAGACAAAACGGTATATTGCTTTCAGAAATCTGACATCGCAGGAAAAAGTTACAGAGTAAAACATAAAGAAAAATGGATGTTGTTTTCAGCTCAATTTCAATATTTTTTTATTTCAGCTGTTATTTTTTGTAGGAAAACCTTGTAGGATCTACACAAATGACCCCTTGCTGAATTCAGAATTTTGTCTAGTTTTCAGAAATGTTTAGCTTTCCGGGATCCAGCATTGGTTTTACACCCATTCCTGTCACTAACTGGAAGGAGGCTGAAAGCACCAAAAATAGTAAAAATGGGGTATGTCCCAGTAAAATGCCAAATTTCTGTTGAAAAATGTGGTTTTCTGATTCAAGTCTGCCCGTTCCTGAAAGGTGGGAAGATAGTGATTTCAGCACCAGAAACCCTTTGTTGATGGCATTTTCAGGGAAAAAACCACAAGCCTTCTTCGGCAGCCCTTTTTTCCCATTTTTTTGGAAAAAACGAAATTTTCACTGTATTTTGGCTATTTTCTTGGTCTCCTCCAGGGGAAACCACAAACTCTGGGTACCATTAGAATCCCTAGGATGTTGGAAAAAAAGGACGCAAATTTGGCGTGGATAGCTTATGTGGACAAAAAGTTATGAAGGCCTAAGCGCGAACTACCCCAAATAGCCAAAAAAGGGCTCAGCACTGGGGGAGGGGGGGAAAGGCCCAGCAGCTAAGAGGTTAATGAAAATACTACAAAATGACACAACACCAGTTTAGAACAATAGGAAATATTTATCTAAACAAAACAAGACCAAAACGACAAAAATCCGACATACACAAGTCAAGTTATGAATTTTTAAAGATTCAACAAAAAAATAGCACTTAGAAACACAAAATGCTTCGATGAGGTGTTAACACAGTGTCTTAACGGAGTCGTTCCCAACAATCCGACACCAGCGGCGCTGGACACGAAGTCGCGTAGACTCCAGGTACAGTACCTTGGTGAAAAAATGAAAACGAGCCGATGAGCGAAGTCGGGGATCGCGGCGTCTGTGCGAAACGTTGAATCCGAGCACTTTGAGCGGCTTCGGTCACAACGTGGCGCAGCGACTTCCACGGAGTCACGAACTTCGGCGGGACTACAGCGATGTCGGGCCTGCGAAGGTCGTCCTGTGCCAGCGAAGATCATGGAGTCAGGTGCAGGCGGTGTCACCGGATTCAGCAGCGGCGTCGGTCTGAATTCATCCGACATCGATTTCATTGTATTTTCACCAGCTTTCCTTTCAAGGGCCTAGGGACTGGATAGGGCACCACTTGTCAGAGCAGGAGTCTCTCCAGAGACTCCAGGTGCTGGCAGAGAGAAGTCTTTGCTGTCACTGAGACTTCAAACAACAGGAGGCAAGTTCTAAATCAAGCCCTTGGAGATTTCTTCACAAGATGGAAGGCACACAAAGTCCAGTCTTTGCCCTCTTACTCTGGCAGAAGCAGGAACTGCAGGATAGCTCCACAAAGCACAGTCACAGGCAGGGCAGCTCTTCTTCCTCAGCTCTTCAGCTCTTCTCCAGGCTGAGGTTCGTCTTGTTTCCAGAAGTGTTCTAAGGTCTGTGGTTTTGGGTGCCCTTCTTATAGCCAATTTCTCCTTTGAAGTAGGCCTACTTCAAAGCAAAGTCTCTTGTGAATGTGAAATCCTGCCTTGCCCAGGCCAGGCTCCAGACACTCACCAGGGTGTTGGAGACTGCATTGTGTGAGGGCAGGCACAGCCCTTTCAGGTGTGAGTGACCACTTTTCCCCTCCCTCCTAGCACAGATGGCTCATCAGGATATGCAGGCTACACCCCAGCTCCCTTTGTGTCACTGTCTAGTGTGAGGTGCAACCAGCCCAACTGTCAAACTGACCCAGACAGGTAATCCACAACCAGGCAGAGTCACAGAAATGGTAAAAGCAAGAAAATGCTCACTTTCTAAAAGTGGCATTTTCAAATACACAATCTTAAAATCAACTTTACTAAAAGGTGTATTTTTAAATTGTGAGCTCAGAGACCCCAAACTCCACATGTCCATCCGCACCCAAAGGGAATCTACACTTTAATCAGATTTAAAGGTAGCCCCTATATTAACCTATGAGAGGGACAGGCCTTGCAACAGTGAAAATCAAATTTAGCATATTTCACTGTCAGGATATATAAAACACATCACTATATGTCCTACCTTGACCATACACTGCACCCTGTCCTTGGGGCTACCTAGGGCCTACCTTAGGTGTGTCTGACATGTAAGAAAGGGGAAGGTTTAGTCCTGGCAAGTGGGTACACTTGCCAAGTCGAATTAACAGTTAAATCTGTACACACAGACACTGCAGTGGCAAGTCTGAGACATGATTACAGAGCTACTTATGTGGGTGGCACAACCAGTGCTGCAGGCCCACTAGTAGGATTTGATTTACAGGCCCTGGCACCTCTAGTGCACTTTACTAGGGACTTACTAGTAAACAAATTATGGTAATCATGGATAAGTGTAGAGATGATGTAGTAGGTAATACTAGAACTTTAGGAGAAGATGGTATTCTAGAATGGAACTAGGGAGCTGGGGGGAGATAGAGTTGGAGGAGAGAAGAAGCTGGGAGCTGTGTCAGGGATACTGCTCATGGCTGTGCTGGAGATGCTGTACATTGGATGTGAAATAAAAGAAAGGTGGAACTAAACTTTGTTGAAGACTCATCTTTGCATTGGCGACGAGAGTCACGCCGTGCAGGAGACGGATTGTAATTAAATAGAGCATCTCCACTCCTGGAAACAAATTCAGAGAGTTAACCTATAAATTCAAAAAGAAAAATACGGAACAAGAAGGAAGGAAAAAGAGACTACTTATGGAAACTTCAAACATTGATTTTTTCTGAACTGGTGAGCAAGAAAAAATTATTATTTGAAACCCGACGGTTTATTCTTGAAGCCAAATGGTTTTATGGGAGGAAAGCATTTGACGGACCTTGTGAGAAAACTGAAGCGATTATTAGAGGTGAGGCTGGGCGGCTCTATAAGGGTAATTAACAATTCTTTTGAACGGTCTACGCCCGCGCGCCTGTATAGGGTTGTGTGTATATATTTAAATCTTCAACCGAAGCAAGCGCGTGCTCCTGCCAGCGCTTCTCTGGCAGCGTATGCACACAGCGGTCGGTGTGGCGCTCGCGGCAGTGCTCGCGGTCAGCATTTTCACAAACAGACACACCGCGAGCACTGCACGTGCTGCTGTCGGCGTTTCCTTAGCGACGTGCACACACAGCTTGTGAAAGAAAGCTGTGTAGTGCTCGCAGTCGGCATTTTGGATACAAACATACCGCGAGCACGATTAATGCAAGTGGAAAACCTGCACAGATAAAATACGGATGATTAAACAAATAAAAGAAATGAACTCACGTGTACACCTAACGTCTCTGTCTTTCACTTAACCTTCATCTGGAAAATTGAAATTGAAAAGGGACTTACTAGAAGAAATTGAAGAAAGACTTTACATAGGTTCTATATTGCTTTAAGAAAAGACTAAAAAAAAAAGTGAAAAATGTTATGAGTTATGCATATAAAAAAGTGTATAGATTGAAATTATTAATATAATTGATGAATATTTACAATATTTATCGATCTAAACAAATTATGGGTGATCAAAATATGTCTTCACCACCACCCTTTTTGCCAAACCCTGGAGAGCCATCCATTCCATGGAAACAGTGGAAAAAGATGTTTTCTACCTACCTGCTAGCAATTGGAGGTGATCGTTACAGTCCAATCAGAAGGCATGCAATTCTTCTTCATCATTTAGGCATAGAGGGAAGAAGGATCTATGAGGACCTACCTGAGGTTTCCTTAGGTATGGGCGATGGTCAGCCTTCCAATCTATTCGAAATGTCCTTACAAACGCTAGATTTGCAGTTTACACCTAAAACTAACTTAGTTTTAGAACGTTATAAATTCTTTTCAAGGATGCAGAATGCTGATGAAGATGTAGCATCATATGTAGCAACCTTACGTGGTCTTGCATTGTCTTGCCGCTTCGAACAGTTATCTGATTCTTTGATAAGAGACCAGATTGTAAGGTGTGCCTACAACAAAAAGATAAGGGAGAAATTACTAATGAAAGATTCTAATTTGGATGAGGCTATACAAATTGCTAAAACTATGGAGCACACGGCTGTATGGCTACTGGAAATGGATGGTTCAAATAAAGATGGAAAGCAGAATATTGTTAATGAAGTAAGAGATAAGAGCAAACTCCCAGTTGAGGAAGTGAAGAAAAAATTGACAAGGAATTGGGAGGACCTGAATCGAGGAAGATTTGATGCAAGGGAAGTGAAATGTTATAGATGTGGAGCACCTGGGCACATTGCATCAAGCAAAATGTGTGCCGCAAAAACCGCTATATGTCGCAATTGTGGAAAAAGAGGGCATTTTGCCAAAGTCTGTAAATTCAAAAACAACGAAGGTGGCGGACGTGCAATTCAAAAAATACAGGACGCATGTGGAAATTTGGAAGAAATAATATTAACAGTGGAAGGAAATTTCATTGATTCAGCGTCTATGGTTATAACTGCAAGTGAAAAAAATTTGATACACAATGTTGATCTGGAAAGTACAAGTGTTTTAGAGAAACCTCATGCTCAAGTGTTATTGAATGACATACCAGTTAAATTGTTGGTAGATTCTGGGAGTCTGTTTACCCTCATTGCGAGAAAAACTTATGGGGAATTGTGGAATAATGTGGGAGAGGAGGAAATGCTGGAACCCGATATAAAAGCTATGGGGTATGCAGGGAAAAGAATAGTGATGATAGGTATGATTTGGATGACGATTGTTTTCAAAGGAAGAGCAGTGAAAGGAAGAATATATATCACAGACTTTGGTACCAATCTATTGGGTTGGCGTCACCAGAAAGATTTGGGGATAGTCCTGAATCCCAATGCCAAAGAGCCTGTGATGTTAATGGAAAAAGGGAAAATTTGTGAAGTTAATGGAAACTCTCGTCATCCTTTGATTCAAAAGGATCCACAAGTTTTTTCTCCGAGATTGGGCGTCTTGAGAGGATTTTCTCATAAAATTGTATTAAAGAAAGGTGCGAAACCGGTTATTCATAAAGTACGTGGCATACCTAACTTGATGAAAGACCCTTTAAAAAGTGAATTGGATAGATTGTTGCAGGGTGGCATCATTGAACCTATCGAGTCTTCAGAATGGTTTGCTCCAATTGTGGTGGCACCCAAGGAAGAGGGGAGGATTCGTCTGTGCATCGACCTTAGAGATTTTAACAAAAATATTTGGGTGGACAGACAACCGTTGCCAAATATTTCCCAGATGTTGTCTGTAAAAGGTAAAGGGTGCATTTTTAGTGTGTTGGATATGTCTTCAGCATATCATCAGATTAATTTACATGAAGACTCTAGGCACTTGACATCCTTTGTCACGCCTCTGCGGGCCTTTCGCTATAAGAGGATGCCTTTTGGATTAGCCTCTGCCTCAGCTGTTTTCCAAAGACTGATGAAGGAGATTTTTGGGGATTTGGAAAAAGTGTTATGCTTTCAGGATGACATTTTAATTGTGGGTAATGATGAAAGAGAGCATAACCACTTATTTGAGGAAGTGATGTCCAGATTGGAGAAGAGAGGCTTAACCATTAAGGAAGAGAAGTGCCACATTGGAAAATCTGAAGTAACTTATCTGGGACACTCTATTAGTGGAGATGGTATTAGACCTAAGAAAAGTATTGTGGCTGCAATTGAGAAAGCACCTGAACCAACTAATAAGGATGAATTGAGATCTTTTTTGGGTCTTGCTGAGTATTGTGCCAAATTCATAAGGAACTTCACGGAGATAGTAGAACCTTTAAGGAGATTGATGAAGAAAGGAGTAACATATGAGTGGTGTGAGGACTGCAGATGTGAGTTTCAGGATGTGAAAAAATATATTTTGAGTGCTCCTACTCTAGGCGTCTTTGATGTAACAGCAAAGACGTATGTAACTTCGGATGCGAGCAATGTAGGAGTGGGAGCGGTCTTAACGCAGGTAAAGGACGGTGATGAGTATGTTGTAGGTTTTGCTTCCAGACGTTTGCAGGGTGCAGAATTATCGTATTCTGTAATAGAGAGGGAGGCCTTGGCTTGTTGCTGGGGAATCAATCATTTCAAGTTTTACTTGTGGGGAGTGCCTTTTAAATTGAAGACGGACCATAAGCCCTTGATTTATATTTTTAAAGGGGGGCGTGGTTTAAAGGGGAATGTAACACCGCGAATTTCAAGATGGTTATTATATATAATGGAATATAATTTTGAAGTGGAGTTTGTAAAATGTAAGAGGAATGTGGTGGCGGATTGCTTATCAAGAATGCCTGTGGAAGTGGATGAAATCGGAAGTAAGGTAGTTGAGAATTTTGTGGGAACTATCTTGGGTGAACTGGCCTTGAGCGAAAGTGAATGGGCTAATGCTAAAGCGAGCGATTTGGTTATGAATAAAGTGGAAAGTAAAATAATTAACAGGTGGACAAATGAGGATGAACATGATGGTGATGTGTCTTCTTACTTTAGGATCAAGGATCAACTGAGTATATTGGAGGGTAGGTTGTATAGGAAGAGTCAAATTGTACCACCAGAGGGGGTTAGAAAGCACATTATTGACATAACACACCAGGGACATTTAGGACGAGGTGTGATGAAAAGGAAAATAAGACAATTGTTCTGGTGGCCAGGGATAGATAAACAAGTAGAAGAGACAGTGAAACATTGTGTGCCTTGTGGTAATAGTGACAAAACTAAGATTTTAAGGCAAGCACCTCTAGCTCCCATGACTTTTACAAAAAGACCTTGGGAAAAACTAGCTGTAGATTTAATTGGTCCTGTCTTTAAGTTGGGTGCTAGGAGCAAGTTCATTATTGTACTTGTTGACTACCATTCAAAGTGGTTTGTAATCAAAATTGTTGACCAGGTGGATACTACAAGAGTCATAGAATTCTTTGAAGAAGTTTTTTTAGAAGAGGGAATTCCGAAAACTATTGTATCTGACAATGGGGTACAGTTTGTGTCACGTAGAATGGTGGAATATTTACAGAGAATGAGTATTAATCATGAAAGAGTTGCTCTATTTCGGCCACAGGCCAATGGTTTGGTTGAAAGGGTTAACAGACTGATAATGGATAGTATTCAGTTGTCCTTGGCTAATCATCTCTCTTGGAAAAGTGAATTATGTAAAATGATGTGGACATATCGCACAACTCCACATTCAGTCACTGTGGTGGCACCGTTTGTGTCTCTGAAGGGGAGAATGCCTGGTGTGAAAGAATGCCCGGTGTGGTTAAAGACTAAAAGGAATGTAAGAGTGCCCAGGGAAGCAATGGTAAAGAGAGTAGAGGAGATGCAAAGGAAAAGTATCCAACAATATAACAAAAGAATGTGTGTAAAATATGGCCACATAAATAAGGGAAATTGGGTAGTGACAAGGAGAAGTGGAATAGTTGTGAAGGGGGACAGCAAGTACTCCACTCCTCAACGTGTGAAGGAGGTCAAAAGAAATGTGGTAGTTTTAGAGGATGGTTCTTCCTGGAGTATGGGAAGTGTGTGTAAAGTTCATCATTAAGTTGTTAAAATGCAAAGTTTCTTAGTTATTCATAGAACTTTTATTGTAGCTTGTGTCAATGTTATTGTCTTATTTCTATGTATATAATCTTATTTATGCTTTTCTTTATTTTGTTAGGTGTGGTATATTGTATAAGGGGGAGAAGTGTAGAGATGATGTAGTAGGTAATACTAGAATTTTAGGAGAAGATGGTATTCTAGAATGGAACTAGGGAGCTGGGGGGAGAGAGAGTTGGAGGAGAGAAGAAGCTGGGAGCTGTGCCAGGGATACTGCTCATGGCTGTGCTGGAGATGCTGTACATTGGATGTGAAATAAAAGAAAGGTGGAACTAAACTTCGTTGAAGACTCATCTTTACAATAAGCCAATTACATACTCATTTTGTAAAGGAGCACTTGCACTTTAGCACTGGTTAGCAGTGGTAAAGTGCCAAGAGAACAAAAACAGCAAAATCTGAGTACAGCACACATCAACAACCTGGGGAACAGAGGCAAAATGTTAAGGGAGACAAAGCCAAGGATGAAAAGTCTAACAGACTATTACCAGAATCGTAGTTGATTTGCATAAGGTAGGCCTCTGTCTAGAGTTGCACAGTGGACATAAACATTGGGTTGTCAGTGGTTTAACCTATTTACAAACATTTCTCCCATAACATTTTGTGTGTTTGACACCTTATATTTTAGCATGCATATAAACGTAAAAGTAGCCAAAAGACAAAGGAAACCTAAAAGTACGATCCTAGAATTAAAATGAACTTTAGAATACATTGAACAAGAACATGTACTAAACCAAGGCAAGAATCAAATGCATTAACAGTTTGACCTCAGGAAACACATATCAAAGAGAAAGAGGGAAATAACTACATTAAATCACAATGTATTTATAATAAGGTCCTTGCAAAATCTGTCTCACAGGTAGTACGACCACAGTACTGGGAGAAGAACATGTGTTGCAGAATTTGGAGGAAAAGAAACAGGCCGCTCAGTGTGCACTGAGACCTTAGAATGTTTGCAAGGTTTTTGGCATAAAATTATTTTAGGAAGGAGTTCAGAGTCGAAGGTAAACACAGTAAAAAAATGGCCAATTAATTTAAAAGGAAAGATAAAGGGGATTCGAGCGAGTGAAAACATTGAGAGTGTTGGCCTCCATGGTCAGGGTGCCTAAGTTGGATAACTTTCAATATTTATTTGGACATCCTTGAGAGACTAAATTGCAAGTTCTGGATAGAGAGGCTTCTTTTTTTAAATAAAATGTCAATATGACTATAGGGAAACTGTTTCTTCAGCACTTTAGACTAATCAACTGCATACCACCTTAGATTTGCCCATTCATCCCAACATTCAACATTCTTTGGGATACTGCTACTTCAGACACATGCTGTTTGCACAGGCATTCACCTCACAGATGTTGCAGTGGGTAATGGTGAAGATTTTTGATGGGAAAGACTGTCATCTATTTTCAGAAGGAGCACAATGAAAGAGTGCACAAGGTGGTGCAAAAGTTTGACATTTGGAGGGTAGAAGTCCTAAATGAAGGTCAGGTGTGTGTCTTGTTTGCACTATGTCAATAGCAGTGATGGGATAAACCAAAGATAAAGTTGGCAATGGAGACTGTATGAAGGGAAATTGTGGTTATATCTTTAGTGAAGTATTATGCGAAAAGTATTTTAAAGGTTTTATGAAGGAACAGATGTAATCTTTTGAAGAGTGAGTGTAGATGTTCCATGGTAGGGGGAATCCATATTCAGTACTGTCATGCAAATGGTGGTGGAGGAACGGCATTACAAATGTTTGATGTACATTGTTGTAGCTTATGGACCATTCATGCTGATGCTCATGGTTTAGGGGTGGTTAAGTGCAAAATGATGTACCTATTACTGTTACTTCCATGGATTTAAAGAAGACACTAAAAGAGTCTCAGTTTTGGAGCAGGAAACAGCTTTAACTGTTCTACAACATACTTGTGGAGACCACAGATCACTAATTCATTTTATTATTATTATTATCTTTATTATTATTATTAATAATAAATATTTATTTATTTCCAAGACATATATAAATACAAACAATTACACAATACAATAGACAGTTTCATTAATTACCAGTCATACAAATTCATCACTTAAAAACCCTTCCACTTTTTTATAAACATAATGAAGATATTTTCGTAGCGTCACTGGGACACCTCAGTTACAACTTTAAAACATTCCTATTGTAAATTATTAAATGTAAACTATTATTATTAAAATACTCAAATTCATGGTATCATAAAACACTCAATACATTTAAAATAATGCATTTTAACCAATGCAATAAAAAATTCTCTTTTTTGAGTATGCAAAATTTACTTAGTAATGCCAATAACACAATCTAATTGCCCCTTTCCAACATGGTAGCCAGCACATCCTGATGGGATCTCATTCCATTCCTCACAAGGTAAAGGCTCAGAGTTTTTTCCTTTCATCCCAAAATAATGGGCAATCAAACAATAGATGTGTTACAGAATATTTCATTTGCAAAGTACAAAGACAGTGGCCATTGTTGTCCAGCATCCTTTTTTTAAAACCACAAATCCTTCATCCTGAGTCTATGCCAATCCAGAAGTGTAAGATAATGTTCCTTAATCATTTATCTGGGAGCTGTCCCATGTAAGGGAACGACACACCCACTTCAACATATTCTAAGAACTGACCAAGATAGTTTTTTTGTAGGGAGGTATTGTTCATTACTGGCTAAAGCATAAGCTTTAACTCTCTCCAGTAGAGCTCTCTTAACCTGGGTCCATTTGGTCATCAGCATCTGTTACACCAAATGCCATACTAATTTACCCCACTGTTGTTATAAAATTTAAAGGAGATTTGCTTTCAGGCAGCACTATATCTTGGATCATTATTAATGATAATTTATCCATGGGGCTATCATATCTAAGGCCATGTACAAAATGCAAGGCAAGCAATCTATCAATGACAGTCCAGGATACAACATTTAACTTTGACCTCACTGCCTGCTACATTGCATTTTTAGGCAGCATCAATGGTGTCTTCAGACAGAGACTCTCTAATTAATTCCAGTTGACCCGCTGATCTAGGGCCAAGAGTTCATCCCCATAAAGAGCCTGCTGGGTTAACTGCCCAACTATGGCCTTCACAAGCCGGTGGACGTATAACCCTTAATACCTCAGATCACATTTTCCTGTACACATTTGTTGTGCTACGTACAGTAGTTTTCACCTTGCAAAATATTTTTCTAATTTCAGATTCCAAAAGAAGGTGATGCCTAAGTATTTATACTTGTTTAGCTGTTCCAGGATTGAGGAGTTAAGGAACAGCAAATATCTCTTTGCTTTTTTGAAAAAATCAAAGTCTTGGTTTATCCATATATAGTTTGTCACACTATTAGAAATGTGGTCTCTGATTAGCAGTGGTATACACCCTGTCCAAGTAGGTACCACAATCCTAGTCAAGGTGAGTCAGATGAACTCCCTAAATTAACCTGTGTTCACTCTGGTAGCTTGGTGCAGAACAGTCAGGCTTAACTTAAGAGGCACAATCCTAGTCAAGGTAAGTCAGGTACACTGCCTAAATTAACATGTGTTCACCCTCTGGTAGCTTGGCGCAGCGCAGTCAGGCATAACTTAAGGGGCAATGTGTAACATATTTGTGCAACACACTCATGCAGCACCACAATGAAACACCATAAAAAGACTCCACACTAAGATAGGAAACTAGGGTAGGTTTATCTGAATAGCACAAGACCAAAACAATAAAATTCCAATCATTAAATGTTGAGTTATTGCTAGGCCTGGGCATAGGTCGTGGAATTTTGCTATGTGGAACTCCGTAAAGTGATGAAAAAAACTCTGCCACGCTACGCAGAGTTCTGTGAGGGAAGAACTTGGGTAAGTCACGCTGTTCAAGCTGATTTTCAGTGCCAGGAGTTTCTCCCACGCTGTAAAATCAGCACAAACGATATCACATGGAGCGCCAGAAGATGCAAACTTCTTTCTTCTGCTTGTTCCACATCGTGAGTGGCAGCTTTCTCATTGCATACAGCCACTGCTCGCATTCAGAAATCTCGCTCGCTCGTCAACTTAGTGATTTCTTTTGCTCTCACTCGCCAACTTAACGTTGGTGAGTGCGAGTGCGAGAAAAACTTTCCTCTGTATCACTTTGCGGAGTTTTTCCGAACTCTGTAATTTGTGCAGAGCATGGGGTGGGGAAAACTCTGCAAACTCCACCAGCGAAGCGGAATTCTTCACCGACACCTAGTTATCGCTCTTAGTAAATTAATTATTAGAATGAAAACAGTGCTTTTCACTTATATGAGTATTTTAGGAGTTGTATAGTACGAAGTTGGTGTTCTCTTATTGAATCAATCAAGGGGTATTACTGAGGGTTAAGTTACTCACGAAAGTATAGTACGATCTCTCCCAACTGCAAGGAGCACAATATTGTGCTGCAGGAACTTCTCAGGGCCTATCTAGGTGGGTAAAACAGTACTTGCCCTCAGCTGTGTGGAGCACAACATAGCCTCTATGACTGTTGAGATCTAATCTTTACAACAGGACTTACGAGCCGCTGCGAGGAGCACAGCACAACGTTCAGGGTTCCTTGGTCCTGGGAAGACACTTGGTGGAGATCTGCTGACACTGCTGGCGAGTCTTTGTCCTAGAGCCCGCAGTGCTAGGGGCTCATGCCTCATTGGTAGGCAGGAGGCTCAGCAGATGCCACCAGCAGACTCTGGGGGCTGGAGCACACACGCTGGTACGGATGGTTTCACAAGGCAGGTTCTGCACGCTCACATCTCAGGAAAGGGGCGGGGCCTGCCACAGGTGAAAACACACAGAGGTACCAATCCAGAAACAAGTTCAGAACTCACCATGCTAAGTGAAATGAAGAGTGTGAGTCCTCCCCGTACTTGTCGAATGGTGCAGGCCGGCTCAGAGTTACAGTGCAAAATGGCCTGACTGGGGGGGAACTTCGAGATACATATTGTCGATTCATAAGGTTATTATTATCTCTGAGACCTTGGGGAGAAAAGGAACATGCCAGCAAGCCCCTGGAGACGCTCTGGGGTTGTTTTACTTTTTGCAGCAGGTTGGAGGTCAGCAGGCAGCACAGCAGCTCAATTAGGAAGAGTAGCAGTCCATTGGAACAGTCAAAGGGCAGCAAGATGCTATCCTTCAACACAGCAGCCTTTACTCCAGCATAGTTTTTTCCAGGTCCAGTACTGATGTAATTTCAGGGGATCAGACACCCAGTACTTATATCCCAAAGTGTCTTTGATGCAGGAGATGACTGCAAAGGATCTTTCTGAAGTGCACAGGTCTCCCTTTCAGCCTAGCCCTGACTCCAGACTATAAGTGTGAAGTAATCAACCCCTTTGTGTGGGCTCAGGCCACTACCATTTGAAGTGTACATGTGAGTCCTTCCCAACTTTCTCCCCAGGAAGACCCATCAGTATGCAGATGAATGCAGATGCAGTTGAGTGTGTGCCAGGCCAAATGTGTATTGGAGACAGGCTGTAGGCACACAGGGCAGTGAGAGCAGAGAAATGCCAACTTTCTAAAAGTGGCATTTCTAAAATAGTAATAATAAATCCGACTTTACTGGTAAAGAGGATTTATCATTATCATTCCAATGATATCAAACATTATGTAGTTCCTCCTTTCTGATCAGGAATTACAGTTTAAAAGTATATTAAGGAATTATTAGTGCTGCCCTGCCCTAAAAACAACTTTGGGAGTTTTTCATTACCAGGACATGAAAATCTTAAAAGTAAATGTCCTGCCTTTTATTTACATGGCACCCTGCCGTATGGGCTACCTAGGGCCTACCTTAGGAGTGACTTCTATGTAAGAAAAGGGGAGCTTTAGGCTTGGCAAGAAATTTAAAACTTAAATGCCAAGTTGAAGTGGCAGTGAAACTGCCTGAGGCATGTTTACAGGGCGGCTACTCAAGTGGGTGGCACAATCAGTGCTGCAGGCCCACTAGTAGCATTTAATTTACATGCCCTGGGCATATGGTATACCACTTTACAAGTGACTTACAAGTATAACAAATATGCCAGTTGTGGATACACCAATGATACCTTTTGTTAGGGGAGTAGCACTGGCTAGCCATGGTAAAGTGCTCAGAGACCCAAGGCCAGCAAAAAGATAGAGCTAACAAACAGGAGGTGGAAGACAAAAAGTCTGGGGTAGGGCCACCCTAGGATGCCAGGTCTGACACACACAATAAGAATTTTAGTCTTGTAACTTCCTTTTCAAGCTAGTTGGAGTCATATCCATCAGAACTAGGTCATCCACGTTCAAAAGACAATGGGTATGCACCCTTTCAATCTTTGGGTAAAAATGATTAATTGCGTCAAATGCATCAGGGAAATCAGAAATGAATAAACTAAAAAGTAAAGGGGCCAAAATGCAACCTTGTCTTAACCTATTATTCACAGGAATTGTATCTGTTAAATTTACCAGCCCATTTAGGTCAACTTGTACCCAATTATTTTCAAGTGGTACTTGAATCAAGGTCAATAAGGCATTAGGGGTATTCCATCTTGTAAGTTTTTCCCATAGGATCCTGCTACCCACTCTATCAAATGCAGCTTTAAAGTCAACAAAGCAACAGCACAGCTTGCCTACTGTGCTTATTGCCCTGTTGGCAACACTCCAAAGTTTAAAGCAGTGATTAACTGTGGCGTACTTAGACCAGAAACTTCCTTGCTCTATGGAAATTCTACCATTGCTAAACGCCCTTGAATCAAGAATTTTACGATGAGTCTGAGCATGGATTTTACATGCAAAATCTGGTAAAGAGATAAAAACAATAGTTTCCTGGATCACTCTCGGTGCCCTTTTTATACATAGGTTTAATTATAGCGCCTCGCCATGAGAAAGGGGGATGCACCCAGTGTTGGCCACCCATTTAAAGAAGGGGCTTAGTAAGCTTTCCCACCATAATGGGTTTGAATTATAGAGGACAGCAGGGAGTTCATCTGGGCAGCTGGCTTGAGAGGAATTGAGGTTTTAAATCATCTCTGCAATGAGCCCCTGTAATTGCAGTAGATTATAGTTGACTGCTTGATGTTTAAAATTGACATTTTCCCTCGTTTGTTTTTTATAGAGTTCTGAGAAGAACTTTAACCAATATGCATCTGAGACCTGAGCCTCTGGATTAGAGGGTGATTTTACCTGCTCTGTATTTTCCAGATCTCAGAGAAGCGTATCATTACCTATATTAATAGCATCATTCATCTCACTCCAATTAGCCTCATAAAATTGCCTGTTTTTTGAGAGAAAACTATTTGATATCCCTTTTTGATATGTGTAAAGGCCTCCACAGCATTGGCCTCTTTATTGTTAGCAGTTTTACACCTCAGCCTATTGATTTCCCTTCTGATTTCCTGACATTCAGTATCAAACCAGCCAGATTGCAGTTTCCCTGGTGGTCTTGTTAATGGGTGGTCTTTTTTCAAAAGGGATTGTACTTTACCAATCAACCATCCATACCACACGAGCTCATCACTCTCAAAAACTGCAACATCTTCATTAATAACTTTCTTCGGTGTACCTGATTGAGCGGAAAAAGCATGCTTTACCTTCCTCACTTCCTGTGTTCCTCTAGTTTCTGCTCTGAAGCTAACAGTCTAGTAGTTTACCCCATGTCAGCATACGTCCAACATGCCAGCATGCATGTGCAGCCCGGGCGTGCCAAAGGTGCGCTAAAGGCATGCCCATCTGCGCCCGTCCAAGCCTGTCTCTTGCCAGGAGCCAGGACTGCTGCTTATTTTAAGGCTAGGCACTCTAAAAGAATTGTTTGTTCCTCTAAACAACTACTACAACTAGGCTGTCAGTTTACCGCAAAGTGTCATTGTTTAAGTAAATTTCCACCTTATCTTGAGGGCCCCGTAGCCGGCCTTACTTTCAATTATACCTGCAGCAGTGTCCTACCAAATTCTTTCCATTTGAACATTAAATCAGCTCATTTCTGCTCTTCTGCTTAATTCAAACCAAGTTCTTCTTTAGTCAATACCACTCCAAGTAATTTGCCTCTCCATCACACTGTCAGTAACATGAATGGTCTTTTATGTAATATTAGATGTTTATTTAAACATTCTGTGGAAATCTGGGATTTGCTCTCTTCTAATGCCCCTGATATTGGCTTCTTTATGGAAACCTGCATGTATCCATCAGCCCTTCTCGACATAAATCTGGCTATTCCAGAATACTATCATATCTTAAAGTTAGACAGGGAGGGCAAAACTGGCCGTGCCATTGCCATTGCCTGTAAAGACCCAGTCAAGGCCACATTAATAGAAAAACAAATTGCAGACTGGGCTGAAATTTGCATTTTCCAATTTGATTTCCCACAAAGGCCTCCAGGAAAGGAGCACTATTGTACAGACCCCCAGGAGCAATAATGACTTTTCACTTAAATTAATGGAATACATTGCTCCTCATGTTCTGACTGTCCATCAGTTTCTCCTACTAAGTGATTTAAACTATTAGGGTGATAAAATATCTGACCCAGAGGTCACTCAACTGGTTTTAGACTTTACTCTCTCGGGCTTGATTTGAAAATGAAAGGCCCTACCCACGAAGCCAGGCAAATGACAGATCTTTTATTTACCAAATCTCCAGACCTCTCCTGTTTTCCTCCCATCCCCTTGGTCTGGACAGACCACTGTCTGCTCAAGTTTCAGGTCACTTTATCACAGAGCTGTAATAAATCTAATACCCCCACCAGAAGTATAACCAGACTTTGGTAAAAAAAAGTGATTCAGAGTACTTTTCAAATGAGTTTAAACCCCCCACAGTTTGACACAGTTTCAGACCCTAATAAAGCTCTCAAAGAATTCTATGAAACCTTACTCTCTGCCTTTGATCCTCTTGTTCCGCCACAAAGCAGTCTTATAACTAGGCACAGGACTCCTGCCTCCTGGTACTCCACAGAGCTTAACTTAGAAAAAGTTAGAAAGACGATGGCGTTCAAATAAGGGCCTTTCTGTTAGCGATTTTCTGGAATAGGTGTAGTAACAATGTGGAAAGCATGTATAATCATTAGATGCCGGATGTAGAGTCCTCCAGGCATCCACCAGCCCCAGTGAGGAGAAAGCTTGTTTTAAGGACTTGGGTAAACTCCCCATATGAGCCCTGTGGGGGTGTGTGCTCTCCTTCTCTGGGTCCCAAGTGAGGTTAAAATCTCCCATTAGCAAAACCTTCACCTCTATAAACCCTTCCAATTAAGAAAGCAGTGATTGTAAAAATGGGATTTGTCCTGAGTTAGGGGCATATATGGAGGCGAAGGTTGCTTCTCTATTACTATCCTAACCTCCCAGTCAGTTTTGCAGCCTATGGTTGAAATTTTAGTGAGGAATGGAAAAAGTGTGCCTCTATTATGTTTGGTAGTGACCGACGATTTGTACATAATCGTGTAAGATTTGTGGAGCAGCCTCAACTCGTCAGAGGTGTGTTTCTTGCAAGGCTACCACATTGTGGCGCCAGTTGTGTAAATATTTCCAAAGCCCCCCCACACACCTAAAAAGAAAAGACAGTCAATATCACAACATTTATAAACTGGGGAGTAACCCCCAACTATGAACAAACATGTCTATAAAGGTTATACATACAGGCCTATTGGTCAAAACCCGCTAATGCAGACTACTGCTAGCTTAAAGATAACCATATATACTGACGACATTTAAAGATGATGTCCAAATTGAAAGGTCATTATACTTGATAACTCAAGGGCGGTCATGTAAGTGATAATAGGCATTTAAGAAGAGGGTTGACAAGATTAATATAAGTATCCCATGGTGTATACGACAGGCAATGTTTCTTCAGGTTTTATGAGCATTGCTGAGTGAGCCATTGTCCTTTCCCCCTGGCATTCATTTGTGTTGTTTGGAGGTGTCGATAGACTCGGGCCTCCGGTAAGGATTTTTCCGATAGGGTTGCAGCCTCTGAGAAATCTGTGAAGCGATGGAGCCTATTTTAGAAGTCGAATGCTAGGCAAAGAGGATATGTCTAGCGGTATTTGGTGCGGTCAGGGTGGAGCCTGTTTGTCACTGGGTGGAATTGAAGTTGACCAGTCAGTATAGCAGGGGCTGTATCCTGGAAAAGAGAACAAGTAGCTCCTTGAAATGAAATCTCTTTCTTTCTTGCTGCCTGTGGTATAGCTTCTTTAACTTCATAGGAGTGGAGCTTTGACAGAACATCTCTAGTACGTTTCCGTCCTCCTGGAATTAGGGCCCTTGCTTGGTGGAATCTGTCAAGCTTAATCACAGTCTGGTCGTCACCTAGTAGCTCTGAAAACTGGCCCCTGATATTTGTCTCTAGGCCAGAGCCTTCCACCCCCTCCACCAAGTTGTGAACATGTATGTTATCTCTCTGGGATCTATTTTCTAAGTCTTCACACTTGAGCAAGGAGGCCTGGAACTGAGTGTTGAGAAGGCCTGCAGAGAATTCCACCTGGGCATTTCATTGTTCCAAGTCCTGAACCTTTGTGTCTAGGTTGAGTGTTCTGGTTCTCAACAGAGCCTATGCCATGTTGGAGGGAGGTAAATTTAACATTGATTTCCATTTTAAAGGCCTTTAGGGTAGACAGGAGATCAGGCTCCAGTTTCTCACAGAGTTAATTCTTAACGTCTCTGAGAGAGGAGAGAAGGTCATCCTTGGTGTTGGCCGTGGTGTCAGCTTGGTGAGGTGTCTGGTTGGGGTCTCTCGCCTCCGCCGGTGAGAGGTAGGTCGAGTCTCTATTGGCTTAGGTTTTTTCGGCGGCATAGAGTCTATAAGTCTGGGTACATGAGCTGATAATGCGGTAAGTGGCAAATAACATCTGTTGGAGCCTTTGTGTCCACCAGCAAGGATGTCAGCAGGTCAAGAGTTGTGTCCCAAAGTAGGAGGCATTTATGGTGGTTCCAGCATCAATATGGGGGTGATTCTAACCCTGGCGGTCGGTGTTAAAGCGGCGGCCAACCCGCCAACAGGCTGGCGGTAAAAAATATGGGATTCTGACCCTGGCGGGAACCGCCAACACAGACAGCCACTTTAACACGCCGACCGCCACGGCGGTACAAACAAACAGCGCGGCGGTCACCGCCAACAGCCAGGCGGCAGCCAATGTAACGCCCACACTATCACAACTCACCAATCCGCCACCTTTTCCGGGGCGGGAGCACCGCCGATAAAAACACGGCGGAAACAGACTACGGACGGGAAAACGCTCACCACTACGCACTCCAGGAGGAAGGAGGACAGCATGGAACCCGAATTAAACATCCTACCTGCTCTTGTCTGCCTTCTCATCTACCACGAGTACGAAGTCCGGCGCAGACGACAACGGTGAGTACTGCACCTACGACACACGGGAGGGGGGAGGACGAAAGGTTACGGGCACACACATATGCGCCCCCCCTCCCCCAACTATGTACACACCAATGCAGAGCAACAAGTCACAGTGTCACCACCCAAACACCCCTGAAAAATGCTAGGACATAATCAAATTTGGAATAAATATTTATGTACCAAAAAGCTCCTGAAAATTATCGTACAACCATGAAAGATATTCACAACAAAACTAATGACATACACATCAGTGTATAACTGAAGTAACAAGTCCTGCACATCCTACGAATTCATCATGTCCGTGGGCCAAAGTTTTGAGAAACAAGGGCAAAGCCCACACAGGAGACCTGAGTCCTTTGGAGAGAACACTGCAGGGGCATCAGATGTAAAAACTACAGGCACCTCAGGGGGAAGGGAAGGGGGGGGCACCACAGCCACATGAGTCCACAACGCCAGATCCACGAGGAGCCACCATGCCCACTGTACCATCCTGGGGAGTGCAAAGCCACAGTCTCTCAATGTCTCTACAGTGGGTGGGCTGCCTACTGTACCATCCTGGGGAGTGCAAAGCCACAGTCTCTCAATGTCTCTACAGTGGGTGGGCTGCCCACTGTACCATCCTGGGGAGTGCAAAGCCACAGTCTCTCAATGTCTCTACAGTGGGTGGGCTGCCCACTGTACCATCCTGGGGAGTGCAAAGCCACAGTCTCTCAATGTCTCTACAGTGGGTGGGCTGCCCACTGTACCATCCTGGGGAGTGCAAAGCCACAGTCCATCAGGTGGATGACAGTCTCCACTGGTCAAGGAGGAGGCATGGTGGGCACAGTGAACCATAAACAGTGATTGAGACGGCGGTGCCCAGCGGAGCGGTGCTTGAGATGAAGGGCCCAGCGGAGCGGTGCTTGAGAAGAAGGGCCCAGCGGAGAGGTGGAGAGACAGCGGTGCCCAGCGGAGCGGTGCTTGAGAAGAAGGGCCCAGCGGAGCGGTGCTTGAGAAGAAGGGCCCAGCGGAGAGGTGGAGAGACAGCGGTGCCCAGCGGAGCGGTGCTTGAGATGAAGTGCCCAGCGGAGCGGTGCTTGAGATGAAGGGCCCAGCGGAGCGGTGCTTGAGAAGAAGGGCCCAGCGGAGCGGTGCTTGAGAAGAAGGGCCCAGCGGAGAGGTGGAGAGACAGCGGTGCCCAGCGGAGCGGTGCTTGAGATGAAGGGCCCAGCGTAGCGGTGCTTGAGACTGCGGTGCCCAGCGGAGCGGTGCATGACAGGAAGGGCCCAGCGGAGCGGTGCTTGAGAAGAAGGGCCCAGCGGAGAGGTGGAGAGACAGCGGTGCCCAGCGGAGCGGTGCTTGAGAAGAAGGGCCCAGCGGAGCGGTGCTTGAGAAGAAGGGCCCAGCGGAGAGGTGGAGAGACAGCGGTGCCCAGCGGAGCGGTGCTTGAGATGAAGGGCCCAGCGGAGCGGTGCATGACAGGAAGGGCCCAGCAGAGCGGTGCTTGAGATGAAGGGCCCAGCGGAGTGGTGCTTGACAGGAAGGGCCCAGCGGAGCGGTGCTTGACAGGAAGGGCCCAGCGGAGCGGTGCTTGAGATGAAGGGCCCAGCGGAGCGGTGCTTGAGATGAAGGGCCCAGCGGAGCGGTGCTTGAGATGAAGGGCCCAGCGGAGCGGTGCTTGACAGGAAGGGCCCAGCAGAGCGGTGCTTGACAGGAAGGGCCCAGCGGAGAGGTGGAGAGACAGCGGTGCCCAGCGGAGCGGTGCTTGAGACGGCGGGCCCTGTTCAGCGGTGCTCTTCTGCACCGCGGGCCCTGTTCAGCGGTGCTCTTCTGCACCGTGGGCCCTGTTCAGCGGTGCTCTTCTCCACGGCGGGCCCTGTTCAGCGGTGCTCTTCTCCACGGCGGGCCCTGTTCAGCGGTGCCTATCTCCACGGCGGGCCCTGTTCAGCGGTGCCTATCTTCACGGCGGGCCCTGTTCAGCGGTGCTCTTCTCCACGGCGGGCCCTGTTCAGCGGTGCTCTTCTGCACCGCGGGCCCTGTTCAGCGTTGCCTATCTTCACGGCGGGCCCTGTTCAGCGGTGCTCTTCTCCACGGCGGGCCCTGTTCAGCGGTGCTCTTCTGCACCGCGGGCCCTGTTCAGCGGTGCTCTTCTGCACCGCGGGCCCTGTTCAGCGGTGCTCTTCTCCACGGCGGGCCCTGTTCAGCGGTGCTCATCTCCACGGCGGGCCCTGTTCAGCGGTGCTCTTCTGCACCGCAGGCCCTGTTCAGCGGTGCCTATCTTCACGGCGGGCCCTGTTCAGCGGTGCTCTTCTCCACGGCGGGCCCTGTTCAGCGGTGCTCTTCTCCACGGCGGGCCCTGTTCAGCGGTGCTCTTCTGCACCGTGGGCCCTGTTCAGCGGTGCCTATCTTCACGGCGGGCCCTGTTCAGCGGTGCTCTTCTCCACGGCGGGCCCTGTTCAGGGGTGCTCTTCTGCACCGCGGGCCCTGTTCAGCGGTGCCTATCTTCACGGCGGGCCCTGTTCAGCGGTGCTCTTCTCCACGGCGGGCCCTGTTCAGCGGTGCTCTTCTGCACCGCGGGCCCTGTTCAGCGGTGCTCTTCTGCACCGTGGGCCCTGTTCAGCGGTGCTCTTCTCCACAGCGGGCCCTGTTCAGCGGTGCTCTTCTGCACCGCGGGCCCTGTTCAGCGGTGCTCTTCTGCACCGCGGGCCCTGTTCAGCGGTGCTCTTCTCCACGGCGGGCCCTGTTCAGCGGTGCTCTTCTGCACCGCGGGCCCTGTTCAGCGGTGCCTATCTTCACGGCGGGCCCTGTTCAGCGGTGCTCTTCTCCACGGCGGGCCCTGTTCAGCGGTGCTCTTCTGCACCGCGGGCCCTGTTCAGCGGTGCTCTTCTGCACCGCGGGCCCTGTTCAGCGGTGCTCTTCTCCACGGCGGGCCCTGTTCAGCGGTGCTCTTCTCCACGGCGGGCCCTGTTCAGCGGTGCTCTTCTGCACCGCGGGCCCTGTTCAGCGGTGCCTATCTTCGCGGCGGGCCCTGTTCAGCGGTGCTCTTCTCCACGGCGGGCCCTGTTCAGCGGTGCTCTTCTGCACCGCGGGCCCTGTTCAGCGGTGCTCTTCTCCACGGCGGGCCCTGTTCAGCGGTGCTCTTCTCCACGGCGGGCCCTGTTCAGCGGTGCTCTTCTGCACGGCGGGCCCTGTTCAGCGGTGCTCTTCTGCCCCGCGGGCCCTGTTCAGCGGTGCTCATCCAGCAGGTCAAGGGAGCCAGACCTGGCCTGGACTCCCGGCTCAGTCGCCCTCGGACCGTGACGTTTCTGGACCCTTCGGGGACGGACTCCTGGCCTCCTTAGTGTCCTCCTTCCCAGCTGGGATGTGGCATGTGGGGTCCACCTTCTCCGCGCTCCTGCTGCCCTTCCGCTCCTTTGATGGGGCTCTCGGGCCCTTGCCTCCCCTAGATGGTGTGGGTGGTGAAGTGGCCGCACATTGCTCCTTGGGGGCAGCCCTGTCGGTCCTCGCACGGCGGCCCTTGTTTTTACGGGTCCTCTTGCCGGGGGGGGGGGCTGGACGTGTCCTTGCTGCTGATCGATGTGTCACTGCTGGCAAAGGGTGGGCTCCAGAACCCATGCACAACAGTGACACCCGAAGCTGGGCTGGTGGTGGCTGCGGTGCTCTTGGGACTCTTTGAAGATGGATGGGGGAGCTCATCGGGGGGAAAGAGGTCAAGGTTAGCCAGGAAAAGTTTTTTAGGGCCAAGGTAAAGGGTAGGAGAAGTGGAGATGGAAGAGGAGGTAGAGGAGGTGGTTGTAGGAGAGTCAGGTGTGCTGTCATTGGGTGAAGGTGCTGGTGCTGTAGGCTGTCGTGAGGTGGATGGCTGTTGGGTGGGTGGCTGCCTGCGTTTGTGTGTCTTGGAAGAGGGGGTGACAGACACAGTGGGAGAGGACACAGGGGACGTGTAAATGGCAGTGGGGGTGGTGACTGCACGAGTGTGGACTGTACTGGAGGGTGAGGTGGTGATGGAAGCACTGGCTGATGTTGGGGTGCATACAGGTGTGAGTGTAGACGTCACAGGGAGGGAGGAGGGAGACGAGGAGGAGGGGGACACAGGGGTGGCAGTGGCTGTTGGCATGTCTGCATCTGGGTGTTGCTTGGGTGAGTGTTTGTGGGATCTGTGGTGCTTGTGTTTGGAAGAGCTGCTCTTGGGTGTTGAGGTGTGTGCAGGCTGGTCTGATGGTGTGGATGGGATAGGCTGAGGAACAGGAGACAGAGAAAGGCTGGAGGCAGTAAGAAGAGGGAGGCTGGAAACAGGGACAATGGCTGCCATCAGTGCTGAGGCCAGAGCAGTGAACGCTCGTTGATGGGCAGCCTGACCCGAATGAATGCCCTCCAGGTACGCATTGCTCTGTTGCACCTCCCTTTGCACACCCTGGATGGCATTCAAAAGGGTCGTCTGCCCAACAATGAGCGTCCTTACCAGGTCAATGAGCTCCGCACTGAGGGCAGCAGGGGCAACAGGGGCAGGGGCTGAGGTGCCTGGGGCGAAGGAGACGCGCGCCTTCCTGGGCGAACCGGCACGGAGCGAAGACTGAGGGGCTGCTGGGAGGGCGGCGCTGGTGCGCTGGGTGGCGGCTGTACCTGTAGAGGCGGGGGGCACGGATGTTGCCGCCACCGCTAGGGAGCTCCCATCCGAGGACGTGTCGCTTTCGCTGCTCTCACCAGCGGTCCCCGTCGTGGTGCTCCCCTCGCCCTCCGGATCACTGGTGCCCTCGGTGTCTGTTCCTGGGCCCACCTGGGCCTTGTGTCCTGCAACTCCCTCGTGCTCCGATGCCAAATCTCCTCCGCCTGATGATGCTAATGCACACATGCACAAGAAGATGAAGAGAAAGGGTGGGGGGAGAAAAAAGAAGACCAGGTTGAGTGCATGCAATGTCAACACCGTTGGCGGAGAGGACAGACACAGGAGCCTAATGCACTAAGCCGCGCATTCGGGGTACACTACTCAGTACTACTGAGTAGGACAACAGGCCAAGAGACGTCAAACGCGCACATGGGAGATGCTGGACCTTCAATGGCTGTACTTGTCACCCTACCGAGGTGGGGGCCGGGGGCACAGGGCCATGCCTAAGGGAGAGGACTACACTACAGAAAGCGCCCTGGCCTAATGTCACCCACAGCCCTCCTCCCCCACCCAGATGCCTCCACTGCGCAGAAAGATAGGAGAATGTGCTGATACTCACCCCCTTGTGTCTGCTGTGATGTCTTAAAGCGCCCATCCAATTCTGGGTAGGCCACCGCCAGGATCCGGGACATCAGGGGGGTCATGGTGCGACTGGCACCCCTCCTAGGTTGGGAGGCCATCCCCAGCAGTGTTTCTGCGGTCTTCCTTGTTCCGCGGCGGATGTCCTCCCACCTCTTGCGGCAGTGGGTGCCCCGTCTGTTGTGGACCCCCAAGTTCCGGACTTCCTTGGCGATGGCACGCCAAATCTCGATCTTCTGATGGGCGCTGACCTATTTGACATGTACAGGGTAAAAAGGAGGAAATCATCAATGACCTGCATGTTAGATGTGATTGCCCCCCCCACCAACTTTGCCATATGGCACATGCTCTCATCTGTCGGGCGTTGCACTCCTCATTCGCCCCCCACCCACCAACTTACATCCACCCCAATCCACACAGGCATAGCCCATTCCATGTGCACCCGGTGTACTCACTTGTTGGTCTGGAGGACCGTAGAGTAGCGCATACTGGGGGAGGACCCCATCCACGAGCTTCTCCAACTCTTCAGACGTGAAGGCAGGGGCCCTTTCCCCAGTCGCAGCAGCCATTGTATCTTCCAGACCGAGGTCACAGCAGCACTTGCAGTATAGGTCCTCTCCTGTGGATGATCAGGTCTCGAGTGATTAAGCAGATAGAAAATGGCGGTCACGCCCGCGGCGGTGCGTACCGCGGCGGTGCGTACCGCGACCGCCGGCGCACTTCGTCATTGGCTCCTGAAACCCATAGGCTTCAATGTTAACCAATGCGGCTTTGCGCCGCGGTCTTCGACCGCCTACCGCCACGGTGTGCCCCGCCAGCGCATTGACCTCACATCCCATTGTCCCACTTCACAGGTCAGGCAGCCGCCATTTCAAGGGCCTACATGGCTTAATTTTGACTGCGACACACAGGCCTAGGCCTTGCATTGCCACACATACACGCCTTTCAACCCATTGCCATTCTTTAACTGTGCAAGCTGTCTGTACGTACCTGTGGTTTGGCTGACTCTGTGCTCCATGTTGTCCTTCCTAGGCGCCGTCCGCTGGGACTTGGGATGAGAAGGAGGAATCCTCGCGTGTACCGACCGCTGGTGGACCTGTCGACAATGGAAGAACGCCATATAATACTTCGATACAGACTTGACCGTGCCACTATCCATGACCTGTGTGCCCAGCTGGAGCCAGCCCTGATGTCCCCCATCCGCCAACCCACAGGGATTCCCCCTCTGGTGCAGGTTTTGTCAGTCCTCCATTTTTTGGCAAGTGGGTCATTCCAGACCACAGTGGCCATGTCATCTGGAATGTCTCAGCCTATGTTTTCAAAGATTTTGAGTAGAGTGTTGTCTGCCCTGATGAAACTCATGCGGAGCTACATCATTTTCCCAGAGGAGGGTGACTTGCCTACAGTGAAGGGTGATTTCTATGCCCTTGGACATATCCCCAACATCATTGGTGCCATTGATGGGACCCATGTGGCTTTGGTACCCCCAAAAGACGATGAGCAGGTGTACCGAAACAGAAAAAGTTATCATTCGATGAATGTCCAGGTGGTCTGTTTGGCTGACCAGTACATCTCCCATGTAAATGCCAAGTTCCCAGGGTCAGTGCATGACGCGTATGTGATGCGAAATAGCAGCATCCCCTATGTGATGGAGCAGCTACAGAGACAACGTGTGTGGCTAATAGGTGACTCTGGTTACCCCAACCTGCCTTGGCTACTGACCCCAGTAAGGAATCCCCGGACCAGGGCAGAGGAACGGTACAATGAGACCCATGGGCGAACTAGGAGGATCATCGAAAGGACTTTTGGCCTCCTGAAGCTCAGGTTTAGGTGCCTGCATATGACTGGGGGATCCCTGATGTACTCACCAAAGAAGGTGTGCCACATCATCGTGGCCTGCTGTATGCTTCACAATCTGGCATTGCGACGTCAGGTTCCTTTCCTGCAGGAGGATGGTGCAGATGGTGGTGTTGAAGTAGCTGTGGAGCCTGCGGAGAGTGAAGAGGAGGAAGACTCAGAGGACGACACAGACAACAGGGACAGAGTAATAGAACAGTATTTCCAGTAGCACACAGGTAATAATCACCCATGCCATTTTCCATTTCCTGAAAGCCTCCTGCATCTCAACTTTGTCGGTTTCCCCCCAGACCTATGAACATGATGTTTGATTTTCCCTTCCCTTTTCTGTGCTGTATGAGCCACTGCGTGACCTCGGCTTGGTTGGCCCATGGACTAATGCTAAGTTACCTCGGTATGTGTAATTCACAATGTTCACAATACGTAATTGATATGTAATGTGTCATACATTTGTAAATAAGACAGGCTGAGTCCTGATTGATTTCAGTGCAATGTGTGATTTATTATTAGTGCATAGATATTGGTACATGATAGTGAAACAGTGATGGGTGGGGGTGGAGTAATGTCCATGGCGGAGTCCAGTTCTCAGTCTCACAGGTGCATTGTCCATATGCCTGTGGCAGGATGGAGCAGGGGCAGTTCAAGGTTTGACAGGGTGGCAATGTGGGACAGTGGGAGGACTTCAGGGGGTATGTGATGCTGGCGGGGGACTTGACCACCTACTCTGTCGTTTTTTTTAATCTCAGGCTCCTTTTGCGGGGCGGTTGTTCTTCAGCAGGAGGTGGGGTTCTGGTGGGCTGTCGTTGTGGTGGGGCCTCCTGTCCACTAGCGCCGGCGGAGGTGGTAGGCTGTTCCTGTTCCTGGCTAGTGACAGGGGCCCTGTGTGATGCCACATGGTCCCGAAACGTGTCCTCTATGCGGTTCAGGGCCTGGACTATGCTCCCCATAGCGGTTGAGATGTTGCTGAGTTGGTCGCGGAACCCCATGTAGCGTTGCTCCTGCTGTGCCTGGATCTCCTGGAACCTGGCCAGTACCGTCGCCATCGTCTCTTGTGAGTGGTGGTAGGCAGCCATGATGGTGGTGAGGGCCTCTTGGAGAGTGGGTTCCCTGGGCCTCTCCTCCCCCCCCTGTCGCACAGCAGCCCTCCGAGTTGCCCTGTTTCCCTGGGCCTCTGTCCCCTGGACGGTGTGCCCACTCCCACTGCCCCCAGGTCCCTGTTGTTGTTGGGTTGGTGGGTTACCCTGGGGGCCCTGTAGTGGTAGACACACCGCTGCTTGACCTGTCCTAGAAACAGAGGCATGGGCCCGCTGGGTGGGAGCTGTGCGGTTGTTCCCAGAGGGGGTTGGGTCTGCAGTGGCCTGTGTCTGGGTGAGGGGAACCGACTGCCCAGAGGTCCCCAATGGTCCGGGCTGGTCGTCAGGTTCCAGGTCGACAGAGCTGCTGTCATCACTAGTGGCCTGTTCCGGGGGTGGGATGGACATTTCTGGTCCCTCCTGACCGGTGTGTTGTCGTTCGGGTCCTGCATGGGGTAAGAGGGTATGGTTATTGTTTCTGTGTGTGCATTAGCTTGCGTTTTATAGGTGCCCTTGTCCCCCAGTGCTGGCATTCCCTTGGGGGAGGTGTTGTGAGGGTGTTTTGTGGGGGGGGGGTGATGGGTATGTGCAGTGGTCACGCTTAGGTGATGGGTGTCCATAGTTTGGGGGTGGCATGCAGGGGTTGGTGTTGGGTGGGTTGTGCTGGGGAGACATTCTCAGGGAGGATGTGTGCTGGGGGGTTGGGGGTGAGGGTGGGGGTTAGCATGCTGGGGGGGGGGTGAAGTGGTTGGCCTTGTACTTACCAGAGTCCATTCCTCCGTGTACTCCAGCGAGGCCATCAGGATGCAGGATGTTGAGTACCTCTTGCTCCCATGTTGTGAATTCGGGTGGAGTGGGTGGGGGTCCCCCGCCAGTCTTCTGCACTGCGATGTTGTGTCGCAAGACCATCGAGCGCACCTTCCCCGTAGGTCGTTCCATCGTTTGCGGATGTCCTCTCTATTTCTGGGATGCTGTCCCACCGCGTTGACCCTGTCCACGATCCGCTGCCAGAGCTCCGCCTTCCTTGCTATGGTGGTGTGCTGGACCTGTGAGCCGAAGAGCTGGGGTTCCACTCTTATGATCTCCTCCACCATGACCCGGAGTTCTTGGTCCGAAAAGCGTGGGTGCCTTTGTGGTGCCATGGTGTGGTGTGTATGAGGTGTGGGGTGGTGTATGTGATGATGTGTGTGTTGGTGTGTGGTGCTTTGTGCTTCTATGTGGTGTGTGTGATGTTGCGGTGTGCCTCTGTGTGTCTGGCTATCTATTCTCTGATGTGTCTCTCTCTCTCTCCTTCGTCTCTGGTTTTTGTTGGTAGGGGTTTGTGGGTGATGTGGGTGTGTGTTTTATATGGTATTGGATGTGTGGGAGTGGTGTGTGTATGTGTTTCAGGTGTGTGCCTTTCAAATTGTCCAATGTGGTAGGGGTTTGTAAAGGTGTGTGTATTTTGACCGCGGCGGGGTCTACCGCCAATAGAATACCACGGTTGAATGACCGCCGCGTCGATTTGCGGGTCATAATGGGATGGGCGTATTTCTGTTGGCGTGGCGGTGGAGGTTTGGTCTTCTCCAGTTTACCGCTGGCCGCTGATGTGGCGGACTGCAGTGGAGGGCGGATTTTCGGAGGTTTTGCAGTTGTGGGTCAGAATGTCCGTGGCGGCTGACCGCGGCTGCGGCGGTATTGTGGCGGCCTTCTGACCGGCGGTAAGCGGCTTTTACCGCCGAGGTCAGAATGACCCCCTATGTCTTTAATGAAGTTCAGTATATTAAACGCAAGCCTGCATTTGCTCACAAGCACACTTGTACAAACCAGTGGCTGAAATTGTGTAAGGAGCTGGTAGGTCTATTCCACCTTATCTGGTTGTAATAATATAGTCGGGCTCCTAGGCCCTGGCTTAGGCCCTGGCTTAGGCGGCAGCTATCTGAGAGAACTGCTGTAGACTGCAGGCCACACCTGGACCACGTTAGTGAAGGGGTTCAAATTCAGTGGCTAAACGTAGTTGCAGGAATCTCAATGCTCTTAGTCTCCCCTCATATCCATCTGCTCAGGCTGAGTGCAGCATAGTGTGGTTGTCTTTGGAAAGCCTATGAGCGGGCCGCCATCTTAAGGTAGGGCAGCCAGGCCTCACAGGCAGATAGGCTTCATCAGTTGCATTTCCTCTTGTCACGGGGTGAGGATACATTAACCCTGCCCTCCCCCCCAGAGTACCCCTTGAATCCCAGCTGCCACAAGTAAGAGCCCTGGGGAACGTAATTAAATTTGTGGGATGAGAGCCCCACTCTTGTGTAGCATGGGCCTGTCTTGACCGCAGCAAAATCTTGCAGATCAATCAAAGTGTTTCACGCAGCCCCCACAGCCCCCCCGGACGCTCCTTACCTCCTCTCTCCTTGCCATCTATTCAATTGTTGTACCTCTCCAATGTGACGGGACACCAGTGCCTCTGCCGTTTCTTCAAGAGAGAGACACCCCCCACTGGGTCTTCCATGGAGCTCCTGACCCAGCAATCCCAAAGCTCATCAGCAACCATGTGAACCCATCAGTGAACCTCACTGGGTTCTCCTTGTTCTTTGTCCATCACACGACCCCAGCGGGAAAAAAATTACCAGTCTTTTAAAATAGCATACCTGAATTCTCGCTAACACTGCAGCGGAGCACTCATGGATTACATCCACTTGGCCATCTTGGTTGGCCACACCTACTGAATGAATTTTTTTTGTTTTTTACTATTTCCTGCTATACCTTTTGAGTCCTTGAACAATTTAGCTGCATTCTCGCTTAATTTATTTTGTCTTTCAATTCAATATTGCATGGGCACTGACATTTCTTTGTTTCTCATTTCATTGTATGTCGATTTTCTACAATTCTAATGGGCACCTTCTCTGAGGCTTGCATTGTTACTCAGTTCAACCTGCTTATTTTTATGGATTAGGCTGTTGGTCAGGGATGCAGCTATCAATAGTGCAGAGGCTGCAGTTATATAGGATCCTAGGGCTGTGAAACACCAACTACATCTCAATGAATTACTATTTTTTATTCCAACCCTGGAGATGAGGAGTCATATATCTTTGCTTGTGTTATGGCCATGAGAATTGTAGTGGTTTCCCAAGACAGAGTCTAAAATTTAGGGGATAGTCAAGGAGAGTCAGGCATGGACCTAGAGTGATAAGATGCAGTGATGGGTACATTGCCACCATATTTATCGGGTTTCCCTGTTGACGAACTTTGCCATGGATGTCTCATCCATCACATTCATATAGTGGATGAGTAGTCATAAATTGCTGCACTAAATGGCCAGAGATATAGTTTGTGGGTAGTTGTATGTCGTATGCAGAAATATCATCTGATGTAAATGTTGTGTCCTAAACATTGTTTACAAAACTATCATCCCATTCGGTACTGGTTTTCTATTTTCAACTAAAATAGGCAATATTTTAGTAAATGATATTCAGGAAACAATATTTATGCTAGACGGTCTTCTAGCAGTGATATTCTAGATCCACACCTTACAACAAGGAAGGTAATTATGTTTGTGGATCATGTATTTCAGATAGAAGGATGTGTTACAGAGATAAAGTGATGTAATATTGTTTGGAAGAAATGAAAAATTGAAATAAAATCGATGGCATCCATGGTCATTGGCCATGCAACGAACATGAATCAGGTATTCAAGGAATGGCAATGCTATTTCGGTACCTTGGGGGGATGCTGTGAATGAAATATTGTGGTAATAGGGGATGCTGCACTATTCTAATACTGGGGTCAGTCCTTTTACTGTAATGAGAGCGGGGGAAGACAGTTCAAACTGAATCTTGCAAGTACAAATGAGTGTGGCCTCCAAAGAAAACATATTGAAGCATATTTACAAACCCCTAGCGCTTCCTTGGGCCACATTAATGTCATTTTTGTACTCTAATGCTGCGTTAGGAAGGCATTTTTGCTGCCCCAGATTTACAAAGTGGCGCAATGTATGCATTGCGCCACTTTGCACCCCCTTGTGCCACATTAGGCCTGCGTATGTTTGCAAAGGTGGCATTTCAATTTAGAGAGTGCCCGAAAAAATGGTTCAGTGAAATCTACAAGATTTCACTGTGCCAGTTTCTCCATCATTTTTAACACCTGCTAAGAGCAGGCATTAAAATGACACACCCATTGAAATCAATGGGCCTCCCTGCACTTTGCCGCACTAGCGTCAACATTTTTGACAATATTGGTGCAGTGTATTGCAAATACGGTGCACCCATGGTGTAGTTAGGTGGGGCAGTAGTGACACAAAAAAACTGGCGCATCAGTGCTGATGCACCAGTTTCTTGTAAATCTGCCCCATTGTCTCGAGCAGCAGTCGTTAACTATTTGACTTCTGAGAACCACTGAATCAATACTGGAAGCCGGAGACCCGTGCCTAAGAAATTCTACAATTTGTACCTCAACACTACACACAAAAGTACAGAAAAAAAGTGCGCATCAAAGAAAAAAACACATTATGAAATATGTGATTTAATTCACAAACAGAAAACATACAAAAATCGAAATCTGTATTTAAATGGGAACGTTGGATCTTTTCAAAATCTGGTTTCTACGAGGGGATGCAGTATACAAGAGTTTAGCATATCAGTTTTTATTTTTGGTATTAAAGCATAGATGCATACAAGTTTTTCGATCTTGGCCACTAATAATCTATATTAGATTGTGTTTGTTGTACGTGTGTTGCTCTTATGAATCAATTCAAAAACAACAAGGTGATGGATGGAATACTTGAAATAATCCCAGCCACTGGCAATCGCTCAGGCTGCATCTCATTTGTTTTTTGGCTCACCATGCCACCTTCATTTGGAGCCAGCCATAAACAAATCAGTCTTGAACCTCCTCATAGGAACAGTCCAGCCTGAGCTGACAGGCCAGCTCCTTCCTGAACCAGAACACAAGCAACCTAAAACCAGTTTTGCCCTAGTTAGGGCTCTTCAGCCAGGTATAGCTTGATTCTAGTGGCATAGTAATCCTGGGACCCATATCTAGGCCTTTTTCAGTGCACTTAAGGCATCAAATGCAAAAACAATAGGGTGATGAATGGAATGCTTCAATTATTCTTAGCCACTGGCAATCCCTCAGATCACACCCCAATACGTTGTTTTTATGCCCACCATGCAACTCAGCTTTTGACCCTGCTCCTCATGGAAACAGTAGAGCCCAAACTGTCAGGCCAGGTCCTCCTTGAACCGGAACACAAGCAACGTATAACCTGTTTTGCCCTAGTTAGGGATTGTAAACCAGGTGCAGCTTAGTTCCAGTGGCACAGTGAGCCCGGCACCTACGTCTGGGCATACCTGACACACTTATGGTGTGAAATGCAAAAACAATAAGGTGATGGATGAAATGTTTGAATTAATCTCAGTCGCTGGCAATCACTCAGGTAGGTAAAAAAATAAGAATTGGGTTGTGGCCCCAAGTGATTGGTAGTGGGTAAGATTAATTCAAGCATTCTATCCATCACCTTGATGTTGCAGCTGCCGCCTCAAGTGTGATGAGTATTCCTAGATGTGAGTCCTGTGCTCACTGTGTCACTGGAATAAAGTTATACCTGGCTGATAAGCCCATAATAAGGGTAAAACCAAACCTGGGTTGCTTGTTTCAGGTTTAGGGAGGACCTGGCCTAGCAGTTCGGGCTGGACTGCTCTGATTGATGTAGGGTCAAGGCTGATTTGCATATGGCTGGGTCCAAACTCAGGTGGCATGGTGGGTGAAAAAATATGGATTGGGATGCTGCCAGAAGCTGAGATTAATTCAACTATTCCGTCCATCACCTTGCTGTTGTTGCAGCTCCTATCCAGCTGAGGATACCAGCTTTTTATGGTTTAAATCTTATTGGTTTAAGCAACAAGTTGCAATAACCTGCTGTTAGAAATGGGGTCTTTGGTTGACAGTCAGGTTAGCCCCTGTTCAAGCAAGGACCCTCACCCTAGTCAGGGTAAAAGAGAATCACCCTCAGCTATCCCCTGCTTACCCCCTTGGTAGCTTGGCAGAGCAGTAGGCTTAACTTCAGAGTGCTAGGTGTAAAGTATTTGTACCAACACACACAGTAACTTAATGAAAACACTACAAAATGACACAACACCAGTTTAGACAAATAGGAAATATTTATCTAAACAAAACAAGAGCAAAACAACAAAAATCCGACATACACATGTCAAGTTATGAATTTTTAAAGATTAAACTCAAAAATAGCGCTTAGAAACAAAAATGCTTCGATGAGGTGTTAACACGGCATCGTGACAGAGTCGTTCCCAACAAGCCGACACCAGCGGCGCCAGACACGGAGTCGCGTAGACCCCCAAGTACAGTACCTTTGGTGAAGAGTGAAAACAAGTCGATGTGCGAAGTCGGGTATTGCGGCGTCCGTGCGAAACGTTGAATCCGCGCACTTCGAGCGGCGTCGGTCACGACGTGGTGCGGCGACTTACACGGAGTCGTGGACTTCAGCGGGGCTACAGCGGCATTGGGCCTACGAAGGTCGTCGCGTTCCAGCGAAGATCATGAGTCGGTTGCAGGCAGTGTCACCGGATTCAGCAGCGACGTCGGTCCGAAGTCATCCAAAGTCGATTTCCTTGGATTTCCACCAGCTTTCCTTTCAAGAGCCCAGGGACTGGATAGGGCACCACTTGTCAGAGAAGGAGTCTCTCCAGAGACTCCAGGTGCTGGCAGAGAGAAGTCTTTGCTGTCCCTGAGACTTCAAACAACAGGAGGCAAGCACTAAATCAAGCCCTTGGAGATTTCTTCACAAGATGGAAGGCACACAAAGTCCAGTCTTTGACCTCTTACTCTGGCAGAAGCAGCAACTGCAGGATAGCTCCACATAGCATAGTCACAGGCAGGGCAGCACTTCTCCTCAGCTCTTCAGCTCTTCTCCAGGCAGAGGTTCCTCTTGTTTCCAGAAGTGTTCTAAAAGTCTGTGGTTTTGGGTGCCCTTTTTATACCCAATTTCTCCTTTGAAGTAGGCCTACTTCAAAGTAAAGTCTCTTTTGAATGTGAAATCCTGCCTTGCCCAGGCCAGGCCCCAGACACTCACCAGGGGGTCAGAGACTGCATTGTGTGAGGACAGGCACTGCCCTTTCAGGTGTAAGTGACTCCCTCCTAGCACAGATGGCTCATCAGGAAATACAGGCTACACCCCAGCTTCCTTTGTGTCAACGTCTAGTGTGAGGTGCAACCAGCCCAACTGTCAAACTGACCCAGACAGGGAATCCACAAACAGGCAGAGTCACAGAAATGGTATAGGCAAGAAAATGCCCACTTTCTAAAACTGGCATTTTCAAACACACAATCTTAAAATCAACTTTACTAAAAGATATATTTTAAATTGTGAGCTCAGAGACCCCAAACTCCACATGTCCATCCGCTCACAAAGGGAATCTACACTTTAATCAGATTTAAAGGCAGCCCTCATGTTAACCTATGAGAGGGACAGGCCTTGCAGCAGTGAAAAACGAATTTAGCAATATTTCACTGTCAGGACATATAAACCACATTACTATGGCCCTCATTCTGACCCTGGCGGTCTTTGACCGCCAGGGCGGAGGACCGCGGGAGCACCGCCGACAAGCCGGCGGTGCTTCAATGGGGATTCCGACCGCGGCGGTAAAGCCGCGGTCGGACCGGCACCACTGGCGGGGTCCCGCCAGTGTACCGCGGCCCCATTGAATCCTCCGCGGCGGCGCAGCTTGCTGCACCGCCGCGGGGATTCTGACCCCCCCTACCGCCATCCAGATCCCGGCGGTCGGACCGCCGAGATCCGGATGGCGGTAGGGGGGGTCGCGGGGCCCCTGGGGGCCCCTGCAGTGCCCATGCCACTGGCATGGGCATTGCAGGGGCCCCCGTAAGAGGGCCCCTAAATGTATTTCACTGTCTGCTGCGCAGACAGTGAAATACGCGACGGGTGCAACTGCACCCGTCGCACAGCTTCCACTCCGCCGGCTCGATTCCGAGCCGGCTTCATCGTGGAAGCCTCTTTCCCGCTGGGCTGGCTGGCGGTCTGAAGGCGACCGCCCGCCAGCCCAGCGGGAAAGTCAGAATTACCGCCGCGGTCTTTCGACCGCGGAACGGTAACCTGACGGCGGGACTTTGGCGGGCGGCCTCCGCCGCCCGCCAAGGTCAGAATGAGGGCCTATGTGTCCTACCTTAACCATACACTGCACCCTGCCCTTGGGACTACCTAGGGCCTACCTTAGGGGTGTCTCACATGTAAGAAAAGGGAAGGTTTAGGCCTGGCAAGTGGGTACACTTGCCAAGTCGAATTTACAGTTAAAACTGCACACACAGACACTGCAGTGGCAGGTCTGAGACATGATTACAGAGCTACTTATGTAGGTGGCACAACCAGTGCTGCAGGCCCACTAGTAGCATTTGATTTACAGGCCCTGGCACCTCTAGTGCACTTTACTAGGGACTTACTAGTAAATCAAATATGCCAATCATGGATAAACCAATTACATACAATTTACACAGAAAGCATATGCACTTTAGCACTGGTTAGCAGCGGTAAAGTGCTCAGAGTTCAAAAGCCAACAGCAACAGGCCAGAAAAAATAGGAGGAGGAGGTAAAAAGATTGGGGATGACCCTGCATAAGCAAAAAAGTCCAGCACCTGCCATCTACATCCACTGGCCGGTGGGGAGGCAGGGAAAAATTATAACATGGGAGGCAACCAGAAAGGAACGGAAGGGAGGGAAGTAGGGTTAGGTAGTATGGGAAGTATAGGGGTGCACTGACAACCTAGGAGAAATGGGATAAAAGTCACAAATTGGAAAAGAGGGGTGAGGAAGCGAGAAAGGTGGAGGACAACATGCCATCCATTGGTTCAGGAAGGCATGTGGTCAGGAAGTGTCAGGTGGAGGACCCGCAGGAATGTCAGACAAGTCAGTTCTCTAAATTTGTCCGAGAGTACCATAAGCATGGCCCACATGTCTTATCAAACTGCGGTAACCTGTTAGTTGCTAGATCTGTCATTTTCTCCAATCCAAATAACTTCAACAGTTTTTGCAGGCAGTCTAGTCACATTGGGATTGCATCTGAGTCCAAGTGGGAGAGCATAATTTGTTTGGCTGCTCTGAGCGCTAAATTAACGATGCACCCCCTTGCAGATTTTAAGGGGTATGTCAGTGGATTTGGAAGCCCCAGCAAGATGTAGCTAGGACATCTGGGCATTCAGTGTCATACATCTCATCCACAGCCATTAACACTTCAGCCCAGAAGGAGTTTGTTTTGGGGCAATTCCAAAGGATGTGTGTGAGGGTGCCAATATTGTGCATTTTAAGGAATATTTCTTTCCTGAAGTACTGCGGGCAGAGGCACGGGCATGGGGGAGGATGTCACACCATTCCTTAGTGGTAAATGTGTGTTTGCATTCTGTCTCTCACCGTCACTGTGCAGGTGTTTTCAAAGGTGTCTGCAGTGCATCGAGGAAGGTATATATATTTTGGAGAGAAGTAGTTTATCTGAGGAGCAAGTAAGGAACCATTTGTCGAATGGTAGGACAGGTCTACTGGAATGGGTTAATTAGAGGTTGTGATACCCAGTGGTGAATGGCAGTATACTGCCAAGGTGCATTGGATGGGAGGCTGTAAACTAACTGAATCTGAGTAAAGTCTTAAGGCCGTCTACATCAAAGAGGTCACCCACCCTTTTACAGTTGGCATCTTGCCATGGAGTAAACGCGGGAGGGAAGTCTGGTTTCTCTATTATCAGTATCTGGGGTGATATGGGTGTAGACAGAGTCCGCTGAACTTGCACCTTTTCCCAGACTCCCGTTGTGGCCCAGAGTACCCATGAAATATAGACCCCAACTGATGCAGTTTCAGAAGCCATGGTACCTTCCAAATATGAAAGACTGCCATTGCTTGGCAGATAAAATACCAATGTTTTTTGGTGGTAGGCCGAGAAAACTCCACCATATATAATGCAACACCGCCTCCTTATAGTAGCATAAGAGACTGGAAATACCAAGCACACCATCCAACTAAGGCAGGCACTCCTACCTCTTTGCCATGCACTCCATCTTTCCTTCCCACATGAAGTCGTCAATAAGAGGTTGTGTCTTTTCAATTACCTGTGTGGGGCTGGAGTTGCAGAGTTTGCATGATGTAGAGAATTTTCTGCAAATGTGTCATCTTAATGGCTGCTAAACGTCCCAGACAAGAGAGGCCATATTCCCTTCACCTAGATAAGTTGAAACAGGCAGTCAAGATCACAGCATAGTTGTACTCAACAAAGTGTCCAAGTATTGAGTGTATCTGCAGACCTAAGTACCCTTTCCCTTGTGAGGCCCAGGTAAACAGGAATCTAATTTCAAACTGGGCTTGATCATCCTTTGGGAAAGTGAGGTTGAGTACAGAGGGTTTCTGGAGATTGGTCTTGAAGCCAAAGGCCAACCCAAAGGCTGCTAGTTCTCTCATTACTGCGGGTAGAGAGTCATACGACTTCGGCAAGACCAGTAGTACATCATCAGCATACAGATCAAGGCGTACCAAAAAGAGTCTGCTAGGTAGTTCAACATGTATTTGTACCACCCTCCCTGGGAAGTGAACAGCTAGAAGTGTTGCCATCCCTGCCTTCTTCCCTTGCCCTGAGGAGAAGTATTGGTGGTCAAACCCTCAGGAGCGTAGGCATTTCCAGTCAACTTTAAGCAAATGAGTTTCCTGTATGAAGCAGATGTTGCATTTAGCATCCCTGAGAAAAGAAAGGAGTGTGAGGCATTTCACTGGGGCATTAAGACCTTTGATGTTTAAGCTAAGTATATTGATCATAGGTAAGTGGTTCTGAGGAATCCATTTGTGGCCGGGACAGCCAGGAGGCATACATATATTCTTTATTTGGGAAAAGGCATAGTTTGCTGAGTGGGAATGGGGGGGCGATAAACAGTTTAACAAGTGATTTCCCCACCTGGGAACATAACTAACCAAAACCTGAGGGTCCATCTCATCTGCAACTGAGTGGATCACTTCTCTAACATGGTGTAACTAGGGAGCTACAGCGCACGAAAACAGCAACAGTTATGGGGGATGCCAGTGCCCAAGCCCATGCCAGCTACAAACAATGTGAGGCCAGGGTCTGCAAGAGGGGGGTCCATTTTTTGCCAGCATGTTAAAGCCGCTGATCTCCCAGCCTGATCTCCCAGCCTGTCAATGCTCACTGTCTCCATTTACAAACTTTCTTCTTCTTTGGATGTGTAGAACAGTGCAGTTGTGGATGAGGAGATGCTGAAGCCCGTGAAGGTAATTGAGCGGAGGGTCCCCCCAGAGAGACCCCAAATCCAGCAGCGAATGGGCCTCCTCTAGTTTGGATACTCTGCGTTCCATTGTTCCAAACAAATTGAAGCCCCAATTCCTCCTTCTGGTCACCTAGTTGGTGGCCTCAAGAATTAGGTGAACTGCTAACATTGTTCAGAAAGTGAGAAATGTAGGAATTATTTTTGACAACAAGCCCGGGTGCTACATGGTATTTCCGGCATCAGTCAGTATCCTTGGCACTCAAAGAGCTGCATTGGTTACCCATAAAACAGCGGATCGCCTTTTAGGCCTTGTGAATTGCTGTTAAAGCTCTTCATAACTCAGGTTCAGAATATTTTAAACGCAGTTTCTCTTGGGTACATCCCTTCTAGGCCTCTGCCTTTATCTGCAGCCACGAATATAGTTGTTCCTAAATTCAAAAAATGCTGCTGGCGGGGTAGAAGTTTTGTCATCTGCGCAGCCAAGTTCTGACATATCCTGCCTTTCAATGTAAAGTGCAGAGAGGAGGCAGACTACCCCCACAGCATGCACCACCAGGAAAACAGTCGAGAAGGCGGCAGGATCAGCGTTACAGAGTTGCAGTAGTCGTCTTTGCTACTATGTTGCAGGTTTTCAGGCTTCCAGCGCGGTCAGCAGTCGATTCCTTGGCAGAAGGTGAAGAGAGAGATGCAGAGGAACTGGGATGAGCTCTTGCATTCGTTATCTAAGTAATCCCAAGAGACAGAGACCCTAAATAGCCAGAAAAGAGGGTTTGGCTACTTAGGAGAGAGGATAGGCTAGCAACACCTGAAGGAGCCTATCACAAGGAGTCTCTGACGTCACCTGGTGGCACTGGCCACTCAGAGCAGTCCAGTGTGCCAGCAGCACCTCTGTTTCCAAGATGGCAGAGGTCTGGAGCACACTGGAGGAGCTTTGGGCACCTCCCAGGGGAGGTACAGGTCAGGGGAGTGGTCACTCCCCTTTCCTTTGTCCAGTTTCGCGCCAGAGCAGGGCTAAGGGGTCCCCTGAACCGGTGTAGACTGGCTTATGCAGAATTGGGCACATCTGTGCCCAAGAAAGCATTTCCAGAGGCTGGGGGAGGCTACTCCTCCCCAGCCTTCACACCATTTTCCAAAGGGAGAGGGTGTAACACCCTCTCTCAGAGGAAGTCCTTTGTTCTGCCATCCTGGGCCAGGCCTGGCTGGACCCCAGGAGGGCAGATGCCTGTCTGAGGGGTTGGCAGCAGCAGCAGCTGCAGTGAAACCCCGGGAAAGGCAGTATGGCAGTACCAGGGTCTGTGCTACAGACCACTGGGATCATGGGATTGTGCCAACTATGCCAGGATGGTATAGAGGGGGCAATTCCATGATCATAGACATATTACATGGCCATATTCGAAGTTACCATTGTGAAGCTACATAGAGGTAGTGACCTATATGTAGTGCACGCGTGTAATGGTGTCCCCGCACTCACAAAGTCCGGGGAATTGGCCCTGAACAATGTGGGGGCACCTTGGCTAGTGCCAGGGTGCCCACACACTAAGTAACTTAGCACCCAACCTTTACTAGGTAAAGGTTAGACATATAGGTGACTTATAAGTTACTTAAGTGCAGTGTAAAATGGCTGTGAAATAACGTGGACGTTATTTCACTCAGGCTGCAGTGGCAGGCCTGTGTAAGATTTGTCAGAGCTCCCTATGGGTGGCAAAAGAAATGCTGCAGCCCATAGGGATCTCCTGGAACCCCAATACCCTGGGTACCTCAGTACCATATACTAGGGAATTATAAGGGTGTTCCAGTAAGCCAATGTAAATTGGTAAAATTGGTCACTAGCCTGTTAGTGACAATTTGTAAAGAGAGAGCATAACCACTGAGGTTCTGGTTAGCAGAGCCTCAGTGAGACAGTTAGGCATCACAAAGGGAACACATACCTTTAGGTCACAAACTTATGAGCACTGGGGTCCTGACTAGCAGGGTCCCAGTGACACATAACAAACATACTGAAAACATAGGGTTTTCACTATGAGCACTGGGCCCTGGCAAGCAGGATACCAGTGAGACAGTGAAAACACCCTGACATACACTCACAAACAGGCCCAAAGTGGGGGTAACAAGGCTAGAAAGAGGCTACTTTCTCACAGCTCTCATCACCGTTTCAGCCAGAATAGGCACGGTCAGGGGTGCCTCTCTGGTCTGGTCTGACTTCTTAAGTGTTAGCAAACATGTCTTTAAGAGTGGTATCCTTTTTTGTGTAGAATTGTGAGGTCATGGCAATGTCGTGAGTGGGCTCTGATCCCAATGTCAGGGAGGCTCATTGAAGTATGTATGGCACCCCTTAGTACTGAATGGAGAGCAGACTCCTCAAAAGTCTTATGGGGCAGGGTCTGTTGTAGTTGATGGAGGGCCAACGGCAGCATCTCAGACACAAGATGGGCCATCACCACGTGAGCTGCCCATTCCGGGTTGACTGCTTCGGAGTGTAGGAGATGAGAATACAGCAAACTGGATGTCTGGCAGCATCTGGGGGAAGTGTTAGAGCGAAAGGTAGGGCGCTGTCCATTGGATTAGAAACACAGGAGGCCTAAGTGTCTCATCATGAGCCGCAACAGCACCATTCAGGCCAAGAGAGAAGGGTTCCTGCACATTTTAAGGCAGCCTTAAGTGAAGTTGCAGAGTTCCCCCGTGAACCAGCACACCCCTGTTGATCTCTGTGTCCTCTCTGATAATGTCCATATACAGTCAGCTCATTTGGATGCTGTCCCTGCTCACAGGGCACCAGGCTGAGTAGGTGCTCTATCAAGTGAGGGGGCTCAGTTCCAGGTATGGCCCACCTGCGATGAGGGATTATGCAAGTGGTGGAGCAGTTGGGTAGGAAGTCGCACTAGGCTGCACCAGGCCCGCCACGTACCCCTTGTCTCACAGGCATATAGTCCTCAGCTGCTATACTCACTGGGCTCATCCGCCACCCCCTTCCTCGGCTGCGGTCGATTTCCAGCTTGGGGTGAAGGCTGGTGGCAGCGGGGGGAGTCGCATAGCAATCCAGATTGGGCCGCACAGGATCACCCCAGACTGCGCCGCTAGGATGCAAATGTGACCGCTTACATCAAGAGGTGTGCGGCTATAAAAGACATCTCCATGTTGGCAGTGTCATCTGGCCGTTGGGTTGTGTTGAGCCGCAGGCATTCAGGTGGGTGCCTCATGAGACGTTCCCTCTGCCAAAAGGTGCACCTTTATTTGCAGACCATGAAGAAGGAGATGACTCCATCAGCCAACTGTAGCCAATTAGGAAGCACAGGCCCAAGGACTCGCAGCGGTCACCATCTTGGCTGCAGGGCTGCCCAAGCTGTTCCCAGTGATGAGCTCCGAAAAGGAGACCACCTGGGCTGGAACAAACTCAGTTCTTGCCCCTAATAATCAGGTTCAGCTGCGTGTGCGATATCTGCCAGGAGGAGGTCGGCGGAGCAAAGCATCCGTCCCGATTCAGAACGTGGGCAGTGGAGCTCCATGTATACACTGTCACACGGGTGCCATCTTGGACCCTCAATACCAACTTTTAGCTTCTGATTTTAAATTCATTCAAATGTACACATCATAATAAAAGTATTAATTTTACATTTTTTTTAATGTATAGATGCATTACTAATCTTCTAATATGATTTAATTTTACAAACAGTTGCAGATCCAATGAACAGTTTTGTCAGACCCCCAGGAGTCCATGGACTAACCACAGATCTAGACTCCATTAAGAGGGTGTTAATGAAGGGGCTGGTTGTAAAGGGTTTTAAAGGAAGTAAAATGTAGGTTCGGCGATGAGGTGACAGACAATGCAAAATCCTAGAATGGTGTACCAGGTTATATGAATCCACAAAAGAAGCATACAAAGTGGGAAAAAGTCAGGAGGGGTTGGAGGATGGAACAAATACAAGCAGAGTGGAAACACACTGGTGAGTTCATCAGGCAAGTATGAATAGTGTGCTCATAAAATCACATTTTCTCCCAACTTGTCAGAAGGAAGACATCTATTGTTTTCGACAAGCATTGTCAAACCTAATAGGTCTAGCACTAGCTGACAACATTTTGGCTTTGTCAACACTTGTTTGGTCATAGGTTTTGTAAAACGTTATTGTTGGAGAACTGCTTTACCCTCATCAATATAAAAAATATTGGCTAAAAGTAGAAAACCTTTTGGCATCAAAAAGCACACATTGCCATAGGAGTTCCTGGCACTTACAGGGAATTACTTTGTGTGGATGTCTTCCTTGTGAAAGACGACAGCACTCACTCACAGTGAACCTAGTCAATGGCTGGAGTGGGCTGGCTCAATGTCCCACTCTGTATGCTGTTGTGGGTGGAAAAGAAATGTGAATGACACAACAACAACCCAATAGATTTAGAAGGCTGGCTGACAGCATTTATAATTAAGAATATTATTTATATATATATATTAGGAAAATCAAAAGGTCTTAGCTATCATGAGACCTAAAGAAAATACCTTAGCCAGAATTACAAGTTTGTCATAAGTGTGGACTATTTTCCACATTTGGTAAATACCACTTCTGCAACATGAGGTTTTTACTAAGGCCCTAATTACAAGCTGGGTGGTTAATTTTGACCTGTGCGGAAACCTCTGTTTAAGCGCGGAACAGAATTACGAGTTTAGTTTTAGTTAACGCATCCGATAATTATGCGTTAAATAACCCAACATTTGTCATTTTTTTAACAGGGGAAAATATTTAGGGCCTGATTACGACCTTGGCAGATGGGATATTCCGCCACTAAAGTGACGGATATCCCGCCCACCTTTTTACAAGTTCCATAGGATATAATGGAACTTGTCATATGTCGGACAGGAGAACTGTCACGTTTGTGACGTTGTATCCCATCCGTCAAGGTCGTAATCAGGCCCACGGTACTTACTGCATAATGGTGATTTTTTTGCGTTAAACACCAAAATCCACATGTGATTTCACATAAGCTCATAATAGATGGAATTTATCGCAACCGAAATAACATACTCCATAGTATGGTTATTTATCAGGAGCGATAAAAAATGCCTCAATTTGTAATCAGGCCCCAAGTGTCATATATAGCTCCTATTCTGAGTTTTCAGCAGACAAAACAAGGCATAAAATGCAGAATCCGTTTTTAGAACAACAAATTCTGCCTTTTTACCAGGGCTTTTCTGCATGTTTGATGTGCTGAAATTTATCAGGAGAAAACTGCGAGAGTGTGATTATCACAGTAATACGATCCCTCTGTAAACGTGCTTGCACAGGGACTGGAATTTAGCTCTGAATTTGTAATGAAGGCCCATGCGTCATCACAAAAACGCTCGGGAAAAATGCTTTAGAAAAATTATGGACAGCCAGGGCCATGACACTACCATCTCAAAAACACTTTCAAAGTAGGCAATTTTCTGTTGAACATTTCTCTAAGGTCCTGAATATGAGTTTGTCGGAATCCTGGTGATATTTATTGCACCTAATAAATCACAATTCCGTGGGTTCGTTATTGATTGGATATGATTAATAACACCTGTCACAAGTTTTTTGGAATAACATGCAGATTCTAGAGCTTACCTCAGCAAAATCCACATGGTATGGTAAGCATCACATCCATTTTCAATGTTAAATTCTTGAAGGTTTGACCTGCTGAATTGTAAGGAAGGGTTAGATATCTAACGCACCCACTGATTACTTAGGGGCTGCTTTAGCGTTTGACGGAGGGGTTACTCGGTCACAAAAGTGACGGATATCCCATCCGCCATATTACGATTTCCATAGGCCATAATGGAATCGTAATACCGCGGATAGGACATCTGTTACATCTGTAACAGAGTAATCCCCTCCCTCAAGTTCTGAATCAAGTCCTTAGTGCATTAAATATCACCGAACTTTCCATTCTGATCCCTTATAAAGAAAGATTGTAATACATTCTTTTTGTTTGAAAATGTATAGCAGAGGATTACAATGGAGAGGTGCTGTACTGTCAAGAACAAGTATTATTTTACCTGACCCATGGCTCAAATGTATGACTTGTAGGTTGTATAGCGATGCTACCCACAAGTACTTATTGAGCTATCTAAGTGGAGGATTCATGCCAAAGCATGACACCGCATATGGCTGACCTTGAAGCACTTGAGGTTGGTATTTACAGTGGTTCCCAACCTTTTGACTTCTGTGGACCCCCACTTTATCATTACTGGATCCCAGGGACCCCCAATGAATCATTATTGGAATATGGGGACCCCCCCACTGAGTCATTACTGAAAGCTGAGGACCTAGGGCCAGATGTACGAAAGGATTTTACCCATTCTGTGTCTATGGGAAAAAGCTTTCGTACATATGGCCCCTAATTTATTAATAATAATACATTTTCTAAGTAGCTGTGTACTCCCTGAGGAGGCTTCGCAGATCCCCAGAGGCCCCTGGACCACAGGTGGGGAACCACTGGTCTAGCACCTTGATGAGCATGTAAAAATAACAAAGGCTAGCTCACTGAGTGACTGAAGTTAAAAAACACAATTAAGTAAGAGAGCAGATCTGTGAAGAATTAAGTGGAAGGAAGGAGGGGTGAGCAGAGACTGAGACCACCGTGTTACAATTGTATTCTCATAGCAATTAATTAATTTTTCATTATAATACTGCGTAGTAGACCCTACAGTTATTTTCTTATACGCCTTTGAAATCACTTCCATATTTCATAATCAATTCCGTTTGCTTGGTTAATGTTTGATTTATATATATTATTTACAGTGTTTATTCCTGTCTGTTTCTCTGCATGGAGAGACAAGCTAAACACTATTTAATGCATATTCCTCTGTTATGCACCTACAGCTTATGGTAATATACTTGATTAAGTTTATGTTGCTCTGCTCACAGTACAGCTGACACTAGCCCTGGAGTCTGTGGCAGCTTTGCTCTGTGGTTCTTGTACATCTGGTGTTTGAGTTTTGCATGCAAAAAATGTAGATCCATGTTTACTAATGTTTCACGCACTGCAGCAAGGCAAGTTGCAGCACTGTGTTGCCCGAAGGGGACAGAATATGGTGCTGTTCAACTCTCTACCTGCACTGGTGCATTGTAGCTTCCTAGTGCCAATGGAGGCACTATTGCACCAAGGGATACATTACTGCACAAAAACAATTTTTTTAGAACCTTATTCCTCTTTCTGTGCTGTAAAATGCAGCACACATTCAAAGAGGAAGTAACAAGTAGAAATAAAGATATTTCTCATTAGGCCAAGGTCGGATAGGTGCACAATTTTGGTGCAAACTTCTGTTTACTGACTTTAGTAAATTTGGGTTTGCATCCAAATCCATGGGTGGATGCTTGGGAACACCAATTTAACACCTCTCAAACGCTGGGTGCTGCCTTGTATTACTTTTCAGGTGAAAAGTGACTCAAGGCCAAACAACTATTGATTTGCATGGCTTTGTAAATGTCACCTAAGAACCTGTATCGATTTGCAAGGTCAATGCAAGTGCATAGTAAATCTGTCCCATATTCTGTGTGTGCAGAAAAGGCACATGAGTGGGTGCACTACCATTGTGTGTCATGCAGTATGCCTACACTTGCTACACCAACATGGGTGTAGGCATCCATACCAACTGGGTGGCACATTACAGCACCTAAATAATACTGCACAACATTTAGGTGCTGAGCCCTCACAGGAAGCCAATGCAGGAAGTGAGATACTGTATCACATCCAGTTTTAGCGCAAAGGTTGGAGCAGACAGGTTTTGTTATTCTAGCATTGAAATGGCTTTCATCGTTTTTAGAAAGCAGGAGCTTTCAAGTTTATGAAAAGCAGTTTAACTTAGAATCTTATTCTTTGAAGTGTGAAGTACCACAGGGCTCGTCCATGGGCCCCACACTATTTAACTTATACCTAAGCCCCCTTGCTGAGATTGTACAATCGTATGGCCTTTCAATAGTGTCATACGCTGATGACATTGAGATGTTTATCCCCCTTGCCTCTGAAACATTTTCATTCTCAGCTCAGCTCAATTACAGCTTGAAAGATGTAGCAGAATGGATGTCTGCAAGCTGTCTGAAGCTCAATGGAAACAAAACTAAGAAGGTGGTGGTCAGCAATGATTTTAATCACTGGTCTGTGATGTGCTGACCAGATTCCTTCGTGAGCCACCCATTCCTAAATCTGCAATAAAAAATCTAGGATTTGCCTTGAAAATAAACTCATCTTGGGTGTCCAAGTGTGGAAATTAGTGGCTAGCTTTTTCGGCAGACTGAGAATGCTTAGGAAAATTCTTAAAGTTCCTAAGAAGTTTGCAGATGATACACAACGTAGTGGCACGCCTGCCGATAAAGTTTCCTAACCACACCTCTGTGTCAGGCTCGCTGGCTACCTGTCAAACAGAGGATTCAGTTTAAAGTTCCTATGTACGGCCCTTCGAGCTTACACAACACAATACCAACCTTACATCCCAAACAGGACCCTGTGATCATTGGTGTAACAAAGGCCCTCGCAGCCCCTACAGGTCCCTCCCTGCCTGTGATCTGCTGCCTCATGTCAATTGGTGACCCCTAAAGTCCAGAAGGTGAAAAGTGGCAGTCAGTCTTTTTACTACATGGTCCTTAGACTACGGAACTCTTTGCATGTTAGAATAGGACTAGAGTGTCAGAAAGCAATTGAAAGCAATTGAAAGCCTAGATTTTTGTCTAATTTGTGGTGAAATAGGGTCTGGACATTTTTGATCAGCACTGGGAGACTCCTTAGGGTAGCCATGCACTTTAGAAATGCCTCGAATAGAACAGTTAAAAGTATGAAACATTTATGTGTTGTGCATAGTATAATAGAAAATCCTGAGAAATACAGAAATAACACATGTAACAGAAGCAAAGATTCTGAATACTCATGTTAGTCCAAAATATCTGTACAAATCTGTAAACTAACCACAGACACTTGGAAGACAGCCAGCAGCTATGTAACGTGTGTATGTGAGATATACAGTCCCAATACTATCTGAGATATACATCTCAAATTCAGTTCAGAAAACTATTAGTATAAGAAATTGGGTTATTAATTTAGTGAGAGCCCCACTTAAATAATAAACACAATCCTTGTCAGAGTGAACCACAAAAGGCAATAAATATACCTGTGATTAACCCTTTGGTAGCTTAGCACAAAAACAGTCAGGATTAACTTAGAGGCAATGTGTAAAGTATTTATACCACACTCAAACAGCAATAAAGTGAATACACCACAAAAAGTAAAACCCCAAACCAATTCAGAAAAACATAGTAAAATATAATAAATAAAATGACAGTAACAGAACAAAATTCCAATTAGTAGAAAGTTATGAATTTTTAAAGTTTGAGGTGTAAATGGCATAAAAAAGCATAGCTATCTGGTCGCGCTGCTTGGGATGAAAATCAAAAGTTCACGATGACGCCGATGGAACGCAGGTCATATACAGGTTCGTACTGGTGAAGATTTTGCCTTCTCTGAGTCCAACTCCATGAGAGGAGCCTCAGCAGGAGCTTTGCATTGATCATGAGAAGAATGATGTCCACAAGGGGAGCAGGTTTGCACTGGTAGGAGACACAGGCAGTTGTATTTGGTGCGCCAGAGGTTGCTGTCAGAACTTCACATTGACGGTAGACATAGTGATTGTTGCTAGCACAAGAAGCCCACTCATGGTCGCAAAGTGCCACAAACATCTGGATTTTCACCTCTGGTTGTAGTCTGGAGTTGGTGGAGTACACTCTGATGCCAGCCAGGGGTCCAGGACCTGGGGGAATCTCTTGGGGATTGGGCCTCACTCCAGCAGCACTCAGGCAGGTCAGGTTGGTGCTGGCCAGCTGGGCATTTGGAGGGAATGCCTCTAGAAGCTTTTGGCCTCCTTGTACTTCGAACAAGAGGTCAGCTAACCAACTTTGGAGGAACGTTTAAAGATCCTGGGTTCAAGGTAAACAGGTCTAGTATTCTTTTTTCAGACGGCAGGGCAGTCCTTCTTCTGAATCTTTCAAGGGTCCAGGAGTGTTCTGATGAGAGGTGGTGAGGGTTCTGCCCTTATACACAGTGCCAGCCTGTGGTAGGGAATAAGATGCCTCCTTTGTCTAAACTTCCCCCTTTCCTGGATTTGGTTGCAATCTGTCTTAGGGGACAAAGACAGGCAGGCCTTGGTATGAGCTGCGTTTTCAGTGACAGGACTGGCATCCTTAATGAGTCAGGAAGGGCTGGACACTGCCATTGGGCTACCCTTTGAGTTGAGTACAATCTCCAGGCCATCCTTTGCAGGACATGAACACCCTGCCCACACTGTAGACCCTTTTGTCCCCATCTCTGGAAGGAACACAGAACCCATCACAGAAGAGACATTCACAGTCATGTGACTCTAGACACTGGCAGAAAGACACACTTGGTTTAGATAACAAATTGCCAACTTCCTAAACTTGCCATTTTCATATTAGTAACTCAAAATCTAACTTTACCATTCAAGTACATTTATAATTATGGTTCAATGAGTGGAAGAAGTATCTTTCTATCTGCTCCCAAACTGAAGTTATCACTTATTAAATGTCATCAGGTTACCCAAATCAAATCAAATCAAATCAAATCATTAACATTTATAAAGCGCGCTACTCACCCGTGCGGGTCTCAAGGCGCTAAAGTGTTACCCAGTGTTGTTCTATGCAAGATGTAGCTTTCCTTGCTACTGTGAAAAATGATGTTAAGAGTTTTTTACTGTCAGGACATATAAAATGTAAGTGCACTTGTCTTTCTTTTCGAATAACATTCGCCAGCCCTATGCGCTGTCAGGGCCTACCTTAAGAGTGACTTATGAGTATTAAAAAGGAGGGTGTGGGGCGGGCAAAAGGTTTATTTTGCCAGGTGGATATGGTAGTTTAAAACTGCACTACATGCTAGAGTTGCATGTCTAAGACACGTTTTACAGTGCTACTTTAGTGGTTGGCAAAATGAGTGATGCAGCCCATGTGTAGCATTTAATTCAAAGGGCCTGGATACATGTAGTGGATCACTGACACAATATTGTAGTAAAAGATATAATTGACAAACATATTGTAGCAAAGATTTAATTTGCCACAATATCATGCTCCTGTACCTATATTGTTAAGTACCAAAATATCAGAAAAACTATTGTTAACATCAGGCACAAGTAGTCAAGGTCCAATGCTCCCTACCTTAACAGAGGCCCAAGATTGTGAATTTAGACAGTGGGTAATCAAATAGGGGTTTGGACCAGTTTTCCCCAGAGTAAATAGTCCTTGAAGAGTACAAGAGTTGAGAACCCACTTAGGTCATTTTTTGAAAATTATACTGGAAATGCAAGTCACAAAAAGGCAATAGTCCATCAAGTTCTGGTATTTTGTTCAGATCTGTTTATTGATTCCAAACTTTAAGATTGTTCTGAGGCTAACATGAAGAAACAGCCAACACGTGTTTTGCCCCATGTGGTGCATTCACCTAGGGCTTTTTCAAGTCTGCAAGTAGTAAGTAAGAATAGATCAGAAAAAAAGGATTGTTAAAATTCAAAGGTTAAGACATCAATGAGGACCATGCAAAAGTGCATCCCATTGTGCAAAACTGTGAGTATGCTAAAGGAGAAAGAGAAAAAGGGGAAGAAAAAGAAAATGGTGCTGATTAGTGAATTCAAATAGACAATAGTTCCATTTTCTAATCCATATCTTGTAAAGGATGTAAAAATATAGCTATAAATTACAAGAATGTATTTGGAGTTAATTAAATGGATGAAGTATTGAAAGCGAAAGAATTTCATTCAAGGCTGAGATCGAAAAATCCAAAACCAAAGGAGAGGTAAGGAAAGTGCTGGCACTGCACGGTTAAGTAGTGATCATCGTGAGTCAGTCAGCTGAAATCATCGTATTAATTGTAATCAGAAATATCATACCATTAGGTTACTCATCAGTTTAGGTTCATTTATAATTGCTGAAAATCTGAATACAAAGGTTGAAAAATTCATTAAATGACTGAACTGTACAACTAGGTTATTAATATGATGAGGCTAAGCAGTTTGATTGGTTGACAATATATATTCTAGAACAATTCTGTACCAAAATGCTGTTGTTTGTCAAAAGAAATAATATTTTAAAAAAAAGGTTGATTAATAACATACCATAACGAATATATACATATATGTGTTACAAATAATTTAGTTTCCCAAGTTAAGAATACAGAAGAGCTCTGTTTGGTGTTATCAAGATATTATGTAACATAACAGAGCAGAAAAGGACTTGTCATGCTGTCCAGAAAGAATATAAATCTTCTATAATAAGACGATTACGATGCTAATGGACTCAAAGGCTCACTTCTAATTTAAATAAAGTAAGTATATGTTGGCGAGTCTCACTGTGGCCCCATCAACACCTCCCAGCCTATTTGCCTCCACATCAAGGGCAACCATTTTTTGCAGTTAAGAGTCAAGTGACGGCACCATGATGTGCCTTTGCCAACACGCATGGACAGGCCAATGACCTTGGACATTTCCTATTTTGAAGGTAATAAACCCAAAAAGTTGTTCTTTTTGCGGTATACATTTGTCCTGCAATTCTATTTCTACCTTTATGTTGTTCCTGAGTAACTTGTGTTTCTGCCTACAGTTGTGTGTGTTTCAGCCTGCTTGCTGATTCTTTTGCTGTTGTTTGCAGTATCTGACTCTGTGGGCAGTGCAGGTGTCCCCCAAGACAAGGGTTTATGTTGACTGTATGGATATGTGGGTGTAAATGTAATGGTGGTGTCATGGCATTGTGTGCTGTTTGTTATGGTAAGTATTTCATCGTGTGTTGTCCAATGTGAGCATGTATGGTGTCAGACTTGTCCCCCTGATATGGATTATGGATTCATTTAATGTGTGGCTGCTTGAGTTTTGTTTGTGCAGACATGGGTGTGTTCAGTTCTGCTACTTTTGGTGGCATTAGACTGTGCATGTGCCCATTTAGGTGTGTGTACCTTGCATCTACTCCATGTAGAGGTAGGTCCCATGCAGTTAGAGTTGTATGTGCTTTGTTGACATGCACTTTCACATTGTGGAAATAGGCATGTCATTTGTGTCTGGTATTGTTTGACCAGAGCTACCTGAAGGGTCTGCTACTGTGCAAACATTGTTTTATTGGTAATTGCAAAGTGATTTGTGCCCCAGTGCATCTTCCTTCCCTGGCTGTTCCTGCTGGCCCCATCCAAGTTGTGCAGGTATTGTTTTCATAGTGAGGTTTGTATATTTGTCTTTCTAAGTATTGTGCACGCCATTGTCCTTCCATTGTGTTGCAATGTGGGTGAAGTGTGTGTCCATTCCAGGGCTGTTTACTGGGAGTGTTGTTTGTGTTCCATGCTGTTAGACCCGACAGCCTTAGGTTGGTCACCCCTAACTTTTTGCCACCTCCCTCCACTTTTTGGACACTGTTTTTGTTGGTTTATAGACTCTGCGCACTTTACCAGTACTAACCAGTGCTAAAGTACATATGCTGTCTCCCTTTAAACATGGTAACCTTGGATCACACCAAATTGGACTATTTAATTTACTTGTAAGTCCCTAGTAGAGTGCACTATCTGTGCCCAGGGCCTGTAGATTAAATGCTACTAGTGGGCCTGCAGCACTGGTTGTGCCACCCACTTTAGTAGCCCCTTTACCATGTCTCAGGCCTGCCATTGCAAGGCCTGTGTGTGCAGTTTCACTGTCACTTGGACTTGGCATTTAAAAGTACTTGCCAAGCCTAAAACTCCCCTTTTCCTACATATAAGTCACCCCTAATGTGTGCCCTAGGTAACCCCTAGAGCAGGATGCTGTTTGGGTAAAGGCAGGGCATGTACCTGTGTAGTTTACATGTCCTGATATTGTAAAACTCCTAAATTTGTTTTTACACTACTGTGAGGCCTGCTCCCTTCATAGGCTAACATTGGGGCTGTCCTCTTACATTGTTGAAGTGGTAGCTGCTGATCTGAAAGGAGTAGGAAGGTCATATTTAGTATGGCCAGAATGGTAATACAAAATCCTGCTGACTGGTGAAGTTGGATTTAATATTACTATTTTAGAAATGCCACTTTTAGAAAGTGAGCATTTCTCTGCACTTAAATCTTTCTGTGCCTTACAATGCACGTCTGGCTGGGTTTAGTTGACAGCTCCTTGTGCATTCACTCAGACACACCCCAAACACAGGGTACTCAGCCTCACTTGCATACATCTGCATTTTGAATGGGTCTTCCTGGGCTGGGAGGGTGGAGGGCCTGCTCTGACACAAAGGACTGCCACAGCCCCTACTGGGACCCTGGCAGACAGGACTGAACGGAAAGGGGACCTGGGGCACTTTTAAGCCACTCTTTGAAGTCCCCCCCCACTTCAAAGGCACATTTGGGTATAAAACAGGGCCTCTGCCCTACCACCTCAGACACCTGCTGGAGAAGAAACCTGAACCAGAACCTGCACCCTGACAAGAAGAACTACCTGGCTCACTAAAGGACTCACCTGACTGCTTTCTACAAATGACTGCTGCCTTGCTGTTGCCCTGCTGTCTTGCTGCTCCCTTGCTTTGCTGCAGAAGTGCTCTCCAAGGGCTTGGATAGAGCTTGCCTCCTGTTCCCTGAAGTCTCAGGACCAAAAAGACTTCTCTCTTGCAACTGGACTCCTTGTGCGGCGAAAAGTTCGACGCACAGCTTGTTCTGCCGTAAAAAAATCACCACATGCCGGACCGGAAAGATGGCGCTCGACTTTGCGAGGAAAAGATCGACGCGGCCCCTGCGGTGCGACCGGAACTTCGACGCACAGCCCGCCTGGACAACGCCGCCCGACTTCCAGAGGGGAAATCGACGCAGCACAGCCAGACAACAAGCCCAGGATTCCACGCACAGACCCCGGGTTGTCTGAAAACCCCGCGACCCAGAGAGGAGACCTGTCCGTGCGCTGGAAATCGATGCAACGTCTTCCCCGCGTGAAAAATAATGACGCAAGTCCGTATGTGAAGGGACGAAACCGACGCACACACCATTTTCCACGCATCTCCTCCTCTGCGGCCCTCTGCGGAGATTTTTCACTCCAACCAGGTTCTTGTGCTTGAAAGAGACTTTGTTTGCTTTTTAAAGACTTAAGACACTTCACATCACTTTTCAGTGATATCTCTACAATATCTTCTTGCATCTTTTATCGTTTTGACCTGCAAATATCCGGATAAATATTATATATTTTTCTAAACACTGTGTGGTGTATTTTTGTGGTGCTATTTAGTGTTATTGTATGTTTTATTGCACAAATACTTTACACATTGCCTTCTAAGTTAAGCCTGACTGCTCAGTGCCAAGCTACCAGAGGGTGGGCACAGGATAATTTGGATTGTGTGTGACTTACCTTGACTCAAGTGAGGGTCCTTGCTTGGACAGGGGGTAACCTGACTGCCAAACAAAGACCCCATTTCTAACACATGCCGTATCCATACATATGTGTGTTGAATATGACAACAGTCTATTTTTGTGCACCTTCAATGAGCATCAGCAGCGGCAGGATGTTTGTGATGGGCTTCATGGCGGCAAAAGACGTGTAAGGCTGCCTGAAGGTGAGTGTCTCTCTGTATAGTCCCTGTTTACGCCTGCTGAGATGTGGTGGTTGGATCGCCACGGTCACATTGGTGGTGTGCGACCTCATAATGTGTCTGGCGGCAACACAGGCTCCGCTGGCCTGTTTGTGCAGCCTTGCTTTCGTGGTGGTCTGTGCTGCCTGGCAGTGCCGCCGGGACCACAGCGGTCTTTGCCCGCATGTGACCTATGTAAACTCATAATGAGGCCCATAGTCCACTGAGGTGCAAAGAGACAGGCAAACATTTATTTTGTCCACATATGCGTGCAATTGATTTCATGTGAGGACCAGGGACGACACCCAAGCATACTTTCTGTCATGTGAATTTTGTATAGTGTGCACACTCATTGCACTTACAAATAACTCAGTGACATACCACCAACTTATGTAGCCTGTACAGGACAGTGCTTTATATTTACACAAGTACTTTACTGTGTCTGAAGAATAGGCCTTTGCTTTCTATGCCACGTTCCAGTTCCCCTCATATAAGGTCCTCCTCTAAGAGTGAAAAGGAGGTGTTTGCACCTGGACACTACAATGATTTCTATGTCAGATTCCGTAACACTTCTAACACTTCCATAAAGAATACAGATTTATCCCAATAAAATCGACATTGTTTTTGGAAACTGACACATATAAGGGGCCACACAGCATAGAAAGCCTGGTGACATTTTGTGAAACGGCAGGCTCTAACAAAGCACCCACATACTTATTTTAGAAGTTATACTTAACGTTCATGTGGCTATATCCAAACAAATACGGAATAAAACAGGTCCAGAGGGAATGCCATAGTGCAGACCCCTCAAGTGTTGGTGCACATTTCCACCCTGCTGCTCTGAATTGGCATAGGAGTTTCCTACATAACTATACATTTGATTTCTATATTTTTAGATTAGAAATAAACGGTGCTTCAGCGTCAACTGCCTTGATCTGCCCTCAGAAGATGTTCAGTGAGACAGAAATTGGCCAGGGGCTGCTTTTAGCCTTCAGAGGAAATCAGCCTTCAATGTCAGGCTACAATGTATTTTATGATGACGGCATTACAGGTATGAGACTGGGATTTCGATTCAGCTACTCGAGGGAAATCTATTTTTCAATATAAACAGAGTGAGTCTTCTATCACATCATTGCTTCCCTGTGATATCGGAAGGTGAATCCAACACTATCCGGAGAGGCCCATATGGCCGCCTGAATTCTAGCATTAAAGGCAAGGAAGTTTGTGACCTTTGAGGATGAATTGGACACTGTCATCAGATACATTGCCATGGCAATTCTCCTATTCCCGTAATAAGAGGTTGTGCACACCTGTAGCGAAACTATAGCCACTAGTAGCCACTACAGACTGTGTTGTGTTGGAAGGGATCCCGGGCTCAAATGTGGTGCACGAGTGAATGCAGAAACGTGCACCAGCAACAGACAAGAGGAGGTAAACATGTGGCAGTTTGTGCATCCACAGCAGCACCTACCCTACAATCATCTGCCTGCAGAAGTGAACCACGTGCTTTGGCTGAGTAAACTAGCTGGCACAGCAGCAGGGAAGGAAAGGTAGATTCAGCCAGGACAGTGAGCTACACGTACAACCGTGAAGTGCACGCGTTCTTACAGCGAGATGGTGCCAGCCCACTCCATTGTGGTTGTAGGCCAAAGTGCACAGATGGGTAATGTAAGACATCACACAGTTCCACATCTGTACATCTGTGCCATGACAGAGTCCATGCACCTAATTCTGCTCACTAGAGTTGCATGTCCCTGTGGCATCACCTCTCACTGTTAGTGTCCATACAACGCCTGTGTTCCAACCTATGTCCTTAAAACTGTGCTCCACTGGGACACCCCCAATAGGGATTGAGCCCTTGTTCAGGCCACCGGTATCATGCCACATGTGTAAGTGACCTCCGCCACACACTCTACACACAATAAGTGGAGAACCATCACCACCATATACAAGGTTGTACTCATCCTTATGGAAGCATCTCCCTCCACTGATGATCACAACACCTGCTTCCTGCACTCCTTCATTAGCACATGGCATGCATGTTTTCAGGATTCCTTGCACCGCTTCCACCTCCATCACTAGCAGATATAAGTGCATTCTACAAATCTCTTGTGTGTGGCTGTTAAGCCCTAGCATGACTAGCCACATCATTCTCTACATGTGCGGAGAGATGATACGGCCACCTTCTGGAAGGTAATTGCAGTTCCATATATATAAGTCGCAATGCATGACACTTTGATGAGGAACATTTGTCCAAGAAGTAATTAAATGTTCAATGTGAATAAACAGCAGGATCAATAATTAATTTCACAAATGATGACAGAGGTGACAAGTGCCTTAAGTTTACAACCCCCGATGGTGGGCCGTGTCATTCAAACATCAATAAAGTGCCACTCTTGAGAGATAGTTACCTTAAAGGTTGGTCTATGCAAGGGGGAGGAGGAAGCAGTCCTTAATTTGTAAAGGAATAAGCTTTGGGGCCAAATGATTTTATCAGAAGCCTGCAGCGGGCGCTATCAAAAGAGGTGCTGAATTACTAAGGCTGCATAGTCTTGATTCCACCTGAAGCCTCTTCAGTGGCCCACCAAATGGTCCATGCCTCTCTATCTCACTGTTGCAGGTTCTTTGACATCTCTGCTCTCTCCATTTGTCATTGTCATGTCTTTCTCTTCCTCCTTCTTTCTGTCTGTTGTGATTGTCTCTCTCTTGCTTTGAATTAAAGTTTGTTGAGGACAAATGAGTGCTGATCCACAAAAATGAGTGCATAGGGCCCCATCTGCACCTGCCAGCTCAAATTAAGCAATAGGGACAAACTTTGGATTCTTTATTGGTCAGATGAAGATGTGCGTTCAAGTGTCTGTGAACAACATGCTGGAAGTGTGTACACATTGCAATTTACATCTACACAAATCATGCTGTCTTTTTAGGTTCTGCGTATTTTGCAACACTGTTGGACTTGGGCCTTTTTGCAGGGTTATCCCCAATCTTTTTGCCTCCTTCCTCCTATTTTTCTTACCTGTTTTTTTTGGCTTTAGGATCTGGCACTTTATCACTGCTAAACAGTGCTAAAGTGCATATGCTCTCTGTGTAAATTGTATTGTTGATTGGTATATTCCTGATTGGCATATTTGATTTACTAGTAAGTTCCTAGTAAAATACACTAGAGGTGCCTAGGGCCTGTAAATCAAATGCTACTAGTGGGTCTGCAGCACAGGTTGTGCCATCCACATGAGTAGGCCTGTTATCATGTCTCAGACCTGCCACTGCAGTGTCTGTGTGTGAAGTTTTAACCCGCCAATTCGACTTGGCAAGTGTACCCACTTGCCAGGCCTAAACATTCCCTTTTTATACATGTAAGTGCTGCCCTGGCTGTGTTGGGCTATCCAGCAGTTGCTGCTTCTGCCTGTGCAAGGGGACTTTGTTGCATTCCTGCTTGAGAACTGACTCCAAGGGCTTGGAATAGAGCTTGCCTCCTGTTTTGAAGCCTCAGGGACAGCAAAGGCTTCACCAACCAAACCTGACTCTACTTGCTGTGGACTATGGCTTGCCAGAGGGTGCCATTCCAGGTCCTGGACCACTGGAAGGGAATTCCTGGAGAAAAACCAGTCTAATGACGCCAGACAACGTCATGCGACTTCGCAAAGGACACCGCCACCCGGAACTGCGATGCCGCTTGCCCCGAGGCAGTGGACCTAGCTGAGTGAGACAAATCTGATGACCCTGTGAGCTGATGCCGCTACCCCAGTACCGCGATGCCGTCTGCCCCGAGGCTGTGGACCTCGTAAAAGTCCTCCCGTTGCTGCAGCCGCTGATCCAGCCCGACTTCGCTGACACTGGAGTATCGTAAGTCCAATGTCTATGACGATCCACCATCATCACAGCACCTGCGGGCCTGTGACATCATTGCAACCTTGTGAGGTTGCCCAGCAGCATCGTGACTCCACCGGACTTCGCATCTGCTGGAACCAAGGGACCGACCTCACATCTGACACCGCTTCACCTCCACCGCCCTGTAGTGAGGACCCGACGGCGCTGCGCGAGGCTGCAGTCCTTCTGCCCCATGGCACCAGAACCGAAGCCGCATCAGACCCAGCGAAGCCACTGTCCCGAGTCCGTGCCCTGGCCTGTTTTCTACTTGTTTCCTAATGTACTGTACCTGGGGGTGGAACGACTCCATAAACGGCACCACTGACGTCGCATTGTAGGAAACAAGGCTGCATAATACCAACTTGCAGTATTTGTGCCTAAATGCACTGCTTTCTTGCTTTTGAGTGCTAAATTCGTATTTTTAACTGTCTATTGTGGACTTTTATCGTATTTGGTCTTGTTTATTTAGATAAAGGGCGGTAAGTTGGTGGTAACACCGCCAACAGGCTGGCGGTGTTCCGCCAGAAATTATGACCGTGGCGGAATTGATACGGCCATACCGCCGGCCCCTCCAATATCCCGCCAGGATTCCGCCTGGCGATCATAATCCCCAGGGCAGCGGTGCAAGCACCGCTGCCCTGGGGATTATGAGTCCCCGACCACCAGCCTGTCCGTGGCGGTAAACACCGCCATTGAAAGGCTGGCAGAAAGGGGACTTGGGGTGCCCCTGGGGGCCCCTGCACTGCCCATGCACTTAGCATGGGCAGTGCAGGGGCCCCCAGGCATAGCTCCGTCACGCATTTCACTGCCCGAATTTCGGGAAGTGAAATGCGCGACGGGTGCTACTGCACCCACTGCACATCAGCATTGCCGCCGGCTCTATTACGAGCCGGCAGCAATGTTGATGTGACATTTCTGCTGGGCCAGCGGACGGTAACACTGTTACCGTCCGCTGGCCCAGCGGAAATGTCATAATAGGGAGCCAGGAATACCGCCGGCAATGGCGGTATTCTGTCACCCGCGGCCTCGGCGGTCTTTTTGCAAGACCGCCGAGGTCGTAATGACCCCCAAAATATTTAATATTTTTCTAAATCTGTGTTGTGTCCTTTTGTAGTGGTCCAGTGAATTACTGTGCGTGTTTGTACAAATACTTAACACATTGTCTCTAAGTTAAGCCTCCCTGCTGGTGCCAAGCTACCAAGGGGGTGAGTGAGGATTAACTGAGTGTGATTCTCCTTTACCCTGACTAGAGAGAGGGTCTTTGCTTGGGCAGGGGGTAACCTGACTACCAACCAAAGACCCCATTTCTAACAAACACTGATATTGGATTAGAAATGTCTAAGCTACACTGCAGTTTCTTTTTATTGCTTTACTGACATCCCTCCATACTCCATAACATAACGCTACCTTGTACTGGTGAATTAGCTTACATTCCAGCCAGATCAACACTAAGGGTGTGCAGCATTGAATATTTTTGTTGCTTCCCACACGAAACGTGGATAAAGTATCTTTTGTAGGTTTTGTACTTTTTTTAATGAGTTTTTGTGCACTAAAGTGAGGGCATACTTTGTGTAAAACAGTATTGTGATATAAAGGCAGGGTTCCATTAGAAAGTTTCCCTAGCCAAAATATGCATAATGCAAAATTTTGAAACATTTCATCAGTTCTAAGTAAAGCCAAATTCAGGAATTTTGTGGTCTTCACTAGTGTAATAACATTTTCACCTAGACCTAAACAACACAAAGTTCCCTATCAGCTACGTTGCATCACAACCCTGTTGCTCACTACCCTTTTAAAGGACAAACATACTCTGTTTTCCTGTGTGTTTTCATGCAGTATGCGCTTCTAGCATGACTGTTTCATACATGTTATCATGCTCTTGTCATGACACTGTTTAATATCGTTTTCCCCACACCCATCATACATCCATGTGAACAGCAGGGGCGGTTCCTCCATGGGAGAGCAGGTGAGTTGACACACACACAGTACACATTTTCCCTTTAATGCTTTCCACTCTCAACTGTTTATGGTGCGGGCCATGATGGAACTCTCTCCCAGCATCACAGCAGCAGTCCAGGCTGGGTTAACTGAACTGCACATGTCAGATTGGCCAGGGTTTTCACTATGGCCAGCCTGACATGCGCAGTTCAGGCTTCTGCAATCAACAGCTGAAAGGCAGCTGAGAAGCAGAAGCATAGTGCCGGAGGTGACCAGTGGAGTGCTGTGTTTGTCTGCTCCAGCCAATCCTAGCACTGCTGTTATGCTGGTTAACATTGTAAGCAGCCAGAGAGCAGTACTTGGATACTTTTATCTAGCAAGCAGCGCGAGGCAAGAGGAACATCAGGTGTGTTTACAGTTGAACGTGTGCTGCAGAATATCTTCAAGAGAGGTAAGTTTGTTTTTCATTTTAAGGGGTTGAAAATAATGATGTGGCCCACCACTTTCTAAAGGGGGCAGCCACCACTGGTGAACAGAACCTGGGTTGAATCGAGGATACATCAGGTGCCTTCTTGGCGGTTTCGGTTATTTTATATGAGATTTGTATAGTTCACGCATTTGACAGCAGTGTGATATTGAAGTGCTAAACAATGGGTGCACACCTAACTATACGGTTGAAAAGCATGTGTTTATGGTATGTCCTCTAGGAATTTCTTTTATTTTTATTTGGTTTAAGAAGGGTAGCAGCCATTCATTCTTTGGTGGTGACCAGGCAGAGTGCTAGTCTTACCACAGTGTTGTCCTTGAATTTCAGAATTATTTGCATGGCACCTTTATAATTGAGTAGGACCGAAGGACTGTATCAACCTAGGCAGATGTGTATGATATTGAAGAGGAGAAGGGAGATGATTGAGTTGCCAGAGAACCTGGTGGTCTGGTGATTTGGTTTGAACCTGTAAGGTTAGGTAGACGATGTGGTTGTAATTTTCATCGAAGGAAGCAACCTAGTACTAACTTTCCCAGGTCTAGATACTGATGTTGGTTGATATATTGTATTGAATGCTGTGAACAGTACAAGTAGATACAGCAAAGCTGTTCAAATAGAGACAGCCATGGTTGAATCTAATTTGTGGTGAAGACTTGGACACCAGGACAAGTTTTGTCCCTCTCCATGGAAAGAAACCATCCCCCACATCAGTGGGTGTGTTCTTTTTTCCATGAATAGCAGCAATTGATTGGTTTTTTTTTTTAATTTAAAAGAGGCATGATATATAGTATTCCTTTGAATATGTGCACTGAAACACTTTGGTTTGTTCACTCTCACAACTTTGAATTTGAACACTAACAGATTGATTATGGAGTCACACAATCCCGAAAGTTAATTGTACCCTGGTAAATACTGATAGATATCACCTGGTTGAGTGTTTACTGGGTGCACAAATACTTCGACATTCTGAGTTTCAGATTAATAGTGTATGTTTCCCTTGCTCTAGGGTGACATATCCAAATGATATAAGACACCTTGCTGCGTTGCTTGAATAGGGAGAGGGCAGGAATGCTCCATAGCTATCAAGATATGGTGCAATCCTGCTCTCTCCTTCCGCTGGTGTACTTTTGGCTGCTTATTGCCAATGCAGGCACTCCTATACCATGCCGAATGTAGCACACGTAGAAAGAGGAAAAACAATGAGAAATAAAGATATTTGTCCTTGTTTCGCCTGCGCTGGGAATGCGTGGCATTTTGATGCATTCTCAGGTCTACCACTAATAGTAAATCTGGGATTGCGGCAAAATCCATGAGTGGATGTGTGGGAACACCCACTCCCTAAACATGGAATGCCTTTCTGGGGCAGAGTAATACAAGGCAGCAACTTGCACTACCTTGCATTACTCCAGATTTACCAAGCCACACAGAGCCACGCAAGGTGGCCTTATATAACTTGGTAAATCTCATTCTAGGTTTTGCATCACCCTGCATCCCTTTGGGTGGTGAAAGGGTGAAGCAAGACCTTTGATAAAGCTGGCCCCTTATGCATACCATCCAGGATGTCTTTGGGGAATACAAACTGTGGGAATGGTGGTCCTTGGCATTCCTTTGTGCTGTGTTCATCCTAAATATTCAAATCCTTGTTTACATAAAAGGATGTTCCCACATAATCAACCCTTACAAGTGGTTTTCACGTCCACAGCTGTTCCAAAGTTCACAATCGTTATTATGAGTACAAACATCAAATTTATTTTCAGTCAAATCACAAGGAGGGCCAAGGTGATCAATGCCACACCTCACCAGACTAATGAACAAATTTATTTTAAATTACCCCCATATAAACTGTGCACGAGTCTTGATGACCAACCCTCCTAGTCATCAATACACCAGGACAAAATCCTCGAAATTCAATATCCACATAAGACTCAGCACTCCTATAGGTTCCATAACATGATAGAGAGTTCAACAGAGTTTATTTCCAAAATTATGGACGGCACAGATTCTCAAAACCTCTTTCTTGATGAAACAAATTATTTCTAGTCATAAATGTTCATAAGAACATCTTCCTCTGTAGTTCATGGTAGCCATAGTAGCCGCAATTCATAGTTGCCATTGTAGCCAACATGTTTTCGTCCACACAGACTTCTCCAGGGCTACAAACATGCAAATACAACTATAAATACACATGCATACACATAAATCGATATAAAAACTTTTTTACAAATATGGAACTTTACATTCTATTTACAAAAGACACACATTATTCACATGTTTGCACAAATACCACCTTATAACGATAAACATTCTTACATTTGCACTATTTTTTGTTAAACACAAGATATTTACAATTGGCCTGCTTATTTTTGAGTTTGAAGTCACATTTATTCATGTGGCTCATTTGCTGTGCCAAATCGTTTTGAAATTTCAAGCTATAACATGTCTGTTCGATTCTACATTTCATTAACCTAGTTCTATGTGTCTATTCTACACATAAAATCACATAAATAGCAATTACCAATCTCCTTAACCAAACAAACATATAAACACTGAGTTAAAAAAGAAATGAGGTAAGGAAAATCACGAGGACAAGCAATAACAATGCTCATTAAGGTCAAACAACATGAACTTAAAGAATAAGTGTGAAGAAAACAAAAAATGATTTTAAAGATCATAAATTTAAACTCAATCACTACCCGATACTAAAGAAACACTGTAACTTCTATGTTTAGCAGCGAGGGAAAAAAAAGTTCAAAAAAACATTACGCGCTCTAATTTAGCCTCCAGCAACCCCTACCTCAGGTATCAATTCTCCAATATTTCTGCTACGGTGTCCCGTTATGGAAAGATCAAGGAAAATATAAACAGGTGGCCATCTTTAAATAATATGATTTTTCAACGTGTTTCCTATATACCAAATGACCGCTTATATAACTCTCTTAAATTATAACAAACAATCATCATTTCATTAAAAATAATGTCTTTAAGGATTGAATATTGTTACCAACTCTTTCTAGTTTATATTGTAAATGCTGGGACAAAATATCAATGAAACAACATGGCAGCCATCTTTGAACAGTGTAATCTGTAATCTTCACAATTATATTGTAGTGCCATTGGTAGCCATCTTTAAAAAGTATATTGTTTGTGAAAAACTCAAGCAGCCATTTTTAAGAGATACAGTTCTCTTCCCAATTTCATATATATTCTCACAAGTAGAAACCTTGTACTACAATCTTCAACTCTCATCTTTATATCTATCATGTGGAACCCCACAATTTATAAAATGAATAAATAAAGAGGATAATAAATTCCACACTGCAATTCTGGAATTTACACATCCATTATCCATTATATACAGTCTACCATTTCAAACTCCTAAAAAGTGAAGGAATTGACTGTTGATATTCAAACCCTCATGTACTGTTCTTAAGGGCCTATCCATCTCAATTCCTCTTGTCTAAGCAAAAGCTCTCTGTTTCCTCCTCTTTCATCATATGTCACATGTTCTAAACCATGAAACCACATTTGGGTATTGGCAGGATGAACTAAATGTATACGAGTGGCCATCGGATATCTTTCATCACAATTGTTAATTGCCCTGATGTGCTCATGTATCCTCGTCTTCAGACTCCAGACACTGCTGCCTACATAGATCATTCCACATGAGCATCCTAACATGTACACCACATAAGTAGTGTTGCAGTCAAATTTATTTTTACTAGAAGTCACCAGGTTTTATTTGTAAGGGAGGTCAGTAGGCCCTCCTTACTTATGCATAAGTAGCCCCACCAGGACACAGGATAAAAGGTCAATGGGGATGTTCCTTTATAACATTGAAATGGAGGGACATGTTTAGGGATTCTTCTGTCCCACATGACACTAAGAAAGGCCATGGTGATGACCATATTTGTAGTTCTGAGGAGTCACTCCAATCCTGGGCATCACAGACACATCCCAGATGGGAAAAATCAAAGAAACCTTTGGGATCATAAGTGAAATTAGAAAGAAAGTTGGTGCTTTAATCTTAGCATCTGGTTTACATAGATTGATGATTTGAAGTGGCTACTTACTGATGTCTGCCCAAAATGCAGCCCACAGCATAGCATGACTTTTGGCAGAGTCACATTAGTTCAGGCACAGACTTTGATCACACACTGCACCTAGTCCCCATATGCTCCAATCCTACAGAAAATGGCATAGAGTCTGCCTGCAGAAACAGCAGATGCCCTCAAAGTTCTGGGAAAAGTGCATTGCATTTTGACTGTGTCCAGTCTTGCAGCCCTCATTGTGTGACATAGATGATATTTGCCTGTGCAAAGTGAGCCTTAAGCACAGGGTATCATTTTGAACACATCCTACCACTGATCTCCTTACCATTACAGCCCAGAAGACACTCCCATTAGCTATGGTCAAAAGGTGGTTGTATATATTAATGTTAACTTTTATAAAGTCGAATATATTGATATTGGATCCTTCATTATGAGATATGACTATTTCAAAACTTTTAATTTTTAAAAGTTGTTATTTCTACATGCATTCTTTGATTTATCTGATAACTACCTATAGCACCATAGTACCCTTTTAACCTCTTAGTACTCTCTAATGTTTCTCATCCCTGAAGGCTTAAAACTGCGAGCTACCTCGTAACACGAACGCTAAAAACCATTACTCACCCTTAACATACCCTTGTCTGACCCTCTAAAAACTTCTTCCTACACTTTTATGTCACCCATCTGTGAATCCTAAAAAACCTGAGCCACCATTTAATGCTACCCGTAAAAAATGTTGCTCTTAACTCTAAGAACCCTTAATACCCATTAACGCTACCCCTCACTGACTCTAAGAGTCTCTAACTTCCTTTTAACACTACCAATTTCGGAACCCTATCAACTCTTCTCTGCCAACCCTATTCTGCCCTTTAACACTACCCATCTCTGAGTCCTAAAAAGCCCCTTGCTAGTTCTCCAACACCATACTCACCTCACTGGAATGCTCCTCTCTACATTGGCAGGTGGATGCTCCTTGCAGCTGCTCCCAGTACATTTACCTTTACCTTAAAAGGCATGACAATGTTTCTATTTTGTTTCTGTAGCCACAACCTTTTCATTCTATTTCTTCAGTGGACGACATTTTTGACACAACTTTTTTTCAGACTATTTTTCCCCCACAGTCATTTCATTGCAAACCCAACAGATTTTCAGCACAGGAGATGGTCTTGGTTATATTTTGTTTGCACACTGTTAATGTATGGCACACAGTCTCAAAACTTGCTATGAACTTCTGTCAGGGATTATGGGGCTCCATGTTCAATTTTGTCCTCCCCCAATCCCCCAACTCGCTCTGAGAAGGGAGTGCTTACTCCTGTGCAATTTGTTTTTTTTTCTCCATTTCCAGCTACCTCGGCTGCTCTCAGATACCCATCTTCTTAACCAGAACACAAACGAAGATAATGGAGCAGTTTATATGTCTTCAGTTTGACATCAAGTTGCTGCTTGGTTGGTAAATATATAATGAATCGGCCAAGTCACTCATCATAATTGATGAGCAGATCGAGTGGATTGTCAAATATTTGCCAGCCTGATAGCACACTTTGGTCTACAGACTGGTGAGGGCTGTATTTCAAGTTTTTGAAGTCTCCTGGAGATTTTAATCTTAAATGCTAGGATAAATGGAGTGTGCCATTTTACTGCCTTGAAGATGATGCAGCAGGCATTGAAGGAATTGTCAGAAGGCAGGAGGATCTCAAGGTGCTCTGTAAAGGTCGAATTGATTCTGTGAAAGTTTCTTAGGAGCCGGGGCGAATTCTGGGACTCCAGGCAGAGGGCATCTTTTTAGATGTGAAAGAACATTTGCTTGAAAAGTAGTTCTGAATGAAATTCATGTCGTTTTCACCTTTATCAAATTCTGGATTCTGAATGTAACACTGGCGTAAATGTCTAAGACCATGAACTTGTGAAAATTGACAATTTGTGGATTGAAGCCATCAAAATTCATATCATTGGTCACTTATTTGGCAGTTTTTGAGGATGGGGTTCTTCTCAACAATGTTTTTATGAAGCTGGGTGATAGCAGCCTTCTCAATGATCTTTCATGTAATTTGTATTTATATGGCTGGTAGTTTGTGAGGTCATCAAGATTTGCTTGTTTAGTAGAGACAGGATCTGACCATTCATGAGGGAGTCTGGGAAAATGCATAGGATGTGCTGTGCAGTCTCTGTGCAGGCAGTGGTCCTAGTGCTTTACCACACATATTTGTCATATGCATATGAGAAGACCTTCAATGAAGCATGGTGACTTAAAGGCTGGGGGTGAGGATGGAGAACCATACGTTGATTCTGATGAACTCTGCTGGCTCCTGCTCACTCTAATGTATGACAATGTTTCTTGAATGAGCATGCCTGTTGCTTAAGTGGGTTTTGCTAACCTTGTTAGCTGGGCATGTACAGGAGCACACTGAAAATGATGACTGAATAGTCATTAAGAAAGACATTGACATAGCTGATCAAGGCTGTGATGATGAAGCCAGAGATCTCAGAGAAAAAGGAAGGCTTGGTTTGAGTCAAAACTTAGACTACATGGAAAGTTATGGTATGCATGTTTGTAAGTATCTCAAGGCAGTGGCGGCCGGCAGCTTTAGGAGGGAGGGGGGCGGGCGGGGCACACACACAAACACACACACACACACACGCAGACTCATTCTTTCACACACAGACACGCACGCACATCCATTAACAACACTCATACCATTCAAACATGCACGCACGCACCAAACATTCATTTTAAAACATCACACACACTCATTCTTTCACACACGCACGCACATCCATTAACAACATTCATACCATTCAAACATGCACGCATGCACCAAACATTCATTTAACAAGATCACACACACCCACGCACGCACGCACATCCATTAACAACACTCATAACACTCAAACATGCACGCGCGCACCAAACATTCAATTTAAAACATAACACACATACACACACACACACACTTACCTTCAGCCTCCAGGTCCCAGGAGGGTTGGGACTGCTGCCTTCCCTCATTGGCTGACCTTAGGTAGTCCCAGCCTTGTCACAGAGTGGGATGAGGTCAGTGAGACTGCTGACCCCACCCCACTCTGTGACGAAGTGTCACTGATTGACACTCGCCCTGGGCGCTTCAGGGCTTAAACCTGAAGCGCCCAGGGAGAGTGTCAATGGGTGACGCTTTCCTTCTCACCCAGGGGAGGGCCTCGTGGCACCTTTGCTGGGCCGAGGAGGTCACGCCCATAGGAGCTGTGATCTCCTCAGCCCAGCAAAGTTCAGCTCAGGCAGCCAGGAGTGTGCGCAAATCGCGCATGTCTCACTCCTGGCTGCCTGACCTGCACATGGAGAGTGTCTGTCAGGCTGACCTTTGTTCAGCCTGACAGACACTCTTCATGGGGTGGGGGGGCGTGGCCCCTCCGCCCTAAAGGACGGGCCGCCACTGTCTCAAGATAAGCTAAAACGAGCTGACGAACAGCTGATGTTAGAGCGTGCGGGACAACAGTTCATGCTGCCGCTCTGTTGGGGTGTGTTGGATGCTGTAGTCATCTCTGCTCAGGACATCAAGGTAATGAAGAAGTGATAGGTACTTGTGATGAACAAGGCATCAGGTCTATCAGTGACAATAATCTGCTATAATTATGCATTGATATGTGCGAAGTGAAGTGTGATGTTGACAAGGTTATTAGGGTGGATTGCGTGAGGATGGTATGAACGTATTTCTGGCTGAGAGACGGTGGGGAGAGTAAAGAATGCTTGTTGAGTGATGATTTCCGATGTGGGGCTTGAGAGGCGAGGTTTTAGGCCCTTTGATCCTGCCAGGTATGAAGAGGTCCAAATAGGGTTTGCCCTTGGCTTCATCTACCTGTAGCTGCGAATGACGCTCCCTGACAGCAACGCCTCTGGGTGAGATTTCACTGAGGTAGCAGGTCAAAGTGAAGGCCTGGCTCCTATGTGGCTGGGGCTTCCTGTGAGTTAAGTGAATTCACCTCTGTGGGCAAGCATTATGTTTAAGATCATTGAAAAGTGCATTGTGGGGCATTACGGCAGCACACATACAAATTAATTATTGCATTTAATTTATTCTTGGTTGTTGTGTCGTAACTGTAATTGCTCCTCAAAGAACTGTCAAATCTGCATGTCTCAAATATCAATGCCATCCATCATGTTCTTCATGGAGTACACCTAGAGTAATACATTGGCAATCAAATTCAATTTAGGACTTTAGGAAAGAGCCCAGTCCTATTTATGGCGTTGTCCATCACTGTTTTGCATTCCATTTCGTATTCATATCTGTCACATCAGCTTCTTAAACTTTTCTGATCCTCAGGAAAGAGAATGACACTGATGTGCCTGCGACCTTCCCTGTGCACTGAGATCGCACTGGCCTCCTGGGGCTCAGTGAGCACGTCTGCGCCGCAGCTCAGTGGCTAGTGACAGGGAGGGATGTCAGCACAGCTAGACCCAGCAGACCCAGGCTGCTTGTCTAGTCAAGCAGACCAACAAAAAACCGTAGATGGATTTAGATATCAGAGTTTCAAGACAGATGCTCTCAGCTGAAGTCTTCGGCCTTGACAATGCTCAAAGTTTCAGGTTCAAATAATTTGTTATCATTTTAGACTGTACGGACAGTGAAGGATGGATGATATTTCACCTCCGAGAGCTCTGGCCCACACTTCCATGCTCCTCTGCAGTGTTTTCATACTTTTCTGACATTGTTTGTGTCTATATGTTTCAAATAACATGTCGAATGCACTATGAGCCGGGCCACAAGCAGAAGTAAATCACAGGAATAGCTCTGTGGTGAGCAGGTGAGTGATTTCTCATTGCCCACAATACGAGCGGCCTAACTACCGCACCTTTTTAATCTGATACCACCTGGGGACTGGGGTTTAAAGGTTGCAATAATTACCGCCTGTGATGACGCAGAAAAGAAGGTCTCACAAATATTCATATATCATATAATCAAAATCGTATAAGGTAGTGTGATTTTAGCAAAGAAAATAATGTACGTGGGAAATTGTGCCCACGGGGTAGTTCGCCATCATTATAAACGAGCTTAAATTAATCATGAAGAATTGACAAATGTAGTAATCCATCATAATTGCAAATGTATTCTATGATTTTCTTGTTGAAACTGTTTTATGCTTAGCTTAAATTTAGTAGAGGCATTGGCCTAGTCGCCTGGTCTCAAATTTAACTGCGTGGTTTTCACTTTGATTAACAAAAAGACATTATTCTGTATTTTTCCAGTAGAGATGACTAATACACTTATCTCAAGGTTTCGTGCCAGGATGGTTTTATACCTTTTGATGCAAGGTCAGTTTCTGCAGGTGCAGACAATAAAGACACTGTGATAAAATTAATTGGCAAACTTTGTTGCAACTTGTGTTCCAAGGCTCCAAGGACACCTTATGCATAAAAGAGTACTAGGAGAGAGACACTATTATTTGGTCAATTTGAAGCCACCCTATGAACCCTCCAATGGAAGACCCTGAAGAATTTGGAATGTTTCTTACTTAAACCCACTGGGCAAAGAGAAGTCAGCCATTTTCTACAATGCCATTTTGAAGCAAGATTCAAGAAGCCATTTTAGAGTGACCTCTTGATGCCTTTTCTCTGTCGCAGAGAAAGAGACTTTAAAGAATTCTCACCCTAGAGACTTTAACTTTAATGTTGCCCCGTCTTGCCCATGCAGTAACTTTTGCCTCATTCTCCTTGCTGCCGCAAGGAAACTTGCCCTTAACTTTGCCCCCTTTGAAATCTGCCCCATGCTGATCAAACCGGTACCTGAAGGACGAAGACTTTTCCTTGAATGCTGATTGTATTTGCTAAATATGAAAGGATAATTGTATTTTGCATTGTGTTTTCCTTCCTAGGTACCAACTGCTTATTTTGATAGGGCCCAAGCTAGAAGTTTTCTAAATCTGTGTTGACTAAATTCGTTTTGCATGAACCCCCACATGCCAATGCTAATCAGAGGCTAGTCGAGGTACTCATCTGATGCACCATGCTAAATTGAAATCTTGTTATGCTGACCGATGTATGCAATTAGTCAAATTCAGTTACTTATATTAGTGATTTGCATTTCTACAACCAAGTGTATTATAATTCAGATTTTGCGTAGATTGCGTTTCTTCCGCCGCTATGGACAGCTAGTAATGTTCGTATACATATATCATTTGATTTTGAGATTCACTTATATCATGCTAGCTTTGTTAATATAGGGAAATAAATTCATTAACTTCAAATAAACTGGTGTGGTTATTCATGACTGAAAGGTCATGGCGTGTGAAAATACAAATTGTTATTGATTCCTAATGTGTTGTTTGATCTATTAATTAAGTGTTGGGTATTGATTAGAACAGTTATTGATTAGTGATTCGAGTGATCCGGCTATTCTTAGATGAGGAGAACCCAACTCGGTTAAAAGGTTCACCGACCTCCGGCGTGTCCAAGTACAGGTAATTTATAAAGACTGGACGCGCTATCACCTGTAATGAGTTGTACCTTTAAAATGGGGCATTACCGGGATTTTGGTGCTCAGCGTACCGAAATCCCTCATCGACCGATATTTACTGGTAATGTTTATCCCGTAAAACGTGGCAGGATTCACCTGACGAATTTTACCTAGAGAAAACTGAGGCACAAGCGGTCTACCACAAACCTTGTAATTCTGTTTCCTGTGCAAACAGCAGTTTACACGGGGATCGGAAAAGCAGTGGCATAACAGTAGCCCCTGCGGCACCTGCGGTGCCAGGGGGTAGGGAGGGGATCGAGCTCCGGGGGGGGGGGACTGGCACTGTGCACGGACGGCACTGAGAGCTCCTAACTGTGAGCATGGTGGGTCCCCTCAATGTACTTTGCAGGGGAACCCAACTAAGTTTCCATTATGCCACTGCAGAAGAGGACAGGTCACTGCATGGGGGCAATTGTGTAAGTTCTGTTACTTCACTAAAGGGATCAGGGTTGAAGTCGGGGGTACACGGCGTCCACCCACTGTTTTCACAGGGGGGACGCCGTCCACACTGCAAGAAGTGGGCCCCACTGAAATATGCAGAACTTGTCCTGGTGTAATTTTCAGACACCAGGACTCATTCAGGGGCGCCTACACCTTGTCTGTTCTCGTTTTCCAGCAGCGACGTGCAGAAGGGGAGGAGGTTTTCATATTTGTCTCGAGCTGGGCCCATAACAAAGGCCGAATTTAAGGGGCCATCAGGGCCCCTTTTGTTCCACTATGGCAACTGGGAGATATCTGAGCCTCACACCTAGATGCAAATGCAAGGGAGGGGAGACAAAGCCACACAGCTTGTTGTCATCACTTCACAGTTACTTGAGAGGCATGCTTTTTACATTGTCCAATCCCTGTGTATAAGAGTTTTCTTGCACTGTAAGAATGTCAGATTTGTAAGTCTGTTTCAGTACTTCCACAAATACCAATTTAGATACCACTATTTTGTTTTATTTCTTCTATAGCGCTACTCAACTGCTGTAGGGTGTCAGAGCACTTTACATCATACTTACACATTATACAGTGACAATAAATCCTATAAATGTGTAAATCAATGAACAAAATATGTTACATAAGACAGTGAAGGTTACAAGGTGTAGGAGTCCCATGTCCTTCATAGCTCACTGTGTTGTATCAGAAGTATTACAATTTATGAACTACGAGTAACAAAAGGATCTCTGTGATAAAAGCAGGTACTCACCTAGCTACATATAATAAAAATCTGTCTTTTGTCTGTTAGATTATGTGCTTTGCAAGCGACCCATTAACCCTCTTTGCTACTTTGATTGAAAACCGGGACTACAAAAACACAGGTTTCTCCAGCAAATGCGTTATCCTCTAAAGCTATCTTACTATTATTATTATTCCCTGAGATTTACTGGGCACACAAAGATCTCCGCAGCAGGTGCCTTAACCCCATAAGATATTTTAAAATGCAGACTTTGCAACCAACCAAGCAGAACAGATACATTGCCATGTTTCTCCTTGTTGCCAATTTCTTTGTGGCAGGGTTTTAAAAAACATAAGTATTTAAATTGTGTCCCGGATTTTGCATTGGGATTGTGTCACTTTTTTGGCACAACCCGATGCAAATTCTCATTTGTTAAATATTGTAATGCGCTCAAATGTAGTCATGGTAGATCTGCTAAACCTGTGTGAGGTCTTAAGATTTGATGATACTTCTTGGGGGGGTATGGGTTGTGATGTCACTTCCTGTGATGCTAAATGTGATGCCACGCACCGTGATGCCACTCTCTGTGATGTCACGTGCCATGATGTCACTTGCATACTGCCTAACTCTGCTAGTCCCCCCATTTAATTTTTTAGGACTTGTTCCCTGAAAGCAGTGAGCGTACAGACCTGAAAGTTCAATCATATACTCGCAAAGAGTATGCTAAAATAATTTTCAAATAGACAGAAAAACACCCTGGGCAAAAAAAGAACAGGGACATCATTTAGAGTCACCGGGGTTAGTGACTACTACTCCAGGCCAAACCCTTTATATTCCTGACCAACCTCTTGCTACCCCTTCCTATCTTTGGCGCTGCCCTCTTGTTCAATTCATTCAGGGGCAAAAGCAGGTCCCGCTCCAGCACTGTCAACCTAGGTGTTGGCTTTCGGCCCATCACACTCAACATATGGCTGGGTCACACATGTTGCACAAAGTGATGCAAATCATTGTGTTGGTTTATTATATTTAATGGCATGTGAATGTATTACAAAATTGCGCCGAGCCATGCGAACACTCACGCCACCTTTAAATCTAGGCTGCGGAGTTCTACCCCATTCATGTAGTGTATCTGTATCAAAATATGATTTAGGGAGCTGAGGGGCCAGGCAGAGACATAAGGAACTATCTCAGGTGAAGTATGTATATAGAGAGAGTGTAGTGCTCCAGGGGCAGGACTCGTTGAATGACTGAGTTAAGCAGTCCCCCTGCCCTAAAGTCTGTAAGGCTGCCTCTGGCTTCTCTGTCGCAGGGCTGTGCCACAGTCACTGTTATAAAGAGCTCAGCTTCTGCGGGGCCCGGTGAAGCTAATTGTCTCTCAGAGCACAGCTTGGTTCTTGGGGACCACAGAGAGTAGAAATTCTAATTGGGGAGAACAGAAAGATGTAATTGTGTATGTGCGACAGAAAATTTGTAACCTATTAACAGCATAGCTTACTTTACTGGTTTTACAAACATGGGACTTTTGATGCCATTAAAATCTGATCTATCTTGCAAGAAATCCAATTTAATGTTATAATCAGACCATAAAAATGTGTGTTTTTTTTAAATCACATTAAACACTGGTTTTGAATGGGTAACACTACTCTGTCTATGCTGGGGACACTTGTCATATTTCTGACTAGTTAAATCTGTGATGGTTTCACCTATGCAGTAGTCCAGAAGTGCTTGAAGGACAAGCCAATCTTCCATGCCCTGGGCTGAAATGAAGAAACACAGTGAATACATTTGGCTGCATAATACATACTTTAGACTAAATCAATTCCAGGAGAGCAAACATTTGGTGTGTCAGCAACTTAAGTACAAGGAGGTAGAGTTGTGACTAGACATATAGCATTTGGTAATGTGACGAAGCCAGGATAAGGCTCTAGGGGACAGATGTAGGTAACAGTTTGCGACTCGCAAACAGCAAAAATTGCCGTTTGCGAGTCGCAAACAGGAGTTTCCTATGCAGAAATGCATTTTGCGAGTCGGAACCGACTCGCAAAATGCATTTCCGACTCGCAAATAGGAAGGGGTGTTCCCTTCCTATTTGCGAGTCTGAGTGGTATGCAATACCATTTGCGACCGCGTACGCGGTCGCAAATCGTATCGCAGTTACCATCCACTTCAAGTGGATGGTAACCCACTCGCAAATTGGAAGGGGTCCCCATGGGACCCCTTCCACTTTGTGAATGGACCCAAAAATATTTTTTCAGGGCAGGGAGTGGTCCCAGGGACCACTCCCTGCCCTGAAAAAATACCGAAACTAAAGGTTTCGTTTTTTTTTTTTAAGTGCAGCTCGTTTTCCTTTAAGGAAAACGGGCTACACTTAAAAAAAAAAAAATGCTTTATTGAAAGCAGTCACGAACATGGAGGTCTGCTGACGTCAGCAGGCCTCCATGTTTGCGAGTGCCTATACTCGCTATGGGGCCGCAATTTGCGACCCACCTCATGAATATTCATGAGGTGGGTCATTGCGACCCCATAGCGAGTTGCAGTCGGTGTCTGAGACACCGTACTGCATACCAATTTGCGAGGACTCGCACTTTGCACCTCGCAAATTTTTAAGTTGCTACATCTGGCCCAATGTCTGGTTGACCAGATCTCATGTATGAGTGAATAGTACTCAAGGTTCCTTTTGATAGTGTCATTTGAACCAAACAACTTGAATTTCAAACCCATCCTTCCATTGGTTACACTAAAATCAGCTTCCTTTGCTCACATTAACTCCACAGAGATGGCACCATTTGAAGTGTACTTCCTGGGACTCTTCAACATCAAGACAGAAGAGACAATTAAAATAAGACTTATCTGACAGAATATCAAAACTAAAAATACGGTGTGGACATAATATTGTATTAAAAATATAGCGGACCAAAATAATGAGAAGGTAAGTGCAAATAGCTAAGTATCAGTTTACTATTCTATGTATCTTGAAGATATATATCATCAAAGGATGTATATGTGGAATTAAGTATAGTAAAACTTTGCCTACACATAGAAACTAACCATCACAATATTTTTGTCCTCGATATTTTTGACACATTATCTTGTCCAGCCAATATTTTTAACTCAATATTTTATCCAAAAATCAAAACAAGAGCTTGGGTGGGGGGATATATGAGGATACACATGTGCAGATGGACTTTCTCTGCGCGTATGAAGCTCACTGAAGCTCGACTTAAGTGATCAGGTTGTGCAGAGTTGAGCCAATAATTGTGCAGTTGAGAGTAAGCTTGTCCTTTCAAGTGATACCTGTGCATGCTCTTATGGCCTGAGCACTTGAGGCTGTGACTGTGCATTTAGTACTTTTGTCTAGGTATTTGATGGCCGTGCCTAGATATGTGATGGTTGTGCCTTGGTATATGATGACTGTGCCTTGATATCTGAAAGTGCACCTTCCCATAGGCAGCTCTACTTGGCTCTATGAAGTTGTTCTTCACCGTAAGATGAGTGCACCTGGTTACATGATAGCTGCGCCCATGGCATATCAGCGCTGTATGAACTGTCCAAAAAACTGTCTAACTTCACCAACCCATTTATCCTTACTCCATTTCTGATAAATATCATATCAAGGAACCATCTATTTCAATCATTGGAAACAACAGCAACTTTATACCCCTCGTTCACCGCATTAATAGGTTATTTCCCACAATTCTATTGAGTTATTTCTAGTTTGTAAACCTAGATTTACATAAATGAGAACCAAAGCAGAAGTTCACCCAAAGTGGTGTTATTTTTGGAGCTTTGCACTGCTTTGTGTTAATTTGGTCCTGATTTAGGAGCATTTAAAGCTGTGTTTGCTTCACAAAAATGATGCAAACCAGCATGAAATCATTTTTTAAATTTAATTTCCAGCGCAAAACTACCCTGTATCAAGAGGGCATACTCTGGGTGGTACATGGGCATTCCTATGCAACCACCCAAGGTTTTTGAAGCATAATATTAGCCAGTGTTTTGCACCAAAAAGTAATGCTTTTATTTACCCCTACCTTTTCCTATCGCATTTGTGGTACAATGTATAGCACATAGTTTTCCTTGACATAGTATTGTTTACTGGAAGATTACTTTTCCAGTACAAACCTATGCTAGATGCATGCAGACACCATTGCACTATGTTGCAAAGGTGTGTGCATGGCGCCCTGCAACCTGATTGTGCACCAGCGATTAGAAGAGAGCAGGATAGTGCATTATCTTAGTAGATATGGTGCTTTCCTGTTCTCTCCCTTTCACACAAGGCAGTGCAGCAACTTTGGGTGCTGTGCTGCGTTGAGTGACAGTCTTGTAAATCTTTGCCTGAGAGACAACTTTCCAGCTCAAAATAAGTTTTGCACTGGAAAGTAAATCCAAAAAAATTACATTTTGCGCGTGTTTGCATCAGTTTTGTGACACAAACTCAGCGCAAAATGTTTGAAAATCTGGTTCTCAGTGTCAGGAAATCTCTAAATACAATAACACAATTCTGATAATTCTCATAGTTCACTCATTTGCAGTAAACTATAGAAAACATCCATCCTCATGTGTACTGCATGCATCCCAAACCACTCATTCTGACAGTCAGACCACTTCCTGTACTGAAACATGAATTTCCACATAATTAGGTATAAATAGGTATAAATACGTATAAGATCTTGAACCACCTAATAGTTGATGTGGTGGAATCTAATGATTCCTAATCATCTCAATGGTGTGTAGCACACAAGCCCTATGTAGCGGCTACTTAAATGTTGAATGTTCTTAATTATTCTTGATCCTTAAAAGGATATTTTGATCTTATTATATTAATCATTGAAAATCACAAAAGTTAAGGGTGTTTTCGAACATAAACAACTGCATATTCTTCAGCCCTTTCATGACCCACAGATTTGTAGCTCCTACAACTCCGTAATGTTATGAGTATTTGTAAAGGGCACTATCACCCGCAAGGGTACCCTGATGCTGAGCAGGTGTGTTTGCCTGGTGCTGCCTACTGTAGGTTGGTTAATCAAAAGCCACATCTTCAGCTTCTTGTGGAATTCAAGAAGACAGGAGGAGGCTCTGATGTGGACAGAGAGGCTGTTTCACGCTTCAGGAGTGATGTAAGAGAATGACCGCCCCCGATCTGGTTCTGTGTTTCGTGTCGTGTGCGAGCAGGAGTCCTGCATGGGTATAGGTGTCTGGGTGGTTGGTGGAAAGAGATGCGGATGTTCATGTAAGTTAATATGTGTGTGAGGAGTTTGCATCAGTGTGTTTGTGTATTGGGAGCCAGTGGAGCTCCCTGGGGTGTGGTGTAATGTGAGTTCTGTATGGGAGGATGATGATGGGTCTAGTTGCAGAGTTCTGGATGGTTTGTAGTCTTCTACTGAGGTGCTTGGTTATCTCGACGTAGAGGGTGTTCCCATAGTCCAACTTGCTGGTGACTAGGGTGTGAGTGATAGTTCTCCACTAGTGTATTCTTCACTGACATAATCAGGTCACTTGCTGCTCAATAGCTGGAATTAAACACCAAGATAGACTTATTATTAATGGGTCATTTCTCCCCGAATATCTGCCTAGAGAGTCACAAACTTTAATCTGCATGACTACCGGATCATTCCAATATGGCAGTAAGAGCATGCAGATGTGTGATTTACAATCTTTCTTCTGATGGATATTTTTTACGTTGAATGAGACACAGACGGAGTTAGCAGTGATAAAACAATTCAATTTTCATGAAACCCATTTGGCAACACAATAAGAACCAGGAATCGTTGATTGAAGTTGTCATTTTATCATGAATTAATAATCAGTGCTGTATAAATGCATGTCAGGAGAATATTGAAAAGATACAAGATTACAGCTGGCAAGCTGAAATATTGCAGTAGGTTCAGTCTCAGAAGGATAAGATACAAAATCATTACGGACACAGCAATACAGAACCTGGACAGCTACTGCAACGTTGAGCATCCCACATTCCTGATACATGATGAATAGGAGGCTTCATCTGATAACTAGGTTTTCACATACTATGCCAAGATTTCTCTTCTTAGGCCTGGCTATCAATACACTAATATATTCAACAATATTTTTCTAGCTAATGAAATCATGAGAATGCACCTGCTAAAGAAAGATCACACTGACTAAGCAAAATACATTTGAAAATTAAGGCCTTGAGTCAGGCTAATTTTAACTAAACGTTTTGGCCCTCATTATGACTTGGGCAGACGGAAAAGCCCGTCTGCTGAAGCTGTGGGGTCAGAAAACCACCAGTGCAGTGACTTGACCCCGAGGGCCATTACAAGTTTTCAGCGGGCAGAAACAAAGTTGGCGGCAATGTTGCGGTGTGTCGGGTGCAGCAGCACCCATCGCGCTTTTCACTGTCTGCTATGCAGACAGTGTAAAGCGAGATGGGGCTGGCCATGGGGGCCCCGGCATTCCGTCTCCGCCAGCTTTTACATGGCAGTGGAACCGCCATGTAAAAGCCAGTAGAAAGGGGACTCGTAATCGGCAGGGCAGCACTGCTTGCGGATTAAGACCGGTTTACACCGCCAGGCCATTGGCCAGTGAAAAAGTGGCGGTGCCGGCGGTCCGGCCGTGGTGCGTTCACCACAGTCATAATGTGGAGGCCGGACAGCCATATTGGCAGTGGTCCGACCGCCAGTGCGAGTCCGTCGGTCCTAGGACCACCCGACTCGTAATGAGGGCCTTAATGTGCATTCCAAAAATATGATTATACATGCACACATGTAACTTTCAAAATAAATGCAGAACATAAACAAAAGAAACATGTTACTTCTGCAAACACAATTTAAAGTGTAAATATGAACATGAATAATACATACATGAAAGCAATGCAAATGAACATTAGTGCACACATTTGTAAAGCTTCAAAGGCTCAATAGTCACATTTAATTAATGCATTTAAATGTTCACTGATGTTAATATTATTTGAGGCACATTGCAAATATAATGTATAAAATAAACACAAATTTGCACAATGGTAATGTGTAAAGGATGGAGTCTAAAGTGCGCCACTCCAGTGGTAGCAGTAAACACAAAGACAGTAAAAGACTATTTGATTCCATGAAGAGTCAATAAGTTATATAAACCTTTCTCAATTTCGGATGTACTTATTTTCATAGCATATGTTGATGTACATTGCTAACCCAAAAATGATACTATAGTTATAAATATATGGATCTATATAAATTTAATTTCTCATTCAAACCGACTCATAGGCCTACAAAGAAAAAACAAAATGTGTTCATTCATAAGCAAAGCTTGACCAAAGCTTTCATATTGTTTAGTCACCACAATTTGATGCAGTGCCAACCGTTGTACCTCATCTATGATATGACTGTACTCACAGTATGGTGTCACACAAGGAACAATCTGTTTTTAGTTCATAACTGAATAATTACTTTCAACACTGTGCTTCAAACATCCCTAATCATGTGACACATATATGAAGAGCATAAGGAACACATAATAAAATGACATACTATAGAGCTCCTACACATATACTGCATGTCCTTTTGTATAGTCTACAGTTCTATGTGTTTAGAAGTTTGCAGCTGCAAGGTAGTTGTGGACTAGTATTTGCATCTCACTTTTTCTTTGAAATGCAAGCATAGGTTTGACAATACATTCACAGTTGTTGACGCGTATGTTTTAACAAGAAATATTAATGGAAAAGCTTACATATTGTGTGTTGGAACTGCATAGAAAATGTGTTTAACGTAGATGAAATAATGCACGCATCTGAAATGTGCCCACGGGGAGTGGTTACCAATATATACGAAGACTAATGAAAATGCTTATTAATAGGGAAATGTTATGCAATATGGGTTTTAATTTTGTAGTAGTATGTCATAATTAAGGTTTCATGTTAAGAGTTTGCTTGATATTAATATAGGCTTAACTTTAGTGAGGGCTGTGGCCTAGCGGCCTGGCCTCATTTTTTAATGGTATTTCTAACTGGTTTAATGCTGTTTTCCTGAAGGACGCAAAGCTGTACTTTTCCAGAAGCTATGTGTGTGTATCTGTAGTAGAATTCTTTCTCATGAGAACCAGCTTGCTCGAAGGCGATGTTCTTGCTAACTGCAACAGTGTAATTCGCAACAGGTACAAGGTTAACTGTACTAGGAGAAGACAATGGAGACACTGACTGGGACTCGAATTGTAGCGATTGCTACCTGACATTCCAACCGTCGAAAGCGTCAATAAAATGGACCAATCCGTGACATGGGAACTGCGAATTGTCGAAGTTTCTGGTAGGCTGAACGTGAACTAATTGGATGAAGATAACGTTGCACTTGGCCAATAGGGAATTAGGGGATAGTTGTACAGTTTTGACTTAATGGACATACACGAGGAGAAATTAGAGCATTTTCCCTTTTAGAGCATTCCTTTCCTAGAGCCATTCCTGTTCGAGCCACATGCCATTTAGCGCATTGCCCAGCCTTCTTCTAGCATTCCACCCGAGCTACTCTTCTGGCCGTTTCTGTTTTGTTCTGATACCTTTTAAACCATTCTCTACCCATTCTTGCCTGATGCTAACTTCTCCTCTACCTGAGGGAAGTGGTCTTTCCTTAGCTATGTCATCCTATGCGTCTTGAGAGAGACTTTACTTACTTAATGATAAAGACTTTGCCCCATCCAAGCTCTGCTGATGGTGAATCGACCTATGTCCTGAGGACGAAGACTGACGCTGCTTGCTGATCTTTTGGATTGGTAACTATCAAATGCCAATTGTGATTGTCTGTTTGCTTTTACTTTCTAGGTACCAACTGCTAATTTTGATAGAGACCCTAGTTCAGATGTTACCTAAATTCATGTTGCTAAATTGTTTTGCATGAAGCCCAACATGCTAATGCTACTTTGTGGTTAGTTTGAGGTGTTCACTGAGGTCTTACGCAATAACCTACTTGATATTAGTCTGCTAACAATAGGGAAATAAATGTTCTAACTCCAATTAAACTGGTGTGGTTATTCATGACTGAAAGGTCATGGTGTGTCCAAATTGCTAATTCCTATTGACTGTTTATTGATTATTGATTGGTTATTATTAAATGTCCATTGACCTATTGATTGATGGTGTTGAAGAGGGCATTTCGTACTGGGAAGTCTCCAAATGCGTTCCAAAGGTTCATTGACCTGTTTGCATCTCCTTGTAAGTTTGCTTATTAAGGTTCAGACGCGCCATCACAGTCTACTAATCAGAATATTGTAATTATGTCTCAGTAGGTGTAAGAATTGTTTTCCCCTTTGGACAATATGTTGCCACACAAACAATACTGGATTCGTTTTTTTCTTTAGTGACAAAGGGGTCTTCCTATGCATATTCTTCGGTCTCTAACTCATTTACAACTCTTTCTTCTGGAAAAGAAATGTATGTATCCCATAAGTAAATACTGTTGTGCAAATATTTTGTAAACATAATTGCCCAAGTAGCAGATGCTCTTCTCAGCCTTTCAGATGGACCCTAGTAGAATGCCTGACTCACAAACAAAACAATAAATATGCAAATACAGATTTACACCTACATGCAAGGGTAGATTTACTTCTTGGTGGGATTCACAAACATTCCCAGGATTCCACATGGAAAGCTGCACCTGGCCCAGGTTTCCACAGGCCGCCCTGGTAAAGTTGAGTGACATTCACAGAAGGATCCACAGGGAAGAACTCCGCACAGGTTGAATAGGATCTCCTGTGTAAACACACTTTTTTTTATCCACAGCGAAAAAAACTTGTAGAGAAAGAGGTGAAACCCCCTCCTCAACCCCAAACAAATTTCACATTTCTACCCTGAAATAGATTTAAGCTAGATTTTCAAACTAGCTTTTGCGTGCAGGAAGCCACCTACCTCTTCCAGGATGCAAGGAGAATGAGAAGAGTTTATGAATACCAAACAAATGTACATGTTTGAGGCCAATCCCAAATTCCCAAACCCACTCAATCTTTGGAATGACTACTTCCTCTTTGCCTTGAGTATGATTTTCAGGGCTTACGACTACCAGGCATAAAAACAATGTAAATTCAGTTATAACACGTACCTTTAGGATTTAAGTTACATTTGTGGACATCGGAGTTTAGTCTATTGTTAATTTTTATGGTACAGTAAATTTCATCAGCATGTCCAGAAAACATAAATTCTTCAACTTATCACAAATGGATCTAAATTTAAGAGAATTAGTTAACTACATAAATTCGTCCAACGTGCTCAATCTTAGATTCACATAGGTATTTCGTTATAGGGGTGGTAACTGAAATAATTGTGGTTATGCAACAGTCTTTTTTAATCTAACTAGCACCTATTTTAGATGTTGTTACTTTCATAATTAAACTTTTTGAGTGCTGTTGCAATCAAAGATTATGTGACACCACATCTTGTGCTGTGGCATAGCTATCAATGGTGCAGCAAGTGCAGTGACACTGGGGTCCAGGAATGTGGGAGACCCACCACCTCCTAAAACCTTAGGAAAGCTAGCCCATATTTCGTGCTTGGCATAGGGCAGAAACACACTTGTAATAGCGGTGATCAGTCAAGATCCAGGTCAAAGGTCATGCCACTAATTAAGTCACCCTGCCTGAATAAGGTTAAAGCACAGTGTTATGTGATGAAAACACAAGAAATGGTAGAATGCATGCTCACTGTGCCACTACAGAGAGATGTGGCCTCTCAGGTAAGACTGGGCTGTTCCTATTGGAGGAGGAATAAATCTGATTTACATATTTTCATTTTTGTCTATTATAACTGTGACAGATGTTGATGAACTGGTATGTGATCCAAACTAATTACTGTTGCTTGGGATTCATTCACTCTTTCCATCCATCACTTCTTGTTTGATTGACAATTGATAAGGAACTCCCGTATTACAAAGAACTCCCTGAAAATAAATTGCCCAATGAGTGTTCATTCAAGTTTTCTGATGTTTGCCAAAATATTAGGACCAGGTACCTCTGCTATAGCCAGTCAAAGAACTAAAATGTGAGTGTTGGGGCTTGAGTATTTGACCACATGTGATCCTGTGCATGATCAGAGCTGCCATCACCAAGTGTCAACTCCAATGCCATCATTGCCTAGAGGAAGATATATGTTGCACTATATTCTCCGGCCACTGCAAATGTTCATAGCACCAACACAGTGGGCATCACTCGTGGTCTATAGCAGGTGCTGTAGACTGGCTATATATGCATGCAGCAGTGCATCACCATGTCACAGTGCCTCCAGGAGTGGCAGTGGGTGGAGTAGAAGCAGTCTGCTGCAGCACACCCATTAGTGTTTGATGCATTAGACTGTGACATTTGGTGTTACATCCATGATGGCCAATTGAAAATTTGTCCCCCGTAATCACAACTGCTGGCATTCAATTAATTTACAAGTCAACTGTGATACCAGGGCACACACCATGCATGTCTTTCAGCTGCAACTCTTGACAGTTACATATTCCGGCATGTAATGGCTGCAGCACATTTAGGAGCCAGTAGCCATAGCAGCATGTGGCTGCTTGTTGAAAGCCACCACTACCCCAAATATATTGACATTGCAAATGTTCGAGACTTCAATGACAGCCCTCTATAATAGGCATAGGGTGGTAGTAAACACTAGAATGTACATGTAATTAGATTAACAGCTTCAGGTTTACGTGACAATGCTAAATACTCAGGCATGTGATTTACACACTGCATGTGATTTACACACTGATGTCTCATCAACTCTATATACTCATCATTTCTGATTGTATTTTGGTATCCACCATACAACTTCAGGAGATATATCCCAAAGCACTGATTTCCACACGTGATCACTTAGCAGTCACTCAGACTCACAAAATCACGTTTCATGTGCTAAATCACACTGGTAGAAACCTCCTATACTCCACAGAATTTATGTTAGATTGGTTTGGAATTTAGTACGTAGGACAATATATTTTTATTTTTTATTTTATATATTTATTTATTTATTCATTTGTATGTGATTTTATGTGGAACCGTTTGAAATTTAGTATGTAGGACAATATTTTATTTATTTATTTGTTTGATTATTTTATTTATTTATTTCTTCATTTGTATGTTATTTTATTAAGACCAGTTAAGAGCTACAGGGGCACAATTACTTTACAGAAGATAAATGGTAAACATTGAACAGAAAGAAATAGTGATAATTATTCATTTGTAATGAAAGGGGACAAAATAGGACAATGGAAAGTGGTGTTGAGGAGCACATATTTGCACTCATGTGTTAGACCAGCTAGAAATTGAGGTCCAGATTTACAAGAATCGGGCGCATCAGTACTGATTCACCAGATTTCTTGCCCCCCCCCCCACCAGGCCACCTAACGAAACCATGGGTGCGCTGTATTTACAATATGGCTCACCATGGCGCAAGTTAGGCCGATAGCATCAATATATTTTATGCTTTTGTGGTGCTTTGCTGCACTAGTGTCAAAAACTTTGACGCTTGTGCAGCAAAGTGCAAGGAGGCCCTTTGATTTCAATGAATGCGCCCTTTTTATGCCTGGTTTGAGCAGGTGTTAAAAATGACGCCAAAAATGGTGCAATTAAATCTTTAAGATTTCATTAGCATAAAAAAAATGAAGCTAATGTGGCACAAGGAGGTGGGACGGTGTTAATTTGAATACCAAAAAGGAATGAAACTCAGGCATAAAGAGGTGCAATGTTATTCAATATATGATTAAGGAGAACATAAAAGGTGCATATTTTAGCTGTGCAACAAAAACACCCTGCACATCCAGTGTGGATCCAGTCAGAGAGAAACACTGGCACAGATGTAAAATCAAGGATCATGTTTCATTGACTCCTGACAGGGTAAAATAATCACAGTGGGATGTATTGTTAAAATAATAGCTTTTTCTGCTTTTGAAGACTACACAAGAGGGATTTGTTCTGATGCATGAAGAATGGGATTCCACATCTCGAGTGCAATCTCTGAGACGGAACCCTTGAGCTTTTTCCCCATCTGCCGACAGGGTACTCGAGTATGATTGTGTCTGACCTTCGTATTTGTCTTTGTACACCTGAGACAACCAGTTCCCTTGTCAGTTAATTTGGGGTTTTCAAGCTGACGGCTTTTGTGGCTGATGTAGCCAAGTTTGAAAGTACATCTAGCCTCAGTTGGGACCCAATGCAGTGAGATATGGCATAAGGCCTATATGGTTAAATGTACTGGTCCTGGAGAGCTGTATGGCTGCACAATGAAATTCTGATTTTAACAGAGTGAGATGGTGATTTGGTAATCCAGGAGGAAGAGAGTTTTCTTAAAACAATCTAAATCATACAAGAGACAAGACCACTTGTTTGAATTTCTCCTTGTGGAGAAATGGTTTGATTTCATGCAAGAGTCCAATTTGGCTTAGCAGTCCTCTGGCTAAGGTGTTTATTTTAGGTTTAAGGTGGAGGTCCTTATCCAGCAATAATCCCAGTGGCTGATGAAAAAATGATCAACAATCTTGCATGTTCAATGTATTCAGCAATTATTGCACTGGAATGGTACAGTTTTGAGTTTATTTTGAGGTGGTGAATGGTTATCCAGGAATGAACCTTTACAATAACTCATATTGTGAGGGATCGTCCCCTGACAAGGCTATCTTCAACTAGACCTCTGAGAGCTGGGAAGATTGCGTTGCCATTTAGTATGCAGGAACAGCATTCTATTGGTATGGATAATTATATATGGACCTCAATTCTGGGTTCTGTCAATCCCCAGGACCTCCTGTCATGATGAGACACATTGACCAGGATTCAGACATGAGGGACTGTTCTGTGCACTCCATACTTTATATGAGATCCAGAGCAATGGAGCTTTCTAAGGTCCCCTGGTAACTGTGCACCACTGATCATAATTGACTTTTGATTTTTGATCAGTTTTTTGAGGGACACATGCTTATCAAAGTACTAGCTAATGCACTACTATGCCATTGAAGATGACTTATGTGGTCGAAATTGTCTAATTTGCATATTACTCTTGCATCCTTGTCACCATCGTCTCACAGATCAGACTTCCGGCTCATAAAGGTTGACAAAATCTTAACTTAGTGGTGAGTCTATTGTCAATGCAGAAGCTTATACGTCTTATTTTCACAGTGGCAGCTGGTGAGTTTATGAAGTGATAGGTCTGTCAGACGAAAGGTCCTTTTGCTGGAATACATTTGCAATAGCTCAACAATAGTTTTTATAAAACAGTACACATACAAACAAAAACTTTTACACACTCACATACACACATACTTGTGCTCACTTGCAGACATGCACATAAACAACATAAACATGCTCTCACTCAAACACAAAACTTTGAAACTTACTTGGGGTGGTCCTCAGCACATGGTTTCCTCTGCACATCAATTACCAACTTTCAGATCGCACAAACAAGGCACCAGAGCGAGGCTCATACCCTTGTGCTTGATCCGAAGTCCTGATAGGACAGAAGGCTGTCTTTTTTCCTTTAGCATGGCTTCTGATGGCTCATGAAGGCACATGAGAGGCAGTCACAAAATCACCATTATCAACATTCCGCACTACTTGACACTAATGCAGCATGTTATATATGTATTGCGTCTATGAAAGTGCTGCTTGTAACAGCCACACCTGACACATGCTCAATGAAGCCCAGGGAAGCCCTTTTATGGTGGCGGGTGATATTGCAGCTTTTACATGTAAACAAAAACTTGGTGAGATTGTTCCACTACGTATAACAGTAATATTGTAAGCAATGAGATGCGAGTGAGACAAGATTGTTGGGGGTTGCCACCATTTTGATGCCTATGGAGAAGTTGCCCTGGTATTTATGTGAACATTAAACTACTTGTTGGGGAGCCATACATCCACCTAGATCACAAGGATCACAAACAACTGTATACATGGTGTAACAGAAGCTTGATGCAGTGCATATTCCGGAATGAGTCACCCTTCAAGATTTTTTAGACATCCCCGTGTTGTATAATTTGAATACATTCAGATATGACTGAGAAGAAGGTGGAGGGAGTCCTTAGATTCCTCATTCTGGCAAAGAGCTCACATTTCTTTGCAAGGCTGTCACAGGAGCAGCATCAGATGCATAAGTCACTTTGGGACATTACCCCCCAACCAGGGACGGTCGAGAGGTGGCCATGCAGATAGTGCTATAAACTGTGGTACCGTGGTATGAATCCTGACCTTGGTTCAATATCCTGTGATTTGCACACATCACATAATCTTCTCCATACCGAAAAAAGTCTAGTTCTCTTGTAAAACACCGTGATGCCCTCAGGATAAGTTAGTGCTATATTAATTAGCAAAAAAACCTAAATATTTGGTAAAGCTAATGGGTCTGGAATTAGCTTCCAGCCTTTTTATTTTGTCAGTGCTTGTTTTCTCATGATTTTTTCAAAACTATATTTTAGGGGAAGCTAATGGGCTCTCATCACTCTAGAAAAAACTTGATTAAAAGCAAACTGGGCGGCTCCTTCGCAATGGTGAAGGAGCATCGCCCCCTGGTTAAGCCAGGAGCTGAAAGATAAAACAATATTTAATTATCGTTTTATATTTCAGCTGCTGGCTCAGCCAGCATGTGGAGGGAGGGTCAGGCTGGGCCACAGGAGGTGGGAAGGTGGATGAGGAAAGAGTGCACCTAAGTGTGCATGTGTGTTTGCCTGGCAATCTCAGTGCGGCCAAACACACAAGCACACTTAGGTTTCTCCAGTCCGGCTGTGTTGAGCAGCTGGGCTGGAGAAACTGCACAGATCCCAGAGTTGTGTCTGAGTGGCAATCCAAGCCGCTCAGAGCAATCATGTATTGTCATTATTGATTATTTATTGATATTGTTGGTTGATGATGTGAGAAAATATTTCGTACTGGGAAGTCTCCAAACGCGGTCCAAAGGTTTGTCGACCCAGACGCGTCTCCTTGTAAGTTTACTAATTGAGGCTCTGACGCGCTAACAGTTTTGGTAGCAGAGATGATGGTTTTGCCCTTTGGGGCCCCCGTACGAAAGATCAACAGTTTTGGTAGAGATTGATGGGTTGGTCCTTTGAGGTCCTGGTACGGAGGGTTTGGTGGTAGGCAAGGTGTACTGAATAAATTGGGTTTTTTGTTTTTTTTCCTTTTTCAATGATGCAAATTGGAGGGATGATGTGTCCCTAAGTACCAAATGACTTTCCCGGAATCTTGGAGCTTGCTGAAGGGAGTTTGAGTATGTTCTCGGCGTTCTAGTGATAGTGTGAATGAAGTAGGTTTTGCGCTTGCACAGCTTGTGCAAATTGCAAGTGAATTGTGATGTTTGTGAGGATTTTAGGCCAGATGATGATGTTTTGGTAGGAGTGGTCGTGCTCCGCAGTATGGGAGTAGGGAATTCGGCGAACTTCACATGAGTGTGGCGCTTTGTGCTAAAATTGTCCACGTGGTTGTTGATGATGTACGAACCCTGCGTGGTCTAAGACTCCAGAGTATATTGATAAGTGTATAAGACACTTGGCTTATGTTGTAATTTGTGCAGTTTAATAGGTCGATAGTGAAGTCGACAAGTCGAGTTTGAGTCAAAGTGAGTGAATGAAAACTTTGATGGAGATTTGGTGAGTCTAAACTGCACTAGAACAATAATCCATTGACAAGTCAAGAGTAGAATTAGCGGGTCAAATTTTGCTTGCGAGTGCGGGATCTGAGAAGGAGAGAGTAGCGGCCGAGGCTAAGCGAAATCTCTGTAAAGTTCTGAAGCGATTGTGTTACCCTCCCTGTAGTAAACCGGCAAATATTAGTTTTATTTTGGTTGGTGCTCGCAATATATTGCATTAGTTTTGTGTGAATCGAGAGTGGGAAGACAAGCCGCAAGACTTTGTCAGCCGCAGTGCGTGTGAGTGTGACGTCATTGGAGCTGCGCTGGGTTGGTTAGTGAGAAGGGTCGCACACGGATTGGCAGCCGTCCATGAGAGGCAATTGGTTGAGAAGGTAGGCAAAGAGAATTCTGGGAATTAAAGTCACTTCCTGATCTGATTGTGAAAGACGTAAAGATGACATTTTTCAAGGCTTTAAAGAGCGCTTTGAGGGGAGACGTATATATTACCGCGAGTGTAGGGGAGGTTACACCGCCCGAGGGTACACCGGCTTATATTGTAATGGAGGAAAAGTGTGTTGCACCATGTCTTTGGCTAAAGCAATGGTGCAAAGAGACGGAGAAAAGTGGGAGCCTAGCGTTTCCTGTAAATGGGACGTTCAATTTGAGGATTTTGGAAAATTTGCGGATGGTGCTATATGATCTGAAGCCACCTCCGAGACCAGCACAGTTTGAAGCGTTAGCAATCTGGGAGCTAATGGCAAGACAGCAACAGCAACAGAAATTTGAGAGGAGAATGAGGAGAGCAGAAAAGACCCTAGCGGAGGCTAGATGGGATTGTGTACAGAAAGTTTGGAGAAGAGAGACATTAGAGAGGGTTAAGCTGTTTCCAGCGATAGCCCAAGAGGGTGGAGGCAAAGGGAGGAAAGCTACTCGTAAGACTGACAAAAGTACTTCCAGAGATAAAGAAGCTAGAAAGTCCTCGATAGGGACAAAGGACTCAGAGGATGATGAATGCCTTAATCAGTTACTAAATGATTGTCCACCACCATATGTGGCAGGCGACAATAGCCTGAGTACCAGTGCATGTCCTACAGGTTCGATACAAGAGAAGGCGACAATGAATCCGACACAGGTTAGTCCTGTCTCAACACACGTACCGATGAAGAGTAGTTTTGGCATGCCCACCCCCAGGTTATGCAACCTCAGTTGCAACCTCCACAGGTTCAGAGGCTTTACCCTGATGTACCCATTTTAGAGACTGCCACTAATCTGATGGTGCCGACAGAGCCGGTATATGTGAGACCAAAGTTGATTCAGATTGAACCAACTCCACTTTTACTGCCCCAGGTGCAGCCGCAAATGATCCCGAGATATACTTCGGTCACAGGACCGCAGTCAGACATGACACCAGTGATGAGCCAGAATATGGGAGTTAGTCTTCCACAGGTTTTGGGAAACAGAGAGACACCAGATGCCATTTCTTTGCCTATTACAGTTGGTCCACCAGTACCATTGTATGCGCAGGCGAAGCCTAGAGTATGCGATCAAGGGGTAATGACACAAGATACGACAAGAGGGGGGTTCGTAGGAAGCTCCCAAGGGACGATTCCAGTGAAACCGACATTTGAAGATATCTAGGTCCTTGTTAGATTTCAGTCCGATTGGGGCTCATCCAGATGCCATGAGACAGTCAGACTCGAGACTGCTGACCCCGCAGATCTCGAATGCGAATGTACCACTGACACCTATAGTGCAAGCTGGGAATATCTCATTGCAAGGTTTAACAGCACAACAGCTGACCGACTGGTTTAACAAGCTTAATACTCCACAGACTGCTCCTTGTAGCAGCAGGGAGAGCGGAAGGAGAGGAGTACCTGAACCATGTGAGGTTGGGTATGGAAGCCAATGAACTTGTTGAAAGGAGCATGGGTGTGAACAGGCTAGAGTCATACACGGAAGCAGAATTGAAGTACTTGTGCCCAAAGATAACTAGAGAAGTGAGCAAGGTGCACCAGAGGTTGGCAAATTTGGCAGACAAGTACGGTATAGATTTAGAGAATACCAAACATTTGAAGAGAAGTTACAGATTCGATTTTGAGCCAAAGGATTTTGAACACATGAGGTCTACTGGAATGAAAGCGCACCTCAAGGAGATACTGCAGAGTGCACAAGTTTGGGGAGCCTTAGAGAAGTGGGAAGGCAGATGGGCGAAGAAATGAGACAAGAGGAAGAGTGATTGCATAGAGCAGTCAGCTAAAACATTACCGGATACAAGCATGGTAAAGATGTTACCAATGAGAGAGACTGCCGGAGGGGTTCTTGTCCATGTACCGTGGACTAGAGGTGATATTCTGTCATTTACGAATGATTTCCCCAGATTGAGGGAGAAACCAATAGAGTGGTATCAGCAGACAGACAGGTTTGTGAAGCTTGCGAAGCGTCTTTGGGAAGACCTGAATGCTCTCTTTGAGATCATAGTTCCAGCTGATTTGTGGATTGAGTGCAAAAGGAGCGTAGATTGGCCGGCTGAGGAACCAGCAAGGGACAGAAGCACAGATGCGCTGTTTCCTGATGTGATAAAGTATTATTATAAGGTGATTGAGTTCCTGAAAACAAGAGCTTCGCCTAAGAATATTGATTGGCAAAGGATTGATCGAACGGCTCAGGAAGTCAAGGAGTCGAAACAGTTGTGAAGGCGTTTAAACATTACATTGGCACAAAGGTTATTGAGGCGAAGGACATGAACCACCTTGTGTTCAGATTCGTGGAAGGGTTGAGACCTGAGATTGGCCAGATGATTAAGAATCATTTGATTTGCTGGCAAGCAAAGCCGATTGATGAGGTGTTGCAGTATGTGAAGTACTGCAGTCATGAGATTGAGTTGAAGCAGAGAAAGTTGAAGGAGAAAGCGATGGTGATGCAAATTAAGGCAGCACAGACAGGGATGCAGGGAGGTTTTCTACAGCAGATGGTACAGCAGCCGCAGGGAAACGGGATGTTTCAGGCACAGGTGAGAGGTAGAGGTCGAGGAGGTATTGTGAACCACGGTCCAGACTTGAACACTGTAGTAGTTCAAAATGATGCTCAGGGAATGAAGAAGCTGTTACCCTGTCATGCTTGCGGGGTCGTTGGACACTAGAAGCGGGAGTGCCCAATGATGGTGCAGGATGGTGTTATTCAACAAAGCAATGATGTCAGTTCATTCCAAAATATGATAGGACCAAGATTGAGAGTTCCAAATCCAAATTTTCAGAATAATGTGAATCAAATGCAAGGTTTTCAATCCATGCAGCAGCTGCAGATGCCATGTATACAGCCAATGCAGTTACAACAAATGCAACAGCAGGTCCCCATGGTACCTAGACAGCAAATGCAAGTGCCTTTAGCCCCAAAGGAACAGCAACAGGTGATGCTTCCTCAACAGGTCACGGGTCAAAGAATGAGTCAGAATCACACAGTGCAACAGTACCCATTGCGTGGTGAGAATGGAATAAACTATGAATGGTCGGATGAGAGTTCAGATGGAGAAGAGTGCAGGCTTGCAGCATCCTTAGAGGTAGATCAGAGAGGATCCTATGTTCAGGCGAAGGTTATGGGTCATAAGGTTTCATTCTTGGTTGACACAGGAGCTACACGCTCCGTAGTCAGAAGTGCAGAGGTTCCAAAACTGCCCCTTTCGGGACGGACAGTTAAGGTAGTAGGAGTAGCAAACCAACTCCTGACTAACCCGATCACAGATCCGGTTCAGGTTGAGCTTGGAACTTTCCAAGGATTACACAGATTTGTGCTTTGTGATTCAAGTCCTGTATCCCTATTGGGAAGAGACTTATTGTGCAAGACAAGGTGTTCATTCACCTTTTCCAATGAGGGAATTGAGGTCAAGACAAATAGTGACGATGAAGGGGAGGAACAGGTTTCAGAGCCTGAAATTGAGGCCACAGATGAGGAATATCCTCTGATTAATTTCTTTCCGATGTTCACAGTGGCTGATCTCCCGGCAGACTTACAGAGAACAGTTCCAGGAAAGGTGTGGGATTTGACAGGGAAAGAAGTAGGGCTGATAAAAGGAGTAGAGCCAGTCAAAGTCAGTGTGAAGCCAAAAGCTGTGTTCCCCCAGATACCGCAGTATCATATGGCGCAAGATGTCCTTATAAAGGTTACGCAAATCATTGCAGAATTTGTGAAACTGGGAATCTTGAAAGAGGTGTTGAGCAGTCCATGTAACTCACCAATAATGGGACTAAAAAAGCCTTGTGGGAAGGTTCGGATTGTCCAAGATTTGAGGAAGATCAATGACATAGTGGTGAAATGTTGCCCAGTGGTGCCAATTCCGGCTGTGATTATGTTTCAGATTCCATGTGATGTAGAATGGTTCATTGTAATTTATCTGTCCCAAGGGTTCTTTTCCGTGCCTCTTCATGAGGACAGCCAATTTCTCTTCTGTTTTAAATTCTTGGACAAGGTCTACAGTTGGTGTTGAATTCCTCAAGGGTTTTCGGAATCACCTTTTATATTCAATCAGATACTGAAGAAGAATTTGGAGTCATTGGAGCTGCCTTTCCAATCGACTCTAGTACAGTACATTGATGATTTGTTGATTGCATCCAAAACAAGGGACGAGTGCAAGTATGATTCGATTGCCTTACTGAATCACTTGGGAAAGAATGGACACAAAGTATCCCCAAAGAAATTGCAATATTGTCAGAAAGAAGTGAAGTATTTGGGTCATCAAATTGAGAAAGGGTCAAGGAAGTTATCCAGAGAAAGAATAACTGCAGTGTTACAGATGAATCCCCCGACGACACGGGAGATGTTAGGATGTTTCTAGGAATGGTGGGTTACTGTCGCCAGTGGATCCCGAATTTCTCAGTTATTTCCAAGCCATTGCAGAGGCTGACGGTCAAAGAGGGTCAGGATGCTATAGTTTTGGGAGAGAAGGAAATGAGAGCATTTACTGAGTTAAGGGAGAGCATGTGAAGGGCTCCAGCTTTAGGTATGCCCGATTACACAAAGTCTTTTGTTCTGTTCTGTCATGAACGCAATGCATGTTCTTTGTCTGTCTTGACACAGGTCCATGGAGGTGTAAACCGACCAGTAGCATATTTTGCAGCTACTTTGGATCCAGTTGCAGCAGCCTTACCAGGTTGTCTGTGTGTAGTAGCAGCAGTTGGACAAAGCCTCACACAGAGTGAAGGCATAGTGATGGGACCTCCTTTAACTGTCATGGTCCCTCACTCAGTTGAGATCCTTTTAACACGAACGAAGACACAGCATATGTCTAATGCAAGATTGACCAAATATGAAACGATTATATTGGGGTCACCAAATGTAATGTTAAAGAGATGTACAGTGTTGAACCCGGTAACTTTGCTTCAAAGTGAAAATACAGAGGTTGAAAATCTGGAAGATGTAGAACATGATTGTCTTGAGGTAACAGAAATGTGCACCAAACCAAGACCTGATATTAAAGATACACAATTGGAAGAAAATTACCAAATTATCTTTGTTGATGGCTCATGTTTGAGAGACTCAGTAGGAGTGCTGAGAGCCAGATATGCTGTATGCATGATTTCCGGTATCCTGGAAGCATCCTGGCTTCAAGGAGTGTATTCCGCTCAAGTAGCTGAGTTGGTAGCTCTTACCAGGGCTTGCCATGTCTCTGCTCAGATGAGAGTCACTATCTATGCTGATAGTCGATATGGATTTGGAATTGTTCATGATTTTGGCCAACTGTGGTCACACTGGGGTTTTTTGACCTCTTCTGGTTCGCCAGTGAAAAATGGTGAAAGAATTAAGGAGATGTTGCATGCAATTTAGTTACCTCATGAAATTGCCGTGGTGAAATGCAGTGCACACCTGAAGTCACAAGACTTTGTTTCAATGGGAAATGGATATGCGGATCAAGTCGCAAGGTTTTGCGCATTGAACTTTATATCGTTCAAGGACCAATGGAAATTGTTACCTGAAAAAGAAAATTAGACATGCACAGGTTATGCATTGAGGGTGATTGACATGTTAGAAGAGTTGAAATTGTTCCAGGACCGTGCCAGCAAAGATAAGAAGCGCTCTTGTGTTGGGATGCGATGCATACAAAGACCAGATGATTTGTGGGTTTCAGACGAAGGGAAAATGGTCTTGCCGAACAGTCTTATGTCACAGTTTGCAGGTTTTTATCATGGCCAAGCACACATTGGGAGGGATGCCATGATCAGGTTGTTCAGGATTGACTGGTTTAACCCAAAATTTAGACAAGCTGCAGAGATGATTTGCCATTGTTGCGTCATCTGCCGACAGATGAATGCTGGGAAAGGGACAGTGGTGAACTTGAGCCACATTGGAAGAGCTGGAGGTCCATTTAGCAGAATGCAATTGGATTTCATTGAAATACCTGTGTGTGGAGGTTTGAGGTATGTGTTGGTGATTGTGTCTATCTTTAGCCATTGTATTGAAGCTTACCCTGCACGCAGAAATGACAGCCTCACAGTAGCAAAATTGTTGCTTAGGGAACTGATACCACGTTTCGGTTTCCCAATCTCTTTAGAATCAGATAGGGAAAGTCACTTCAACAATGAGGTGGTTAAGTTACTGTGTGCAGCATTGAACATTGAGCAGAAGTTGCATTGTAGCTACCGCCCTGAAGCGTTAGGACTACTGGAACAGATGAATGGTACCCTGAAGTCGAGAATGGCGAAAATGTGGGCAGCCAAGAATTTGAAATGGCCCGACGCATTATCTTTAGTGTTAATGTCAATGAGAAATACACCTAACAAGAAGACAGGACTGTCTCCGCATGAGATTCTCATGGGTCGAGCTATGAGACTGCCCGCAGTGCCTGCGAATGCTCTTGTGAATATCACGGATGATATGGTGTTGGACTACTGCAAGGGTCTGGCTGATGTGGTCCGCTCTTTTTCTATCCAGGTGGAAGCTACCACCCTGCCACCGATTCATGATCCAGGACACAACCTGAAAGCTGGTGATTGGGTTGTCATCAAGAAACACGTAAGGAAGACTTGCTTAGAGCCACGTTGGAAGTGATACTGACAACTACCACTGCTGTGAAGTGTGCAGGAGTTCCAAACTGGATCCATGCCAGTCACACGAAAAGGGTGACGTGTCCAACTGATGAGGAAGTTGAGTTGTTGAAAGTACCAACAACTGACAAAGAAGTCCCAGGGCCGGAGAGTGATCGAAGGGGAACTGAGACAGAAGGAGAGCCCGTTGAGGACGGCTTTGTCACTCCAGTAAGAGACGAGGGAGAAGAGATCCAGAGGGGTGACGGTGAGCCTATCTCAACCGAGGCAGCAGGGGAGGCTAGACAGAGAAAGGTTCTCCCAGAAGTAGGCGAATATGAGAATGAGCCTGAGCACTTGACAGATCCAGAAGGAGAAGGAGTTGAGGCGGAGGAGAGTCAGAGTGTCCAGACTCCTCCTGAGCAGATTGCAGGTCCATCAAGCGAAAACACCATAGAGCAAAGAGAGAAAGAAGGGGTGCACAGGAAAGATAAAAGACTAAAGAGACACTGAAAGGAGACAAGTGGCCAGAGTTACAAGTAAAGAGGAGAGAAGTGGTTGTTGAAGATGCCATAGAGGAAGAAGTAGACACAACAAGGAGAGAAGATCTAAGTAAAGGAGAGTTGCAAGGTGATCGCACGTTGAAAAGGAAGAGAGTAGCAAATAGGAGGTACGCGAGTCCTGAATGGGCGTATGCAACTACAGCCGAATGGCAACAGGAGTTCTTGGTGTTTTGTTTTGATCGAGAAGTCCCAGGTCAATACTTTGGCACCTGAGTCTGGCTGAAGAAACTGAAATTGGTGTAAAGATTTGAGATAAGATTGAAATTGAGAAAAGAGACTTGGAATTTACCGGATGAGACTTTGAGAACTTGGATTGGCTTTTGGAAACCAAATTTGACAAGCTGCTAACCTGAATTGACGAGGGATCCTGGGAGTGAGATTGAAAGCTGTAAATAATTGCTGAAAGAAGATTTTGCTTGTTTTGACTTTGCTGAGGGAGAGAATTATTAACCATCCTCTGTTGTTGTTTTAAATAACCATCCTTCACTTTCTGATTCTTTACAGATCATGGCTAATACTAGGCAGGAGAATAGAAGGAGTAGGCGTTGTAAATACTTGGGTGTTGGTTTAGGTATTGTGTGTGTGATTTTTATTGTGGTTGTGATTGTGGGTATGACACTAATGGATAAGAATGGGACTAACAATGCTTCAGTTCCTGAAACTACTACTGCACTAACAGCTTTGGAGAGGTTTGAGCTGGATGAGAGATACTTACATGAAGGAACTAATGCAAAAGGGGAACTTTCTACTAACGTTTTCTATCGCCTGCTGAGTGAATATGTTGATACAATGGATGCGAAGGATTGCTTTGTGTGTACACAGATTCCTATTTCGGTACAAGAAGGGGTTACCTATCACAGATTGCCACTAACCTATGGGATAAGTTGTAGTCTGTTACTAACAAGATTTTATAACCAGGAGGAGATCCAGTACTTTTATTCTAATCATGACTTTCTGTTTTCTTATGTGCCTATAATAGAGGATTTGAGTGATGTAGCTAGATACTATAGTATAAAGTTAGTTAAAGGATTCTTTGAGCCGACATTGAAAATTAGTACATCTTATGCTCACCGCAATAACTTGACATGTTTGTCCACACCTTTAGAGAAAAGCTTTTTAGATCACACGGATGATAGAAGGAGAGTATTAAAGAGTAAATTAGAAAAAGGATTACAGCAGCGAGCTTTTGCTAGTAATGAAGGTTATGGTGCAATTAGAGAGCAAGGGAAGTTAGCTTTAGGTGCATTGCACGTAGGGAAGCTTTGTATATCTAGGCCAAAATCATATTATGACAATGTGTTTGTGGGAATGAATGAATGTAAGCATGTGTTTTTGTTTCAGAGTAAATGGACGTTCATGTTAAATGGACAGGATCCGGTGATCCCAGGGAGCTACTATATATGTGGGCTTAATGCTTATTACTGTCTTCCAAAGGGATGGTATGGGACATGTTATTTGGAGATAGTTTTCCCAAAGATATACCAACTTGATAACTTAAAGGAGTTTCCGAGATTATCTGAATTACATCGTACTAGACAGAAGAGAGAGACTGCTGCTGGTGTAGTGGGAGACATATTTGGGGCGATAATTCCATCAGTGGGAGTTATTTGAAACTCAATAAAGATTAAAAAGTTGTCTACTATTGTGGATAACATGCTGACAAATTTTTCAGGAGCTATACTCCTAGTAGATACTGAACTTGCTGCGGAGAGGGCTATGACTCTTCAAAACAGGCTTGCTTTAGACATTCATTTAGTGAAAAATGGCGGAGTTTGTAGGATGCTCAATGAGAATCATTGTTGCACATACATACCAGATAATAGTAATGAGATTAGAAGTATGCTTACTAACTTGACTAAGGATAGTACAGACTTGAAGGGATTGAAAGAACCTGGTGTTTGGGAAAAGGTTGGAAGGGTTTTGCTTCATTGGGGAACTGGCTTAGCAACATTTGGTATGGGATATTGTTTAAAATAATACAGGGGATATTGATTGTTATAGCTTGTCTATTTGGATTATGGGTGGCATGTAAAATCAGCAAAATAATAAAATTGAATAAGGTGAAAAATAATAAGAGGAGGGAAGAAAAGGAAAGGGAAAAATTGTTTAGGGAAAATCAAAGGGAAAGCCAATAAGTGAAGTGATTGAAATGACAGAATTTCAACTGATGTAAAATTTGTGGGGAAAGGTTTTGTGTGATGACAAGAGTCATCAGAGGAGGGATTGTTGGTGTGTGTCCTTTAAAAGCAATACTAACACGAAAACTGGCAATATATTGTGTGATGAAACTGCATAGAAAATGTGTTAACATAGAAAATAATGCACACGTTTGAAATGTGCCCACAGGGAGTGGTTACCAATGTATACAAAGACTAATGAAAAGGCTTGTTAATTCTGAATTATTATGCAATAATGTTTGAATTTGTATTAGTATATCATAATTAGGGTTATGTGTTAAGAATTTGCTTCATTAAACAAAAGGGCTTTAACTTAGCAAGGGCTTGGGCCTAGCTGCCTGGCCTCATATTGAATTGCATTTTCTAATGTGTAGTGTGCTGTTTTTCCTGAAGGACACGAAGTTGTACTTTTCCAGGAGCTATATGTGTGTAGCAGTATTAAATTCTTTCTCATGAGAACCGGCTTGCTCAAGGCGATGTTCTTGCTAGATGCAACAGTGTAATTCGTAACAGGTGCAAGGTTAACTCTTCTAGGAGAAGACAATGAAGTCACTGACTGGAGCGCAAAGTGTAACATTTTCTACCTGACATTCCAACCGTTGAAGACATCAATAACATGGACCAATCCGTGATAAGGGAACCGTGAACTGTGGAAAATTCTAGCAAGGTGCTCACCAAATTATTGGACAGATATAACGATGCACCAAACTTTATCCAATGAGGAATTAGGGAATAATTAGACAGTTTTGACTTAAACGCATGACCCAGGAAGAAACCACTTCCATTCTGCCATTTCCCCGTTCCACCCGAGCCACTTTCCCGGACACTTTTATCTACTCTCCTGAGTTTATTCTGAATACTTTAAAACCATCCTCTACCCCATTCTTGCCTGATGCTAAATTCTCCTCTACCGGAGGGAAGTGATCATTCCCTAGCTATGCTATCTTATGCATCTTGAAAGAGACTTTGCTTTTCCTTAATGCTAAAGACTTTGCCCCGTCCTACCTCTGCTGATGGTGAATCGACTGATGTCCTGAGGACGAAGACTGACGCTGCTTGCTGATCTGTTGGATTGGTAACTATCTGATGCATATTGTGATTGTTTGCCTTTTCTTTCTAGGTACCAACTGCTATTTTGATAGAGGCCTTAGTTTAGATGTTTTCTATATTCGTGCTCACTAAATATTTTGCATGAAGCCCAACATGCTAATGCTAATTTGAGGTTAGTTAAGGTGTTAACTAATACCTTGTGCAAATAGACAAATGATTGAGATCTTGCTTTTTTGATTTATGTACTAATGAGACGCTGCTAAATTGATTCAGATTAATGATGTGCCTTAATATTGAATGAATATAGTCTATGCCTTGAATTAAGTTGTGCTCTGATTGCTAATCGGTAGCGTTTTCTGATGAGTTTATTGCTATTGAGATTAATAGACATGATATCAGATTGTAACTAAATAGGGAAATAAATATCCTAACACTCAATTAAACTGGTGTGGTTATTCATGACTGAAAGGTCATGTTGTGTTCAATTTTCAATTCTTATTGATTGTTCATTGATTAGTGATTGTCATTAGTGATTATTTATTGATATTGTTGGTTGATGATGTGGGAAAATATTTCGTACTGGGAAGTCTCCAAACGCGGTCCAAAGGTTTGTCGACCTAGACGCGTCTCCTTGTAAGTTTACTTATTGAGGCTCTGATGCGCTAACACAGGCCTACAGTGCCTCATGAGCTAGAGATTCCTTCTCCTCTCCATGGCCAAGAATAGCTTGTTTACCGCCTCTTGTTGGGTGTAGATTCTGCACCCAGGCACAACTTCAACCTCTGACACAACCACTAGGCATGTGTAATCCTGTGCACTTGAATAGCTTGGTGAAAGTGAAGAGCCGGAGGTGTGTGTTTGTGGTACTTGATTTTGTTGGTGGTGTTTGATGTATCACATTCACCTGTTTGGGAGCACTGTATGCAGGAGCGGCTCGCAGGGCTTTGTTGGGGTGGGGTGCTGTGGGGTGGTGGTGCAGGGAGTTGTGGGGGGCAAAATCATTATTGTGAGAAACTGGGGCTGATTGCAGAGGCCCCATAACTTTTTGCCCCCATTTTCCACTTTATGCTGGTGTTTTCCTGACTCTGATGGTGCCCTGGGTACTGCTAACCAGTCCCAGGGCCTGTGCTCTGTGTAAAATGGATATGCAAATTAGGCTAATTATAATTGGCTAAGTAAACCTACCTATAAGTCCCTAGTATATGGTAGGGCATGTAGGTTTAGGGACCACAGCATAGGTGGTGCACACCTAGGTGCATTGCTGAGGTGCCCAGTGTCATTTTAAAAGCAAGCCTGCCTTGCTGGCTGCTTTTAAATTAAAGTTATATGCAAATTCGACTTTGGAATTAAAGGTACTTCCAAAGTCTTAAACTACCTTATTTTTACATATAAGTCACCCCTAAGGTGTGCCCTATGTGCCCCTAGGGCTGGGTGCCATGTAACTATAAGCAGGGACTTTATAAAAATAGATTTATAAGCCCTGGTGAGGTAAAAACAGCCAAATTCGTTTTTCCCTCATTGAAGTAAATGGCCTTCATAGGCTAGAATGGGCAGACTTTATTTAAAATTTTAAAGTCTCCTTAAGTGTTACATACCAAGAATTTGGTATCAAATTGATTGTTATAATAAATCCCACAACTTCCAGTTGTTGGATTTAATATAACTAGTTCAGGTAAAAAGTTTAGACTTTACCTAAAAAGTTGCCAATTTCAGCTCTGCATTGTTTTTGCTGCTGTGCTCTGATTGGCCAGCCTGCAGCAGCTTCTGCCAGGCTACTTTAATGAGGTGTGAAGTGGCCTGACTTCACACAAAGGAATGTGCTTGGGGGAGAGAATCTCCCCTCAGCAGATGGGGAAGCAGGAAGGGGGAGGGCTGCCAAACTGGTCTTCAAAGGCAGAGAAGGACATTTGCAGCACCCAGCAACACCCCCACATCCTGCAACCCCAGACAGCTAGGTGCCCCCTTGATTAGATTAGGAGAGGGCAGGAGAGGGGTGTGTTTATGATTTTTAGCCACACCAGTGGGTGGGCTCAGCCAGATCTCTCCTCTAAAAATCAGATTCATCCATTTTGGATTTTTAGAGACTGTTGCCTTCTGGGATGGATTTTTGCCACACTTCCCAGGAAGTGGTCATCACAGGGGGACGACCCTGTCCCTGATTGGAGGACCAGGGCCCCCCTGCTTTTCACCCAGGAGCAAGGATAAAACTGGCAGACCTGCACCCACGCCTCAGATCCCCACCAAATTTCAAGAAGAAAGAACTACAAGGAGAAGAAGGACTGCCCTGCTGGACCCCTGGCCTGCACCTGGACCCTGCACTCAGAAAGACTGCACCAGCTGCACACTTGGGCTTCACCACAAGAAGGACTTTGCCTGGCTTCCACTGGTTCAAGGAGGGACTCCCTGTTTGCTACAGGTGAAAAATTGCTAACCAGAGTCCCCTGCACCAACTCCTGAAAAAGTGACCAGCTGACCACTGTCCAGTGGCCAAAAAGGAGTTTGCGCCAGGTGCATTCTGGGAGTTGAAGTCCGCACTTCCCAAGGACCATCACAGAACTTCTGGACCCTTGGGGTGAGCTGTGGACCCCAAAAGAACCTTAAAAGAACATCTGGGTGAAGCCCCAGAAGTTTGGAAAAGATTGGAGAAATTTTGGAAAAAAGCTCCATAAAGTGACCGACCCGACGTGGAAATTCTAGCCGGCTTGCCTCAACCGCGACCCGGCCTGACTTCGTGGTTCGTCCCGGTAAAGAAAAACATCCAAAAAAGAGACTAAGTCCGAACGTAAAAAGTTGACCGGGACCTCCCAGCCATCGTATCCGAGAAGGGCTCCATGGACGTCGGATCAAGATCCAGGTTTACCCCGGTCGAAGGATTTTCATCTCGAAAAAACGACTAAGTCCGAAGGTAAAAATCACCACCGAGGAAACCGACTTCGCGTATCCGGACAAGGGCTCCAGGAGGTCGGATTCAACTGGCAGGTTCGTCCCGGTGAAGAAAAACTTCAAAATAAAGACTAAGTCAGAAGGTAACTTTTTAACCGAGGCCTCCCGCGACTTGTAGCCGAGCAGGGCTCCATCGCGGTCGGCCTGAAAGTTTGACTTTGCCCCGGTCCTGGTGCAACCAGATGACCCGATTGGCGCTTTTTGTTTCTAAGCGCTAGAAAATAAAAATACTTTAAAAATTCATATCTCCGGTTCCCCTGAACCGATTTTAATCGTTTTTGTGTCATTTTAAAGATAAAAATATAAGCTATTTTTATAAATTGGTTTTGGATTTTTAAACTGTTTCCTGTGTTTTATTTAATTACTGTTTTGTGATATTTGAATGCTTTACACTTTGTCTCCTAAGTTAAGCCTTGACGCTCGATGCCAAGCTACCAAGGGTAGAGCTGGGATTAATTTACTGAGACCTAACTGTACTTTTGTGGAGGTTTGTGGCTTGTTGCTAGGTGTAGGTACCTACCTGCCCTACCAATAACCCATTTTCCAACATAATTGGAAGCAGCGACGGGATCCTGTACTTGTGTTCAATATCACGTTACAGTTTTAGATAAAACAAATTAAAAATCCTTTAAATTGTCCTAGTGCAAAAATTGTTTTTAATTTTTAATTTTAATTTTTTTTTTTTAAATTAATTTGGATTAATTTCAATTATTGAATTTTTGTAATTTTTCTAAATTCTTGTTTCCAATTTTTGCAAAAAGTTTTTGTTGACACAAAACTAGGGAACCATGGAGCTTGATCTGGCTAGCCTACCCACACTGACAGTAGTCCAGCTTAGGGGGTTGTGTATTGAGAGGGGGTTGCCTGCAACCCCTGATCTCAGGAAGCAAATCCTGATTAAATCCCTGACAGCATGGGCTGAGGCCCAAGAGGTAGAGACAGAGGAAGCTCCAGAGGAGGAAGAAAAAGAGGAAGATGCTAACTCTAACCACTCAGGGGAGGGAAGGCATCAGACCCCAAGTGAGGGAGAGGAGGAACGGTCCTCAATGGATACAGTCACTAGGCGCAGACCCAAAGCTAGTGGTAGGAAGAGGGTCCTTTCAGAAGGAGAGAACCCATCCATCAGGGAAAGAGAGCTGGAAGCCCAGCTAGCCTACATAGCTTTGGAAGCAGAGAAGCTGGCCCTAGAAAAGAAAAAGTGGGCATACAAAGAGAAAAGAGATGGAAGCAGCGATAAAGAAGCTGAGGTGTCCATGGGTGGGGGAGTTTGCCCCAGATTACCCAAGGGGGTGGTTCCTGCTTATGTAGAGGGGGATGACATAGATAAGTGGCTAGGGGCCTTTGAGAGGGCACTCCAAATGAGAAGGGTTAAGCCTCAATACTGGGGTTCCCTTTTGTGGGAGTTGGTCCCCAACTCAGGGAGGGATAGGCTTCTGACCTTAAGGGGGGAGGAGGCAGATTCATACCCTAGTATGAAGAGGTGCTTAGTCAAGAAGTTTGGTCTGACCCCAGAGCAATATAGAATGAAGTTCAGGGACACCCAGAAGGTCAGTACCCAGTCTTGGGTTGACTTTGTGGACATCTCACTAAAGGCACTAGAGGGCTGGATTATTGGCAACAAAGTTAATACTTATGAGGGGTTATACAATCTGATCATGAGAGAGCACATCTTGACCAATTGTATCCAAGAAAGGTTACGCCAGCATCTAGTGGACTCTAAGCTGACCAACCCTAGAGAGCTAGGGGAGGCAGCTGATGAGTGGTTGAGAACCAGGGTGGTTGTCAAGTCCCAGGGGGGAGACTCCAAGAAGGGGGGGACAGGTCCCCAAAAACCTAAGGAGGGAGGTGGTAAGCCCACCACAGAGACTCCCTCTGTACCCCAGAACCCTAAGAAGGAGGAGAGTAAATCCCACTCCCAATCTGACATGCAGAGACAGGGAGACCCAGGGTTAAAAAAGCTCTTGGACAGTAGGGCTTGCTTTGACTGTCAGCAGACAGGTCACTTCAGAGGAGATGCAGCCTGTCCAAAGAAAGTGGTTAGCACTGGGCTGTCCAGTGTAGCCATAGAGGAGGATTCCTCAGATGATGAAGTCCTCCTAGCATTGTGCTGGGAGACAGGACCAGATGGTAAGCTGGTGATCCCTGAGGGTGGGAGTAGGCACTTCCACCACATTCAAGTGAATGGGAGCCCTACCACTGGCCTGAGAGACACCTGTGCCAGTCACACTGTAGTGAGTGACCGGTTAGTGACCCCAGACATGTATGTCCCAGGAAAGACAAAGAAAGTCAGGATAGCCACAGGGGAGGTCACCTCCAAACCTGTAGCCATAGTGCCCCTAGAGAGGGAGGGTATCCTTGACTGGATTAGGGTGGTAGTCAGTGCTGACCTTCCCCTAGATTGTATCCTGGGCAATGACCTCCCAGAGGTGAGTCTGGTCACAGATGGGGTGGTCGCCCAGGGCGCCCCCCCAACCCAAAGTCCTGGGGAGTCAGTCCCTACAGTTAGGAGACAGGGGTCCCCAAGAAAAGGAAAGAAGAAAAGGAAGGGTAGGCCACTCTTAAAGAGAGTTCCAGGGAGCCAAGGGCCTTCTGCCCTAGTAAGGGGGGAGCCCAGAGTTGGCACTGGTGAGGCCTCACCTGACCCCAAAGAAGTCCTGAGTAGTCAGGCAGCTGTCCAGATGCCAGGTGTTGCCCCTGCACTGACAGAAGGGAGAGTGGAAGGAGGGTGTCTGCCACAGGAGGTGGTAGCCCCCCACTCTAGACAGCAAGAGGGGAGCCAGGACCCCAAAGATGCCCCTAAAGCAGCTCAGCCACCTGTCAGTGGAGAGCTTAGGGTGTGGTTCTGGGTACTGACAGCTGTCAGTAGCCTCTGCTGGGTGCTAGCCTTCCTGGCAGCACTGTACTTGGCCTGGGAGGCAGACCCCAGAGCCAATAGCAAAGTAGGCCCCCTGACCCTATTGGTCATGGTGGGGTTGCTCAAGTGTTGGGTGACCTCTTTGGGTAAGCTAGGTGTTGCCCTAGCAAAGTTTGGAGTAGGGGAGGTGGGCACCTCACTACCCAAGTTGGCAGAGAGAGAGGAGGAAGACCCCCCTAGAGGGAAGTTTCAGTTTGAGTTGGGTCCTTTTACTGTTGGGATGGCTTCACTACCCAGAGGGAGTGACCCTGACAGGGGGATGTAAGGCAGAGTAGGCCCTGCAAAGGGACAGCCAGTTTTCTTCACTGTCTTCCTCGCCTAACAAGCCAGGAAGACTCTCCCAGGGTTGGGCTGAGTCTCCTGGGCGTGTGGGCTGGGGGGGGGTTGTGTGAGAGACTGGGGCTGATTGCAGAGGCCCCATAACTTTTTGCCCCCATTTTCCACTTTATGCTGGTGTTTTCCTGACTCTGATGGTGCCCTGGGTACTGCTAACCAGTCCCAGGGCCTGTGCTCTGTGTAAAATGGATATGCAAATTAGGCTAATTATAATTGGCTAAGTAAACCTACCTATAAGTCCCTAGTATATGGTAGGGCATGTAGGTTTAGGGACCACAGCATAGGTGGTGCACACCTAGGTGCATTGCTGAGGTGCCCAGTGTCATTTTAAAAGCAAGCCTGCCTTGCTGGCTGCTTTTAAATTAAAGTTATATGCAAATTCGACTTTGGAATTAAAGGTACTTCCAAAGTCTTAAACTACCTTATTTTTACATATAAGTCACCCCTAAGGTGTGCCCTATGTGCCCCTAGGGCTGGGTACCATGTAACTATAAGCAGGGACTTTATAAAAATAGATTTATAAGCCCTGGTGAGGTAAAAACAGCCAAATTCGTTTTTCCCTCATTGAAGTAAATGGCCTTCATAGGCTAGAATGGGCAGACTTTATTTAAAATTTTAAAGTCTCCTTAAGTGTTACATACCAAGAATTTGGTATCAAATTGATTGTTATAATAAATCCCACAACTTCCAGTTGTTGGATTTAATATAACTAGTTCAGGTAAAAAGTTTAGACTTTACCTAAAAAGTTGCCAATTTCAGCTCTGCATTGTTTTTGCTGCTGTGCTCTGATTGGCCAGCCTGCAGCAGCTTCTGCCAGGCTACTTTAATGAGGTGTGAAGTGGCCTGACTTCACACAAAGGAATGTGCTTGGGGGAGAGAATCTCCCCTCAGCAGATGGGGAAGCAGGAAGGGGGAGGGCTGCCAAACTGGTCTTCAAAGGCAGAGAAGGACATTTGCAGCACCCAGCAACACCCCCACATCCTGCAACCCCAGACAGCTAGGTGCCCCCTTGATTAGATTAGGAGAGGGCAGGAGAGGGGTGTGTTTATGATTTTTAGCCACACCAGTGGGTGGGCTCAGCCAGATCTCTCCTCTAAAAATCAGATTCATCCATTTTGGATTTTTAGAGACTGTTGCCTTCTGGGATGGATTTTTGCCACACTTCCCAGGAAGTGGTCATCACAGGGGGACGACCCTGTCCCTGATTGGAGGACCAGGGCCCCCCTGCTTTTCACCCAGGAGCAAGGATAAAACTGGCAGACCTGCACCCACGCCTCAGATCCCCACCAAATTTCAAGAAGAAAGAACTACAAGGAGAAGAAGGACTGCCCTGCTGGACCCCTGGCCTGCACCTGGACCCTGCACTCAGAAAGACTGCACCAGCTGCACACTTGGGCTTCACCACAAGAAGGACTTTGCCTGGCTTCCACTGGTTCAAGGAGGGACTCCCTGTTTGCTACAGGTGAAAAATTGCTAACCAGAGTCCCCTGCACCAACTCCTGAAAAAGTGACCAGCTGACCACTGTCCAGTGGCCAAAAAGGAGTTTGCGCCAGGTGCATTCTGGGAGTTGAAGTCCGCACTTCCCAAGGACCATCACAGAACTTCTGGACCCTTGGGGTGAGCTGTGGACCCCAAAAGAACCTTAAAAGAACATCTGGGTGAAGCCCCAGAAGTTTGGAAAAGATTGGAGAAATTTTGGAAAAAAGCTCCATAAAGTGACCGACCCGACGCGGAAATTCTAGCCGGCTTGCCTCAACCGCGACCCGGCCTGACTTCGTGGTTCGTCCCGGTAAAGAAAAACATCCAAAAAAGAGACTAAGTCCGAACGTAAAAAGTTGACCGGGACCTCCCAGCCATCGTATCCGAGAAGGGCTCCATGGACGTCGGATCAAGATCCAGGTTTACCCCGGTCGAAGGATTTTCATCTCGAAAAAACGACTAAGTCCGAAGGTAAAAATCACCACCGAGGAAACCGACTTCGCGTATCCGGACAAGGGCTCCAGGAGGTCGGATTCAACTGGCAGGTTCGTCCCGGTGAAGAAAAACTTCAAAATAAAGACTAAGTCAGAAGGTAACTTTTTAACCGAGGCCTCCCGCGACTTGTAGCCGAGCAGGGCTCCATCGCGGTCGGCCTGAAAGTTTGACTTTGCCCCGGTCCTGGTGCAACCAGATGACCCGATTGGCGCTTTTTGTTTCTAAGCGCTAGAAAATAAAAATACTTTAAAAATTCATATCTCCGGTTCCCCTGAACCGATTTTAATCGTTTTTGTGTCATTTTAAAGATAAAAATATAAGCTATTTTTATAAATTGGTTTTGGATTTTTAAACTGTTTCCTGTGTTTTATTTAATTACTGTTTTGTGATATTTGAATGCTTTACACTTTGTCTCCTAAGTTAAGCCTTGACGCTCGATGCCAAGCTACCAAGGGTAGAGCTGGGATTAATTTACTGAGACCTAACTGTACTTTTGTGGAGGTTTGTGGCTTGTTGCTAGGTGTAGGTACCTACCTGCCCTACCAATAACCCATTTTCCAACAATTATAAAAAAATAAAAAATCAATAACCTGCTTCTCCGCTGCCACCTCATCCACCGTGCCAGTCCTCTCCTGCACTGCAGGCACAGGCTCCCAGCCTGCCCTGCAGCAAATCCTGACACTTCGTTCGGATTGGCTGGGAGCCAGGGCACTCCCAGGCAGACTGGGAATCTGTGCAGACTCTTTCCAGCCCAGCAACTGTGTTGCTGGGATGGAGAGAACCTACTGCGCATGTATGTTTGACCAGCCCGGGACAGCCGGTCAAACATACATGTGAACCGAGGGGAAGTGCTGTGCTGTGTGTGTTCTCGTCATCCCTAATGCCCGCCCCTTTTACTACAAAACGATAATAAACCTGGTTTATTATTGTTTTATAGTAGTTTTGCAGCTGCTGCTGCTGGAGGACGGGGGAGGTGGCGACGCTCCTACGCCATATTGGTGGAGCTGCGTCTCACTGTGAATTTGTTAGAGATATTTTAACTTCTTGCAGAATTGAATTCATTCCACTGGCAACTATGCATAGTCCGCAGTATGGAGCAATGTCTGTATTGCAGCACTTCCTACAACAGTGTTACATTCAAATTGTGCTATGTAAGAAACAAAAAATACAAACACATAAGACAATTAAGAGAAATTCTCCACTGGCGAATTGTTTTAACAGATATCTAAAGAAAGCCTAAACCAAATGCTATGATAAAAGATATTAATAAAAAGCTTTCACTAACTCATAAATGCAATTAGCGGATGACAGTGGGAGACTCTGCGTCTTAGCTTTTTCACATTCATTTACTGTTGTTTAAATATGTATGAATCAATATGCGGTGCCTGGCCCTGTCTCTGAATCAATTAAGCATATGCCAAACCAGGCGCACTCACTAATATATGGGGTCAATACCTGTTCCATTCATAGATGGAACAGAGTTGAGCATGCGTGCTTCTGACATTTGCAGCCAGCAATGCAGGTCTTGGGGTATCCTTATAAGAATGTCATAGGCATGCAAAACAAGGTGAAGTAGCAGGAGTTTATAAAACGTCATTTAAATATTCTTAAAGTATAAAATCAGAATTTACATTGCACACACAGCTCTCGCAGGAGCGCCCAAGCTCTTCAGAGCATTTATAACAGACCTATAATTACCTGTTAAGTTTGGTACTCAAGGCAACATGATTAATTTTCAAGGCAGTTTGTTTTTACACCTATTTATGCACTAAGGGAATATTTATGAGATTGTCACTCAGTGCAGCCCAGGAGGTCACCTTGCTGCGCTTTGCTTTACTTCATAACAGGGAGAGGCAGGAATGTGCTCTATTTAAGTCAATACCGCACATTCTTGCCTTTTCCCCTGTGCAAGTGCCCTTTTTGGCAGCCTGGTGCAGACACAGGCATCCTTGCACCATGGTGCAAGGGTGTCTCCATTGCTTGTTGGATTGTTTCTGTGCAGAAAGGGGCACCTTCCTGCACAAAACAATCCCCTGAGGCTTTTTCCTTTTCTTCTGTGTGTGCTACTGAACGGGCACACACAGAAAGAGGAAACAACGAGGAGAAATAAAGATATTTCTCCTTGTTATGCCTCACCTGTGCAGGCGTAGGTTTTTGGCACATTTCCAGGTCCGCCACTTCTACTAAATCTGGGAATGCATCAAAATCCATGGATGTTGGATGGGAACACCCATAGAAACGCCTTCCTAAAATTGAGTAATCCATAGTGATTTGCGGTGCGTTGCATTACTTGAAATTTATGAAGCCACTCAAGGCCACTCAAGGTGGCCTTGCATGGCTTAATAAATCTCATTTTACAGTTGCATTGCTCATTGTGCAAAAGAGATGCAAAGGGGCTCGTAAACATGCCCCTCAGTGTATGTGTATTTCCACAATAGGTGGTCAAGTGTGGGAAACTGTGTGTCACTGTTGTTGGTCACAAATCACACATCACCTATGATGGCTAAGTGTGCATTGTGGTTTTGTTGTCACGTCATGCATCACTTTGGATAGAAGCATGACTCAGAGCAATGTGCTTTAAACCATGTGTCATTGCAGTGGTATGTGCCACATGCCATCAATAAGGCCTTGTGCCTAGTTCCATGCTAATAACCTGCCATACACACTTCATGAGCTTACATGGCCACATTGTGATTCAGTATATTAGTTGTGGATTGGCTTTGTAGTCACATACCGCATGTCATTATGCCATTAAGGATTGTTGCTGTTCTCAGTGTGCTTAAAGTGGGCAGTGGATGCTGGTGGAGGCTGGTTCTTTGTCTGGTCCTTTTGCATGTCCCAGAAAATGGGGTGGTGGCATTTTTCTTGCAGTGTAGAGCAGTACACTAAGAATGGTTGGCTGACCTTATGCCGACTTAGTTTTGCAAGCTGTAGTCCACAAATATATGTTTTCTGCCCTTTTGAATTTTGTGTTTTGATTCATATACATTCACTTGTCAGCAGCCATGTTTCTGTTTTCACCTATATCATTGTATTTGAACCTGTGGCGTTCATCCATTGTGTGTTAAATGTGTCCGCCCCTCCTAATCTGTATCTGATGTTGATCATGTGGATCTAGACTTTTGTGATGGAGAGACGTTGTTCTAACTTGCATTTTGCATGTGTTATGTGTTTAGGTTTGTGCTGCTGCTTGTTTTGTGGAGCTGATTGCTTTGTTTATGGGTAGCATGACAAGATGATGTCTCCCTTTTATCCTTTTGTAATGACTTTCTTGGAGATGACATAATCCTTTCATGAGTATGATGTATGTAGATCGTTTGTGCCAGGGATCCTAACACATAAAAAGAGCTCAGATGAGGATGGGGTGAGCTGGTGTCAACATAGTTCCTGGTGGGCTTCATAGTGGCATCCTTAGTCTGTAAACAAGTGTGGACATTTCAAGAAAAAGACTTCCTTGAAGTCACTGCTATTGTGTCAACATTCTATACTTATCATAGACCCTATCATTTTAATATTTTAAAATTGATGGTTGGAGGAATTGGCTTCTTTGCAGAGAAAATGAACCACAGGTTACATTTGAAGACAACTCGTAAGAGGTGTTACAGAGGAAAATCCCATTAAAACATATATATGTCAAGTTTACTTAAAACAATAGTGCTCAATGTTATAAGGTAAGAAAGACGAAGTTTAAGGGATCGTGTTTAAATTATGGTTTAGGGTAAGAGTCAGGATTTGACTAACCATTATTTTTAAAGTTGAGGTCACGGCTAGGGACAACATTTTACTGCTAGTTTCAGTTTAGGTTTAAGGCTAACCTCAGTGTTCGTGAATGTTTTAGAGTTGATGCATTAAATAAAATCCCAGGAGTGTAGTGTAACAACTTTGTTTTCAGTGTTCTTCTAACTGCTAGATGCATGGAAAAGTTGACATTTTCCTGTGAAGACAGATTTGTAAAAGTATTACCTTGCAAGAAATGATCTCTGCAGTGGATCCTCTATAAGTCTATATCTACAAAGTAATCAATTTCAGTGAGATAGAGCCAGTGAAAACTGTGCTGGCAACAACAAGCCATTCCAGTCTTTCCTCCCCAGGGGGCTGGTAGTAATCCCTATTGTGTTGGTCCATTTCTTTTGAAAGCTTTTTCCAGGGGCTTGGAAAAGGACAGTCTACAGATGAGATGTGTCTTGTGGTGGTGCAGTCTTTGCTCTCTCTCAGCTAGTGGAGCAGGATGTCTAGACATCTGTCAGACACTTCTCCCTAAATCATCGTTCCTGGCACACCTTCGGGCACATTTACAAGCCCCTAGGACCACCTTGCGCCACCATAGTGTCCTTTTATTTTACGCTAAGGTGGCGCTAAGATGGCTGTTCCCCTGCGCCGTATTTACAAAGTGGCGCAATGCTTGCATTGCACCACTTTGCATCCCCTTGCGCCACATTTTGCCTGCGTCAGGCTGACACAGGGAGGCCCAAAAAAATGGTGCAGTTAAATTTACAACATTTCGCTGCGCCATTTATCCCGTCATTTATAAGGCCTGCACAGAGCAGGCGTTAAACTGACGCACCCATTTTCATGATTGGGCCTCCTTGTGATTTGCTGCATTAGCGTCAGCATTTTTTATACTAGTGCAGCCAAGCAACACAATAGTGTCAAACATTTTGGCACTATTGTCCTAACGACTGCCATGGGTGGGGCACGGGTAACGCAAGAAAAGTGGCGCATCGGGACCGATGCGCCTCTTCTTCGTAAATCTGCCCCTAAATATAGTGATTCTAGTTGGAAATCAAAAGAATAGTCTAATCCTAAAGATCAGCATAAGCAAAGTATTTTTGACAGACCTTGCTGTAAAGCAAAGTCTCAAATCCCAAAGCATATAGGTCTTGCATTTCTCGCTTCACAAATTATAGCACCATTGCCTTTTTTGGTGCCAGAAGAGAAATTCTATTCTGTAGACAAATTCTCATTGCGTTACTGTGAAATGCTAAGATGGCACCAAACAAGGGACAGCCTTTCAAAACTTCACAATTGATTACAATCTGTTTGGCCTTTAGTACAGTTTTCTAGCATATGCTTTACTATATCAAAATATTTGCTGCAGAAGAGTGAAGTCCACGGTCTTGATTTGGAATTCAAAGACTCAGGTTCTGAGTTCAGGACTAACTTGATTCGCCAAAGTAAACAAGCATTGGCAAAGCCAAAAGGTCTCAGCTCTGAAGGCTGAGTCATTGGCTTTGCCAATATTTTCTGCAAAATACACGCAGGTACATGCATCAAGATACATGCTATCAAAGAAAACCTATTCCACGTTGGCCGCCAATGTGTACATATGTTTTGTGATGCATGTGCTGTGATGTGCATAAGCGTTTACTGTAATGCAAGCCAGCCATTTAACACTTACCACTCCAACATAGTAGATTGCCGTTTAGAATGGCAATTAAAACGAAAAAATGAAGAAGAAGTGCTTGGACAGCACAACAATGGGAGCAAGCAGCACAGCAGCACGTTGATTTCGTTTAAGTAAAAATTATATTGCAGGAACATGGGAAGAACGCAAATGAACTGAACACAAGCAGTTGCATCAAACGTGATTTTGAGCTTTGTTTTTAGCTCTAAATGTGCTTTCATGCCAAAATGGATGCAAAGACTCACTTCGTGAAATTGTACAATATTCAGAAGCTGGTATTTCATGTAATAATGCATATTTTTGCATAATTGTTTGGGCTTTTCACATATTCGCAAAGGAAATTACACACGTCACTCAGTTTACTAAAAAACAGGGAGTAGATTTATGGAGATTTGGCACAGGGCATGCAGGAAGTAACCTTGCTGCGCTGCCCTGCGTCAAAGGGAAAGTGCAGGAATGAGCCGTATCTATAGCATATGGCACATTCCTGTCCTTTCCCCCTGCTCTGGCACACAATGGGCTGCCTAGCGCCAATGCAGGCACCCTTGCACCGTAGTGCAGGGGTGTCTGCATTGCATGCACAATTGTTTTCCATTATGCAGCACACATAGGAAGAGGAAACAATGAGAAGCAATAAAGATATTTCTATTCACTGCACCAGAGAGAACCACACCTTGGACCCTTCCCAATCTGGATTCCAAAGCAACCACAGCACCGAGACCGCCCTCATCACCGCCACCGATGACATCAGAAACATACTGGACAGCGGCGAAACCGCGGCGCTCATCCTCCTGGACCTCTCGCTGCATTCGACACCGTCTGCCAGCACACCCTACACTCAACCCTGGACTAGGTCACCTCCTTTCTCACCGGCAGAACCCAGAGAGTCAGCCTCCTCCCATTCTGCTCGGAGGCCACCAAAATCATCTGCAGCGTATCCCCGCGTTTTTCCCTCAGCCTGACCCTCTTCACCGTCTACATGGCCCTGCTCGCTAACATCGCCCGTTCCCACAACCTCAACATCATCTCATACGCCGATGACACCCAGCTGACCCTCTCCCTCACCAAGGACTCCGCTAAGACCAACCTCCACGAAGGAATGAAGGCCATCGCCCAATGGATGAAGAGCAACTGCCTCAAACTCAATTCCGACAAGACAGAAGTCCTCATCTTCAGCTCCACCCCCGCCGTATGGGATGATTCCTGGTGGCTTGCAACTCTCGGAACCGCTCCGACTCCCACCGACCACGGATTCATATTGGACCCCTCACTATCCATAACCCAGCAAGTCAACACCATCTCCTCCTCCTGCTTCAACACCCTCCGCATGCTCCGAAAGATCTACAAATGGATACCCACCAAAACCAGAAGAATAGTCACCCAAGCTCTCATAAGCAGCAAACTGGACTGCGGCAATGCCCTTTACACAGGATTCACGGCCAAACTCCAGAAGAAGCTGCAACGCATCCAGAACGCCTCTGCACACCTCATCCTGGACATCCCCCCCACTGCCACATCACAGACGACCTGAAATACCTGCACTGGCTCCCAGTCAACAAGAGAATCACCTTCAAACTCCTCACCCACACTCACAAAGCACTGCACAACAATGGACCAGAATACCTCAACAGACGACTCTCCTTCTACACCCAGATCGGTCATCTCTCCTCTGCCGACCTCGCCCTTGCAACCGTCCATCGTGTCAGCAGAACTACAACCGACGGTAGATCATTCTCGCACCTTGCCGCCAAAACGCGGAACACTCTTCCCACCCACCTGCGCCAGACCAAAGACCTCCTTACCTTCAGGAAACTTCTCAAGACCTGGCTGTTCGAGCAGTAGCAGCACCCTCTCCCCCTCCTTTCTCCCCCCTCTCCTTCTCAGCGCCTTGAGACTCTCACAGGTGAGTAGTGCGCTTTACAAATTCCTGATTGATTGATTGATTCCCTGGGCGGTGTAAGGTTTTGGCACATCCCCAAGTTTACAAGTTCTTGTGAATCTGGGGATGTGTCAAAATCCATTGGTGTTGCACGGGAATATCAACCACAAGGCCAATGGAATGCCTTGAAATGCAGAGTAAGTCAACGCAGCGATTTTTATTACCTTGCCTTACACCCTATCTATGAGGCCATTCAAAGTCACGCAAAGTGGCTTTGCGCGGCCTCATAGATACAATGTGGTGGTTTGTGCCGCCGTTGGGTCACAAAAAGTAATGCAGAAGCTGCACGTGGGCTCGCAAATATGAACCTAGGTGCATATAAAGGTAGTACCTAAGCATCTTACAGTGGGCTATGGTATCACAATCGGTGAAACGAAGGCTGCAACAAATCATACATATCTGGTATATGCAAAAAGCAGAAAGGCTTATTTTTAAGATCAATAGGATGCATCCACAAAGATGGTTGTCAATCCAGCCCTAAATTCAAGCTAACGTGGGGAATTATCTAGGATCCTTCTTCACCAATTGAGATGAAGATCAGTAGTACAAATATTTACTTCTTGTGTTGAGGCACGCACCTTCCATGAGAGAAATATTATATTTGTATTAAGCCGATCTGGAATAAACTATATTATACACAATACATATATAACAAGTACAAAACAAAATGCATACTGCATATTTTGCTTCTCTATTGTGGAAGGATGTAGTTAATATAGTCATCATTTCAAAATGCACAACTACTGACCATAAGTGAATTGTCCAAGGAGCATAATTGTTTGCCCTGACATAGCATGCTTACAGGAATTAAATGTGCATTAATAATCTGAGAATCAGCGACGACTCTTCTGAAAAGTCGAGGGTTTTTGGGGATCCTCAAAGATTGCACATGTCCAGTGTCAACCTACAAGAACATGCACATTTACTCCAAATAAAGGAGGGCATAATTCTGCCACTTGGTTGGAGAAAGACATGCACCGCCAGCAGATGTCTTTGGGACGCATCGAAGATTTTCCTTCACCTGCAAAATGTTTTCCAGGTGGAGGACAACGTTGAATGTATTAATGCACGCCTGTGGTGTGTCTACAAACAATCGCTACAAACAATAATCAATCAAGAAAAAGAAATATTTACAAGGAGGAGCACGCTTGTAATTAACTTATATGTTTACGAGATGGGTTTAGATTTTCATTATTTATTTTTCTTTTCTTTTACATTCAATGTGAATCTCCTGATAGTTAGACATGTTGACCAACAACAGATGCCCAAACATTGAAAAAGACCTTTGTGAACCGAGTGCAGAACAAGTGTTATGTTGGAGAATTAGGAAGAACAAAGTTCCATTTAAAGTACATTTTGAAATGTTTGAAGGGGAGAGATGAGGTTAAAGGAAGCTAGACATGTAGGTTGCCCCTGTTTGTAGACCACAGTAGAGGAGCAAATGTCGATTTCCCCTACTCATTTCCCTCATTTAAAAAACAGAAGAGCTAAAAATCCAATCAGATGACATCTTTTACAAGGGCATCATCTTTTTATTCTCTTGAAGCTTTCATATACCACCGTGTAGGATGGCCCTGAATTCTGTGCATCAACATTTAATTATATTTAGCACATTCCTGTTGCCCTGAGGCCATAATGTAATATGTCTTTGTGTCACTGAGGAGGGGTGGATTTAGCATTACAATCTGGTCATCCTTTCTCCAGTCAGAAAGAGGACACTCAGTGATGCCGCAGAGGTCATCTCACCTGGGACAGAGGTCATGCTGTTTTGTAGCGATTTGATTTGACCCAAGATCTGTTTATTGGGATTGGTCAATTTTAAATGTGGCAACCATTTATCATTATTTCTGTTGCAGGAGCATAACAATTGATTGCATCAAGCTTCAAAACTAGACATTTTCTTGATTTTGAACAATTTCACTAAACTAATTACGATAAACAAGGGCCTGATGCATCAAAGCGGATTCACATTCTGTGTCTATAGGGAAATGCGTCAAAATGCAAGGTTCGAGAATTTCCAAAAAAAATCAACCTGGAGCACTCAAGATTAACTTGGAAAAGGCAATTTATTGGGGTGTTTGCACCACTAGCTCACTCCTTAAGTTTGAGTCTTACCTCACGTTATGCAAAGGCCAGCCCTGAAAATAGTCCTTGCTGATAGGCGAACATCACACACATTCGAAATTGCAAATTATTATCTAGATATTGGTCACGCCAGACAGTGGCATGATGCAAAATTATGAGGCCCCCCTGAAGAATGCGAAGAGAGGCTTGTGAGTCTCCCACAATTCACAGATGATCACTGGCCTTGACCTGAATCGGGGCGCCTTGAATGATTGAGGGGCCCCTGGAGGGTTGGAGGCCCGTGAACTGCAGATTCTGTGTTAGGCCCATGATCCCAGCCGCAACTAAAGCTGCACCCTACATCTCACCACAGGCATTAATGAACGGACCTACCTTTTGATAAAATTAAAATAAATAATAAAAAAGTCTGCTGTGGGGTGGTCTGGTCACTTTTTATCTTATCATCTGTTCACCTCAGAACTGAACAAACTGGTGTTGGTCCAATTAACACTAAATAATAGCTCATTGAAGTTCCTGCACCCATGGAGATTATTTGACAATGTTTCAATTCCAATGTTTCCTGCAACTCAGGAGCCTGAAACAGCAACAGTTTGCTCATGGACATCATTTATCAGACAGGAACTGGCCTCAACCTCTAGATTACTAAAGCCATAAAACAAGTAAAAAAGGGGTAAAAAAGGTCTGATCTTGCATGGAGACACCAAAATAAAGTGAATACTGTATAGGAATACATTGTACGTTACACATGCTGTCCTCGTGCAAGCCAAGGGATTTGAGGAGAGGTGTGATGCTCTGGAGTTGTCTTGTGATTGATGTCAATTAGTCCGCTGCTTGTAGGACCACTTTGAGGGAGGGTTATGCAGTATTTTGCAAAGCCAGCAAGTAGCACAGGCCAGTAGCCTGGATGTGAGACGGTGAAGGCATGGACTGCTGTGAAGGTTGGAGCAGGTCAAAGCTCATCACCCAGCACTGGAGGTGGGGAGCTCTTTTCTAGTATGTAACCACCCCGGGAAAACGCCTCTTTGACCTCGCCATAGGCTCTCGGTGAGGCCCTGGCTTCCATGTATCGTTAAATAGTTAATGATTCGAGTTCTTCCATATTCGGAGTCAGTGTTTATGATATATGTTGCTAAAGCCATTGAAACTAGTGACATCAAGGGAGCACCGAACTTAAAGTGATTAAAAGTTCATTAAAACCCAGCTATTCAGCAGAATAGAATCTATTCTGACGTCAGTGTGCAATGTTTGGCTATCGCTTTTGGCTTAGTATGTATTATCTCTTTGGAATTGAACTCGTTTATTGCTAGTACAAGTATGCTAACCCTAAATAATTTCTATGATTTCAATAATTTTGTGCTCTGCCATTAGTTAGGTAAGTGGTTCAATATTACAATGTAAATAAAAATGTTGCATTTTCGATGTAATCTTGATGCTTATGGTTTGTAAATTCAAGTGTTAAATTTTATGGAAAATCTAAATAAAAGGTTTGCAAAGAATTGTGGACCCACATTGTCCCACGCGTGGTATATCATCTTCGTGTGCCTTCATAGCAATGAGCCAACCTTAATGCCATCATCATTGTTCATAGAGCGATTATCTTTTCCATTCTTCAAACATATTACCAGCTTGATGTTTACAATTACCATCTATTATCTGTCAATAGCGCCAAGAGACCTTGCTCGGGGTGACCCTTCGCTCTACTAATCCGCCTGCTGTTATAGTGCCAATCGACCACTTACAGCAACAGAGCGCTGTAGCAAAGCGAAATAGCATCTCGTAGAATTAATGGGCATGGCGAGTATCGATGAAGTTATTTTACCTTTCATCAGAGTTAAATATACAATTTTCTACATAATCATATGACAACAAATCTCTTTTTAAGTGAACGTTTGTCCACTCATCAATAAACAGATTATCTGGAAGCAGCTACGGAGTAATGCAGGCCTGGACTTCGGTCACAGTCCCTGGGACTCGCAATTGATAAAAAGCGTTCATACCGTGGCTGTGAACAGTGACTAATTCCTGTCATTAGTGCCTTGGCACACAGAGCCACGATTACTCAATGCATTAATGCAGAATGGATTAGGACTCGAGGCGTGTGAGAAATTCAGCGACTCCCTTTAATAAGCACTCGGCAAGCAGGCTAGCATATGCCAGAAACTGGCACTGACCTTCATGGATCCCTTTGGAATGATGCATCTTAAAGCATGGCTTCCAATATAAATTATATCTGTCGTGGGCCACTTTTCATACTCAGCCGAGTCTCATTCAAAAGGTTCAAGACGGTCAAAACGAGAAGATCTGTTCTAAAATCATCTGCAAATGAACACTTATATGTGCCTTTCTACCATGGGAATTTCAACATCTGGTTGATGACAACGGCAGCGAACACTATTAATAATATGAAAAATGTAAATATTTTTATCAACATATTGTAGTTACAGTATTTACAATACTTAAGGTTTATTGTCTGCACGAGTGGGTAATAACACCTTTTAACTACCCTCCCTGCATCTTTTGGGAGGGTAATTGAAACTGTTGTATGCAAGGGCAATAAGGTTATTAACCCTAACACTTCCATTACCAGCAGTGAATTCACATAACTTGTGTTTGAGGAGAGAAATGTCTAATTTTCAGCTCATTTTCACACTAGCACAGCTCTGGCTCTCTCTTACATCAAGCCGGTCTCTCAGTCTGCTGTCCTAGGCCCTCTCCTTACCCAGTCTCTCTGTCCCCTCTGTTAGCCTCTCTCCTTACCCAGTCTCTCAGTCCACTCTGCTAGCCCCGCTCCTTACCCAGTTTATCTGTCTGCTCTGCTAGCCTCTCTCCTTACCTGGTCTCTCAGTCCACTCCCCTAGCCTCGCTCCCTTCCCAGTCTCTCAGTCCACTCTGCTAGCCCCTCTCCTTACCCAGTCTCTCAGTCTGCTCTGTCAGCCTCTCTTCTTACCAGGTGTCTCCGAGTCTGCTCTGCTAACCTCTTTCCTTACCCAGTCTCTCAGTCCACTGTGCTAGCCTCTCTCCTTACCAGGTCTTTCAGTCCACTATACTAGCCCCTCTCCTTACCCAGTCTCTGTCTGCTATACTAGCCTCTCTCCTTACCCGGTCTCTCAGTCCACTCTTCTAGCACCTCGCCTTACCCAGACTCTCAGTCTACTCTGCTAGCCTCGACCTTACCCAGTCTCTCAGTCCACTCTGCTAGCACCTCTCTCTACCCGGTCTCTCAGTCCACTCTGCTAGCCTCCCTCCTTACCCGGTCTCTCAGTCCACTCTGCTAGCTTCTCTCCTTACCCAGTCTCTCCCAGTCAGCACTGCTAGCCCCTCTCCTTACCAGGTCTCTCAGTCTGCTTTGCTAGCCCACCTCCTTCTCCTGTCTTTCAGTCCACTCTGCTAGCCCCTCTCCTTACCTGGACTCACAGTATGCTCTGCCAGACCCTCTCCTTGCCCGGTCTCTCAGTCTGCTCTGCTAGACCCTCTGCTGGCCCAGTTCCTTACATGGTCTCCCAGTCTGATCTTCTAGCCCAGTTCCTTACATGGTCTCTCAGTCTGATCTTCTAGCCCAGTTCCTTACAAGGTCTCTCAGTTCTCTCTCCTAGCCCCTCTCCTTACCCAGTCTCTCAATCGTGATATGCCACCCCTTTCTCATCCTTTAATAAAGGGAAAATATAAGCCCTAATTCCCATTTGTTTGTTAATTTGTCCAACTTTTCCAAGGCTGCTACGGTTTATATTTCCCTTTACTGAAGGAAGCAGAGGGGCTGTCACAGCACAACTGAGTGACAGGCGTGATGAAACAGAGATGGAGCTGGGCTGCTGCATCACAGGGGAGATGTTTTAGTCCCTGCAAAGCCTGAAATAAATGAAAAAATGAGTCAGACAGGCTCAAGGAGAATAACAGAGGGACGTCTAAAATTTTTAGCCTTGAAAAAGTCTGGATGGATGAAATACATGCCAGCTGCTTGATGTGCTTTCAAGATTATCGCCAAGATTTGAGGTGGCGGGAAAACAAAACAATAAACTACGCATACATAGATAGTCTTTTGGCAGTGGTGTTACAAAACTTGAGGGGGGGCCTGAAAAGTACATGAAGGGGCCCCCTTCCCCCACCCAGTCAGGAGCTCTCAGGCCCTGCTGCCCATGCACAGTGTACTGTGTTGAGGGGCCCCCCTGGAACTCAGTCCCCCCGCACTGTAGGGGCTGCGGGGCTTTTGTTACGCCAGTGTCTTTTGGAAACCTTTTATTTCCTTTCCAATAAATAACAGAATTTGTGCATGCTCCAATGTCATATAATAATGACTTTGTGTTGGATCGGGATCTGCAATGGGCACCTGAATGGTGGCAGGGTGTGTAACATTGCTTGAGCAGCTTTAAATGGTATTGGCAAGTTTGGATTGAAGTTA